>NC_143581.1:2152676-3352676 GCF_048544385.1 Mastigoproctus giganteus
GAACTCCCAAATTCTCCTATGACTCAAGATTATGTTATGTATATTACTTGTGCTCTTTTTTTTTAAGCTCTCTCTAGCAGGACATAATACAGCCATAGGGGATGTCTTTGTATGTATTCATTATAAAGATCATAAGGAAGTTAAGTGCAAGCTTGCCGTTTTGACAGGATTATATGAGAGCTTGAAAAATAGGGTTGGTGACCTTGAAAGATTAAAAAAGACAGATTCATCAAGCACTCAGCCCAACACATGAGCCCATGCTCTGGCATCAGATAACACAGAGACCCTCTACAGCAGAAATCCTTGGTTCCATGAGAAAAAGTTAACAGATAACTCAATTATCAAGGGAGTGGGGAATATTTTGTGCAAAAAGGACAGATGGAATAGGACAAGGGTATGCTGCGAGGAGCTAAAGTTGAGCAGCTATCATCTTTTAAGGGCACAAAAGGTGATATTATTGTACACGTGGCACCAAAGATACTAAGAGTAGGAGATGAGGATTTAATTAACATGTACGAGCAAAGAAGGAAAAAAATTTGCAAGTTAGGACTGAAATTGAAAGTGTCCGCAATCCTGCCCAGACACAATAGGAGGGAGTAAATGAAGAGAACATTATCAATTAATTTGTCACTGACAGACTGTGCATGTCTAACGTGGTAGAATTTTTCTCAGTACGTTCTGTGCTTGTTAACGGGAGAGACTGTTTCTACATGGAGGGGATATACTTAAATAGAAAGGATAGAGGAATATTTTCTGATGCTATTGAGCCAGTGTTAGGTGGATCTGAAAATTCCTAGCCTAGATTAACAGTATTCACAGGAAATGTTAAGTGATTCTTGTACTGGTTCCATTAGAACATGTGGAGTCCAGGAAAACAAGGTGCCAGGGATTTCAAGACGTGTTGAAACAAGCAAAAATATAGGCTCTGTTAGAGTTACTAAGAGTGAAAACAGTTGCATGTATGCTTGTATGTATACTAATGCTAGGAGCACAATAAATAAATTTGATGAATTTGAGGTACTGATCAAATCATCAAATGCAGACATTGTGGGAATATCAGAGACATGTTACTCTGATATAAGGGATTCAGAATTAAAATATCAAGAGTACAATATGTACAGAACTGGTGAGGGTTATGCTCTTAGTTAAAAAAGTACATAAAATCTAAGGCAGTGCCTCCAGTGAACTTTGGTGGCCACTGCAATGTTAAATCACTTTTGTGTAATATAAGCACTGGGAAAACAAAAATAAGGGTAGGAATGTGTTATGATTGTGATGAGTACAATAAACAACTGCACAGACATATAGAGTGGGCCAGTAAATCAGAAAATCTTATAATGGGAGATTTAACATTCCAGACAATGATAAGAACTTGTGGGTTGGTCAATTAAACAGTAGTAGAACTTCTGTACATTTACTGGATCACTGTGTTCTACACCAGCATGTTAGAGAGGTAACAAAAGAAACAAATAAGAGACAAGAGAAACCAAAGACATCATTACATATGTAAACACATAGAGGGAAAGGAATAAACTACACTGGCCCATGAGATATAAATGGAATAACTGTTGATGATCCTCCTCAGGTTGTAGACAAACTGAATGGTTATTTTGTATCTACATTCACACACGAGGAATTTTTTAAGAATGGGGAAGCCAGAAGTGCATCAAATTCTGGCAGGGAGCTGAATGATTTTGTGACAACTGAGAGGAAAGTGGAGGAAAAATTGTTGAAGTTAAATATAAAAAATGCACTTGGGATGGATATGATCTATCCAGTTATATTAGGGGAGGCAGCAAAAGAGATAAGCAACCCTTTAGTCATGAATATGGGAGCATCCCTGGATTCAGAGGAGGTCCCTATGGATTGGTGAAGTGAAAATGTATGCCAATTCATAAAGGGGTGGAGGGGGAATCAAAGGGAGACTTGAGTAATTACAAACCTGCTACCTAAACTTCTGTTCCAGGGAAAATAAAAGCCACTGGTTAAAGAAGTAAGGCATGATCACCTTTACAGGAACGCAGTCACAGCATGGATTTATTAAGGGGTTATCCTGTGATCAATCTGAATGAATATTATGACACAGCAACAAAGGAACTAGATGAAAAAAAAAAATTTGATATCCTATACTTAGAATTAAGGAAAGCTTTCAATTGTTGTGCCCACTTTCACTTTCTATATTTATTAATGATATGATGAAAGCATATAAGGATTAATGTCTAATCCTGATATGCAAATTTTGTGAAGGTTGGAAGGAGAGTTAATCACAGTACACAACAAGATCTAGAACAAATTAGGCAGATGGGCTGAGACATGGCAATTGAAGTTTAATATTGACAAATGCAAAGTAATTAACATGGGGAGCAATAAACACAGATTAACATATCAGCCTTGTGGTACACTCACGGCTGTGAAGAATGAAAATACAGTAGAGGGTCAAAATCTGAATGGCAAAAATTCAAAACATCAATAATCCAAACAAGCCAGCATTTATTTATTTTTTATGCTAGTGCCTTAAATAATTACAGTGAGCGGCAGTTATTGTGATCATGTTTGCGAATTTAATTTTGATTCTATTAAAAGGCAAATCTAATAAGTAAAAATCAGAGAACATTATCCATAGGCTATAAAAATGAAGATATAAAGCACAAATTTACACCTTTTTTTTTCCCTTACCAATTAACAAAATTAAATTATCCTTCAAAATCAGAAGAATATTATCCACGGATTAGGAAAACAAAAATAAATTTATGCCCAGGGGATGGGCATAAATTTATTTTTGTGCCAAGGGTCCTGAGCTGAATATCATCATTCTTCTCTTTCTTGGTGATTCTCTTCTACTTCTGACTCTTGTTCTCTCTCTCTCTCTCTCTCTCTCTCTCTCTCTCTCTCTCTCTCTCTCTCAGGGTAATTCAGAAATTTTTTTTTGGCTGTTGCAGCATAAGCCTCGGGCTTCCTTGCACCATATAGCTAATAATAATAATAATACTTACATAGCTTAATTAATGCTATTAATAATACTAACTAAACATAAAACTTTGTAATCTGTTATTCAACACACTTTGTAATAGTGGAAGTTGATAGCCTAAATAAGTTTAAGGCTCAGCTGGACAGGTATTTTGAACGAACAGAGGGGTGAAGTGGAAGTGGTTTTTTTTTTTTTTTTGGCTGATGCTGCATAAGCTTGCTTTCTTGCATCAAATGCCTCTACTAATGCTAATGCTAATCTGATACTTCTGCTCATGGACATTGTTTCTTGGGTTGTAAATTTAAAACAGTAAAAAAAGATAAGGATCAATGAATAACAAAGAACATGGCAAAGAATGTGCAAGTGATATACAAAGTAAAAAAGATTCTTAACAAAGTTTTTACAGAATTTTATTTTACTATACTGTAGTTTTCTTTGTCTTTTAAATTTTTAACAATTTAATTGAAGATTGAGATTTTAGGCAGACTTTCAAAGGGAGAAAGCATATTCTCCATCAGTAAAATTTTACAAAACAACAAACGAAAAATGTTAAAGTTCACATCGAAACTCGATTCAGATGGTGCAAAAAAAAAAAAAGAAAGAAAAATTATTAGAACAGTTAATGACTAACTTCTCTCGAAGATGGCTTTTGTTTGTATTTCACACAGATATGGAGTTTGGAAGAACCCATATCTGGATCTCTGTTGTGTGAAAAGATGCTGGATTTTAATAAAAAAAATTAGGTGGTCCCTCAGACGTTAAAGCCAGTGTTTTTATTTCTAAACTTGCGAAACATTTTTTTTAGACTCTAGAACAGTACTTTTGATAAGTTTGAAAATCTAAACAAATCGGAAGTCCAAACTGTCCCCAATCCCAATTACAATGCTCTACTGTACCTGGGGGGGGGGGGGAATGAGAAGGTAATTGTGCAACCAGATGTGAAATTCTCTGAGCAGTGTAGACAAGCTGCCAGGACAACTGAGCAGGTTTTTCAATGATATAAAGGAATTTTGACAGAGATAAGATGATTATCCCAAACAACAGGTAATGGTTAGGCCATATCTTGAGTACTCCATACAGGTCTTGAAGTTCCATTTTAGCAATAACATGGATCTGTTGGAATAATAAAGTGAAGAGCAACAAGGTTGATGAGGAAAGTAAAAGGATGCTTTTCATCCAGCATAACACAGGGGTAAACGGTTGGCAGAAATTTGCTCTGGAGACTAAATATGGATTTTGCCACCTGAAACTTCCAATACCACCTTCTATTGCCTGGTGAGTTCTCCTCACTGATTCATACCATGGTATACCTCCACTATGCAGTGTTTCAGTCTGTGTACATGGCATATACCACCATGTACACAGTGGTCATATACATGACTTCACCAAAATTTGCCCAACTTCACTCATAAGTGGAAAATCTGAATATCAGTTCCATCAGCATTTCTGACTTCCAGGTAGCCAGCCCTTACTGTCATACCTGGAAGAACATCTGTGTCAAGCTTCAAGGACTTTTTTGAAAGGCTATTTCTAAAATCAACATTTACTTTAAGCTTCATGGTGTAAAGCTTATATTTACTGTAAATTTTACATCATGATGAACTCACTTAATTATGTTAGTCCTATTAAAAACATTTTATTCTGTCATTATATGAAATTTTCACACTCAAAAAACAAGTAGAAGAGGTTATGATTAAATTAAAGCTAAACTACGTGCAAAAAACACAGCATGCTGAATATCGCAACGAATCACTTACACAATTCTCACTGGTACCTCGTGCATTCTGATTACAAGAAAGACCTGGTAAAGAAGAGGTTCATTTTATCTAATGACATATAATCAAACTAAAAATTTATCTTAAAATTTAGTGAAAAATATGAAATAGACAACTAGTACCTATTTACTCATATATAAATCTTAAATGGCACTTTATATAAGCTCCTTATATCATAAACTATTATGATATAAATACATTTCAGGTGCTGGTATTATGTAACATTACAAACAGTTACATAATACTAGTGCTTCAAGACAACCGAGCTAGCCGGGTGGGTAAAGTGCCTGCCTGGCAACCCAAAGGTTGCAGGTTCGAATCCAGCCTCGGGCTTGGATCAGAGTACTGCAAAAACCTTGGGAGGTGCATTATGGCCACAGAAGCCAATGTGCAAACAACTAACTAAACAACAACAACAACAACCAGTGCTTCAAAAAAAGAAAGCTCTCCTCCCTTCAGTAACTCACATTTCAAAAATGTTCTGGATCTCACTGATATCTCTTAAGAAAGCAGCAACTGGTTTATTCAAAAAAACGCAAAGGTATGTGAATAGGGTGATGAAAAGATAACCATCCCCTCCCCTTAACTGAGGTGAAAGCATCATAGAACAGCCAGTAGAAATGGCAAATGAGTTTGAATTTATTATTATAGCATGATGTATTACCATCCAGCTCTGCAGTCTTACTTTGCCTCAGTAACTTTTCTCAGCTTAAAAATTATATCAGTAAAGTTTAGGAAAAGAAGCATTGAGGCAAGGTAAGATGGGGTGATGACTGGAAAGTGATAGCTTTGTGGGGGAGTGGGATATACAATCTAACAGATTAACTAGAGCCGCAGGCAGAAGTGGTATTTGCTATTTGGTTTTTTTTTTGTTTTTTTTTTAGGAGCATTAGCAACTAAGGCCATATTGCTCCGGGGATATGCGGTGGTCATTCCCTGACCTTTCCGCATCCTCCGTATTTGGTGGTCACGGGCTCGAACCCCGGTCTAATCAAGAAGCGTGTGCTACGCACTGCTGCTCCTGCCCACCTGGCTACGGAGGCGCGGCAGAAGTGGAAGTGATTCTTGCACTGCTTCTACTGAAACAGGCATCAGTCAGGAAAGTACAATATTGGGGATTTTAAACCCTGCTGTGAATCATCACAGAACATAAATATGTGGGCTGTGTTAGGATAACTAAGAGTAAGAACAGGTCATGTACTTGCATGTATGCTAAGGCTAGAAGCATAATTTTATGAATTTGCTCATCAAATGCAGGCATTGTAGGGATATTGGAGATGAGGAGTCACTCAGAAATAAGGGATGCAGAAATAGATTATGAGGAATATAATGTGTGTGCAAAGGAAAGACATGACAGGAAGGGGGTATACTTTAGTTAAGAAGCATATAAAATCTAACACAGTGCATCCATTCAAAATGGGTGGCCAGGGCAATACTGAGTTTGATATACTTAAGCACTAGGAAAATGAAAATAAGAGTAGGAGTACGTTTAGACCTAATGACTGTGATAAGAACAATGAACAACTGTAGAGAGAAATAGAGCAAGACAGTAAATCAGAAGGTCTTATAATTGGGGATTTTTAACTTTCCAGATATTGACTGGAACTAGTGGGTTGTCATTTGAACATTAGCAAGACTTTTGTCAATTTATTGGATGACTGTTTTCTACAGTAGCATTAGAGACACAAGAGGAAGTGTGTACCCTTTATCATAATGCTGATAATCAGATCATAATACTATTGATCTGATTATCCACAGCATTTCATCATTCATTAAGAATCTGCAAGTAAAAGACTCACTGGGTGGTAGTGGTCACAGTGCACTGATGTAGGATTTACTTAAAGACATAACTACTCTCAAGAGTAAAGGGAAGGGCTTTTGAGTTCTTGAGATTTTGAGTTCTTGAGATTTTGAGTTCTAAACAGTAGGCCCTCTGATAATATTACCAATAGCAAATTCTAAATGAGAAGCATTCGGGGAAATAATCTTAAAAGCTATGTTTCAAAATTAGACCTAAATGGATGTCACATGAACTAATGAGACTAGTGGCAGAGAAGAAAAATACATGGGTTGCATATAAAGTATCAGGTGATACAAAACGCCTATGGTAGATATAAACTAGTCTATATTCAAGTCTCAGATGAGGTCAGACAAGTTAAGGCAGATTACAAGAAGTCTCTGGCAAAGAATGCAATGAAAAGCAACAAAGACTTCTTTACTTATATTAATGGTAGATGGAAGGGGTTGAATCACATTGTTCCATGTTGATGTTTTACCTGTCGATGATCTTACTCAGGTTTCTGACACACTGAATAGGAATTTGCATCTACATTTTTTTTTAGGAGCATTAGCAACTAAGGCCATATTGCTCCGGTGCAGTGGTCATTCCCTGACCTTTCCGCATCCTCCGTATTTGGTGAAGACGGGCTCGAACCCCGGTCTAATCAAGAAGCGTGTGCTACGTACTGCTGCTCCTTCCCACCTGGCTATGGAGGCGCCTCATCTACATTTACCTATGCATAGTTCTTTAGGGAGAGGAATGACAGAAGTTTGCCAAATCTAACAGGGAGCTAAATGATTTTGTGATAACTGAGAGGAAATTGGAAGAGAAATTGTTGAAGCTTAACATAAAAAAGGGTGCCTGGAGTGGATGGAATCTACCCAATTATATTAAAGGAAGCAGCTAAAAGGATGTAAGGTGTGCCCTTAACCATATTTATCTGACCACCTTTTGATTCAGGGGAGCCCCCAATGAGATGTGCGAATGTATCAATTCACAAAAAGATATCAAAAGGTGATGTGAATATTACTGACCTGTTAGCTTAACTTTTGTACAAGGGAAAATAACAAAGTCACTAGTTAGAGAAGTAATGCAGGATTAGACACTAATGCAATTATACTGCAACACAGAATTGATTTGTTAAGGGGCAGTCTTGTCTGACCAATCTGATTGATACTATGATGAAGTAACAAAGGAACTGGATGCAAAAAATAATTTTGATATCATATACTTGGATTCCAGCTTTTGATACTGCTGTACAAACAGGGCAATGTGACATTAAGGGCAAGTTACTGTTCTGTATAAAAGGATAGTTAAGTAGGAAGAAAACAGAGTGGTTATTAATGGCACTGCTGTTCATGGACTAATGTTAATAGTGAAGTTTCCAAGTATTCAGCATTGTGCCTATTGTTATTTTCTACATTTATTAATGATATTGATAATGATATGTCAGGCTTAATGTGTAAATCTGCAGATGATAGGAAGGTTTCAGGGTAGTTAATAACAGTAATCTGGTAAGCTACTGAAACAAGATCTAGAAATGTTAGGCAGTTGGTCTAAATGTTGCTAATTGAGGCAAATGCAAGGTACATAAGGGTAGCATTTTCTCAGAATAATGTACCAACTGTACGGTACTATATTCAGAGTAATGGAAAACAAAAAAGGCTTTGAGGTAATTGTGCAGTCAGGTATGAAGTTCTCTGAGTAGTGCAGACAGGCTGCCAGAACACCTCATGGGATTTTGTCAATAATACATAGAAACTTTGCTGGCAGGGATAAGGAGGTGATTATCCCTTTGTATAAGACAATGGTCAAGCCACACCTTGAGTAGTGCATACAGGTCTACAGGCTTCATTTTAGGAAGGATGAAGATCTGCTGGAATGGGTGCAGAGAAGGACAATGAGATTAGTGAAAATAACAAAAAGGGTGGTCTTACCAAGAAAGGCTTCAGTTTTACAAATTGCACTATGTGGAGACTAGTTACCTGTGAAGTGATGGGCTTGTGGCGTTTAAGGTTTTGACTGAATTGAGCAAGTTGAGTGCTGGTAGCATTCTCCCTGTTGTTCAGACTACACATGTGAGGGGGCATAAATTCAAAATGAATAATTCTATTCTACTGCTAATCCAAATATAATAGTTACACCACTTGTACACTGTTCAGATGTCAGATACATAACAGGGAAAAAAAAACAAGCTCTGAAAAGAAATCGGCATGTAGAAAATATATTATAAATAATGTGCTTTGAGTTTAGATTCATGCCATCCATTACATGATACAAAAAACAAAAATGATAGTAGCAGAAAACACTGAAGTATAACAAAAAACTGTTTACAACATTAAAATAAGTCAATTTGTTGTTGTGTGATGATATGTAGAATTCATTTTTGTTGTGATTGCTGTTTGAATATGCAATTTGTAACTACTTATTTCTTTGCTATTCAATATAAAATTTGATATGAATGTTTTTTTTTTTTTTTTTATGTGAACCCCAAACACGAGAGGTATTAGAACCTATAGTACATAGTACCATGCTTGGGTTGGAGGTTGACAAGACGAAAGAAGATATCTGTTGACATTGGACTTGAACTTCTGTAGATTGCAATTTTCAGGAAATACGTATGAAGGAAGGTTGTTCCAGAAAACGGCAGTTGAATGAATAAATGAGGAAGATGAAAAGTTGGTTCTGTGGGTTTGAAGTTGGACAGTAAATGGATGTTGGCTGGTGGCGGCATGAGTTCGGACTGTTTTCAAAGAGAGAGTGGAAATTATAGAAGCCAATTCAGAAGAACAGTGCCCATGGAAGTATCTGTAGAAGAGGCATGCAGCAGAAACAGTACGTCTATGAGAAAGCGAGTGGAGAGACTCTGTTAGAGATGAATCATTAATTAACCTAACTACCCTCTTCTGAATGGAATCAAGAAGCCTGAGAGAGGTTTTGGGGACACCAACCCAGATGTGGGAACAATATTCCATGGCAGGGCGGATTTGCGATTTATACAGAGTGAGCAGCTGTTTGGAAGAAAAGTAACGCCAAGAGCAAAAGAGAAAACCAAGTTTTTTTAGATGCAGAGGAAGCAATATTTGTAATGTGCTTGTGCCAAGAGAGATTAGAAGTCAGGGTAATCCCCAAAAGAGATATATCATTTTGCCTAGAAATCGGAGTGTCACTAAAGATAAGCATAGGAGCAGAAGAATCCTTTTTGCGAGATATAAGACAAGACTGAGTTTTAGAAGGGTTGAAATCAACTAAGTTGTCATTGCCCCACTAGAGAATTACCTGAAGATCAGCATTTAAGGAATTGGTAGCAGATTTCCGAAAAGTTGAAGCTGATTGAGCAGGACAAGGTTTCTCAAAATGGAAAGTTGAATGCAATGTGCTATCATCGGCAAAACTATGGATAGGATTTCCAGTCAATGGAAGAAAGTCATTAATATACAAGAGGAAAAGAGTGGGGGAAACAACTGAACCTTGGGGGACACCGGCATTAGTGGAGAAGTTAAAAGACAGAGAGCCATCTACCATCACCCTCAGTGAGCGATCAGAGAGAAAACTGGATAACCAATTACTAAAAACAGTTGGCAAACCATAAGATGGAAGCTTGTTTAGAAGACCTTTAGGCCAAACACAATCAAAAGCCTTTGAGATGTCAAGAGCAACTACTTGTGTTTCAAAGAACCTTTCCATTGAATTAGTCCCTAAAAGTGTAACATAAGTCAGAATATCACCAGTGGATCGACACTGACGGAATCCATACTGGCAATTGTTGATCAAATGGAAGGTTTCTAGGTAGTTTAAGAGTTGGCGGTTAATTGATTTCTCCATTACTTTAGAAAGAGTAGAAGTAATTACAATGGCACGATAATTGGATGGGATGGATTTGTCACCCTTTTTAGGAACTGACTGGATATGAGCAAATTTCCAAGCAGAAGGAAAAACACCTTTGGAATAAGAATATGAAAAAAGGCGGCAAAGAACAGGAGTAAGTTCAGGAGCACAGGTTTTGAGAACAAGTGGAGAAATACTATCCGGACCTGGAGCTTTTTTAGCATCAAGATTCATCAAAATCCTTCTGATATCCTTTTGATGGAAGACCACAGGAGGCATTGAATGGAACGTGTTGGGAATGGTGGGAGGTATTTTACCAAGATCATTAATACATGAGCTGGAAGAAAAATGGGATGCTAGCAGGTCAGCTTTATCCTTGGCTGAAGTGGCAACAGAACCATCTGGTTTGGACAGAGGTGGGAGCAGAGATGGGCAAAGGTTGCGGCCAATAGCTTTGGCAAGAGACCAAAATGCTCGGCTACCATTAGGGCAAGAAGCAAGTTTTCTACTCTTAGCCTGTTCAAACTGTAGTTTGGACTGATTAATAACTGCTTTACAATTGTTGCGAGCTTTGGTGTAGGCAGAAAATGAAACTGAAGAATTATAAACAAGCCAATTACGATATGCAACATTATTCTCTTGAACAGCCTTAGCACATTTATTGGAAAACCAAGGTTTAGATAAAGGACGAGATTTTAAAGTGGAGTGTGGGATAAAGAATTCCATTCCTGCAAGAATAATTTCACTGAAACAATCTGAGCAAACGTTGACATCAGAAGTTTTGAAACAGTAATCCGACCAAGGAAAAGAAGAAAAGAAGTCTCGCAGGTCATCCCATTTTGCATTCTTGTAATGCCAAACAGCACGAGGTTGGGAATAGCCATGAGATAAAGGTTCCATTGGAGAAGAGACAATCACCAAGTTGTGATCTGAAGTGCCTAAAGGACCTCTCACTTCGACAGTGTACTTAGAAGGGTTGTTTGTGAGAAAAAGATCAAGCGTATTGGCTGTATGATTAGGATTGTCCGGTATTCTTGTAGGTAAATGAACAATCTGTGCTAGGTCATTAGTAATTGCAAAAGCCTCAGCATCTCGACCTGCTGGGTCGGTGTGACTAGAAAACTGAAGCCAGCTGGAGTTGTGAACGTTAAAATCACCAAAGAAAATTACCTCACTGTTAGGAAAGTTGGACTGGAGAAAGTCAAGTTGCAAAGAGAGGAAGTCAAAGAGCTCCAAGTGATTAGTGGAGTTGGGAGAACAGTAGAGACAACAGATAAATTTTACACAATTAGTTAGAGAGATTTTAAGCCAGAGAAGATCAAAGAGAGGAGATTCCAAATTGCCAAGTCTCTGACAGGGAATATCAGAACGGACATATGCACAAGTACCACCTTTGAGGTGAAAGGAATCATACATCAAATAATTTGGACATCTGAGATGAGCAGTAGTTGAATCAACCGATAACTGAGATTCTGTCAGAAAAAGTACATGGGGTTTGGCAGACTGCAAGTCGAAATGGACATCGTTGAGATTAGAATTGGGACCACGTATATTTATGAAATGAATTAGGAAGTGCTTGGGAGGTTTAGATCTTTCTGCAGACAAGCTTGCTCTATTAGTTTTACAATTCATGGTGTAGTCAATAGTAAGAAAAAGTGGGTGGGACATGCTGTATGAAGTAATGAAATTTTTGGATATGGCGTACACTTGGCAAGAATATACCCAGATCCTTGACATAACGTGGCCTCGGCAATGCTCCCCGCATACACACTACTCGGACTCCCTCCAGTCACTATCTGGCAGAGTAGAGGTAGCAAGATTATACACTAGCTGATCCGGAAGCCTCCTAGAGAGTTATCAATAGGTTCGGTCCGGTGTACTAACTAGCGGCCGGCCTGCGAACACCGTTTTAGAGCTGTACACTCGAAATGTAAGGAATATTGGATCTCACCACAACGTTCATCATAACCTCAAAAGTCATCAATCATACTGCATGATGGAAGAGATAGGGAAGGGTTAACCGGAACTTAGCTCTAGAGACTAAACATGGGTTCCACCACTTCAAGCCTCCAATAAGCAAAGTGGTGGTATTTCACCGGTTGATGAGAGTCATCTACCACCTAGTACTGCCTGGTAACATAGAGGGGCGGCGTTCCTCCATGTGGTGTGGGCGCCACACTTCGACCCCTGCTTACGTTGGTTCACACCTGGGTGGTCACCCACCATGTACTTGTGCATGGAGGTTATACCCAGGATTACTAACAGTCCCACCATCGTGAAGGTGCAAGCAGAGGATTTGGCTGTCACAGACCGTCCGGACTTCGCTGAAATTGGGTCCACTTGACTTGAGTGTCACCCAAATATCAGTTCCATCAGCGTTTTAGACTCCCAGGTAGCAAGTACAGCTTGTCTGGCATATCTGAGAGAATGTCTGTGACAACCATCAAGGACCAATATGAATGATTCTATTCTACTGCTAATCCAAATATAATTGTTACACCACTTGTACACTGTTGAGATGTCAGATACATAACAGGGGAAAAAAAAAAAAAAAAAGAAGACCTCTGGAAAGAAATCAGCATGTAGAAAATATATTATAAATAATGTGCTTTGAGTTTAGATTCATGCCATCCATTACATGATACAAAAAACAAAAAAGATAGTAGCAGAAAAAACTGAAGTATAACAAAAAACTGTTTACAACATTAAAATAAGTCGATTTGTTGTTGTGTGATGATATGTAGAATTCATTTTTGTTGTGACTGCTGTTTGAATATGCAATTTGTAACTACTTATTTCTTTGCTATTCAATATAAAATTTGATATGAATGTGCATGAACTTCAATTACATTTTCTCAATTTAAAAAGTATAAGCATAAATACATAGCATAACTAAAATAGTACCACTGTTTTTATGAAACTCTGTATTGCTTTCAGCTTCTTTGATAAGTTCTAGCACAGGCAGAAAATAAGCATGATTAATCTTTGTTGAAAAGTATCGTCTTCCTCTAAATTCTCCATCACCATGTCCAATTGGATTATCCTGAAACCAAAAAAACATATGTATTTTATTTTTATTTAAAATCTAATTCTGCATCTGATTGAAGTCACACCACAAATATTTAGCTTAATGTCAGATAAGAAAATATTCGGCCTATAAAATATATTCTTCAAAATAATAATGTAGATGTGTAAGAGAAACATTAGTTAAACTACCTGAAACTAAGTTCAAGTAGACTTTATTGTATTAATTAAAATGTTACATATTATAAACATTACACATAATTTTAGCATTGTGAGATGGATTCAGCAGAATCCAGAAACACTGCCTTTTTGATTAAGTAGGATTATGGTGGGAAGAAAGTAAGAGATTATGGCTTACTCATAATCTGTTACTTTCTAATTAATGCAGTAAAATCTGCTTAATTTTACACATTTTAGTGTTTCTCTCATATCATTATTACTTTTTGTAGAAAATTTAATTATGGAACATACAAAAGAAATAGTCTGGCTAAGTTACTGAGCAAATACTATACAGGCAAAGTTTTACACAGACTATAAATGCAGTAAAAAATGACATTTTTGACATCCTGATGAGAAACCTACTAAAAATATCAGCTTTTGAATGAGAAACTATACCAATTATAAGTATAAATTAAATTATTACTTTTGAATTGCTATCTAATATAAAATAAAATATCTAATATAAAATAAAAATATATTAAAAAGCTTTGTGCTTACATAAAATATACCCATAAAGAATATATAATAGTATTAATAAAATAAGTAAGAGTGGGGGTGGAGCATAATTGTAGCGAAAAGGAAGATAACATTAATTATGGATCAGGGATAACTGTATAAGCAGATGTACCCTACAGCCATAATGTATATATATTTTTATGGTATGAAGAAAGTGTGTGAAAAAGGTCATCCACCGAAATTATGAGAAAGATGGCAATGTTCTTGCTTCTGTTTCCGACATGTCAGAAACAGAAGCAAGAACATTGCAGTCTTTCTCATAATTTCGGTGAATGACCTCTGACAAAGACACTGAAACTGTGAAAAACACTGCAATGTAGTCTTATTTTGGTTGCTTTTTCATATCTCATTTTAATTTTTTTCCAACTATCTGTCTCTTTTTCATATCTTACTTGGTCACTTCATCCTACCATATATCACTACATTTATTAACCATTTTGTCAAATTCATTATATATATATATATGTTAGCATTAGTAAAGGCACATGATGCAAGAAAGCAAGCTTATATAGCATTAGCCAAAATAAAATGTTAGGGAAGAGCTATTAATATATGGCATTAATGCTATTGCTACAATTAACAATTATACATTACATGCACATGATTTAATGATTTAACTTAATTGCTTTGTATTGGATCCTATATAATTAACTATGGATCCAATTTCTAAGAGAGAATGCAAATATATCATGTTGCATTTCAGTATTTCAAGAAAGCTGAGAAGCAGCACAGATTTTGAGAACAAGTGGACAAATGTCATCAGGAACTGGAGCTTTATTGACATCAAGGGTGTTCAAAATTCTAATATCCTTCTGTAGGAGAAAAAAAAAACAATAATACAAAATGCTCTTGTTTATACTTTGACATGTCCACCAGGTCAGAGCATTTTACAATACATCATGAATACAAATTTTAATTGTATTTAGCAGTCACAAGCATGTACTACTGTACTCTGGCTCCTGACCACTCAGCTACATCAACTACAGGAAGCACAGAGTGGAGTGGAGTGGAGTGTATTGTGTATGGTAGGGTGCTTACTAAGATTAACCACACAAGAGTTAGAAGAAAAGCAGAATGCTAGTAAGTTGGCTTTATCTTTAGCTGAAGGTGCAGATCAGGTTTTAAAAGAGGTGGGAGTATAGATAAATAAAAGTTGCGGATAATAGCTTGGCAAGAAACCAAAATACTCACCAAACATTTGGACAAGAAGCAAGTTTTCTACTCTTAAACTGTTCAAAATCTAATTTGGATTGATTAATAACTGCTTTACAATTGTTGTGACATTTGTAACAATTGCTGTATAATTGTTACAATTGTTCAGTGTATGCAGAAAATAAACCTGGAGATTTCCAGAATGCTGCATACCTGGAGATTTCATGAATTGCAGCATTCACGTCTTGAACAGCCTTAACATATTTATTGGAAAAAGAAAGGTTTAGATAAAGGCCAAGATTTTAAGGTGTAGTGTAGAATAAAGCAATTCGTCCCTACAAGGGCAATTTCAGTGACATGACCTCGGCAAACCTAAAACAGTAATCCAAACAAGGAAAAGAAGAACAGAAATCTTACAGATCATGCCATTTTCATTCATACATGACAGATGGCAAGAAATAAAATGAGAGAGGTTCCTATATAGAAGAGATCTAAAGAGCCCAGAGGACCAGTAACTTTGATTGAAGGCTTCTAGATTCCATTCAAAAGAGGGCAGTTAGGCAAATTAATGACCCATCTTGAACAGTCTTTCCACTCTCTAATGTTGTTTCTGCTGCATGCTTTTCTATAGATATTTCCATGGGAACTGTTTTCTTCTGAATTGACTTCTATAATTTCCATTGTCTCTTCCAAAGCAGTTTGAACACATGCCACAACTAGTCAACATCCTTTTACTGTCCAACTTCAAACTCACAGAACTGACTTTTCTTCTCCCTCATTTGTTCATTCAACTTCAGTTTTCTGGAACAACCTTCTTTCAAATGTATTTCCTGAAAATCACAATCTACAAAAATTCAAGTCTAATGTCAACAAAATATCTTCTAGCATCTTCTCAAACTTCAGCTCATGCACAGTACTAAGTACTATAGGTTCAAATACATCTCGTTTTTGGGGTTTTCATAAAAAAAAAAAAGTAGTTGTGACACAAAGGTGAAATTTTTTTGTTGATAACTTGAAATCTCTATAGCAACCACAGAAATTTTGGTTTCAATCTGTCAATTAATTTTTTTCCTTTGCAGCACTGAAGAATGAAGTGAAGTGTCACAATAGATAAAGTGGAATGAATACAGGTCAGTGATTCAGTTCCTCTTTCTGTAAGGTTCAATTAACAATCCCTGTAAGGGAAAAACAATCCATGATTAAATCGTTGCTGTTTATGCAGATGACTGTCCAGTTTATAGTATTGTTGCACATTGGTTTAAACAATTCAAATGTGGAAGAATCTTATTGTATGATAAAGAAATCATAGGACACTAAGCAACTACTATAATAGAAGACAGTGTATTGCAAAAATTTAGGCATTAATCCTGGATGATCACTGTATTAGCATCACAGAACTAGCTGCAGAGCTCCACAAGGATCTCTGGAGAACATCACCCATCAACAGTTGCATATGAATAAAGTGTCTGCCAGACGACTGGTTCCCATACTTCGGAATCCCCTTACCAGAAGAAGGAAAGGGAACAATATGACATGAAATGTTAGAAGAAGAACTCTTTATTGTATACAAAACGCACATGCCGTACACAATACCCTTCACGGATACAAGCCAGGGGTTTGTAGCCGTGAAGGGTATTGCGTGTTTCCTGCACATTGTTGTAAATGTGCAGGGAAAAAAAGGAACTTTTTTCACAGCTAGTCACCATGAATGAAACTTGGGTCCATTAATATGATTAGCATTAGTAGAGGCATACAATGCAAGAAAGCAAACTTATGCAGCACCAGCCAAAGGGGGGAAAAACAAAAATCTCCCATTTCACCCCTCCATTCATTCCAAATGACTGTCCAGATCAGCCTTTAATTTATTTAGGCTATCAACTTCCACAACAAAAGATGGAAATCTGTTCCACCAATCAACCACCCGTTGGCTCAAGGCAAATTTCCGCACATCTATTCTACAATTGTCTTTCCTCAATTTGAATCTATGCCCCCTCAGGTTCTTAATCTGAGCAAGAGGAAGAATCCCATCAGCATTCAGCTTGCTCAACCCATTCAAGGCCTTATACACCTCAATCATATCACCTCGCAAGTGCCTACTTCCCAGGCACTACAATTTGCAGAACTTAAGCCTTTGTTCCCCTCACCAATCTTGCCCTTCTTTGTAGCACCAGCTGCTGGTGCTACATTCTAGCAACTCTACATCCTTCTAGCAACTCTACATCCTTCCTAAAATGAGGCCTCCAGACCTGTACACAGTACTCTAGGTGGGGCCTCACCATTGGGATAATCACCTCCCCGTCCATGCTAGCAAAATTCCTATATACCATTGACAAGGCTCCATGAACTGCCCTGGCAGCCCATCTGCACTGCTCAGCAAACTTCATATTTGAATGCATGATTACACAAGCGGAATGCCAAAAGGATAAGGTCATAAACAGGTTGCTAAACTGATGTGAGTGGTCATAAAAGCTAAGTCTCCCTTTTCATTTTTGTCTATTCTAAGAAGTGGATTTTTCCGATTACCTGATCAATTAAGAATGTTTGCATAGTTCTTATTTAGTGATTGTATGGGAATACACGTAAATTAAAATCATTATGGCTTTTTGCTCGTTACAGCCACGATCTCATCATTTCAATGCTCGTTATAACCAAGTTCGACTGTATAATCTCTTATTTAGAAATCATTAATTACCTAATTAGTACAGAAATAAAAATTTTCAAAAATATACTAGTTAAAAATATTCAATTTTCGGTGTTTTTCTAATTGTGTCCACCTCCTCTGCCCAGAATATACTGTCCAATGGAAATAAAAGTTATAGAACCGCTGTGATAAAATATTAATATTATACATACAAGACACAGACTTCCAGTTGAGAAAATGGAATCTGCATTTTACTTAAAATAAGGAGGAATTCTTTATATATAGAATAAGAAATAAAACATATTTAATGAAATCTTACAAATTCTACTCCAGCAGTCCAATCTTTACATATATATGGAATTCGACCTATCCACCTAACTGTACCGAATTCTGCACCAACATTTTGTACCCATAACACTCTATCTCCTAAAGATAATGTAGGGGCTTCTGGTTCTGTGATCTCACCATCTTGTAAAGGTGCAAACCCTTAAAAAAAAGTTCAGGCTATATATAAATTAAAGTTCAAAACACTGGAAAATTGCTTTAGTTATTAGAGATTTAATATTATAAATAGCATATAAAAGCTGTTTATAATAGTCTTACTGTATATTACATTACCTTCAAAATTCTATTCCATATTACATTACCTAAAAGCTTAACTGTACCATACTGTATGAAGCACCCTGGTGGTGATGGGCAAGAATATTTTTATTTAAATTTGTCCCCTTAAAACAATATGGCAATCACTTGTATTACAAACTGTACTTATCTAGAATGCTTGTGTCTAAAGTCTGCAGTCTGATTCAAACCAAACTACTTTAGTAGTACAGGTGATTACAAAACCCTTTTACACTTTTTTAAAAATTAATAACTCAGAAACTAATACATATCAAAATATGGCTTTTTGCACTAATTACAATGTAAACATGGTGTTTCAAATATCACCACACCAAACGTATGTGAACGTCAGCTGTAGCAATCTTGTATGCCAAGGATGTGGAAAATGGTGACTGATAAGTTGCCCTTCCATGGATGTTTTTTCTCATTGGAGCTGTTTGATATTGTCATTATGGGGTTTGGCACCACCCATAAAAATTATCCAATAACAAGTTACGATAGTATAAAATTTAAATCACTTATTGAATTTATTTATTAAATTTGAAGCGATGATTAAGTCAAAGGCAGACATTATAGGGATAGCAGAGACATGGTGTCACTTAGACATAGGAGATGCAGAATTTGAAAATGTGGAGTACAATGTACAGAAAGGACAAACAGGATGTGGGGGTGGGGGGGGGGATTATGCTCTTAGTTAAGAAGCATATTAAATCTAAAGCAATGCATCCAGTCAACATAGGTGACCAGTGGAACGTTTGAGTCAGTTTGATGTGGTAAAAGCACTGGGAAAATGAAAATAGTTGTTATAAGCCTAAAGACTATGATGAGTATAACAAAAAACCATACAGAGAAATAAAGTGAACCAGTAAATCACAATGAATTATGATGGAAAATTTTGACTGGAACCTGTGGGTTGGTCACTCATGCTAGCAAGAATTTTCTGGATGACTGTTTCTTACAACAGCACATTAGAGATACAACAAGAGGAAGCAATATTCTTAATCTGATTATCAGCAGAAATTCTTTATGCACCAAGAATCAGCAGAAATTCTTCATGCACCAAGAATCAGCAGGCAAAACACAAACTGAGTTGCAGTGATCACAGTATACTGATTTGGGATTTACTTAAAGACATAACTACTGTGAATTTAGTTAAAGCTACTGTCAAAGGAAAGGAAAGAGTTTTAGCATTCATAAGGGTGACAACAGTAGTTTCAGAGTTTTAAATTCTATGTAGTGGGACCAACAGATGATGTCACCAAATGCAAATTCTACACAGAAAGCAGTAAAAGAAGTAATCATAGAAAACAAAAATGCATGGGATGCATATAAATTAACAGGTGATACAGAAGCCTATGGTAGATATAAATTAGATATAAATCAGTAATCAAGTCACAGAGGAGGTTAGGCAAGCAAAGTGGCAGACTATGAGAAGTCTCTGGCAAAGAATACAAAGAAAAGCAGTAAGACTTCTTTACTTATATCAACAGTAGAAGGAAGCATTTGAATCACATCATTCCGTTTAACTGTCAATGATACTGATCAGGTTGCTAACAAACTAAATAGGTATTTTTGCATCTATATTCATCATTTATCAAACTCTAATAGCAAGCTAAATGATTTTGAAACCTCAGAGAAAAGTAGAAGAGAAATTAGCAATCGCATTAGCAGAGGCATATGATGCAAGAAATTTTTGAGACTAAACATAAAAAAAGGTGCTTGGAATGGATTGCATCTATCCAATTATATTAAGGAAGGCAGCAAATAAGTATGCAAATTTTCAGCCAAAATTATGAGAACATCTTTGAATTCAGAGGAGGTCCATATGGACTGAAGGTGTACAAGTAGCATTAGTAGAGACATATGATGCAAGAAAGCAAGCTTATGCAGCATCAGCAAAAAAAAAAAAAAAAACACTTCCACTTCACCCCTCCATTCGTTCAAAATACATGTCCAGCTGAGCCTTAAATTTATTTAGGCTATCAACTTCCACAAGAAGGGATGGAAGTCTGTTCCACCAACCAACTACACGCTGGCTAAAGGCAAATTTCCGCACATCTATCCTACATCTGTCTTTCCTCAATCTGAATTTATGCCCTCTCAGGTGATTATTCTGAGCAAGAGGAAGACTCCCATCAGCATTGAGCATGCTATTCTACAACTGTCTTTCCTCAATTTGAATCTATGCCCCCCTCAGGTTCTTAATCTGAGCAAGAGGAAGAATCCCATCAGCATTCAGTTTGCTCAACCCATTCGAGGCCTTATACACCTCAATCAGATCACCTTGAAGGTGCCTACTCTCTTGACGCCGCAATTTGCAAAACTTAAGATTTTTTTGGTAAGGGCACCCCTTTGTTCCCCTCACCAATCTTGTTGCCTTCTTTATACTTGTTCTAGCAATTCTATCATTCCTAAAATGAGGCCTGCAGACCTGTACACAGTACTCCAGGTAGCCTGATCATTGCCTTGTATAATGGGATAATCGTTTCCCTGTTCCTGCTAGCAAAATTCCTATATATCATTGACAAGACTCCATGACCTGCCCTGGTAGCCCGTCTGCACTGTTTATCAAACTTCATATTTGACTGACTGCACAATTACCCCCAGATATTTTTCAGTTTCCACTATCCTGAGTGTAGTACCACAGAGTTGGTAAGTTTCTCTATGGTTATCACTACCCATATGCGATACTTTGCATTTGTCAATGTTAAACTTCAGTTGCCATTTCTCAGCCCATTTGCCCAACTTGTCTAGATTAAGGGTAAGTTGCTACAGTGGATAAAAGGATGGTTAAGTAGGAGAAGACAGAGGGTGGTAATCAATGGGTGCTGCTCTTCGTGGGCTAATGTTATTAGTGGAGTCCCACAGGGTTCGGTGTTAGGTCCACTGTTGTTTTGTATATGTATCAATGATATTGATGAATTGTTCAGATTACGAACCTAAGGGGGCATAAATTCAAATTAAGAAAGGACAGATGTAGAATAGATGTGCGGAAATTTGCCTTTAGCCAGCGGGCGGTTAATTGCTGGAACAAACTTCCATCTGTCGTTGTGGAAGTTGATAGGTTGAATAAATTTAAGGAGGAACTGGACAGGCATTTGGAGGGAATGGTGTGATTTTTTTTTTTTTTTTTTGGCTGATGCTGCATAAGCTCATACACTTGCTTTCTTGCATCACATGCCACTACTACTACTATTACTAGATCCAGTTGGAGTAGCATACTGTCTTTAGTGTTGTTAACAACCCTGCTAACATTTGTATCATATGTAAACTTGGACATTAATCCTGATATACCTTCATCAATATCATTGATGAATACATAAAACAACAATGGGCCTAGCATCGAACCCTGGGGAACTCCACTAATAACATTAGTCCACGAAACGAAGAGCAGTGTCCATTGATTACCACTCTCTGTCATCTCTCACTCAACCATCCCTTTATCCATTGTAGCAACTTACCTTTAATGTCATACCTCTCCAATTTGTACAGCAGTCTTCCATGTGCAACAGTATCAAAAGCTTTCCTGAAATCCAAGTATATGATATCAAAATTATTTTTGACATTCAGTACTTTTGTGACCACATCACAATATCCAATCAGATTGGTCAGACAAGACCTCCCTTTAACAAACCCATGCTGTGTCTTAACTATTACTGCAGTCTTGTCTAGATGATCTCCAATGCTTATTTAACCAGTGATGCCATTATTTTCCCCGGGACACAAGTTAAACTAAACAGGTCTATAGTTACTTCTGCCACCACCTTTTGAACCCCCTTTTTGTATTGGTTATAATTTTTTTTTTTTTTTTTTTATGAAAACCCCAAACACAAGAGGTATGTTCTATAGTACTTAATACCATGCTTAGGTTGGAGGTTGAGAAGATGAAAGAGGATATCTGTTGACATTAGACTTGAACTTCTGTAGATTGTAATTTTCAGGAAATATGTGTGAAGGAAGGTTGTTCCAGAAAACAGCAGTTGAATGAATAAAAGAGAAAGATGAAAAGTTGGTTCTGTGAGTATGAAGTTGGACAGTAAATGGATGTTGGCTGGTGGCAGCATGTGTTCGGACTGTTTAGCTATATGCTGCAAGGGAGCCTGAGGCTTATGCTGCACCAGCCAAAAAAAATTCTCGAGTTACCGAGAGAGAGAGAGAGAGAGAGAGAGAGAGAGAATTATAGAAGCCAATTCAGAAGAACAGTGCCCACAGAAGTATCTGTAGAAAAGGCATGCAGCAGAAGCAGTACGTCTATGAGACAGAGAGTGGAGAGACTCTGTTAGAGAGGACTCATTAATTAACCTAACTGCCTTCTTCTGAATGGAATCTAGAAGCCTGAGAGAGGTTTTAGGGGAACCGCCCCAGATTTGAGAACAATATTCCATGGTAGGGCGGTTTTGCAATTTGTACAGAGTGAACAGCTGTTTGGAAGAAAAGTAACACTGTGTGAGAGAAAAACCCATTTATTTTCATGCAGAGCAAGCAATATTTGTGATGTGCTTATTATTATTATTAGCTATATGGTGCAAGGGAGCCTGAGGCTTATGCTGCACCTGCCAAAAAAAAATTCTTGAGTTACCGAGAGAGAGAGAGAGAGAGAGAGAGAGAGAGAGAGAGAGAGAGAGAGAGAGAGAGAGACAAAAGTAGAAGGAAATCACCAAGAAAGAGAAGAATGATGATACCAACTCAGGACCCTGGGTGTGCCAAGCTCATACTCACCAAGAAAGATTAGAAGTCAGGGTAATCCCTAATAGAAATGTGTGATCTTATATCAAAATCGGAGACTCATTGGATAAGCATAAGAGCAGAAGAATCATTTTTGCAAGATAAGACAGGACTGAATTTTAGGTGGATTAATAACTAAGTTATCTTTGCCCCACTAGAGAATGGAGATCAGCATTTAAGGTCAGCAAGCAAAAATTTTAATAATTAAGGAATTGGTAGTGGATACTTCAAAAGTTGAAGCTGTTTGTGTAGGGCAAGGTTTCTCTAACTGGAATGTGGAATGCTATCATCAGAAAAACTATGGATAGTATTTCCAATCAATAACAGAAAGTCATTAATACATAAGAGGAAAAGAATGGGAGAAAGAACTGAACCTTGGGGAACACTGGCATTACGGAAGAAGTTAGAAAATGGAGAGCCATCTACCATCATTCACAATGAGCAATCAAAGGGAAAACTGGATACCCAATTACGAAACACACTTGGTAAACCATAAGATGGAAGCTTATTTAGAAGACATTTATGGCAAACACAAAAAAAAAGCTTTTGAAATATCAAGAGCAAAATGTAATTGAGTTCTGGCTGTTATGGACCTCCTGCCATATGGCAAAGAAAATATGATGATATCAAACACTTAATACTCAGAAACAGTGACAGAAAACAGATCAATCCTTGGGTGAGCACTGCATGTTCTCAACATGTTTATTTCTAAAGCAAATAATTAGGAGAATTAATCTAAGTCATTTTAGGAAAAAATGTCATATATATAAACCACAAATGAATCATTTAACATAGAGATACCATTATTTTCCAATAGATAAAATTAAATCAAAACCATAGCTTACAATGAACTTCTACTCAAATCACATATTCTGTACTGCTGTTCTCTCTACTAAATAAGAGTAGAGCCACAGTCCTCTTAATATTCAAAAATTAACCTACTTAGTTTTTAATTTTTATCAACTTTTATTAACTTTGTTTTTAAAATAGCATTAGCATTAGCATTAGTAGAGGCATTTGATGCAAGAAAGCAAGCTTATGCAGCATCAGCCAAAAAAAAAAAAAAAAAAAAAAAAAAAAAAAAAAGTAACATAAATAAATAAAAATAAACCACTTCCACTTCACCCCTCTGTTCGTTCGAAATACCTGTCCAGCTGAGCCTTAAACTTATTTAGGCTATCAACTTCCACGACAAGGGATGGAAGTCTGTTCCACCCACCAACCACCCGCTGGCTAAAGGCAAATTTCCGCACATCTATCCTACATCTGTCTTTCCTCAATTTGAATTTATGCCCTCTCAGGTGATTTTTCTGAGCTAGAGGAAGGATCCCATCAGCATTGAGCATGCTCAAACCATTCAAGGCTTTGTACACCTCTATCAGATCACCCCGCTGGTGCCTAGTTTCCAGACACTGTAATTTGCAAAACTTAAGCCTTTCTTCGTAAGAGAACCCCTTTGTCCCATTCACCAATCTAGTTGCCCTTCTCTGTACTCGTTCCAGCAGCTCTACATCCTTCCTGAAATGAGGCCTCCAGGCCTGTATACAGTACTCTAGGTGTGGCCTGACCATTGCCTTATACAAGGGAATAATCACCTCCTTATCCCTGCTGGAAAAATTCCTATATATCATTGACAATACACCATGAGCTACTCTTGCAGCTCGTCTGCACTGCTCAGAGAACTTCATATCTGCCTGCACCACCACCCCCAGGTGCCTTTCATTCTCTACCACTGTCAGTGTAGTACCACAGAGTTGATACGTTGCTCTGGGGTTGCTGTTTCCCATATGTAGTACTTTACATTTGTCAATGTTAAACTTCATTTGCCACCTCGAAGCCCATCTGCTCAACCTTTCCAAATCCTGTTGCAGCAGCATAGTGTCAGTAGTGTCCTTGACAACCCTGCCAACCTTCGTATCGTCTGCAAACTTGGACATTAAGCCTGATATACCATCATCAATATCATTTATAAATACAGAAAACAATAAAGGCCCCAATACTGAACCCTGAGGGACTCCACTAATAACATTAGTCCACGATGAGCAGTGTCCATTGATTACCACTCTCTGTCTTCTCCCCCTCAACCACCCCTTTATCCATAGCAGCAACTTGCCTCCAATGCCACACTGCTCCAATTTGTGCAGCAGTCTTCCATGTGCAACAGTATCAAAAGCCTTTCTAAGATCCAAGTATATAATATCAAAGTTATTCCCTGCATCCAGTTCTTTTGTGACTGCATCATAGTATCCAATCAAATTGGTCAGGCAAGACTTCCCCTTAGCAAAACCATGCTGTGTCCTAGCTATAACTGAAGTCTTGTCTAGATGATCCTGCAGTGCTTCTTTCACCAGTGCCTCCATTAATTTTCCGGGAACAGAAGTTAAACTCACAGGTCTATAATTACTTGTGTCAGCCTTTGATCCCCCTTTGTGAATTGGGGTCACATTTGCACATCTCCAGTCAATGGGTACCTCCCCTGAGTCCAAGGAAGCTCTCATAATTATGGCTAAGGGTTTGCTTACCTCCTTTGCTGCCTCCTTTAATATAACTGGATAGATCCCATCCACCCCAGGTGCCTTTCTTGTGTTTATCTTCAACAATTTCTCCTCCACTTTGCTCTCAGTTATTACAAGATTCTCTAGCTTACTGCTAGAGTTGAATACACCTCTGGCATTCCCCTCGCTGAATAACTCCTCATGTGTGAATGTCGATGCAAAATATTCATTTAGTTTGTTAGCTACCCGAGCAGGGTCATCAACAGTTGACCCATCGATCTCAAGTGGACCAATCTGATTCATCCCCTTCCTTCTAGAGTTTACATAAGTAAAGAACTCTTTGCTGTTTTTCTTCGCATCCCTTGCCAAGGATCTCTCGTAATCTGCCTTCGCCTGCCTAACCTCCTTTGTAACTTGGTTACAGATCAACTTGTATCTATCATAGGCGTCCATGTCACGTGTTAATTTGTATGTATCCCATGCATTTTTCTTCTCTGCCATATGCCTCATTAGTTCATCTGACAACCATTCAGGCCTAAACCTTGAACAATATTTCTTAGTTGGTATGTAAAGCCTAGTAGCTTCCACGATAAGTTCTTTGAATGCTTCCCATTTTGAATTTGCTGTTGGCAATATCATCAGTTGATCCCACTGTATAGAATTTAAATACTGTCTCAGTCCATTGTAGTCGCCTTTACGAAAGCAATACCCCTTCCCTTTACCCCTAATGGTAGTTACCTCTTTGAGTAACTCCCACTTCAGCACACTGTGATCACTGCCACCAAGTGGTTCATTTATCTGCAGATTCTTAATGCATGAAGAATCACTACTGATAATCAGTAGTTTTAAAATTTATTTTAAAATTAAAATTAAAATTTATTAAAATCTATTTATTTTAAAATAAATAGTTTTAAAGCAACTATGTAAACTATGTAAATTGAAAACCCCACAGTAAAATTACCTGGATAGTGTGAGTAAATATTTGGCTGTACTGATCCATAAAGATGACTGCAGCAAGGATGATAATTATAATAAGAAGCTTCTCTATGGACATCACAATTCATATCTGCTGAAATTAGTACAAAATTTTAGCAAACATACAATACAAATACTATTTGCTAAACATCACAGTATAACCAACGATGTCAATGCTCCACACCTTACACTAGAAAAACTAAAAAAAAGGAGCATGAAAAATTTTAATAATTTAATAACAGATTCCTTCAACTAGTCATATTACACAGTAAGCTCTCCTCAACCACAGATTTGGATAACACAATTCTTTATTTGCATACCAAAAGTTTACATTCAGTTCTTTTCTTGATGTATACATAGTTTAGTCCAGTCACATGAAAAAAAAAGAATATAACAACACAAGTCAACACACATTTAAAAATATACATTAATATTTATTTATCAAAAACAAATATAGGGAAAATAAATCTTTGGATGTTAATTCCAATCTCCTTTTAGTTTTCCTGTTCCATGTCTAGTTTTTGTGATGAAACTGATTATGTGAATATGATGAAAGTGATTAAACTACTTTCATATTTATTGAGTCAACATACATGAACATAATTTATTTATTTATTATTGTTTATACATTCATATTTATGTAATTGTTTGAATATCTTTATATTCTTATTATTTCATAATTTCATATTTGATTATAAATTGTTTCAGGTAAGATCCATTGAATTACTGAAACACATTCATCATCATGCCTCAAAAGTGTAAAAATCATTCCAAGAAATTCTGCTTTGTGTGCTGTTTTTCTTAACTAAATCCCAATAGTGTACAATCATGACAGATAGTCGGAAAATTACAGTTATACTTTTATTATTAGTATAAGACAGAGCTACGATGATCAATACACTCTACGTTGTATTTCAATATTTGTAGAAGAATAAGATTTGTTTTTTTTGTTTTTTTTTAGGAGCATTAGCAACTAAGGCCATATTGCTCCAGGAAATGCGGTGGTCATTCCCTGACCGTTCCACATCCTCCGTATTTGGTGGTGATGGGCGCGAACCCCTGTCTAATCAAGAAGCGTGTGCTACGCACTGCTGCTCCTTCCCACCTGGCTACGGAGACGCCCGAAGAATAAGAGAAATTTACCTCAATATGATACATAGAACACTTCCTAATGACACTCTCCAGTGTAGAACACTTTCCATTAGGAAGTGTTCTACATATTTACCTCAATATGGTACATATTGAGGTAATTTCCTAAGTTACCTCAATATGTACACTTCCTAATGGAAAATGTTCTATGTATCATATTGAGGTAAATTTCTGTTATTCTTCTACAAATATTGAAATACAACATATATATGTATTGAGCATCATAGCTCTGTCTTATACTAATCATATTCATATTTTAAACTCTTGTTGACAATTTCATTCACTTCTCTTCCTCTCCTAGCATAACCTATCAATAATTTCCTTTAATTTTAATTTTATTTTTATTTATTTGCTGGAGAGTGTCATTAGGAAGTGTTCTACATATCATATTGAGGTAAATTTCTCTTATTCTTCTTCTACACATAGTTATACTTTTAAGAAGATAATTTATCTAAATCACCATCTGGTTCTGACAAATTTTAATCTGCTTTAAAATCTCTTGTTGGATGTGATCCACTCAGCTGGATCTTCACTGCAATCTGATTCTATTCTGGAAGTGGTTGAATTTATCAACCACTTCCAGATGCAACCTTCCCTCCTAGCCGAATACGACTTCTACTTTTATGGGACTTACCTTCTGTATGTAACCTTCTTTCAGATTGTAACCTTCTCTATGAATACATTAGCATTAGCATTAGTAGAGGCATATGATGCAAGAAAGCAAGCTTATTCAGCATCAGCCAAAAAAAAAAAAAAAAACCCTCTCCCATTTCACCCCTCCGTTCGTTCGAAATACCTGTCCAGTTGAGCTTTAAATTTGTTTAGGCTATCAACTTCAACAACAAGTGATGGAAGTCGGTTCCACCAACCAACCACCCGCTGGCCAAAGGCAAATTTCCGCACATCTATCCGACATCCGTCCTTCCTCAATTTGAATTTATGCCCTCTGAGGTGATTATTCTGAGAAAGATGAAGAATCCCATTGGCATTGAGCATGCTCAAACCATTCAAAGCCTTATACACCTCTATCAGATCACCTCGCCGGTGCCTAGTCTCCAGACTCTGTAATTTGCAAAACTTAAGCCTTTCTTCGTAAGAGCAACCCTTTGTTCCATTTACTAATCTTGTTGCCCTTCTCTGTACCCGTTCCAGCAGCTCTACATCCTTCTTGAAATGAGGCCTCCAGACCTGTATACAGTACTCAAGATGTGGCCTAACCATTGCCTTATACAAGGGAATAATCACCTCCTTATCCCTGCTAGAAAAATTCCTGTATATCATTGACAAGACACCATGAGCTACTCTTGCAGCTCGTCTGCACTGCTCAGAGAACTTCATATCTGCCTGCACAATTACCCCCAGGTCCTTTTCATTCTCCACCACTGTCAGTGTAGTACCGCAGAGTTGATACATTGCTCTGGGGTTACTGTTACCCATATGTAGTACTTTACATTTGTCAATGTTAAACTTCATTTGCCACCTCTCAGCCCATCTGTTCAACCTTTCCAGATCCTGTTGCAGCAGCATAGCGTCAGTAGTGTCCTTAACGACCCTGCCAACCTTTGTATCATCTGCAAACTTAGACATTAAACTTGATATCCCATCATCAATATTATTCATAAACACCGAAAACAACAATGGACCCAACACTGAACCTTGAGGAACTCCACTAATAACATTAGTCCACGTTGAGCAGTGTCCATTGATTACCACTCTGTCTTCTGCCACTCAACCATCCCCTTATCCATAGCAGCAATTTGCCTCCAATGCCACACTGCTCCAATTTGTGCAGCAGTCTTACATGTGCAACGGTATCAAAAGCCTTTCTAAGATCCAAATATATAATATCAAAGTTATTCCCTGCATCCAGTTCTTTTGTGACTACATCATAGTATCCAATCAAATTGGTCAGGCAAGACCTGCCCTTAACAAAACCATGCTGCGTCTGAGCTATAACTGAATTCTTGTCTAGATGATCCTGCACTGCTTCTTTAACCAGTGCCTCCATTAATTTACCTGGAACAGAAGTTAATCTAACAGGTCTATAATTACTTGTGTCAGCCTTTGATCCTCCTTTGTGAATTGGGGTTACATTTGCACATCTCCAGTCTATGGGTACCTCCCCTGAGTCCAAAGAAGCTCTCATAATTATGGCTAGGGGTTTGCATACTTCCTTTGCTGCCTCCTTTAATATAACTGGATAGATCCCATCCACCCCAGGCGCCTTTTTTATGTTTATCCTCAACAATCTCTCCTCCACTTTCCTCTCAGTTATTACAAAATCATCCAGCTCACTGCCAATGTTTACTTTACCTACATCATTCTCCTTCCTGAATAACTCCTCATGCGTGAATGTAGATGCAAAATACTCGTTTAGATTGTTAGCCACCTGAGCAGGATCCTCAACTGTTGAACCATCAATATCCAATGGACCAATCTGATTCATCCCTTTCCTTCTCGAGTTCAAGTATGTAAAGAACTCCTTTCTGTTTTTCTTTGCATCCTTTGCCAAGGATTTTTCGTAGTCTGCCTTTGCCTGCCTAATCTCCTTTGTGACTTGGTTACAGACCAACTTATATCTATCATAGGCTTCCATGTCACCCATTAATTTGTATGTATCCCATGCATTTTTCTTCTCTGCCACATGTCTCATTAGTCCATCTGACAACCATTTAGGCCTAAACCTTGAACATATTTCTATCTTACTCGAACACCACCTCTACTTTGCTGGGCCCAGCACTAAACCATGGGAGGCTCTACTAATAACATTAGTCCATGGAGAGCAGTGTCCATTAATAACCACTCTCTGTCTTATCCCACTCAACCATCACTTTAACCCTAGCAGTAACTTGCCCTTAATACCATGCTGCTCCAATCTGTACAGCAGTTTTTTACGTGTAACAGTTTCAAAAGCTTCCCTGGAATCCAAGTATATGATATTAAGACAAATTGGTCAGAGAAGATCGCCCATTAACAAATCCATGATGTGACTGCAGTATAACTGCATTCCTGTCTAGATGGTCCTGCTTTACTTCTTTAACTAGTGGCTTTGTTATTACTTCCTGGAACAGAAGTTAAGCTAACATGTCTGTTAATTCCAAACCTATTACTTAACAGGTTTGTAATTACTCATGTTCCCTTTATGATCATCCCTTTGTGAATTGGGGGTGTTCACACATTTCCAATCATAGGGACCTCTCCTGAATCCAAAGATTCTCTCGTAATTATGGCTAAGGATTTGCATGCCTCCCTTATTATAATCAGATAGATCCCATCCAGGTGCCTTTTTTTTATTTTTAGCTTCAATAGTTTGTCTTCCACTTTCCTCTCAGGTATCACAAAATCATTTAGCTCCCTTGGAAAACAGGTCTTAAGCTTCGGGTTGCATATCACAAAACTTTCTAGCAATGACCGACAAACTGACTTAAAATAACTTTATTAAAATAAATAAATAAATAATATCTACATAAAATACTAAAACAGAAATAAAATATAAAATAAAAGCATTAAAATACAATAAAATATGGATAAAACTAATAAAATATCAGTAGCTTTCAAGACAGAGTGCCTTTTCCTCAGCTTAGTCGGTGAATAGTGTATTGCAGTATACAGGGTGTCTCAAAAATACACGGCATAACTTCAAGAATGAGTTCCTCATATGTAGACAATAAAAATATTTTATATCAACATAGTTCCGGAAATGCTTGGTTCCCGAGTTATTAACCGGAGTGTCTTATCTCTCGCAGGTGATTTCCTTCATCACAAGGTACTGACACAATATGGTAATTTTCCATTCCGACCATGTCGGGTGGACCGGTCTGATTCGTCCACTTCCTTCTGGAGTTTACATGGGTGAGGAGCTCTTTGCTGTTTTTCTTTGCATCCCTTGCCGGGGATTTCTCGTGGTCTGCCTTCGCCTGCCTGGCCTCCTTTGTGGCTTCGTTGCAGATCGGCTTGTATCTGTCATGGGCTTCTGTGTCGCGTGTTAGTTTGTATGTATCCCATGCATTTTTCTTCTCTGCCATATATCTCATTGGTTCGTCTGACGTCCACTTGGGCCTGGACCTTGAACAATGTTTGTTGGTTGGTATGTAAGGCCTAGTAGCTTCCAGGATGGGTTCTTTGAGTCCTTCCCATTTTGAATTTGCTGTTGGTCCCACTGTATAGAATTTAAATGCTGTCGCCTTTACGAGGGCAGTGGCCCTTCCCTTTGCCCCTGGTGGTGGTTGCCTCTTTGAGTGCGTCCCGCTTCGGCGCACTGTGGTTGCTGCCGCCTGGTGGTTCATTTACCTGCAGATTCTTGATGCATCTGCTGACCCGACCATCGCTGCTGATGGTCGGGTCGGGAGTGTTGCTCCCTCTGGTTGCCTCCCGAGCATGCTGATGTAGGGGGCGGTCATCCAGTGGGTCCACGGAGACCTTGCTGGTGTGTGGGTGGCCGGCCCCCAGGTTCCGGTCAGTGTCTGGGAGGTTGGGGTCCCCCCATTGTAGGACTCACTGATTTGCTGGCCCACTCTGTTTCCCTGTGCAATTTCTTATTATACTCATCAGAGTATAATAAGAGGTTGTATGGAAGACTATTGTACAAATTGGGGCAGAATGGTATTAAGGGTAAGTTGCTACAATGGATAAAAGGATGGTTGAGTGGGAGAAGATAGAGGGTGGTAATTAATGGGTGCTGCTCTTCGTGGAGTCCCACAGGATTCGTTGTTGGGTCCTCTATTGTTTTGTATATTTATCAATGATATTGATGAAGGTATATCAGGCTTAATGTCGAAGTTTGCAAATGATACAAAGGTTGGCAGGGTTGTTAATGACAGTAATGGCAGTGTGCTACTGCAACAGGATCTAGATAATTTGGGCAGATGGGCTAAAAAGTGGCAACTGAAGTTTAACCTTGACAAATGCAAAGTACTGCATATGGGTAGAAGTAACCCCAGAGAAACGTACCAACTGTGTGGTACTGCACTTAAGATGGTAGAAAATGAAAAAGACCTGGGAGTAATTGTGCAGTCAGATATGAAGTTTTCTTAGCAATGCAGACAGGCTGCCAGGGCAGGTCATGGGGTTTTGTCAATGATATATAGGAATTTTGCTAGCAGGAAAATGGAGGTGATTTTCCCTCTGTATAATGCAATGGTCAGGCCACGCCTTGAGTACTGCGTACAGGTCAGGAGGCCTCATTTTAGGAAGGATATATATTTACTTGAACATGTACAGAGAAGGGCAACAAGATTGGTGAGGTGAATGGAGGGACCCTCTTACCAAGAGAAGCTTAAGTTCTGCAAATTGCAGTGGCTGGAGACTAGACACCTGCACGGTGATCTGATTGAGGTGTATAAGGCCTTGAATGGGTTGAGCACGCTGAATTCTGATGGGATCCTTCCACTTGTTTAGATTACGAACCTAAGGGGACAAATTCAAATTAAGAAAAGACAGGTGTAGAATAGATGTGAGGAAATTTGCCTTTAGCCAGAGGGTGGTTAATTGCTGGAACAAACTTCCATCTATCTTTGTGGAAGTTGATAGGTTAAATAAATTTAAGGAGGGACTGGACAGGCATTTGGAGGGAATGGTGTGATTTTTTTTTTTTTTTTTGGTTGATGCTGCATAAGCTCATACATTTGCTTTCTTGTATCACATGCCACTACTACTACATGTACTCAAATCAGGAGCAAGCGGATATGCACTTTGTATGGTTTGGCAGAGGGCAATACTCTGGAGGCTCATCGTTTGTACCACGAAAGGTTCCCAGAACGAAGATGTCCAGACAGGAAAACGTTTGAAGGTATCCATCACCGCCTTTGTGAACATGGAACCTTTACACCTTGTACTGCCGACAGAGGACGAACAAGATCTATGACTCTTGAAGTAGAGGAGGAGATTTTGGATGTTGTGCATGCCACTCCTGCAATCAGCACGTGCAGAAGAGCAATGCAACTGACTGTTCAACATTCGACTATTTGGAGAGTGTTGTGAGAACACTAACTGTACCCTAACCATCTGCAACGGGTACAGGCCTTGTCACCAGCAGATTGCCCTGTGTGAATAATGTTCTGCCAGTGGTTTTTGCATCGGTGTGGTACAACTCCTCACTTTCCTGCCTCAGCGATATTTACAGATGAAGCACAGTTCACACGAGACGGAATCCAAAACTTTCACAATCAGCATCTATGGGCTGGGGAAAACCCACATGCAATTCTTCCATCACATCACCAACAGCGGTTCAGCCTCAACATCTGGGTGGATGTTTTTGGTAATAAGTTACTTCCAAACAAAATCACGGGATGTACAGAAACTTTCTGGAAAACAACATGCCTGATTTCTTGCACGACACACAATTGATCATTTGTCAACAAGCACACTTCGTGCATGACGGCGCTCCCGCACATTTCATGCATGATGGGGCTCCCGCACATTTCAGCCATCTAGCCCACAATTACCTGAATCGAAGGTTTCCTGGTCGGTGGACCAGGGAAACTGCCTGGCCTCCACACTCATCTGATTTAAACCCACTAGATTTCTTCTTGTGGGGCCATTTAAAGTCATTGGTGTATTCGACTCCGGTAGCTGATGTAGAAACTCTCCACAATTGAATTGTGGCAGGTTGTGAGACAATACGAAACATGCCAGGAATTTGGCATCGTCTTCATGAGTTCATGAGACGTCGATGTGAGGCCTGTATTCAGGCAGAAGGTGGACATTTTGAACAATTACTATAAGGTGATGTGAACAGGTAAGTGTCATAGACAGACCTTCAAAACTCAGAAACCAAGCATTTCCAAAACTATGTTGATATAAAATATTTTTATTGTCTACATACGAGGAACTCATTCCTGAAGTTATGCAATTGTATTTTTGAGACACCCTGTATATCGTTGGTTACAAAAGTCAGCTGATCATAATCATGCATCACGAGTCTGGTGTCAGTAGAGTAGAATTGCGTATACATGATGATCGCTAGTGCTCATCACACTGCAAAACAGTAGATTCCATAATGGGGTGCAAGTGCACCCTCCTATTGCAATTCGTGGTACTATTATGCTAGCTATGTTCAGTGCCTCAAGCCACGAGCGCTGGTGGTAATCACGTGAATACTCAACAATTTCAATATCCCATCAAGGATCAAGATTGTGCTGCTCAACCCAATAATGCTCAGCGACCGAGGAGCGTTCAGAATTAGCAGTTCGAAGAGCCACCTCATGTTCAGAAACACAATCTTTCAATCTCCTGCCAGAGTCACCTACATAACACCCCCCCACCCACAGTCCAGACATGTAATATGGTATACGGAACTAGTTCGTAGGAGAGGAGGAACGGGTGTTTTCACCTTAGAAATAATAGAATGCAATTTCCTCCTGGGAAGTTGCACACATTATGTATGGTGGAGACACAAAATCATAACAAGATGTTCCAATACACCTGGATAATAGGGGATGTAGCATCGCCACCATTAGATAATGCCTTATCACAACATCATCAGTGGGTTAATCCGTTGTTCTAAGTGGGCTGAGGGGTAAAGGTCAAGAACTACAGTAATTCTAGTAGACAGAGCTTAAGCCCCTTCATTGCCTTTGTTCATTACTAGTATTGATGTTATTAGTGCGGCTGTGTTTGTACCTGTCTTGTCAGAATATAGAAGTAAATTTTGTCAGAATTTTGGCTTTTGTGGTTTCATTTATACATAAAATATTTCTTTCATGATACACTGAAGAAAAGTGCATGCATGTGCTTGTTTAAGAAATCAAAAAATCTCAATATTTGTATGATACATAATATTAATTTTATTTATTGAAACTTTTGGTGTAGATAAATACATGAAATTGCACCGATAATTATATGCAACCTTTGATAAACTATAGGCCTGTGTATGCAGACAGGTATCCTTAGTTGTAACAGCTAATAATAATCTGTGAGATGCTAATAACAAGTAAAGTGAAATTCGGAAGAGAACATAACATTTTATTTATTTATTTCAAATTGTTACAGGTATGTGAGATTCATTTCGAGCCATCCCAATTAGATGGACATCCATATTTGATAGGGAAAAAAAAGAGAATCACCGTAGATTTCAAGCATCCAAAATTAATTCATGGAGCTGTTCCATCACATTTTCCGAACTGTACAAGCTATTTGTCATCAGGCATTTACAAGAGACATTCCCGAAAAGAAGAAGCGAAGATTAGAAGAAAAAAACTTTGAGAAGGCCCTGTAAAATAGTATTAAGAATAAATATGATTATGAAAAAGCTCAAGAATTTCATACATTTCCACAACTAGCAGAGAGCTTGAATAGACATACAGTACCTGAATGCTGGCAAGTTATTTCAAAAAAAAAAACAACTGTCTTATGTTTTTATATTTACTATTTCAGCCAGCACCTTCTACTTCCTATTCAACGGTGATTAGTAAGGATTTTATGTTGTCGGTATTTGTACAGAGTGCTGAAATTCATAATTTAGGAAAGTCAAAGGAACTTCCTATGAAGATGAACAGTTTCATTCAGATTACTAACATCTTAAAACAGATACCAGTAATTTCCAACAGCAGTGATGTTAACAATATTTCTTTTGTTTTAAATGCTGCTTGTAGTTTACTGAATTCAATTGCAGGAAACATTAATAGTGAGAGAGCATCAGTGCTTAAATTCATATAAGAACAATTACATTTGTTACGATGTGAAAAGGATGCATACTGATATTCCACAGATGTATTAATATTTTCAATTTGGTGTTTTTGATATCTCCACATGCCTAAAAAATTTCTATAGCATTCTGCATTCCTATTTCTTACTCGTCCAAGTACTATTCGTAGGCTCTGCTATTCTCTAAATTCAAAAATTCCAGATGACCAGCAAGAGAATCATTTTCTGATGTATGCTAAACAGAAATTGGGTTTTTTAAATTCTTCAGAATGCAAAATTAGTTTAATGATCGATGAAATTCATCTGAAACCTTATATTGATTACAAAGGTGAAAACATACTGGGAATTCTTTTGATAGTACTGATGCAGCTACAAGTGCATATGTACTGGTTTATGAGTCAAAGCTTTTTGTCAAAAACAAAGATGTCATTTATATTTTATCCATGAAAAAAAATTACTGCAGAAAAATTACATTCAGTTTCGAAAAAAATTATTGTGGGTTTGGAGAAAATTGGTTAGAATATTGTAGCAGTTGTAAGTGATAAGAATTCAATTAATAGAAAAAGTATTTCACTAGTTACAAATCCTCCACAGCTGAGTATTGTTTATTCTAATCCTGTTGATTCATCGCATCCCTTTTTTTTTTTGTTATTGATGCAGTTCATATTTTTGATGTATTCGAAATAACTGGTTAAACCAATATAACTGATAATTTTTATTATCCATCTTTTGAAGGTGCTGAACATCTTCATACAGCTTCACTATCTTGCCTTAAAGCATTGCATTCCATGGAAACTAAAAATCTGTGAAATATGGTTACAATTTAACATTGAAGGCTTTGAATCCATCAAGTTTGGAGAGAAAGTGTAAAACTTGTATTGCAGATTTTTAATGAACATGTCATTAATAGCCTTATTCTTTTAGGTCCAAAAAGAAATTTACTGTTTCATAAAGATACCGCCGATTTCATTATAATTGTTTTAACATAGTAGTATATAGTGAATGTGAAAACGCCTCTAAAGGGACAAAGATTAAAAAACTGTTGCCAAGAACCCTTAATTAAAAATCATGAAAATGTTATTTTTCTAAATAAATTTATTGAAGAAGAATCTTTATTGCAACGTTTAGAATGATAATTTACATAATAGTAGTTGCAACAACCCGTCACGGCACAGTGGCCAGGGGTTAACAATATACTACAGAGACATTATTGCCTCAAAAAGCCAAACATACACAAATAAATAATAAATAAGTGAAATAAAGTACAGGAAAATGGAGAAATGACTTGAGTATACTACATATATAGAACATTAAGTGAGTGTACAACCATTTGTTTCAAAATACATACTATAAGGATATACATTGAAGTGCATAAATATGTACATGGTTGGTTGGGTTAAGAATATACACTGCTCAAGACTCATTATAATAGTAGTAGCCTTGGCCTCCCCACTGAGGGGAGGCCAAGGCTACTTTTTTTATCTTTTCCTATATTGTTGATCTCGACAGAAAAAAAAAAAAGACAGAATTTGTTGAAGTCGCATCTAAGTCTTGGACTCGAGATAGCATCTGCTCCAACAGATGAAAGCGTCTTTGCAGAGGGCATATCTGGGGAACTGCTCATAGACGTGCCACTGGGATCCACCATGCACAGTTGTCCCAGAAGTTCGAGATTGAAAGATCGGATTTCTGAACATGAGGTGGATCTTCGAACCACTAATTTTGAATGTTCTGTAGTCGCCGAGCATTATTGGGTTGAGCAGCATAATCTTGATTCTCAACAGGATATTGAAATTGCTGACTATTCACGTGATTACTGCCAGTCATGGCTTGAGTCACTTCACACAGCTAGCAGTAATAGTACCATAAATCGCAATGGGGGTGCACTTGCACCCCATTACGGAATCTAGTTTTGCAGTGTGACAAGCGCTGGCGTTCATCATGTGTACGTTATTCTGCTCTACCGACACCAGACTCCTGATGCATGATCATGCTCAGCTAACTTTTTCTGCTGTAACCAACAATATATACTGCAATACCCCATTCACCAACTAAGCTGATGAAGAGTCACTTCGTCTCGAAACCTACTGTATATTTAATTAGTTTGATCCATATTTTATTGTATTTTAATGCTTTTATTTTATATTTTGTCTCTGTTTTAGTATTTTACGTAGATATTATTTATTTATTTTAAATAAAATTATTTTAAGTCAGTTTGTCAGTTGTCACTAGAAAGTTTTGTAATTTAGCTCCCTGTTAGAGTATAATAAACTTAAGGACAACTGTAGTGCTTCAATAACCTTTCAATCTCAGAGTCTGAGATACGTGGCTACAGTCCCCGAAACTACACAGCCAGTAAGCAAAACAGAGTCCTGACCAAGAAAGTGCTTGAAGCTGTGAAAAAAAAGAAAGAGAAAACAAGCAAACAAAAATATAACTTTTCGACACAGGCAGAATTTACTTTACTACTTTAAAATTTTTAAGTTACATTTCCTGTCTGATTGGTGTCAGTAGTTGAAATCAAAATAAATCATGTTAGGGAAACTACTAGGAGAAAAATTATTCTAGACCTGAACCAAATGACATCATAGGGCTGACACACAGGAATTGTCAGGTGGGAGTGTTCACAGTTCTAATTTGGATAATGAGGAGAGAGTGGTCGCAGTTATTAAAAGTAATGGATTTCAATTTCAGTAAAGGAGGTTATTACCTGTTAAGGTGCTACATAGATTCTATCAAGCTGACAGAGTGCAAGCCCTTGTGGGTAGCAAAGTTCATAAAACCACTGTCCTCCCCTATGCTGGGTGGAAAAGACCCAAGTTTGAGTCCCATCGATGATAAGAGGAATTTTTACCAGCCTTTTTCACAAAATGGCTGGGTTAGTCAGTCTCAGGTGAGGACATCATGATTTTTTCTCCTGAAAACTCTGGTTTTTTGTCCTGTGAACAGAAATTCAACCACAGAACATTCGATCACATAATTTACAGACAGTATACGCAGAGCAATATGCACTTAGTCGCTGATGCTCCTAATACCCTATAAGAACAAAAGACTGCAAATACATTAAATTATGGCATAAATTTAAAGCTATAGTTAGTCACAGAAGCTTTGACAGCATATGAAACCATTAAGAAAATATAGTACAGATGAATAAATATCTGGCCTGTTTTAGAGCACAAAAAGATGACATGGAAAAATTGACAGAGCAATAAAGTTCCGAAGCCTATAACAGCTACAAACTGATCTGTAACAATAACACAGAAAAAGGTTAGGTTGGCAAAGGCAAATTTTGAAAAACTTTTGGTTGGAAGAGCAAAGGACAAGTTTCTTGAATTTGAATACTAAGCAGAAAAGAGTGAATCAGATGCATAATGGAGGTAGGAAAGTTACAGATTACCTTGCTGACTTTTGTAGATGAACTTAAAGGTACTTTGCATCGATATTTATGAAGATTCTTCATGGTGAGGAGAAGCTATGTGAGTGAAGGTGGAAAGTATAAAATTAAGCAATATTGAAATTTAAAAACACTATTTATTATAAATATTTTTGATCGTAAAGGTGGTTAAGCTCCTGGGGCTGATAACATAAACCCAATAATTTCGAGAGATGTTTGCAGATGATACAAAAGTTGTCAGGGTTGTTAATGACAATAAAGACAGTATGCTACTCCAAGTAGGTCTAGATAAGTTGAGCAAATCGGCGGAGAAGTGGCAACTGAAGTTTAACATTAACAAATGCAAAGTACTGCATACAGGTAGCAATAACCCAAGAGAAACATACCAACTGTGCGGTACTACACTTGGGAAGTGGATAGTGAAAAAGACCTGGGGATAATTGTGCAGTCAAATATGAATCGCTGAGAAGTGCAGAGGGGCTATCAGGACAGGTAATGGAGTCTTATCAATGATATATAGGAATTTTGCTTGCAGGAACAGGGAGGTGATTATCCTGTTGTATAAGGCAATGGTCAGGCCACACCTAGAGTACTGTGTACAGGTCTGGAGGCCTCATTTTAGGAGGGATATAGAGTTGCTAGAACGAGTACAAAGAAGGGCAACAAGGTTGGCAAGAGGAACAAAGGAGTGCTCTTACCAAGAAAGGCTTAAGTTCTGCAAATTGCAGTGCCTGGAGAGTAGGCACATGTGAGGTGATGCGATTGAGGTGTATAAGGCCTTGAATGGGTTGAGCAAGCTCAATGCTGATGGGATTCTTCCTCTTGCTCAAATTAAGAACCTAAGGAGGGGTCTTAGATTCAAATTGAGGAAAGACAGTTGTAGAATAGATGAGCAGAAATCTGCCTTTAGCCAGCGAGTAGTTGATTGGTGGAACAGACTTCCATCTTTTGTTGTGGAAGTTGATAGCCTAGATAAATTTCAGGCTGAGCTGGACAGGCATTTGGTGGGTACATACCAACCAGTCAGTCAAACTTCAGTGGAAGGGAAAATCATGAAGGAAATGATAAACAGGACCATTTGGATTGAAATGGAATTCTTAAAGAAAAACAGTATGTTTTTGTAAAGGAGAAAATCATGTTTGACCAGCTTAGCTATTTTGACATAGTCACTCATGAGTTGGATGTAGGAAATAATTTCAACATCGTCTACTTTGATTTCAACAAAGCAGATTCAGTCCCATGTGAAAGGTTACTGTGTAAGCTGGAACACGTTATGATTGCATGGAAAAATCCTCAAGTAAATCCTCATGTAAGGGTGGCTACAAGACACAAGACAGAGGTTATTGATCAACATGAAATTTATCTCCCTCAAAACTCACTCAACTAAATCATATTACTGATTTATAGTTGCTCTTCAGATTGAGCTAATAAGGGGTTCCCCATGGATCAGTAATAGGAGGACTTGTTTTTGATTTTCTTAAATGACATCAATGACACAACCCCAAAATAACTTACACATTGGGTGAGTTAAGAAATAAAACCAGTAGATGAAGAAAGAGAATTGGGAATTATAATACAGTTGTACATGAAGTTCTCCAAGATATGTAGGCAGGAAGCAAGGAAGACTCAGTGTTCTGTTAATGATTTCCTTGTAGATATAGAGAGGTGTGGTTCTCACAACACCACTTTATAAAGCAATTGTGAGACTCCCCCCAACTTGGACTGCTGTGTCCAGGTATGAAGACTACACCAAAGAAAAAGACACTGAGATTCTTGAAAGGGTCCAAAAACAGGTGGTGTACCTGGTGAGATTGACAAAAGGATATTCCCATATGAGAAAAGGTTATAAAATATATGGCCAGTAGATACTGAAACTAGTGGAGATTTGAATGAAGTGTATCAGGCTCTGAGAGGTGAAAAGAAAATGAATGAGGATTAAATTTGCACAGTTAGAAATGATTCCAAAATTAGTTTCAAATTACAAAGGTTTAGACTGGTTTACAGGAAGTTTTCTTTGCCAGAAAGTTATTGGATTAAGTCGCCTCCATGGTTGGTTGAGCCTGAGCATGAGGAAATGCAAAGCTCACCTGGAAAGACACCTGTATCAGGTGGTTTATTATTATAGTGGTATTTTTTTTTTCCTGCCAGTGCATCAAAAGCCCAGGGCTTCAGTGCACCATACAGCTATCACTCGTATGTTTTGCTCTGTTCAATTTTTGATCAGCTTAGTTCACTTACACAAAATACATTATTCACAGTTTGGCATACATTTGCTAACAGAAGTTACCCATAAGCTGATGAGAAGCCAGTATAACTTCCAGACAGTGTCCTGCAGTATCTCAGATTTGTAAGTTATAGAATTAAGTACCATCACCACAATGACTGTCAATTCTGGTGATGGTACATAATTTAAAAATATATTACTAACTTCAGCAGAAACATAGATAATGGTATTTGTCACCAAGTTCAACTAAGGCCCAAGCCTTAACACTGAGTAAGCATTGGTACTGGTTTTCAGTGAGAGAAGAATGATACTCATGATTGAAAACAGAAGCAATAACTGAAGACACTATTTTATTTCATTTGATTTTAACTATTGTATTGAATATCACCCCTCCCCCTTGCGATACAATACTATTATCCATCATACCAATAAACTAATTAAATATTTCATGTAGTAAAGTATCTTTTATTAAATTTTTAACTTAAACTGAAATTATAAAAATACAATGAAGAATAAATAAAATAAGATAACAATATATTCAATGAAATTAAAACAGTATTCTTTCAAGTTGTATCAAATTATTTCAAACTGCACTACACTGATGCTTGAGCTAAACTTTCTTTGTTCAAATGTTTTAACAAATACATAGCTGTGTGTCAGTGTTCACTGTCAAGATGAAGGCTAAAAGCTAAGCCATATGCCATCCCTCCCCCATGGAGATCTTTTTAGAACTGGAACGATTTATTTGAGTAGATCTACGAAGATAAACTCGAAGATACAGGCTGTCAGGAAAAGATGTAGCACTGTACACTCACTTATTTTCAGTCCCGTCCTGATAAATACAAATGATTTAACATATCAGAGATCAGTGATGAAACTACACTTTATCCCCAGAAAAGTTCTCAAATGGACCCTGTGAGGTTTTTTTCCCAACAATCACACCAAACCAACCATCGGGCCCTCTAACATTTCACTCCAACCCCCCCCCCCCCCTCGCAGAAACTGCTGAGTACAATAGTTTGCCACTGAATTAGAGATCCTGAATAGAAGTACTCTCCCTGGAACAAAATATAATTGTCAAGCTAAAAAAGGGTGGCTAAACTCCATTATTTGGGTACCACTTGTCTCTGTGCAGTGGGCGTGGTCGTAGAACGGAGTGATTATACGGTCGAGTTCTGCGATTGGATGATTATTGTGAAGGCGTTTTCTTTCTGATTTTTTTTGTGTCGTTGTGGAAGGGGTGCTTAGCCTCGGTTGGGTGTTTATCCCCCCCATCGCGCTGTTCTAAAATCAGAAAACGAGTTCCCGATTTAAAAACAGCGGCAAGTGGGGGGAAAAAACACCCTAGGCATATCAACCTAGGAGGACAGTGAGTGGTGCCTGCCAATCACTGCTTAGTTCTTGTCCGTTTGTCGAAATATGGATTAGTACCCAAGATCTGGATTTTACCAAAAAAAAGTTACAGTATTTTGTATTAGAACAGATATGTTCATGACTGACCGATAACTGTTACAATTTAAACTAAGTTTTATATTAAAACTTTCGTGGAATTACTTCAACTTCATTTAATAATATGAGCCGATTAACATTTACCTCAATAAACATCTTAAGTCAGCTTGACATACTTTGTTATCCCCCATCGCCAAGGTTTGTCCCAGGTATCTCCTTTGATTTTTAAAAATATGCACCGATCATGGCTCGCATCTCCCCCGTTTAGGAAGTAAAGAACTGTGTAATAAAGAGGTAATTATGTAATACAAATAATGTGACTCACCGTTCGTTGGAAATGAAATGCTCCTCGGAAAACTTGTTCGTTAAAAGAATTACATTCGAACGCGATCATTTAGATACAGAAGTGCTCGCTGATTTTCTACAGCAAAAACACTATAATTAGCTACTCTTACTGCCGGCACACAACTCAAAAGGAAAAGCGTCGTCTGCAACACTACTCTAAACCCCGGGCACCGACTCATATTCTCGGTACCAATGATCTCTTGGTGTTGTATAGAGGTGCAGTTTTAACCATGCTTGCTCTTCAATACTAAGATTTCTAAAGGAAAGAGTTTTCACTAAAGCTTTTACTTCAAATTAGCTTACGCTGAACAGCCCAGAAATGTTTACTTCATGTAGCAGTTTATAGCGTGAGCAGATTTTCTGGGATGAAAATCATAAAAACCAATTCCTTAAATACAAAAAAAAAAAAAAAAAACGGAACAAAACGCATTCTGGAAATGAAATAATCGAGACAAACAGAACTCCGAATTAACAAAATCTGGACGTTTCTAGACCCATTTATAGTCAAGGTGCTAATTTTTACTGGCCTATTTTTCACCCTAATATCAGCAATGGTAATTTCATAAAACAGTATATAGAAAGATCTGTAATTTTATTTTCGTTCAAGTAAAATTATTAAATTAGTTACCAGCAGAAATACAATTACTAATCCAAGTACAATTATGACTTTTTATGCAAGAAAATATTAACTGTAGATACCCAAAAATAAAACATGTTTAGATTAAAAAATACTAGATAATCCTATTCATACCTCTTAAGTCGAATTCTTCACTAGCTCCCATTTGTTTTATAACGAGATTAAAAAGACCATACAATTTGATATGTAATCGGTTGCCACTTGTACAATTGCTTCCAGTACACAGACTCTATTTGATTTCACTCTTCTGTCCACGGTATGTTCAAACCTCGCAGATAGCACAGTGCATATGAGCACTATTCTCCCTACACAGGTGGAAAAGGCCCGGGTTCGAATACAATCAATAAAGCAAAGAATTTTTATGGCCGTTTTTTGCATTAACACACTGCCATGTTCTCATACGCCGATGATCTCATTACTCAGGTGGATGGCCTCACACGCGGAAAACCGGGAAAATCATGTCATTGAAACAGTTTCCCACACGGCTGAAACCCAAATGTTGGCCATAAGCAAAACGCTCTTCATAAACGGTACACATTATGTGCGAAAACGTCACATGATTAGACTAGATGGTCATCCTCTTCTGTATCAAAAGTCGGTAAAGTTCCTTGGCCAACCATTAAAAATATCATTAATAAATATTGAAAACAATAAGGGGCACAGCATTCAATCGTGTGGGACTCCACTGATAACGTCAGTACAAGAAGAGCAGTGATCACTCATAACCACGCTCTGTATTCTTTCACTTAACAATTCCCTTATCCATAGCAGTAGCTTGTCCTCAATGCCACATTACTCCAGTTTATACAGCAGTGTTTTATGTGCAGCAGTATACCTTGCTGAAACCGAATTATATGACATCAAAACTTTTTTTATTTTGCATCCCATCTCTTGGACACTGCATCATAGAAAACAATCAGATTAGCATTAGTAGAGACATACGATGCAAGAAAGCAAGCTTATGCAGCATCAGCCAAAAAAAAAAAAAACAAATAAAATAATCCGATTTCACCCCTCATTTCGTTCCAAATACCGGTCCAGCTCAGCCTTAAATTTATTTAGGCTATCAATGTCCACAACAAAAGATGGAACTCTGTTCCACCAACCAACTACCCATTGGCTAAAGGCAAACTTTTGCATATCTATCCTACATCTGTCTTACGTCAATTTGAATTTATGTCCTCTCAGGCGATTATTCTGAATTCAATGCTTTATACACCTCAATCAGATCATCTCGCAGGTGACTAGTCTCCAAACACTTTAATCTGCAAACATTTAAGCCTTTGTTCGTAAGAGCAACCCCTTATTCCACTCACCAATCTTGTTGCCCTTCTCTGTACTCGTTCCAACAGCTCTACATCCTTCTTAAAATGAGGCCTCCAGACCGGTATACAGTACTCAAGGTGTGGCCAGACCATCGTCTTATAATGTCGTTCGAAGTGAAATACTCCTCAGAAAACTTGATCATTGAACAGGTTTTACGAGTTTCAGGAGGTGATTATTCCCTTACACAAGGGAATAATCACCTCCTGATTTCTAGCAGGGCTAATGAGGTGATTATTCCCTTATACAAGGGAATAATCACCTCATTATCCCTGCTAGAAAAATTACTGCATATCATTGCAAAGACCCCATGAGCAACTCTTGCAGACCCTCTGAACTGCTCAGAAAATTTCATATCTGCCTGCACAAATACCCCAAGGTCCTTTGAATTCTCTACTACTATCAGTGTAATACCACAGAGTTGATACGTTACTCTGGGGTTACGGTTAGCCATATGTAGTATTTTACATTTGTCAATGTTAAACTTCATTTGCCACATCTCAGTCCATCTGCTCAACTTTTCTAGATCATGTTGCAGCTGTATAGTGTCATTAACAACCATGCCAACCTTCGTATGGTCTGCGAACTTGGACATTAAGCCTGATATACCACAATCAATATTATTTATAAATACAGAAAACAACAATGGACCCAACACTGAACCCTGAAGGACTCCCCTAATAACATTAGTCCATGAAGAGCAGTGTCCGTTGATTACCATTCTCTGTCTTCTCCCACTCAAACATCCCTTTATCCATAGCAGCAATTTGCCTCCAATGCCACACTGCTCCAATTTGTGCAGCAGTCTTCCTTGTGCAAAGGTATCAAAAGCCTTTCTAAGATCCAAATTCTGTATATGATATCAAAGTTATTCCGTGCATCCTGTTCTTTGTGATCACATAATAGTATCCAATCAAATTGATCAGACAAGACTTCCCCTTAACAAAACCATACTGTGTCCGATCTATAAATGAAATCTTGTCTAGATGATCCTGCAGTGCTTCTTTAACCAGTGGCCCCCTTAATTTTTCTCTGGACCAGAAGTTAAACTAACAGGTCTATAATTACTTGTGTTGCTCTTTGATCCTCTTTTGTGAATTGGGGTCACATTTGACCATCTCCAGTCCATATGTACTCCCCCTAAGTCCAAGGAAGCTGTCATGATTATGGCTAAGGGTTCGCTTACTTCCTTTGCTGCCTCCATTAATATAACTGGATAGATCCCATCCACCCCAGGTGCCTTTCTTATCTTTATCTTCAACAATTTCTCCTCCACTTTCCTCTCAGTTATTACAAAATCATCTAGCTCATTGCCAGAGTTTAGTTAACCCCTTCCTGAATAACTCCTCAAGTGTGAATGTAGTTGCAAAATACTCATTTAGTTTGTTAGCCACCTGAGCAGGATTATCAACAGTTGAACCATTAATATCCAGTGGACTAATGTGATTCATCCCCTTCCTTCTAGAGTTTACCTACGTAAAGAACTCTTTGCTGTTTTTCTTTGCATTCTTTGCCAAAGATTTCTCATAATCTGCCTTTGCTTGCCTAACCTCCTTTGTGACATAGTTACAGACCAGCTTATATATGTTCCGATGTTGTTTCTGTTAGCGTAGGGCGCTTCCTGGACAGTATTTAATATGAATAACGAGATTTGCAGGCAAGTTTCCAACACTAAAATGAGGATCCAGAAAGACTGGGATTTATATGAGCGCCTAGCAGTTTATTCAAGAGAAAATCTTGTGTTCTTAGATTTACTCTGAGAGGTAAAGAGCAAATGTGCAACATTAGAGGCGTTGTGTTTTTTCACCCAGGGGTACCTCTCAGATAAGGGGGGCCCCAAAGTGACCACAATTAATGGTTCTTTTAAACAACTTATATGAATACAATCAAACATGTATATTAGAGAAGTCATGAAGAAAGAGAGAGAGATAAACAAACAAAGTATAGTTTATTGCACGTATATGGGTATATATATAATAACAAAAAATAAGTAATATAAGAAACTAAAATTATATTGTGTTATAAGTAGAAGCTTCACTCAGAATAGCTTTACATTTAACTAGTTAATGGGTAGTGGTAACATGGCATATGTCTGCCGTTCTGTCTTCACTCTTCATGTGGCTTCTTGTAAACAATCGTTTCTAGTACACAATAGATAGAACGGCTTCCAGCTATTCGAGTTTTTGGGCAAACGTGTAAGGTTGACATATAGTTTTCTTTATCGTGACTGGAAACAATATCCAATAGTCAGTGCAATTGATGATACATTCTGGCATTAGTACAGTAAAATGGACATTCATCAGTGTATTTATCTGGGAGAGAGGTCAGTATGTGACATTAGGTAGGGGAAGTGGTAGGTATTATCATGTATCAGGTTCATGTAATTCGTTCTTAAACTATGGGGCGGACTCACCCGAAAGGTTCCTGCATGACCGGCAAGGTTTCCTAGTTTCTGCGTAGTCTGCCATCCAAAGATTTTTTTTCTCCCTCCATACTTTCTTCACAGTTTTCTTCGTATCCGTCTGTACATACGCTATCTTTCCAATCAACTTCTCTCTGTCTCCCTTTTCTCCTCCTCCCCAATCTATATATATATATATATATATGTGTGTCCCCCTGTCCTCGTATTTAGATACGATTTAATTGATAACACTATTGAGAGAGAGGAGCAAATTACTTTACTAGTCGATATGCGGTGGTGTTTCCAGGTTGTACAAAGGCATTCTCTATATTCAAAGTCTACTCACTTCTCTTCATCTATTGACAAGAGTCAGCTCACAGTAATTAGCTCGAATTTCGCCTAATTCTGATCTATTCACTGATACCTACGATTTTGTTACCGTTATACCTGAGCTATACTTACACGATGCTTAGCTGACCCTATCGAGTGTCACCTCCATGCAATGAATTTACTGACACTATGGGAGTGAGATGGAAACTCGATTACTGCTTTCCCATTGTGGAGATAAAATAGAATTAGACAAAACAACTTTCAACACTGCCTCATTACGTCACACATAAAGTGACTAACAAAAGTAATGTGTGGCTATCCGTGGGAATGTATCACGATATAAAAATGTTCACATTTTTATAATCCTCGCTCCTACGCCGAAATTTTTCGAGCAGGGGTGAAGAAGTTACCTCTTGCTCAAAAATTTAGGCTTTGGGATGCTTTCGTAACAAAAAAAAATTTTACATGGAGCCTTTCGGAGGGGGGGGGGGGGTAGAAGAAGAACCAACATCTCTCCTCTAACAAAATTGGATTATTCTTAGCCAATACACATGGCACTTAAAGAGAAAAAAGCGTGTTTTAAATAACAATTTTGTATGTAGTTGGGTTGTCCGAAGATAACACTGTCATCTTGACACAAAATTTGTATTACAACTTTACCTTTGGTCGAAGCAATCCTTTCCTACAAAGATCACAAAGAACAATAACAAGAATACGTTATCATGGTCTGGGGATGTAAAGTTTTGTTCATTAAACGGTAAGTGTTCAAAATTTGTGCCGACCGGGCTAGCCGAGTGGGTAAAGTACCTGCCCAGCAACCCAAAGGTCGCGGGTTCGATTCCCGCCTCGGGCTTGGATCAAAGTACTGCAAAAACCTTGGGAGGTGCAATATGGCCACAGAAGCCGATGCGCCAACAACTACCAAATCAAAAAAAAAAAAAAATCAAAATTTGTAGTAAAATGTCTCTTGAGTTCACACACTATTCTTAATTGACTATGTTGCAAAAATGTTCTCTTGTTGATAGCTGTCAATCTTGGGGAACCAGCTTTGATCTCCGGGAGAAACACCACACCATCGGTCCAAAGGGCACTAGGGCGACTCTCTCTTCATTGTTGGCTGCATGTAGCTGGTACGACATACTTTTCACTCCATGGTAACACTATATGAAACAAGGAAGGAAAAAAAATTAGTATCTGTTCTTGGCCTTAAAGACAATTACAAAGTATCATATATACTTGATATTAGGTATAAATCATGTTTATGACCGTTATTGCAAAGGCAGATAACAGCTTAGATATACAAAGTTATTAAACACAATTGTAGATCTACATTTTGATTAAAGTTAAAATAGATTGGTTATTCTTTGGACTGCACCATTACAATACATAATAAAACAATGTTTAAAGTAGTACACACCTAAAATGGTTTAACTAAAATATAGAATAATACATTTGTTTACTTTGGAACATAATTCATATTAGTAATCTTAATGTTCTACAGAAAATGCATTGGAAATGTAAGGATATACATCATTTTAATGAGTTATATATTTTGATTACATATAGTATAAGATAACCTTCCCTTACAATACATAATCAGAGTTTAATAAAAACACAAAAGAATAAGGTTTAAGACAACAAACACTTATAATGGCTAAATCAAAAGAAAAATGTAAGTAATATACTTGAAATATCCAAGAAGTTACATTTGTGTAAGATTATAATGATACAGACACTTACATTGTCTAACATTTGATTATAATGAAGAAATTTTTTTTTTGACATTTTTTTTGAATAAACAGGGAAATTTTAGTTAATAGCATAATATATATTCGGTTACACTTAGTTATGAGTAATGCTAAATGATTATATAATGTTGCAATTTTTTTTTTTTAAACATCTTGTGACTACTCAGTAAATAACATATCATCTATATGTATCTGGTCACATTGTGGAAGTCTCTAAGTACATATTGCGACTTGTGAGATTTCAAAGGTAAAAAAAAAAACAAATTACCACAGGAGAGAGAAGAAGGGAAAAGAGGGGGAAAAAAACAGTATTTTTTCCAGTTGTCTGGGAAAAAGGGTCACTTCTCCCCTTTCCTCATGATCTTCCTTAAACATTTTGGTCGAGAGTTCGATAGAAAATTACTCCCACCACTCCGTTTGTTCCAGAACTTGTCTCACTTTAACCAGTCCCATCATCTCTAGCCATTGGGTATACAGGTTGGCTGAGTGGACTGCACAGTTGTCAGATGAGTGATCCCATGGACAGGGGTAAGGGTGGTCTCTAGGAACCGGCAGAGACTTCTTACTGGGGCATGAGAAAATCTGGATGTCCACCACCATTCTGAATGGGAGAGTCTCTTCTAAAAATCGGGCCATGTCTGCACCCTGGGTCAGGATCATTTGGTATGGCCTAGTAGTTGAACTTAACCATGACCCAAAGCGAGGGGTAATGAGGGCTTCTGTCTTGGGAATCACCGCAACACCTTTCCCGTCCCAACTCAGAATGGCAAGCTCCTTCACCACCAGCACACCCTCTGCACCCTTTGTAAACACCACATCAACAAAAACCCAGTTATTAAAAGGAATTTGAAATGCTCTACGAGGGCGTTTTGTCTGGGTCACGAAAGGTTTTGTGGGGATCGGCGGATAGGGATGGTTTGTTGATCCAATGTGATTAGCTGAGACTTGGATCTCATTCCTCCAGTTAAGGAAATCTCCATCGTAGAGGCCTGAAGCTCGGCAGGGAATATGCATATCTCGGACGTAGTCCTGATAACATTTCAGTTTATAGATCTGTGCTCTCACTGGCTGGTGCTGCAGATTGTGTTCATGATTTTGAATTTTGGGAGCCTTGGTTCCCCACCACCATCTCCACGGTGCGAGGAGGTAGGTCCACAGTTTAATCATGGCTCCGAACAGCTTCTGGCCGAACGTCATTGTCATTGATGCAGCTATGAGTGGGGATAAGAAAAAAAAAACAAAAAAAAATAACAAGTAAGCAAAAAAAAATAATTCTGTTTACCCATTCTTTCTTCACTCATTCCCTCGTCACAAGAGTTTTGGTTTCAGACAAAAGATTTGCCTCATTTACACACCTCACTCCCCCTTTTTTGCACAACTCAGAGGAGAATGGGGAGGGAACATCTTATAACAGTTGCACCTCACAGTTACACTTCCCATTTACTCTTCTTGTCCACACTCTCTATCACCAACATTGCATTCTAGTTTCTCTTTCGAACTCGGCCCACAATACATGGTCCTTAATTTATTTGTGGAAGCATGCGATGCACGAAGAAACAACAAAAATTCCCAACAAGGCCATCACGAGCAGGATAATAGGTATTTTGATTCAGGAAATGAATCCTCCATCAATTAATTGATGAAACCACACTGACCAAGGTAATTATCCGGGTGAAAAACTAGATATATAAGAGACTTGTGAAAAGTTAGGGTGGCTTATTTGTAGCGCTGGGTCTTCCAAACAAAACTATGTCTTTGCAGGCTGTGATAGTTCGGGTGACTAAACATAAGTTTTCACTGTGACATTTGGTATCTGTCTTAAACTGGATAGTGTAAGTGGTTGTTTCTTGGGTTAGTTTAACTGACCTTGTGGCCACTAATATACTTTGAAAGTTTACAGAAACTGTTCCAGAGAGGCATCTCGAAAATGCTTGCAATGTGAGAGTTTGTTTGTTTGTTATTTGGTTTTTAGGAGCATTAGCAACTAAGGCCATATTGCTCCAGGATATGCAGTGGTCATTCCCTGACCTTTCTGCATCCTCCGTATTTGGTGGTGACGGGCTTGAACCCCAGTCTAATCAAGAAGTGTGTGCTACGCACTGCTGCTCCTTCCCACCTGGCTACAGAGGTGGCTGGAATGTGAGAGTAGCTAGTGTATCACATGCAAAACACCCAATTGGTTTTGGTAATCTCTTCTACGAATTTAGGACACACCGTTTTATTTGTAAACCCAAATGTTTATGGGTTTACAAATAAAATTCAAATTCAAAAAATTATAGGACTAATGTCAATGGAGCTGATTGTAACGTTTTCGATGTGAGCCTGCCAGAAAATTCAATTTCTAACTGGTGTGACATTTGAGTTTTTGTGAGTTTATTGATTGTGTTTGCTACCATCTGTTCTAAGTAAGATTCACTTTTTTGACATTGCACCCTTTCCTCATAGAACTGACATTGTATCATCCGATCATCGAAAATGAATTGTTTTGAAACACTGTAATTAGCTTAGGTGTCTCCAATCTCACCATATTTAGGTTGTGACACCAAAGCTGCCTGATCTAGATAGGCTTCACTACTATCACCAATTCTTAAAATCAAATGATGTTCCAGAATGTCAGTGGGTTGGTCGAAAGTTCATAGAACTTGAATTTCAATGTTATTTCGTGTGATAGCGAAATTCTTCAACGATATGGTTTCCACAGTTTCGTTAGCATGGGTTTGCACTTCCACTATATATCTACAAGTAACTCCTTCAATCTTTCATACTTCATAGACACGTGTAAAATCTGGGACCAACCAAACTCAGTAATGCAAACAAGGATGGCTGTCTATGATATGGCAATTTGAACCACTGTCTCCTGCAATACAGTTTGTAATTCCTGGCCAGCTCAAGGATTCCTTTGTTATTGCTTCAAAGGGGTAGCCAAGAGCGCAATGTAGCCCCCATGCACAATAGGCATTCTGTGGACAAGCCACCTGACTTATAAGATGCAATTCTGTAGGGAAAGTGTAATACATTCGTTTTGTCTGCCAGTGACACTGTACTTGCTTAAAAGTTAACTGTAACTAGAAAAGAGTTTGTTCGTCATTAGAAACGAACCACATGCATTGCTTGTATTCCAAGTTTAACAATGTCACTCGGGCTTTAGTGGAGATTTTACTGGGTCAAGACAAGTCTGCATGACATTCTTTTATTTTGGCATGTAAGATCTTGTGATTGGTACATGGTGAATCAACTATAAGTATAAGGGCTGATAGGTATAAAATGATTTGCAGGGGTGTGACCCACAAAAGTGGTCTCAGCTCCATGGGGATATGTTCCTCCAAGTATTCCTGCACCCTTTCTGTAGTTGTTCTAACAGCTGCCCAGGTGGTGAGGCCTGCTATGCTTGTTAAGCGCCAAGCAATCTGAAACATTCTCCACAGGGCACTAACCAGTATGAAAAATCCCTTGACTGTTTGTGCTATGGACTTAATGATGAGCTTAGAGTACCAAATAATTGTGCCGCTAGAATACCCAAAACTAGGTATATTATATAAGAGACGATAGACGGGAAACAGTGTCTACTGTTTATCAATTCCCAACAAAAAATGCTTAACAAATTCTTACATTCCTCTCTTCCTGCCAAATGTATTGTTCCTTGCACTATTTTCCCTTGTTGAAATACAAAAAGAAATTTTAATGGTCCTGGGGTCAACATGAGCTTGTGAGGAGCTTCTGCCTGAAATGGTTCTTTATCTATTACAAAAGTTCTTTCATTGCCAAATTTCCTTATTATTAATGTGCCCTTCTCTAATGTAGAGAAAACTGGGGTCCGTAATCATGACTTCTAATCCCTGTTCCTCAAAATGAGCTTGCTCATCAGACAACACATGACTCATGTGTCTAATCTGATGCAAATCGGCAACAGGCGGTGTCACACAGACTTTGTAGGACACCATGACGGATTCCTGATAGTCTGCGAGCCCCACTCCACTAGCCAATATGTTTCAGATGCTTGTCTTTGACATACACATGATGCTTGCTGATTGCACTCAGTTTCGTAACAATATTCAATACTTTCTTTGCATCGTTCTTTACTACACTCACAGCTCTCCCCGTTTCTTTGACACTGATAAATGACAGAAGTGCCATTCACTTTCAAAGACTGTTTTAACATAAAATGGGCCTGTGGGATCAAAGTGCCATTTTCAAGGAGAATTCAGGATACCCATTGCTTGAGGCAATTTCCACAGCTCATTATTGAACAACTATTCTGGGGGATTAATTTTCATAGAGACAAGGAGGGTTTGGTCATCTCGCACACAAACACTCCATGTTTTACTTGGAAAATTTCCACCTCGGCTTGACAAAACGAGAAAAGCGTTCCTAGGACGATTATTCTCAGCAAACATCTCATGTTGAGCATCATACTTGTTATAGGACACGAAAGCCAAACTATAAAGGGAGAGAAAAAAAAACCTGTTACTCATGTGCATCTATACTGTGTCCAAAAAAATTCTTCCCCCTCTTTTTGTTTGTTTCTCTATACCTTTTTTTTCTCTTAATCTCTCCATGCGTCTCTAATGAGACCCACCAAATCAAATCCTTTGTCCTGATATTGTGCGTCTAACCTTGAGGCAAGCAGACCTAGCATCCACTGTAGTGCTCTGTCTATTCCACTTGGCTGTTCATTTTGATTAATACTTCCCTGTTCACTGGGGGAATTATTTGGTTCCGATCTTTCTCTTCCATCTGGAGCTGATTCAGGAACTAACACTTCACTTTGGGTTGGAGGGGTGATAGTTACTATATGTGGGGTGTGGGTCACACGATCACAACTGCACAGGTTATACCCATGCAACTGGGTTGGTTCATGGCCAGTTTCCACTAATACTTCAGGCTGTTTTGTCTTCGCTTGTGCATTTTGATCCTTATTTGGGAGGAGGTTTAAAGGGATGGACACCAGAATAGTTGCAGTTCTAGTTGGCTGGGTAAACACTGGTAGGGAGTTTATAGGGGGGTCCAATATCACTCTTCCACAAGGGGGTCATCAAAGATCCAGGTTTATTTAGGTACTGTCTCAGTACATGTTTGATCTGATGATTCACTGTCTTCTGAGTTCAGGAAAAACTTTCCTAACAATTAGTTTCATCAAACTATCTACATGCACTAATTGTCTGTCCTTTGGAATGTATAAATTCTGTATTTCAAAGTTGACCGGTAAGGTCTGATTGATCACTCGGTATGGGCCTGTGCTCAGACGAGCCAATTTCTTGGTAGTTCCCACTTTTACCTTAGGGGTGAAAAGATAAACTAGGTTCCCAACACAAATGTTTTTATCTACAGCTACTGTTGCTCACCGTTGCTCTTGTTTCTGGACGGCTTCTTCTAAATGTTCAGAAACAACTTTGTAGGTTCTACAGAGTCCTGCACATATTTTTTCGGAGTAGTTCTCCAGAGATGCATAGAATGTCTCAATTTCGTGTGCCATAAGTCTGAAGGTAACATTAGATCTCTTCCATAAATTAAGAAATTGGGTGATTCTTGAATAGCACTGTAAGTGGCAGCATGATATACAGCAACTGCCAGCAGGACCATTTCGTCCCAGTCTGACTGAGCATCATTCACCACATGTGAAAAAATGTTCGCTAAGGTGCAATTTAAACGTTCCACTTTAGCATTGCACTGGGGGTGAAGAGAAGATGTGTGGAGTTGGTGGATGTTCAGTTTCTCACACACTTGTCGCAACAATGAGGACATGAAATTAGTACCTTGCTCTGTCAGTATGTATTTAGGAATCCCATGACCTGTAATCATGTTGTTTATAAAAGCTGTGGCTACTTCATCTGCCTTCTGAGTTTGGAGTGGAATTGCTTCAGCATAACGAGTAAAATTATCTACTGCTAACAATAAATATTTATGTCCTCTAAGACATAGGAAGTGGTCCAAGAATATCTAAGGAAACTCTAACCCATGGAAAATTTTCAACAGGGACTCTCATCCGAGCCACCTTCGATTTAGGGTTATAACCTTTACGTTCCATACACGAGGAACATGACTCAATATAGTTCTTAACATCACTGTACATCCCAATTCAAAAGAAATTTTTTTCTAATCTTCTCTAATGTGTTCTGTAGAGCCAAATGTCACCCACTGAGAACATTATCATGACATGACCTTAATATGTCTTCAGACTAGCTGGGACTACACGTTGTTCGGTTGGCTCTTCTCCTGTCGCTCCAGGATCAGATAGCGTGTAGTAATATAATATTCCCTCTTCAGATAAATAGAAGGAATCTGAGATTTTCACTGATTCCTGGGACATTCCCTCCAACTGTTCAATTAACTTTTGCAAAATTGGATCTTCTCTTTGCAGAGTTTTAATCAAAGTTCTGGTTTGTTGCTGGGGCATAACCAGTGATTCCATGCTTACATCAGCCGATATGAGAGCAACTAACTCAGTTGTTTTTGTTACTTTTGACCTTTTCAGTTTTTCCTCTGCTTCAAACACAGTCCTCGGGAGAAAATCTGCATTTGAATGAACTTTACCAGGATGGTATACAATTTTATATATGTATTCTTGTAACAGCATGCTCCAAAGTGCTAGGCGAGGCGAGGGATTTTTCAGATTGAGCATAAAGCTCAACGGTTGATAATCAGTTATTAGTGTAAAATGATTAGATACCAGAAAAGGTCTGAACTGTGTTACTGGGAAAACAATAGCCAAAGCTTCTTTTTCTGTTGTACTATAATTCACTTCCGATTTCTTCAACAGCCTAGAAGCATAGGCAACTGGCTGTCTTGAATTTTCATCCACTTGTGATTCTAAACAATTGCATAATTTTCATCCACTTGTGATTCAGCAATTGCATAAGATGAGGCGTCAGCCAAAACAACGAAAGATTTAGTGAAATCTGGGTAAACCAATAATGGAGGAGTGGTCAAAATAGTTTTCAGCTGGTCAAAAGCCTGCTGCATGGAGCAATCCCAAACAAAAGGTGCTTCCTTCTTCGTAAGTTGTGTAAAAGGTCTAGCAATTTCAGCATAATTTGGAATGAACTTTCTGTAAAAAGCTGCCATTCCAAGAAAAGATCGGACTTGTTTGACTGTCTTTGGAAATTGACAGTCTCGAATTGCCGTAACATTGTCTGGGTCAGGACAAATACCGTCTCTGCTGATTAAGTGACAGAGGTATTTTAACTGTTCCTTCAGAAATTCACACTTTTTCAGCTTCAACTTAAGGTCATATTCTCTCAGACGCTGAAAGACTTTCCTTAATTTGCGAAGATGCAAATCAAAGTCGACTGATGCGACGATTAGATCATCCAGATAAGCGAAGATTGAGTCTTTTTGCAGGCCTTGTAATGTCAAGGTCATAGCGTGCACAAACGAGCTGGGGGAGGTTTTTAGGCCCAACGGCATTTTTCGGAATTGGAATAAAGATTCGCCCGTGGTGAAGGCTGTTTTATGACAATCTGTGGGGTGAATTTCAATTTGATGAAATCCAGGCTGCAAATCTAAAGTAGTAAAATAGCATGCTTGTCCCATACTCTAAAATTTCTGCCATGTTAGGGATCAGAAAATTATCGGAAATAGTTTTAGCGTTTAACTTGCATAAATATATGCAGAGATGATAAGTGCCATCCTTATTCTTTACTAAAACTATAGGGGCAGAGTAAGGTGAATTCCTGGATTTGATGATATTTGACTCCAAAAGATCATTCACTTGCCTTCGAACTTCGCCTTTCAACAGAAAAGGAACTCTATATGCCATCTGCTTCACTGGGATATTGTCTGTCAATTTTATTCGGTGTTTAAACACTTTAGAATCACCTAGCTGGGCTGGAGATTTAGCGAAAATGTCACTGTATTCATACAATAAATCTAATTTATTTCTTTGTTAATTTGTCACATGGTCGAGATCAAAGTCCTTTAAAGTCACAGGAGATACCTTTTTCTCACTTCCTTTCTCACCTGTAAAAGTAACTGGATTATTCCCAACACTTTCTAGGTTAGCAATACCCATTCCCTTTGGGAGGTGAAGAGGTTCGGTCATCAAATGAGACACTAATACTGAAATTTTCCCATCAGGCCCTATCTTATCCACTGATTACCTAACAGCCAGATCGTCACAATTTAAATTAGAATTAGGTTCCGTTAACACTAATTGTTCAGTAGATGCGGCAAGCTGGTTACAGAAAGCCATTACTATTCTTTCAGAGGAAGCTGGTAGTAAATGTTTACAGGTTAATTTGGCTACTGACGGCTTTGAATTTAAAAACTGTTCCCTAGTACCCTCTTCCCTTAAGCAAATACGCAATGGGCTGAGCATTTTATCCCTTTTCCTAAGTCTATCGTAAACGAAAATTGCCTTAAGACGTTTAACCCTAATATTACATCATATTGCCCTTTAAAATTACTAGAAGCCACCAAAACATTCTCCTGAAAGGTTGCATTATCCAATTTAAGATTCACAGTGATTTCCATATGGATAGGAACAATGTAACCCGATACACCTGATACAGTCAAATCTGGTGACCTTGGATTTAACAATTCATCATGCTTGATTTCATTATATAGATCGATGATTAAAAGACAGACACTTGCTCCTGTATCGACTAAAAATTTAGCTGGAAAGTTTTGAATAAACCCTGAGATTACTGGTAATTTTTCGTCATTACCCTGTGTTGCACATTTTTATGTTGGGTATAAGGTTTAGGTGTTCTATAATAATTTTGATGTGGTAAAACGGTTCTATGACGTTGATAGTCTCTTTTATTTGTCCTGACCTTTGTCTTAGTCAAAAAGATCTCTCTCCACCTTGCCTACAACTTCCACTGCCTACCTGATTAATTGGCCTACCTAAAACCGCTTTAGGGGGTGTTCGATCAGAAGTAAACTCATTTCTAAATATTCCCCTTCTTTCCCTTGGATATGAGTGCATATTTCTTCTATTTTGACCATTATAATACCTTCCATTTGTATTACTACCTCTATTCCCATCAAAATTGTAACTTTGCCTATTAACATGGGGCATCCTAATTTTTGGTGATGCATTGTATTCACTCACTCCATAATTTGTGTACTGACAAGGAGAAAAAATTGGTGTCGGGCGGCGACCGTGACACGTAAAATGATTCCCCCTTTGTCTTGTTCCACAAGCAGTATTTGGTAATACATGCCTCTCAGCATGGCATGTAGCAGGAGAACTTCTCCAGTAAGGTCCTCTGGCCTGCACTGTCAAGGCCACAGTGTCTCCTTGCCTATCTGGCTATGAATATTGTGAACTAAACTCTTCACAAGTGCAGGGCAGGGGGGGGGAGGCATAAGCTACTGTATTATAGCTTTGACAACGATCTATTTCATTAACAGGTGTGACTCGTGTTTCTGAATTATTATGAGTGGGATTGTTTATTGTCAATGCATTTAATGTTTGTTGTAGGTTCTGTATTTGTTCTTGTAATGGTCTAATCATGTTTAATGATTTTCTTACTGATTTCTAACTTCCTCACTGTCTAAACTTGACTAAAAATGGCATTAATTGGCCTATTTCTTGTTTCTATGAGTTCGTTATTAGTTTCTTCTCTTTTCGCTATTGTGACTGCCTCTGCAAAAGTTAAGGGGTTCTGAGAAAGTACCATTCTTTTAATTTTATTCGAGATTCCCCAGAGAAATTGAGCCAACATAGCTTGATCAAGCATATTAAAAGATTCTTGAGAATTATTCTGAGTTTTAAATGCTAAAAGGGTTAGGTTCTTTACTCTGGCCCTGTAGCTGGCTATTGGCTCTGCCGACCCTCGTACGGCCGTTGCAAACTGGTGTAAGCTGGTTACTAATGGTTCTGTTTTCTCAAATTGTGCCAGAAAGGCATTTTTTAAGGTGCTATAATTTTTTTTCTGTACATAAAGGGGTTGATTGGGCCAAAAATTCTACAGCAAGGGACTGAAATCTTGCCTTACAGATCGCTAATAACTCGGTGTCCCGTCACAGGACTAACTCTCCAACACTAACGTTTCAAAGAACATTTGTACTGAGGGGGCCCTCATCAGGTTTTCCAAAAAAAGTGGGCACTAGGCCAAGGTAGCCTGCAATATTAGTCAAACGAGGCCTAACAGAATCAGAAGGAAGTTGTTGTGTCTGCTGCGTTTCAAACAAGGGGGCTGATAGGTCCACCATAGTCTGGGGGCTCTGACCTTCCATTTTGAGTGTCTTGTGTCTGGATAAAATTAAGTGACCCTATTAATATTTGGGGTAAAACTGGGGTGAGACTATCTATATTTTGTGGGACCCCCTGTGACCTACCTTTCTGTTGAGCTGAGAGAAATTATAAGGTTAATAATCACACTACTAAAATAATAAGTGTTCCAACATATAGCAACTGTAAAAAAATTTTTTTTTTGAAATTTATATATATATATATATTTTTTTTTTTTTCAATAAATAAACTTGATCTAAATGCTTCTAGTTGCTAATTGTCAACTAATATGAGTGTATTTTCAGACATCTGTGTTATTTGTACTGCTGAAAGGGAAAACAATATTAGAGAAAATGTCTGACTATTCTCTATACACTCAGAGCAGTGTTGACAGGTTTTCATTTCTTCCTATTCTCCAGTAATCTCCTTTATTTTGTCTTCTATTTTCACTCCTCTCCTCAGTTTACAGCTTGAAATTGATCACGGGCATTCTCAGAGAGCAGTTTTTCATCCCGCAAAAGCACAATAAATCCTGGTCGCGATATAGCCCCAGTTGTTCCGAAGGTGTTTCTGTTATAGTGTAGGGCATTTGCTGGACATTATTTAATATGAATAAGGAGATTTCCAGGCAAGTTTCCAACACAAAAATGAGGATCCAGAAAGATTGGGATTTATATGAGCGTCTAGCAGTTTATTAAAGACAAAATCTTGTGTTCTTAGATTTACTCTGAGAGGCAAAGAGCAAACTGCAACATCAAGAGGCGTTGTGTTTTTCATGTTGAGGGAAATGGACCATAATCTGCCACCCTGGTCCAGTGCGGGTTGGCAGATATCCCGAATTTAGCAGTCAGGGGCTTGAACCTCGATCTACTCAAAGAGCGTGTGCTACTGCACTCCCGCTCCTGACCCTCGGCTACAGAGGCCACATGAATAATAATGCTCTCTTAAAATCTGTTGGTAATCATCAATTGTTGCTCCTGGCAAATAATCTCTGGTTCTGGACCACCTATTTTTATAATATAAAACATTACTCATTTCCCTGATAATGAGCGTCTAGGGGTACCTCTTAGATAAGGGGGCCCTAAAGTGACCGTAATTAATGGTTCTTTTAAACAACTTATATGAATACAATCAAACATGTATATTAGAGAATAGTCATGAAGAAAGAGAGATAAACAAACAAAGTATAGTTTATTGCACATATATGGGTGTATATATATATATATAATAAGAAAAAACAAGTAATATAAGAAACTAAAATTATATTGTGTTATAAGTAGTAGCTTCACTCAGAATAGCTTTACATTTAACTAGTTAATGGGTAGTGGTAACATGGCATATGTCTGCCGTTCTGTCTACACTCTTCATGTGGCTTCTGGTAAACAATTGTTTATAGTACACAATAGATAGAAGGGCTTCCAGCTATTCGCGTTTTGGGGTAAATGTGTAAGGTTGACATATAGTTTTCTTTATCGTGACTGGAAACAATATCCAATAGTCAGTGCAATTGATGATACATTCTGGCATTAATACAGTAAAATGGACATTCATCAGTGTATTTATCTGGGAGGAGAGAGGTCAGTATGTGACATTAGGTAGGGGAAGTGGTAGGTATTATTGTGTAACAGGTTCATGTAATTCGTTCTTAAACTATGGGGTGGACTCAACCAAAAGATTCCTGCGTGACTGGCAAAGTTTCCTAGATTCTGCATAGTCTAGATTTCCTAGATTCTGCGTAGATTCTGATACAATTCCTAGAATTAAACTCGACTAAGACAAGGTCGAGAACAGCATGACCAGACAGATCTCCATCAGAAGAGAAATCTTTCCAGGGAGATGCCGTCAGCCTACTGTGTCAACCAGGCTCGATGTTTCCAGTAAATGGCACCTCCTTTATACAAGACCAGCCCACTATATGCACCACAGATGCCAAAATTTGAGGTTGAGACCCGTTTCATGTTGGAGGAACTATCCATAGCACTAGACAAAACCAAAAACAATAAAGGTCCAGGTAATTATCTCATTAAAATATAAAGGGTAAAATAACTGGTCAAAAGCTATCTGCACTACCTATTGCAACTGAACAATAATTGTTTACAAAAGAGTATATTTCCCACCTCATGGAAACCGGTTAACATAAGATTATTACTGAAGAAACTAGAAAAACCACCAACAGATTCAAAATCATACAGGCCCATTGCCTTGTTGCCAGTTTGGGAGAAGATAACGGAGGCTGATACTATTCTGGGAGGCTCTATTATCAGGGAAACGAGTAATGTTTTATATTATAAAAATAGGTGGTCCAGAACCAGAGATTATTTGCCAGGAGCAACAATTGATGATTACCAACAGATTTTAAGAGAGCATTATTATTCATGTGGCCTCTGTAGCCGAGGGTCAGGAGCGGGAGTGCAGTAGCACACGCTCTTTGAGTAGACCGAGGTTCAAGCCCCTGACTGCTAAATTCGGTCGATCTGCTAACCCGTACTGGACCAGCGTGGCAGATTATGGTCCATTTCCCTCAACATGAATTGTTGAGGAGGCTTCCATCCTGCAGTGGGTTGATAACGGCTGCACTTCACCCTTTTTTTTATTATTCATATGCGGATTAACAATATTAAACAAACACGACTAGAACATCTGTTGGATGAATACAGGACTATGGTGAAAAAATGCCACGAGTTAGGACAGAATGTGAATGTGTCTGCAATTCTACCCTGCAAGTCTTGCGGGTTAACTGGACTTCAGGGAATCTGAATCTGCAAGGCTCAAGGGGAAAATTTTTTCAGTATGGTCCCCATTTGTAGGTAGAAGGAAATCTATTTTGTAGAGATCACTGACGATAACCAGATTAACAGTATTGCCTCGTCCTGTTGCCTCTCTACCATGCTACTGTAGAAAACAGTCATCTAAGAAATCCACAAAAGTCTTGCTAGTGGGTGACTGACGAACCCATAAATTACAGTCATCTGGAAAATTAAAATCCCTCATTATGAGACATTCTGATTTGCTGGCCCACTCTATTTTCCTGTATAGCTATTTTGTATATTCTTCATGGCCATTAGGCCTATAACACACTCCTATTCTCAAATTTTTTTCCCTGTGCTTATATCACACCAAACTGACTGGTCAACTGGAGGTACTGCCCCAGATTTATTAAGATTCTTAACTAAATACTTAAGTACATGGACCTAAGATGGAAATTCACAGAGATAGGGCATATGGAACAAATAATAAACACCTGATCACCATGTCAACCACCAGCATTGTGCCAAAAAAGAGCTTCCATAAAACTTTGCAGCAATAGGCCTGGCAGAGAATATTTAGATGGAATCTCCAGAAACCCTTAGTGCTAAATACCATTTAGAATAGTAGGAAAGTTCCTCAATCAATAATTGTAACTGGACAAAAATTCCGCGCAGCTGGTACCAGTACCCGTTGCAGAATTGAAAAAACCCTAACAGGAGTATAAAAAAAATAATAATTGATAAGATTTTCTTCCTATAATATTTTTAAAAAAATGATGTCCTCATTCCCATCTTCATGGGCCTTCATGGTTTGCCCATTCTTGTACACTGGTGTGCAAAACTTAAGGACCAGTCAGGTTTTCCCCTGTATCTTCTCATAGGAGTGGCCTGGATATAGGAAAAGCATACCAAAGGAATCTCGTGAGGTACAGAAATGATGAGGGAAACAACACCGACACAACAACAACAGAAACAAAAGGTACAGAGGGACTTTATTCAAGAATGGCAACATAGCACTGACTGCCATGATACAGATGCATCACTGCCATAGATAGAACAAAGTGGAAAGGTTGTCCTCAGTAGGAGATATGGCCACCCCTAATGTCGATGCAGGTTTTGCACCGCCTGTCCATACTTAGAACAATGTTGTTAAGTTCTTGCGGTAACATCGTCCATTCCTCTGTCAGCGCCATCTTTAGCTGGTGAACATTTTCTGGTGGGTGTGGACGTGCCGCTAGGCGTCTCCCTAGAGCGTTCCATGTGTGTTGTGTTCGATGGGATTTAGATCGATGGGAACGGGCAGGAAAATTCATACAAACAATGCCCTCACTTTCCAAAAGCATATCAACAGCTGCAGTGCGATGGTGTATGGTGTTATCCATAAACACGATCCACGACCTCTGGGCCAATGGCACCTCGGAACAGACGCATATGGGGGAGGATTACCTCAGTACAGTAGCTCGCACTGGTTACAGTACCGCCTTCCAGTATCTGGAGTTGTGTACGTCCATCCAAAATAACGCCTCCCCAGACGAGAACACCTCGACCGCCATATCGATCCCTTTCAGTGATGTTTGCGAGGTTATACCGTGTGCCAATCTTTCGCTAGATTAGCTGATGTCCAGAATCGCTGCTGAGAGTGAATCTACACTCATCAGTAAAGGGTACCGTATTCCATTGCGCTGCTGTCCAGTCCTTGTGTTCGATTCACCACTGTAAACGGTGTGTCCGATGGGCAGGTGTTAAAGGGACACAGCGTAACGGCCGTCGGGCAAACAGTCCACCTTTGTGGAGTCGCCTGGCAACAGTAAACCTCGATATCCTGCGTCTTGTGTAGCTGGTTTGCAATGGATCCCGCTGTCTGGCGTCGTTCCCTCTTGGCCTGTGCGAACATATACCGGTCATCATTGGGTGTTGTTTTTCGTGGACGACCACCACTGGTCCTTCGAACAGCTGTCGTTCTGAAGGCTGACCACGCACGTGAGACCATGATACTGAATTCTGCAGCCACACTCCTCGCACTTCGACCTTCCTCAAGCTTCCCAATTATTCGACCACGGATAAAGTGAACTAGATGTTGTCTATCTACTGGCCATTTCGTTGTCTGTAGCACAGTGTAACAATTGTGCTGACCATTCGGTAATTTTCACATAACTGCTGAACTGTTGCTTTTATCTGTTTATGTGAGCCCTCTCATCACGATTCAAATTTTTGCATCTGCACCAGCTTTCTACTGAACAGCCACAGTTATGAAAATCGCCACAGCCTGTTTCCTTTGATTTTGTGGTTGTAACCTTTAGAAATAGTGTTGGTCTTTAAGTTTTGCACTCCAACATACCATAGCATCTATGCAACTTAGTTTACCTTCCTTACCTCTTGATTACCGTCTTCCTCGTTTCTCTTCATGTTGTAAGAGACAAATATAATGAAAATATTTTTTAATTTGAATTAAAAATATTAAGGTTTGAATATTAAGTTTGAATGTGGTAAATATTAAGGTTGGAAAACACTGCATTTAGAAATAGGGGAGGTTATAAATGTGTGAATTAAAATAGCAGTGAAATGGAGACCAGAAGTAACAACTTCTGTAGCACAAAGAGGGTGAACTGAGAATAAAGAAAACAGTGGCCCGTACAAGGGAAGGGGTGCCATTTGCTAACGGGCAAGAAAGGGTTGCAACGAGCGGAGAAACAATAGAACCCAATTAAGAAGCGTTTTGATCTAAGCAGCTTTTTGACGAAAACAGAAATACGTGAGACAGTCTGGTGTACATGTCATAAAGACCGCGCAGGGTGGCGGATTTTTAGGTAAGTTGGCGACATTTAGCAAAGGAAAGTGTAAAAACGAAAATAGCTGCTTTTGAAGGAGCGGTATACATGAAAGTTTTATAATGCTGCCGTGTGCTATCAACGAAGTAAACTAGAAAATTACAAGAGAGGGGTTTGGTTTGTTCACGAGGGAGACGATTGTAGTAAGTTTTATGTTTATGGTTGCGGTAAATTTTAGCAAAATGAAGGAATTAAAAATTTAAGTATTGGTTGAGAGTCCTGTCGGAGGCGTTTCGAACTTCTGAGAAAAATGGGTTTGGAAGGGAGTTCAAAAGAATTTAGTTTTTTTTTTTTTTTTTTTTTTTGGAATTGGGTGTTCGGAATTTGTGGAAGCGAGATGAAGAAGAAAAAGAGGAAAGAAAAGAAGTGAGGCTGAGAGGAGGTGAGATCATGATGAGTTCGGTTAGAGATGTGAGAAAAGGGGGGGGGAAGAAACGAGAGAGAGAGTGGCTGAGAAAACGTGGAGAGTTTTCTTTTTTTTTTTTTTTTTGAAGTGCGAACGAGCGGGGGATCATGTGCTCTAAAATATAAAGTAAATGTGGACAGGGTCCAGTCGTCAGTTCATCGGCGTGCCTCGCAACGAAATCGCATGCTTTATTTCAGAAGTTAAAAATCTGTATGAAATGCGTCTAGATCCAGTCCCATCGAGAGTCAGCCAGGTATGCACATATGTGAGTCGAGAAATGTACGTGAGAAGGGGTGTCGTGTCCAGTATACGAGACCACAGAAGGAGAGATAGACCGCAAAAAAGATTTGAAACGGATGTGAGAAGCCTGTCTGCCACGGAGGAAATCCAAAGAGCAAAGGAATTGAACGTAACGGCCATTTTGGAACGAACGAAAGTGTGTTCCAGTTTTTTATTGAACCCCCGAACTCATAAGCTAAACTCTGTGATGAATTGGTTTATAGTTTCTTCCAAAAGAAATCTTTTTGTAATGTACAATTAAGTTATTAAGTTGGGTTAGATCATAGATAAGTTAATGACCATGAAATGATGCAAGGGTACTAAAGGGGTAAAGAAGAAAGAAAAAAAAAAATATATATATATAAGGGAATTAATAAGAGAATAAATCATAGGCATTGTAGGAAGAGAATGTGGTAACCTCTTTATTATTATTCTAGACAATGTGTTAACGGCTTCTGTAACAGATAAGATTCTAGGTGATGTGTTAATGAGTAAAAGGAAAAAAAATATATTTTTATTGAGAAACCTTGAGAGTAAGGGAACCAAAACCTGTATCAGAACAGGGAAGTAAAGAAGATGCTTGTGAATGAGGTTGTAATAAGCCTACTGATGTGAGGTGAAAATAGTAACTGATTTGATAGATACTGATAGATGGGGTATTTGATAGACATAAATGATTATTAGTGAGTACTACTGAGGTAAGGTGATGAAAACAGAAATTAGGTTGATAGGTGATTTGATAGAAAGATAGGAAGATGAAAAAATGTAATTGATATGACAGCTGATTTGATGGAAATAGGTGAATTGTAGTAAGCGCTGCTGATGTAAGGGGATAAATAGTAATTGAGTTGATATGTGTTGATAGATAGGTAATTGGTTAGAAATAAGTGAATTGTGTTAAGTACCACTGAGGTAAGGTGATGAAAAGTAGTACCGGTAATTGATTAGATATGTCTTGATAGATAGGTGATTTGATAGTGAATTGTAATAAGTACCACTTATGTTTAGGAAACAAAAAGAGTAATTAATTTTTTAGGCGATTGGTTATTTGTAGTAAGAAAGAAATAACTGATGTCAAGTGATATGTGCAAACCTGTAATGGAAGAAAAGCACCCTTTCCTAGGCAAAAGTTGGAATTTATAAATTGTATGTGAAAGTTTACCAAAAAGGAAAAAGGAAAGGAAGGGTTGTGTTAACCAACCTAAATTGTGTATATAAATGAAGAAATATTTGTGAATAGTCGATGATACGAGTAAGGTGGTAATTGTCTTGTATGTTACTTCCTATATATGTAAATTTAAACTTAGCAATTTGTATGTATATATGTAAATTGGTTATATAAGGCTCATTAAAAGTTTGCTATTTATGTAAATTTTGTGTCGTCTTCATACTCTGCTAACCTTGATCCTTGAGAATGTCACAGACATTCTCTCAGATATGCCAGACAATCTGTACTGGCTACCTGGGTGTCTAAAACGCTGATGGAACTGATATTTGGGTGACATTCAAGTCAAGTAGACCAAATTTCGGTGAAGTCCAGACGGTCTGTATCAGCCAAATCCTCTGCTTGCACCTTCACGATGGTGGGACTGTTAGTAATCCGGGGTATAACCTCCGTGCACAAGCACACTGGTTGACCACCCAGGTATGAACCAACATAAGAAGGGGTCGAGGTATGGCGCCCACACCACATGGAGGAATGCCGCCTCTCTGTGTTACTAGGCAATACTAGGTGGTAGATGACTCTCATCAACCGGTGCAATACCACCACTTTGCTTATTGGAGGCTTGAAGTAGTGTAACCCATGTTTAGTCTCTAGAGCTAAGTTCCGATCAACTCTTCCCCATCTCTTCCATCATGCAGTATCACTGATTCTGAGGTTAGGATGAACATCATAGCCAGATCCAATCTTCCTTACATTTCGAAAGTACAGCTCTAAAACGGTAATCGCAGGCCGGTCGCTAGTTAGTACACCGGACCGAACCTATTGGTAACTCTTTAGGAGGCTTCCGGATCAGCTAGTGTATAATCTTGCTGCCTCTACTCTGCCAGATAGTGACTGGAGGGAGTCCGAGTAGTGTGTATGGGGGGGGAGCATTATCGAGGCCAAATTATGTCAAGGATATCAGTATATTCTTACTATGTGTACGCCATATCCAAAAATTTCATTACTTCATTCAGCATGTCCCACCCACTTTTTCTTACTATTGTATACACCATGAATTGTCCAACCAATAGGGTAAATTTATCTGCGATAATATCTAAACCTCCCAAACACTTCCTAATTCATTTCACAAATATACGTGGTCTCAATTCTAATCTCAACGATGTCCCTTTCCACTTGTAGTCTGCCAAACCACATGTACTTTTTTGAACAGAATCTCAGTTATCGGTTGATTCATCTTCTGCTCATCTCAGATGCCCAAATTATTCGCTGTATGTTTCCTTTCGCCTCAAAGGTGGTACTTGTGCATATGTCCGTTCTGATATTCCCTGTCAGAGACTTGGCAATTTGGAATCTCCTCTCTTTGATCTTCTCTGGCTTAAAATCTCTCTACCTCATTGTGTCAAATTCATTTGCTGCCTCTACCGTTCTCCCAACTCCACTAATCACTTGGAGCTCTTTTATTTCCTGTCTTTGTAACTCGACTTTTTCCAGTCCAACTTTCCTAACAGTGAGGTAATTTTCCTTGGTGATTTTAACTTTCACAACTCTAGCTGGCTTCCGTTTTCTAGTCACACCGACCAGGCTAGTCGAGATGCTGAGGCTTTTTCAATTTCTAATGACCTTGCACAGATTGTACATTTACCTACAAGAATACCGGACAATCCTAACCATACAGCCAACACGCTTGATCTTTTTCTCACAAACAACCCTTCTAAGTACACGGTCGAAGTCAGTGGTCCTTCAGATACCTCAGATCATAACTTGGCGATTGTCTCTTCTCCAATGGAGCCTTTATCTCGTGGCTATTCCCAACCTCGTATTGTTTGGCATTACAAGAGTGCAAAATGGGATGACCTGCGAGATTTCTTTTCTTATTTTCCTTGGTCGTACTACTATTTCTAAACTTCTGATGTAAACGTTTGCTCAGATCGTGTCAGTGAAATTATTCTCGCAGGAATGGAATCCTTTATTCCACATTAAAATCTCGTCCTGTATCTAAACCTTGGTTTCCCAATAAATGTGCTAAGGCCGTTCAAGACAAGAATGTTGCATATCGTAATTGGCTTGTTTCCAATTCTTCCGTTTCATTTTCTGCCTACAACAAAGCTCGCAACAATTGTAAAGCGGTCATTAATCAGTCCAAACTAGATTTTGAACAGGCTAAGAGTAGAAAACTTGCTTCTTGCCCTAATGCTAGCCGAGCATTTTGGTCTCTTGCCAAAGCTATTTACCGCAACGTTTGCCCATCTCTGCTCCCACCTCGGTCAAAACCAGTTGGTTCTGTTCTCACTTCAGCCAAGGATGAAGTTGACCTGCTAGCATCCCATTTTTCTTCCAACTCATGTATTTATGATCTTGGTAAAACACGTCCCACCATTCCCAAACCGCTCCATTCAATGCCTCCTGTGGTCTTCTGTCAAAAGGATGTCAGAAGGATTTTGATGAATCTTGATGCTAAAAAAGCTCCAGGTCCGGATGGTATTTCTCCACTTGTTCTCAAAACCTTTGCTCCTGAACTTACTCCTGTTCTTTGCCGCGTTTTTTCACTTTCTTATTCCAAAGGTGTTTTTCCTTCTGCTTGGAAATTTGCTCATATCCAGCCATTCCTAAAAAGGGTGATAAGTCCCTCCCATCGAATTATCGTTCCATTGCAATTACTTCTATTCTTTCTAAAGTAATGGAGAAATCAATTAACCGCCAACTCTTAAACTACCTATAAACCTCCCGTCTGATCAACGATCGTCAGTGTCGATCCACTGGTGATATTCTGGCTCTTATGTTACCCATTTATGTACAAATTCAATGGAAAAGTTCGGTGATACACAAGCAGTTGCTCTTGACATCTCAAAGGCTTTCGATCGTGTTTGGTCTAAAGGTCTTTTAAACAAGCTTCCATCTTATGGTTTACCAACTGTTTTTTGTAATTGGTTATCCAGTTTTCTCTCTGATCGCTCAATGAGTGTGATGGTAGATGGCTCTCTGTCTTCTAACTTCTCCACTAATGCTGGTGTCCTCAATTCTTTCAGTTCTTTTCCCCAAGGTTCAGTTCTTTTCCCCACTCTTTTCCTCCTGTATATTAATGACCTTCTTCCATTGACTGGAAATCCTATCCATAGTTTTGCCGATTATAGCACATTGCATTCAACTTTCCATTTTGAGAAACCTTGTCCTGCTCAATCAGCTTCAACTTCTCGAAAATCTGCTACCAATTCCTTAAATGCCGGTCTCCAGATAATTCTCCAGTGGGAAAAGACAACTTAGTTGATTTCAATCCTTCTAAAACTCAGTCTTATCTCTTATCTCGCAAAAAGGATTCTTCTGCTCCTATGATTATCTTTGGTGACACTCCAATTTGTAGGCAAAATGTTATATCTCTTTTGAGGAATACTCTGACTTCTAATCTCTCTTTTCACAAGCACATTACAAATATTGCTTTTTCTGCATCTAAAAAACTTGGTTTTCTCTTTTGCTCTCGGCGTTACATTTCTTCCAAACAGCTGTTCACACTGTACGCAAACTGCCCTACAATATTCCTACCATGGAATATTGTTCCCACATCTGGGGCGGTGCCCCCAAAACCTCTCTCAGGCTTCTAGATTCCATTCAGAAGAGGGCAGTTAGGTTAATTAATGACTCCTCTCTAACAGAATCTCTCCACTCGCTGTTTCGTAGGCTTACTGTTTCTGCTGCATGCCTTTTCTACAAATACTTCCATGGGCACTGTTCTTCTGAATTGGCTTCTATAATTCCCGCTCTCTCTTTCAAAACAGTCCGAACACTAGCCAAAATCCATTTAGTGTCCAACTTCAAACTAACAGAACCAACTTTTCATCTTCCTCGTTTATTCATTCAACTGCCGTTTTCTGGAACAATCTTCTTCATACGTATTTCTTGAAAATTACAGTCTACAGAAACACAGTTAGTTAGAATGGAAGACTACTGTACTAATTGGAGAAGTACGGCATTAAGAGCACGTAGCTACAATTGGATAAAAGGGTGGCTGAGTGAGAAAAGGCAAAGAGTGATAATGAATGGACGATGCTCTTCGTGGACTAATGTTATTAGTGGAGTCCCACAATGTTGGGTGTTGGGCCCGCTGTTGTTTTGTATATTTATCAATGATATTAATGAAGGTATATCAGGCTTAATGTCCAAGTTTGCAGATGAAGAAAGGTTGGCAGGATTGTTAGTGACAGTAATGGCAGTATGCTACTGCAACAGGATCTAGAAAGGGTGGGCAGATAGGCTGAGAAGTGGCAACTGAAGTTTAACATTGACAAATGCAAAATACTGCATATGGGTACAGTGGCGGATTTAGCACTTGAGAGGCCCCAGGGGCAATTCAATTTTGAGGCCCCCCTCTAAATATTTTCGGTACCACTACAGTGTACATTCTACGCGCACGTTTTTACTATAGAACGCGCTCTAGATTTGGTGTTGTGGTTTTAAACATTTTGGTTGCGCAATTCTTTCATACATATTTTATTAATTGGGAATTAAAATTAATTCCCAATTATCACTTGCTATAAATGTCACGCCTCGTCAAACAATTCAGTTTTGATAAATACATAAACAATACATAAGATATTCAGATACTTACTTGATAACAAAACAAAAATACTCCTACACTAAAACACCAAACTTTAGTAATTTGAACAGATTCGTGAGTGATATGTTAGTTCCGAAAGCTATTAAAGAGAGACGATGCTCCGTTGCATGTGAGCCAGCGCAGTAATGATTTCAGGGGCTTTAAAAGACTACTGCGCTTGCTTATTGGTTCCCAATTAGTTGCGAATCGTTTTGAACTGCCTCCGCGAACAAATCTAATATCGTTTATCGAGCAATATCGTCACAGGGTTCTTCACTCGTGGAATTACCTCCACTAGGAAAAAACTGAAAGTGTTTAATTTAAGCATTAATGATAATATGTATTCTACTTCAGATTCACTTAGTTCGCATAGATATTTCATACAATATGTAGGGATATTCGCATAAGAGTTTACTAACTTCTCATCTTAAATTATAGTTTTATTCAGTAACGGTAATAAAGATGAGTGTAAAAATTTAAAATGAAACAGTTTTATTTATTTTTGAGACCTGAGATTTGAGGCCCCCTCGATTTAAGAGGCCCCAGGCGCGCGCCTCGTGCGTCTGTGCGGAAATTCGCCACTGTATGGTAACATACAGTGGCGAACGTACATACAGTGTACGTTTCTCTGGGGTTACAGAAGTAACCTCAGAGAAACGTACCAACTGTGCAGAAACCCCAGAAGTAACCCCAGAGAAAAATATTAACTGTGGTAGAGAATGACCTGGGAGTAATTGTGCAGTCAGATATGGTGTTTTCTGAGCAGTGCAGACAGACTGCCAGAGCAGGTCATGGGGTATTGCCAATGATATAGAAGAATTTTGCTAGTAGGAAAAAGGAGGTGATTATCCCCTTGTATACAGCAATGGTCAGGTCACGCCTTGAGTACTGCGTACACGGGTCTGGAGGCCTCATTTTAGGAAGGATGTAAAGTTGCTAGAAAGAGTACACAGTAACAAGACTGGTGAGAGGAACGACGGGGTCCTCTTATCAAGAAAGGCTTAATTTCTGCAAATTGCAGCGTCTGGAGACTATGCACCCATGAGGTGATCTGACTGAGGTGTTTAAGGCCTTGAATGGTTTGAGTATGCTCAATTCTGATGGGATTCTTCCTCTTGCTCAGATTACGAACCTGATTCAAATCAGGAATTTGATCTGGGCACACATTCAAATCGAGGAAAAACAATTGTAGAATAGATGTGTGGATATTTGCATTCAGCCAGCGGGTTGTTGATTGCTGAAACAAACTTCCATCTGTCCTTGTGGAAGTTGGTAGCTTAAATAAATTCATGAAGGAACTGGACAAACTTTAGAGGGAATGGATGAGCGAATTTTTTTTTTTTTTTTTTTGGCTTATGCTACATAAGCTTTCTTTCTTGCATCACATGCTTCTACTACTAGCATTACTACTAAACACCCCAGATTTTGGAAATTTTTGAAAATGGCAGTCCGAGTTGTGGTTTGTGTCTTCCCGTGACTTGAGTAGGGTGGAAGTCAACAATAACAATAATTATTACTATAAAAAAATAATAAATAAATAAAATATAAATATATGGACGCGCACAATCTCTCTGAACATAAAATAATCACAAAATGAAAAAATGCATCCCGTGTTTCTGGGTAACAGCATATCTCACTAAACCGAACTACACTATTAGTTGACCTAATGAAAAGCTCAAATTTATGTAATATTTTACAGCAATCCTAGCATCCCTGTATAGAAAAATTAATTTTTGTACTTCATGTGTTTTAGTTACCTCGATACATCCCTTATATTTACTTTTAGCGGTTTTCCTGTACGATACTAAATTGTTGTTGGATTTTACTTCTATTTCCTTTTTAGTGTTTACGGTAATTAACGGTTGCACACCTCTCTCTCTCTCTCTCTCTCTTGAGAAATTTCTTCCATGAAGCTTTGCAGTTTCTAAAGCCTGAAGGTAATCCACAAGGCCTCTCATCGTAAAATCCCTTCTGTCATAGCTGGGATCAGTTAATGTTTGTGTTAAGTGCCATAGCAAGTAAGGTAATTTTGTCCGCAAATTACGTATATTCGGTGGTCAAATTTCATAGTTTTTGGACATCAAATCTCAGTTTTCAGAATGAAAATCGATGCAACCTTCTCCTAATACCGACTAACTCTGTTGTGTAAAAAGCCCAAAACAATTTCAAGCCTCACTCGCTAGGATTCGAACTTAGGGCTTTTCCAGTGTAGAAAAGCCCTCAGTTCGAATCTGGGACAGTGAGCCCTGAGATGGAAACCATATGCACTGTATTACCTGCATGCAGGGCGTGGAAGAATTGCAGACACAAGAATATCTCGTCCTATCTCGGGACAAGTTTTTCAACATAGCCTTATATTTTATAACTAGTTCATCATTATGCTTGAGCTTTAAATCATATCAGTCTCCCCATGCACCTGCTCGAACCGTTACGAGTTCACAAAGTGTTTTTTAAAACGCCAGTTTTCGCATCTGACAGGCATACTCTGGATGTAATGCCATCTGTATTTCCTACAGAAAATATTGCTCGACTTCCTTACAATTAAGTACCCAATTAAAACTCCTACGAAAGCGAAGCATTCTATAACGGTTCATCCATTTTTAGGGCCGGAAATTTGCCTGTTGCCCAACATTGCATCATCAGACGAGACCCCAGAATGAATTTTTTCTGGTGGGGGGAGGAGGAATTAGTTCTGTCTGACATTATATGACTATGGTACCTTTCCTAAGTGAATCTACAATCTCTTTTAAACAAAATTTAAAATTGCAGAATATCTAAATATAAATTCAGGACAGCACCGGTTAATTACCTAAATATGAATTATGCTGTTAAGTATGCTGAGAAAAGTTCTACAAGAAACTGTTAAAAGCATTTCCAACGCTGAGTGAATATAATGTTGAGAGATGTGGGCAGTGAAGTGAAAAGAATTGTTTTTATAAACAGGATTGACGAGCGGGTCCCATGTCAGTTTACCAAGAAGAGATTCAATCACCGAAACAGCTTCAACGGTTTATTTAAATGTTCTGAAATAGTATCGTGTAAATATAATATTATTAAAGTAACCGAGTTCAGTGTGGTAAAATAATATCATTGTATTGAATATGTAAGTTTATTTTGCGAACGATGGGATTTTTTTTTTTTTTTTTTTTTTAAGTGGGGTTCGGAATGAGAGTTTCTTGGCATTGGGTGTGTAGTGAGACCTCATGAACAGAGTGCGAACGATGACAGAAAGGTAGCTCACATCTTATTTTTAATTCGTTTGTTTTCTTTGGCTGCACAAATATTACTGCCGAGAGCGAACGACCGTCTGGTAGCGGTGAGTGGTTCGTTTATGTTCACGCTTTAGATAAACATCGCAGCATCCCCCTCACTGCATTTCGTGTATCCATTAAGTGACACATTGTGGAAGGAATCAGTACTATGGAAAAAGTTAAGGTACTGCATGTTCTTGACACAGGAAAGGGCCACTGCAAATTTCTGAAAACTCAGAAACAACCTTTCGGTCCTACTGATAAAAGCTGTTGCTCTTTATTCATATTTTTTGTTATAAGTTTACTAAATGCATAAAATCACGAATTATTACTATTTGCTTTTTAAGAGTATAATAATCATAGCAGAAAGTTGAAATATGTGTAATAATTTATATTTAATTTATTATTAAAATTCAGTAAGAAAAAAGTAAAGTGCATTACGAAGGCGTTAACAATATTATATTATATTACGACTTGTTAATGTATTAAATTGCAGAGCCTGAATACGCGTTGCATTTCGTGCACTACGTTGAAGGAAATGTGCAGTGAAATGAAAACAGTTATTGTTAGTTAATCAGCCAATAACAAGATAATTGGTAATTTATGTTTTGCATCTATTACCACAGAAAAAGAAAAAATTCAATTAATCTAAGAAATAAAAATCTAATGCACCTGAAATGCAACACACTGTGTACATTGTTCATATTAATGTTGGAATTCCTCTTCAGAAAAAAATGCACAATATTTTAGTGAGGGTTTAAAAACAAAGATTTCGCCACTTTTGAAGAGTTTTCTTTTTCTTTTTTTTTTTTTTTTTCTTTTTTTGTCAAAAGTACTCAGGTACTACAGATATCTTCGAGTGAATGTCCTATTCAAGAATTACTCCTGTTCGAAGATGACAATTTAATTGCCAACTAGGTGGCAGTGATCACAGTGTACTGACGTGGGATTTACTTAAAGATTTAATTACCATCAGGGGTTAAAGAAAGGGTTTTTGCTTCCGTAAAGGCGAGTACAGTGGTCTCCGACAGTTTTTAAATTCTGTACAGTGGGATCAACTGACGATGTTACCAACAGTAAATTCTAAGTCGGAAGCATTCAAGGAATTAATCGTGGAGGCTACTAAAAGTTTCATACTTATTAAGAAATATTGTTCAAGGTTTAGGCATAAATGGTTGTCAAATGAACTAATGAGACTCGTAACAGAGAAGAAAAATGCATGGGATGCATATAAATTATCAAGCGACTCAGAAGCCTATGGCAGATATAAGCTAGTCTGTAATCAGGTCACAAAGGAGGTTCGGCAGGCGAAGGCAGATTACGAGAAATCCTTGGCAAAAGATGCTAAGAAAAACAGCAAGGATTTCTTTACTTATATAAACTCTAAAAGGAAGGGGATGAATCTGATTGGTCCACTTGACATCAATGGTTCGACTGTTGATGATCCTGCTCAGATAGCAAACAAACTGAATGAGTATTTTGCATCTACATTCACACATGAGGTTTGAAAATGGCAGAAGGTTATCAAATTGTAGCAGGGTGCTTAATGATCTTGTAATAACTGAGAGCAAAGTGGAAGAGAAATTGTTGAAGTTAAACGTAAGAAAAGCACCTGGGGTGGATGGGGATCTATCCAGTTATATCAAAGGAGGCGGCAAAGCAACTAAGCAAACCCTTAGCCATAATTATGAGAGCATCCTTGGACTCAGGGGAGGTTCCCACAGACTGGAGGTGTGCAAATGTATCCCCAATTCACAAAGGGGGATCGAAGGGTGACATGAGTAATTACAGATCAGTTAGTTTAACTTCTGTTCCGGGTAAAATAATGGAGTCGCTGGTTAAAGATGCATTGCAGGATCATCTAGACAAGACAGCAGCAATAATTCAGACACAGCATGGGTTTGTTAAGGGAAAGTCTTGTCTGACAAATTTGATAGGATATTATGATGTGGTTACAAAGGAACTGGATGCAAAAAATAATTTTGATATCATATATTTGGATTTCAGGAAAGCTTTTGACACTGTTGCGCATGGAAGACTATTGTACAAATTGGAGCAGAATGGTATTAAGGGTAAGTTGCTACAATGGATAAAAAGATGGTTAAGTGGGAGAAGACAGAGGGTGGTAATCAATGGGTGCTGCTCTTCTTGGACTAATGTTATTAGTGGAGTCCCACAGGGTTCGGTGTTAGGTCCACTGTTGTTTTGTATATTTATCAATGATATTGATGAAGGTATATCAGGCTTAATGTCGAAGTTTGCAGATGATACAAAGGTTGGCAGAGTTGTTAATGACAGTAATGGCAGTGTGCTACTGCAACAGGATCTAGATGATTTGGGCAGATGGGTTAAGAAGTGGCAACTGAAGTTTAACCTTGACAAATGCAAAGTACTGAATATGGGTAGAAGTAACCGCAGAGAAACGTACCAACTGTGTGGTACTACACTTAAGGTGGTAGAAAATGAAAAAGACCTGGGAGTAATTGTGCAGTCAGATATGAAGTTCTCTGAGCAATGTAGACAGGCTGCCAGGGCAGGTCATGGGGTTTTGTCAATGATATATAGGAATTTTGCTAGCAGGGAAAAGGATGTGATTATCCCTCTGTTAAGGCAATGGTCAGGCCACGCCTTGAGTACTGCGTACAGGTCTGGAGGCCTCATTTTAGGAAGGATGTAGATTTACTTGAGCGTGTACAGAGAAGGGCAACAAGATTGGTGAGGGGAATGAAGGGATCCTCTTACCAAGAGAGGCTTAAGTTCTGCAAATTGAAGTGGCTGGAGACTAGGCACCTGCGCGGTGATCTGGTTGAGGTATATAAGGCCTTGAATGGGTTGAGCACGCTGAATTCTGATGGGATCCTTCCACTTGTTCAGATTACGAACCTAAGGGGGCATAAATTCAAATTAAGAAAAGACAGATGTAGAATAGATGTGCGGAAATTTGCCTTTAGCCAGCGGGTGGTTAATTGCTGGAACAAACTTCCATCTGTCGTTGTGGAAGTTGATAGGTTGAATTAATTTAAGGAGGAACTGGACAGGCATTTGGAGGGAATGGTGTGATTTTTTTTTTTTTTTTTTTGGCTGATGCTGCATAAGCTCATACATTTGCTTTCTTGTATCACATGCCACTACTACTACTATCACTGTATGGATACAAACTGTGAAGGATTTAAATGGAGGATGCATTTTTTTTTTATCTACATCAGATCTAAATATCTGATGTAGATAAAAAAGATGGAAAGCAGACATAAATAAATAAATAAATCTTTATTGTGAAGTAGAGTTACAGCACAATATCCCATCACGGCGACGAGCGCCAGGGGTTCACATCTAGATAAGATAAGTACGGCGTACAAATACAAAAAGGCTACAAAATACAGCGAACATACAAAAAGACTACAAAATACCGATCACAAATGCAACAGAAATACAAATACAGCATAAAAACACAGAGCTAGACACAAATACAGAAATAAATACATAAGAAATACAAATAAATAAATATCAAGGTTCAAGGGCTTTGATAAAGTTGTGTCTGTCCTTCTTGTTCCTTATTATGCTGTCGATGTCGGCGTCCACACGGTTGAGTACGGGGAGCATCTGCTTGGGAAGAAATCTGTCAGTGAGTACAAGCCTGTTGTGGTGAGCCACGAGTGCTGGTACCGACCTTAGGCTTGGCTGTGGAATCCTCCAAGAGCAAGCGTTCCAAATATTTGGAGATGATATCTGGCCTGTGATGAGTTTGGCTGTGAAGACCAGCCTCTTTTCCACGATCAGGAACTTCAACCTCGGGATGTCGAGTGCTTGTGCCATCATAGTGGTTGTGGTAGCGGGAGGTAGCCGAAGCTTGTTATTGGCCCATTTCAGTAGCCAGTACTCAGCGGTGTACACCCGCTTGAGGTTTGTAGGTGCAGCAGAGGCCCATATTTCTGCACCATAGAGAATGGCAGGGTAGACGGTGGAGGTGATGAACCTTTTAACAGTGGCAGGATGTCGGACGTGTAGCAGCTGCTGCTTTGAGATCCACCGTAGACGAGAAAATCTGGTACTGATTTTGTCAATCTGGTTGACAAAGGACATCTTTTGGTCAAACAGAACGCCAAGGTCTTTGTGTGAGGGTACGTTTGGTATTCGTACCCCTGCGAGTGAAACGTTGAGTACTGTCGGCATGGATTTAAGGGAGAATGTAACCTGAGCAGACTTCAGTGGGTTGATTTTTAGATTGAAGTTTGCCAGGTACAATTCTAGATCCTTAAGTTGGGAACTGATCCTGTTGCTGAGCTGGACGGGGTTGTCACCAGGGTTAATTTGATTCAGTAGTTTGAGGTCATCGGCATAGCATAGGAGACCATTCGTTGAGGCAATAATAGGCACGATGATAGCTGTGAACAGGACACCGGATAGGACACCCCCCTGCGGTACTCCAGCAGTAATGTCGCAGGATAGGGTGTGTTGTTGCCGATGGAGAATAAGTACCCTGTGACAGAGAAGAGATTCCAAAAAGCACAGCATGTCACCTCGAATGTGAAATTTCTCCTTAAGTAGGAGGAGCAAGGCCGGGATCGACACGGCATCAAAGGCTGCGCTTATGTCGAGATAAGTGGTTGCTAACTCAGCTCTTTGTTCGAATGCAGAGAGGATGCGTTCTGTGGTGGCTGCCAAGTTAGTGATTGATGATTTTCCTGCGATGGCATAGTGAATTTCAGGTGGTTTAGTCTGGAGGATTTGTTGAGTGATTGTGGGTAGCAAAGCCTTTTCAAGCGTTTTTAACAGACAAGAAGCAACTGATATGGGTCTGAACTGGCTGATGTTTGTGGCAAATTGGTTTTTAGGGACAGGGTACACTCTGTACTTATTCCACTCAGGTGGGAAATAATGCTCAGCGAGGCATCTGTTGTAGATCGAGAGAAGAGGGTTTATGATGAATGTGCTCAAGCATTTGATCATAAATTGCGGAATTCCATCCTCCCCAACAGTGGCTGTTGTGGGAAGGGAATTGATGGCATGTATGAGCTCCTGTTTCGTAATCTGGATAGTCCCTAGGACATCTGAAGGGTTTTCATAGTCAGGCTGGACAACTGTAGATGGGACTGTTGTTGTATTTGAAAACCTGGCGATGTATTTGAGCCATTCTTGAGGTTCAGGCATATGACCGAATCCACCATGTGGGGCAGCATAGAATGGCTTTCCTTTCCTCAGAGTGCGGTTTAGATTTACTTGAATTGCAGCAGCTTTCTTTCGATTAAAATGGGCCCTGGCGCGGGAAAAGGCGATTCTGTCTTGACTGCCATTCGTAAGTTTCCATTTCTTATGTAGGACTTGTTTCATTTTGAAGCTGTTGTTGAGGTCAGCAGTCCACCACGATCTGGAACGGGGAGTTACTGTTACTCGTTTGGTGGCAGCATAGTCGGTGACGGATTTAATCCAGTTGGACAAGAGTGTCACTGCGAGGCTGAGGTCGCAGTCAATGAGGACATCCCAAGGAATGCAGGATGCTGCTTCTACACAGAGTTGAGGATTAAGGTATTTAGGTGCTGCAACGTATTTGACTATTTTGTTGTCAGGGATGTTGAAGTTTGGCACCTGCAATGACCATGTCAAAACTATGGGCTGGTGATCGGACAGGAAGAATGCGACGGGATCATCCTCAGCTGTGCATGGTGTTGAAGCAAAAGCGAGATCCAGTAGGTTCAATCCCCTGGTGGGGTTCTTATTGACCCGTGTCATGTTGATGGATTTGAAGAACTCGCAGAGCCTGATAAAGAGGTGATGTCGGTTTGGAGGCAGGTTAAAATCACCACAAACAAGGCGTTGTGCGGACGGACGAAGATGGTTTAAGAGCCAGTTCCCTAGATCTTCAATAATTTCAATTGTAGGCCCTGGGGGAATATACACAGATGCGATATCAATGTGGCTGGAGTGGAAGCGTAGCGAGACTATAATCGCTTCGAAAGCTTGAGTTGTAGTTGAGGTCGAATTCTCATATGAGAATAGGGAGGTGTTGTACAGTATGGCTACTCCACCGCCTCTAGATTGCTCCCTGGAGGCAGACAGCATGTGGTAGCCGGCAATAGCTGAGCAGAAGAGTGTGTCTTGATTAGGTTGAAGCCACGTTTCTGCGAGGCAGACCACGTCAGCGACCTGGGAGAGGAAGATCTGTTCTGCTGAGTCTAGTTTGTTCCTGATGGACCTGATATTTTGGAAGTACGCCCTGATGACAGGTGTTCGACGAACTTCCGTCCTAATTGGAGGTGTTCTGAGTTGGCATGTTCTCGAGCGAACGGCGCGACTTCCTGACGAAATATGGACTGGTATTTTATGGGGACCGTCGTATAGAGGACTCTGGATACTCTTATCACGGCGGGGTGGTGCTTTAACTGTGGGGCTTGGCAGAGCAGTGGTATGAAAGGAGGACTGCTGAGATCTTTGGATGTTGTCCGGGAGTGAGTCCAGTCAGCTGTGGGTGGTGACGTTGCAGACTTTGTTTTGGTGCAGAGGTGGAGGGTGGAGAAGGTGACTGGTTCTCCTATTATAGAAGGGTCGAATAATGGTGCCAATAGGCCAGATAGATTCGGTTCCAATTAAATTGAACAGGTCCTGTGGGCAGTCAACCTTGAACGATGCGCAGCGGGGGTTCCTGGTGTGAAGTTGCTGCACCTTTAGTCGAAGGTTTAGTTGATCGCGTAGAACCTCAGCGACATGATTTGCTGTGGTATTTGGGGCTAAGTGAGATATGAAAAGTCCACTAGAGGGTCTGGACTTCTGCCGTCTGGGAGGTGTGTGGGAAGGCTGCAGTTTGGAGTTAGTCGATGTGCCAATTCGAAGCCAGTCACGTGAAGCTGCACTTGTTCGTTGGCTCACTCTGAGGTTCATACGTGTACTTTCCTCTGGTTGCGTGGGATAGGATGGATTTGCAGTGGGGTGAACTGGGAGTGGAAATTGTAGTGTAGAAGAATCCGCTGGTTCGTATATTGAATTCGCTCCGACACTGAGTCCCAGGCCTTGTGAAGATGAGAAGTGCGAGTGAGGTATGACAGGACAGGCATTGCGAGAAGTTGGGTGTGAAGGTGGAAGTGATGACTTTTGCCTCATTGGCATAGAGGTAGAGAATTCGTTATTGCAAGTAAGAGAGTTTCTACATACGGTGCCATTGACCGTTGGTGGAGACTGCTTCTGTAATTGTGGAAACCTCTCTTTCGTTGAGTGGCGATTAACATCAGTTGCCCTTTTCAGGTTCTTCTTGAGCGTACGTGAATGATGGGCTTTTGTGGGTGGTTTTTGCCCTTTCCCATCTGTTTTTAGAAGCTGGTTGCAGCGAGGAGCTGGCGCTCGACGATGTCCAGTGTTTGGCCGTTTTTCAGATTCATTTCTACCTGGAGCTTCTGATGGAGGACTGGATATTGATTTTTTGCTACATTCGGAGCAGACTGATACTGTAATGGCCTTTGGGTAATTTTTATATAATCTACGAAGATCGTCTGAGTTCAGAAGGTTAGTGAGCTTGCTCGGATCTGCTAGCTTACTCAGTTCAATCTTATTATAGATATCAAGGAGTATAAATTTCATCTCCTTGTTTTCTTTGTGTAGCACTGTGATGTCGTTTTGTAGCTCTGCCAGTTGTGCTTTTGAGATTTCGTTTCCATGATCTATTTTCGCAATTGCTTCTGATGAGGGTGTCCTGAAGTTTAATAGTTCATTTTCGAGCTGATTAAATCTGGAGATCAACCGCTCGGTACTCTCAACAACTGCGTCCTTGGTTCCGTGCATATATTCCGCCCACTTCACCAGTGATTGCTTTCGTCTCTGTTTCACCCTTACAAAGAACAGACTGGCCAAAGGTTTGACAAAGCTTGGAATAAAAGAACGGCGTAACCTTCATTTTTCTGCTGCTCAAAATAACGAAATCTGTATTCGCACAGCTGTAGCAGAAGTATGGTCGAATGTAAATTTAAATGGCTTCCATTTATCCCAGTTTGCTTCGGAAAATATAAACTCGTGGATTATCTTGAGAAAAATCCACGAGTTTAATGGAGGCACTGGTTAAAGAAGCACTGCAGGATCATCTAGACAAGACTTTAGTTATAGCTCAGACACAGCATGGTTTTGTTAAGGGGAAGTCTTGCCTGACCAATTTGATTGGATACTATGATGCAGTCACAAAAGAACTGGATGCAGGGAATAACTTTGATATTATATACTTGAATCTTAGAAAGGCTTTTGATACTGTTACATATGGAAGACTGCTGCACAAATTGGAGCAGTGTGGCATTGGAGGCAAATTGCTGCTATGGATAAAGCGGTGGTTGAGGGGGAAAAGACAGAGAGTAGTAATCAATGGACACTGCTCATCGTGGACTAATGTTATTAGTGGAGTCCCTCAGGGTTCAGTATTGGGTCCATTATTGTTTTCTGTATTTATAAATGATATTGATGATGGTATATCAAGCTTAATGTCCAAGTTTGCAGACGATACGAAGGTTGGCAGGGTTGTCAAGGACACTATTGACACTATGCTACTGCAACAGGATCTGGAAAGGTTGAGCAGATGGGCTGAGAGGTGGCAAATGAGGTTTAACGTTGACAAATGTAAAGTACTACATATGGGAAACAGCAACCCCAGAGCAACGTATCAACTCTATGATACTACACTGACAGTGATAGAGAATGAAAGGGACCTGGGGGTGGTTGTGCAGGCAGATATGAAGTTTTCTGAGCAGTGCAGACGGGCTGCAAGAGTAGCTCATGGTGTATTATCAATGATATATAGGAATTTTTCTAGCAGGGATAAGGAGGTGATTATTCCCTTGTATAAGGCAATGGTCAGACCGCAAATAGTGTACTGTATACAGGTCTGGAGGCCTCATTTCAAGAAGGATGTAGAGCTGCTGGAACGAGTACAGAGAAGGGCAACAAGATTAGTGAATGGAACAAAGGGGTGCTCTTACGAAGAAAGGCTTACGTTTTGCAAATTACAGTGTCTGGAGACTAGGCACCGGTGAGGTGATCTGATAGAGGTGTATAAAGCCTTGAATGGTTTGAGCATGCTCAATGCTGATGGGATTCTTCCTTTTGCTTAGAATAATCACCTGAGAGGGCATAAATTCAAATTGAGAAAAGACAGATGTAGGATATACGTGAGGAAATTTGCCTTTAGCCAGCGGGTGGTTGGTTGGTGGAATAGACTTCCATCCCTTGTCGTGGAAGTTGATAGCCTAAATAAGTTTAAGGCTCAGCTGGACAGGTATTTCGAACGAACAAAGGGGTGAAGTGGAAGTGGTTATTTTTTATTTATTTATTTATTATTATTTTTTAATTTTATTTTTATTTATTTTTTATTTTATTTTATTATTATTATTTTTTTTTTTTTGGCTGATGCTGCATAAGCTTGCTTTCTTGCATCAAATGCCTCTACTAATGGTAATGCTAATGCTAATAAAAAAATCGTGACGGCAAGGTCTGAAAGTAACTCAACAAGAGCGTCGAGTTCATGTAGCTTTCCAAGTAGGCTTAAGTTACTGGGATTATAAAGATTATTTGGCACCAAAAAACCTTATAATGAAAAGCACTTGTGAAGCTGTCTGGGCGGAGAAATAACTCCACCCAACTCTCACTTATTTAATAAAGAGTAATAAGTGCTTTTAAATTTTAAAGAATAAAAGCCAACAACTTTAGGTTGGTTAATTACAGCTCCCATTTAGAAACCTTTAAATCTCTCCAGTTACTCAATGTTTTCCATCCCAATCTTAAAATACAGCTATTCCCATGGAAAGTCACTTCGAGGGATTTTGGTGCTTTCAAGTGCACATTTCGCTTCCCACTTCACCAGTAAAACCAGTGTGAACCGCAAAAACGAGAAAATTTCGTCAAGCTACAAGGCTTTGGTCATGGTTTTCCTTACTTTGGTCAAATTCCATGTTTACATGTCAACTGAGGATACCAAAAAAAAAAACGATTTTATAACTGAAAGGTTAATATTTACATATACTTGTTAGAGGTCAGACTTTTCCTATTTTTTCTGATGATATATTTAGACAACGGATCTAATATCTCTTATTAATTCAAATATATTAATATCGAACTTGTATAAATAATAAACCAATTTAAAAACTATATTTTAAAGCGCTTTATTTAATTTTTTAAACTGTAATGTTTTTAAAAAAAAAATTGTATTCTTGTATAGCATGAATTAATTCCTTCGTTCATTTATACTGACTTTCACAACGATAAAATGTCTTTCTATAAATACGTTCATCGCTTTTTCTAGAAAAATTTCGGATAATGTCAACCACTGGAAACACGACATGAAAACCAATAGATACTACCTAAACCGAACAGCAACGAAATAAATTATCTTGGATTTAACATGATTGATACGCTTAGAGTATGGTATTTGAGTCGTATATTAGAACTCTTATTTCCTGATTTCATTTCAATTCTTTTCATTTCATTTCTGGTTTCAATTTCCTCCCTGAAATAATAATTTCGGATTCTAGTAGGAAATATGTTCAAAACCTCAGATATATGCTTAAAAAGTTCTCATTACCCTCCGTTTTCAAATACCGCGGGTTAATGATCAAAAACCAAGACCTCTAGTTGTTGTTATCTTTTCAGATTTCTAGAGCATTCGGGAGCTTTCTGAAACATTCGATAATGTTCGGGATCGTTCTAGAATATTGTTACCTGAGGAAGAAGGGTCTGGATGTTTCTGATAATGTCTAGAACTTTCGACGGAGTTCTCCAGAAACATTGTGCGCCTTCTAGAAACTTCTCTACCAGTATATATACGAGTGAGTTTCCCACAAGCAAGCATTTTCGTATTTCGAAAAAGTGAATTTTTCAGAGAGTGAGTGGTGATCAAGTGTTTTAGTAAACAAGTATGGTGTGCATACGTGTAAATCGTGAACTGTGTTTAAATTAGAAATAAAAATCTACAATTTCTTAATTGTGTTCTTATGTGCTCGTAACTCAACCGTACATGAAATATGTCGCGTTCTTGCCTAAATAAGCCCGATAGCTTTTGCTACAGTTGCGGATAAGTGGTATTAAAATCGCAGCGGAAGCCACTGTCACAACTTGTGAAAAAAAGTCAATGAACTCTATTTTGGATGTACGGTCAAGATAAAGTATGGGCTCCAAAGATTTACTGTAGCTTATGTTCAAGGACATAGAGGTAATCATAAATCGATGCCTTTTGCTGTTCGGATGATATGGCGCGAACCTCGAGACAACAAACGATTGTTACTTTTGAATGACCAATATTTCTGGTTTTTTTGGGAAATCTAAGCATAAAGTAACGTATCTCAACATATCTTCTGCTCTAAGCTGGTTCCTCACGATGGTACAATTCCAGTGTCAAAGTCACCAGAAACTTCTAGACTTGACTCTGATTCAGGAAAAGGCGTCTCCAAAAGATGCAGACCCCCAAAACGAGTACAGATCCAGACTTCAACTCTTGATACTGCAAAGCTGCATCTAATCACTCAGGCAGAATAGAACGATTTTGGTCAGAGATTTGGACCATTCCAAAACCAAGGCTCAATTACTAGGATCACGGTTTCAGCAGTGGAATATTCTTTTAAAGGGTGTCAAGGTGTCATTTTATAGAGGGAGGCAATCTAACATAACGACCGATTACTCTATGGGTAGTGCTTTGGTTTATTGGAACAATGTCCAGAAATTAATGAAAGAGTTATATCTGGAGCACATCCCTGAGCAGTGGAAGCTCTTCATTGATTCATTCAAGGTCAGTTTGAAAGAAGTTTTCATTCATAATGGAAATAAGTATCCATCTATACCATTGTTCCATGCAGCTCACATGAAAGAAACGTACAAGAACCTACAGGTTCTTTTGCAAAAAAATATGCTATCAGTAGAAATGGAATATCTGTATCGACCTAAAAGTGGCAGCTTTGTTGACTGGGTTACAAGGCGGATACACTTAATACTGCTGCTTTTTATGCGAGTGGGACAGCCAAGCGAAGGATTGCCACAACAGGGAAAAATAATGGCCAGCCTGTTCAGAAACTACACAATGCCAAAAAATGTAGCACATCCTCCTTTGGTTGATAAGTCAAAAATATATTTACCACCACAGCACATCAATCTAATTTGATAAAAAAAATATTTGCGAAAACGATGGACAAAAAAAAGAGAAGGATTTTCCTGTTTGAAGCAAAAATTTCCTCGAATCAGTGAGGCCAAGGTAAAAGAGGAAATTTTGTGTGGATCCTCACTCAAGGAATTCACTAAAAAATTAAATGCTTTAGAAATAAGAGCTTTGAAGACATTCGAAAACGTCTGCCGGAACATTTTAGGAAATCACAAAATTACAGTGAAATTGTGAATGGGCTAATTTTAGCGTACAGAGAGCTGGGATGCAACATGTCGTTAAAGCTTCATTTGCTACATTTCCGTTTAGACTTTTTTTCCTGACTTGGGAGCGGTGTCCGACGAACACGGTGAAAGGTTTTACCAAGATATTTCTCAAATGGAAAAAAGATACCAGGAAAAATGGAGTCCAAATATGTTGGCAGACTACTGTTGGAATCTCGTACGAGAGACACCAATGGACGATAATAAAAGGCAAAAAACGACAAAATATGTTTTGTTATCAGATAAACATTTCCATTAAACATTTTTAACCCTTAAACATTATTCCATTTGTATATAGAATAAGTTTCATTTTCTTAAAATATATGAAATCTTTTTTATATATTTTAAGCAACTTAGGTTTTTTTATTTTAATTCCTTCTTCCTTAAAATTGGTGGGTGTTATAGCGCATGGTTGGCGTCAAATCTACAGGAATTGCCCTGAATTTTAACAGGGAGTGAAAAAAAAATATATATATATATATATTTTTTTTTTTTTTTGCCGACCAGTTTTATTTATACTTTATCAGCTTTTATACAGTTGGGTATCGATGAATAGCAATAAAACGCTAGTCGTGGAACAAACCAAAGTGTCACAAGAAAGAACCAGATGTTAATTTGATTCCGGAAGGAGTCAAATTAGCATCTGGCTGTTTTTCACTCTGTTCTAATACAGCGAAACGAGAGCCCTGTGCTGCGCTACTAACTTTAGTCTAATACACGCTTATCTCAAGGGGGGGGGGGGGGGGTTAGGGCTTCAGAAAACAGCGAGCTTTCGGGTGGGGATGTTTTTGTGGCCGATTGGCTTTACGCCACCAAAGGGTTAGTGACACCAGGAAAAGGTGCAATTACTGTTCTCGCTTCTGTGCTATCCACAAGCACGACAGAGATGCAATTCATCCCCCTCTCGTCCCCCTGCCCTTTTCGTTACAAGGACGCGAACTATTCTGGGCTTATTCTATAAGAGCGAAGAACTGAGTGCGTTCTTTCAGCGGAGAAATAAAAACAATCAGTAGTTTTAAACTTAGTAATCTCTTAAAATAAAAGGGTTTAAGAGTTCCCCTAATGATTTGCAACCCTCGCATTCATTGCTTCCTTTGTTTCCAATGCTTGTTGCAACTTAAAGGAATTTGTCATTCCTTTATCTCCTCTACATCGTGGAGTATTTGACCTAGGGTGAGACACGCGAATTGCTATCTTTCACTTAAAATCTTATATTGGAAAAAGCGAAATGATCTTTTTCATGTACTTTAAAGGTTTAAGAATAAAATTTACTTTGAAATTTCGAAGTTCTATTTATGCCATAAATACAACAAAAATACTTTAAATAATTTTAATGGAAGCATTCTGTGACAAGCGAATTGGAAAATACAGAAATGTAATATTTGCCCGCTTATACATTAAATAAGTCTTGCTGCTTGGAACCCATGAGAAGTGGGTGCCCCTATCGGGAGAACAGAAAATTTCCCAGTAGCCCCCCCTCTCTTTGGTTCTATTAATTAATTTTCTATCACTTAATTCTTTAATTCTTTATTTTAATGAATTTAATTTTTTAATTTTCTGTTATTGAGCAAAAATTTCGAAGAACACCCAAGTTAAACATTTAAAGCCTGACAGAATTCCTGGAGAGATCAACGTCTTGTAAACAATGCAACCCCTTCCTTCAACAAATGTAGAGGTCGTTTTTTTTTTTTTTGTGTTTTTTTTTGAGTGTGGAACGCTTGTAAATGGCATGATGTACCTTCTCAGTTTAACATTTAATGCCAAAATGTTTCCAGCCTTTCGTTCCATACTTCAGACCAACTAAACCTATCTAAGAGGAGGAGGAACACCTCTCAGAAACATAGATCTTTACAGAAAGCATATGGTGCGGAATCGATGAAACGCAGCTAAGTGTACGATTAGGCGAACGCTTTCCAGGTGCAAACTGCTGCGATGAAAATGCTGAAGGCGTTGGCGCAAAATGGCTTTTTGGGTTGTTTCCAGCAACTTTACCGTCGCTATCAAAATTGTGTCGATGCTCAAGAAAACTACTTTCGTGGAAATCTTTAATAACACGCCCATTAACTTATTTTCAAAAAAACAAAACTGCGACTCAGTGCAAACAAATTGGTAAAAGGTTTCGCGTTAACTCCCAAGCACAAAATTCCACGCTAAACTTCAGATCGATGTGAGGTACAAACCACGTTGCACTTTATGATCGCTCCCGCTTCAGAATCAGTCTCATTACTTTCTGAATAACCGGACTTTTGGGCGGATTTTGGTGAATTTATATTTGGGCGTTATATAAAGTTTTGTTGAGCAAATACAAATTTCATTAAAACAGACCGATAGAAATTCAGCAATGTTTTTTCAGTAAAATTTCGAGTTCTCTATACATAAATGAAATTAGGTTCCAGATGTTTTGCCGTTACTCGATAACTAAATTTAATATTTGCTCAAAATGTTCAGCGTTTGCTCTGTTATTCCCTGGAAGGTTGTAGGACCATTTCCAATTCGAAAGACTCTCCGGTCCTACCCAGAAAAAGATGTACCGTATTAATTTCGGATGTTAGAGCATAAATGAAGAAGGAAACGTCAGATCAATACCAAAACAGCGGAAATGCTTTGGCTCGGGAATAATGTCGAGAGAAGTTCTTCTTCTCTATGAAGTAATGTTTTATAACGTGTGCTACTGACTGCATATTTGCGAATAAATTTGAAGGGAACATGGTAATGTAAAAGGGGATGTCCTTGTGTTCTTGGGGGCATTGACACACACCCACAAGTTTAGTGATAAGATCAACGGGAAGAAGAGAGAAATAGAAAGGTAATAAAGAGTGAGAATAATTAGTTTCGAGATAGTAGGGAAAAAATTATATAATACAAAATGAAATAATACTAAGCAAAAAGATATTTCTACATAACGTGCAACTTTGATGTCACTTTTCGAGATTGCAAGTAAAGGTCACAATATCAAGCCTTCTGTCTCTGTTTCGGACATAAAATACATGCATTACGGTTAAAACTACAGTGGCGGACAAAAAAAGTGCATCAACTTAAAAAAAGGTAACATTTGTAGTGAAACGTATAAGACATTGTTTGATTACAGTCATTTTGTTTGTCGCAAGCGTTATCTGACGGCATTACTTCAGATAACGCTTCTATTGCATCAGACAGTAATTGCAAAATATTGCATCAGCCGTTTCTATAAATACGGCGTTGTAAGGGTATACACGCTCATTAGTATCCTGTTTTGCGGAGGTGTAAGCATGGATCCATACGTTCAGTTGACATCAAGAAAAAAAAAGTGTAGCTGTTGCTCTGTCCCTGGAAGGGCTTTCTACGCGTGCTATCGCTGATAAAATAGGTTGCCACCAATCAATAGTATCCTGGGCGCTGAAATTAAAGCGTGATGTGAAGACAAGAGCTGGATCAGGCCGTAAGAGAGTGACTACGCCTTCCCAAGATCGATATTTGAAACGGCTATACCTTCGTAATCGCCATGCTAGGGCTCCTCATCTAAAACTGGGCTTTGAGATGGCGTTGAAACAAGTGCACGACTATCCAAAGACGGCTTTCGGAATGTGGTCTGCATGCCTATCGGCAGGGCCGCCGCAAGTGGGTAGGCGAGGTAAGCGTCGCTTACGGCAGGTCAGGAGGGCGCCAAAAAAAGTTTTGACATATACAAGTCGGACCTCTGTTTAACAAACTTCTTTATAGAGAAATTTGATATTTATCGATTTTTTTAATTCCCCTGGGTAATTACATTTATAATAGTTTCATTAGAACGAAGAAAATTTCCAAATCATGAACGGATTACGAGAGAACAAAAATTCGACTTCCATCACTTGTGAAACACTACAGACCGATCTCAAACTCATCCTGCCTATTGAAACTGCTAGAAAAAAATACTGCTGCCGATCTTCACTAATCAAATCCTGCCAGACATTCCTCCACAAATTCATTATGCACTCTCACACAGATCAACTGTGACCAACCTTCTAGCAACAACTAACAGAATCCTCACAGCCTTTGAGAACAGAGACGAGCTGGCAGCCGTCTATGTAGACATTGAATCTGCATTTGATGCCGTGCACATCCCGTCTCTCCAAGGACTACTAGAATATCACTATCAGATAGGAGGCATCATCTTAGCTTTCCTCCAATTTCTACTGAATAACCAAATAGTCAAATTATCTGTAGATAACTCACGATACTGCAAAGTAATCTCAGTTGGAGTCCAGCAAGGGGCAGTGCCATCTGGCCTCCTCCTTACCGCCCTTATTGCTCCACTGTTAATCCAAAAGTTAAATATCCTGGTATATGCTGACGATCTAAAGGTACTCACGCCAATAAAAGCAAACCAAGACCCTTACCAAATCTCAGAAGAACTAATCTCCACGCTCTCCTCAATATGTATCGACCTCAAACAATTTGCTCTGCACATCAATCCCGAGAAGTCAGAAATCATGGTCTTCTCATTAAAGAAACAGCCAACCAAAATCTATCCAACCCTCAATAGAGTCTCCATCCCTCTTGTCCATCATCACATCGACCTAGGAATCAGATTCGACCCAAAGCTTCTTTTCGGCCAGCATGTAGACGTACTCCTCACAAAAACAGCCAGACTGAGATGGATATGTAAGCAAATCTGCACCATGTAACAGACAAATCCACCATGGTGAGATACATTTCAACAATAGCATATCTGCCACTTCTCTATGCTGCAGAGATTTGGGCATCTGCATTTACCACCAAACCAGTTTTCTCATCCGAGAATTGGCTTCTCAAGTGGGCGTGCCACAAACTTAGCCTGCCTCCCCAGCTCCGGACCACCGATATGGCCAATGCACTTAACATCCCAAGGCTCATTAATGAAAGGAGGCTCGTCACAACAGTCAAACCCATGACCGGTCTCATTCCCGCCCCCTCCTAGGAAAACTGTGCATGGAGGATTCCAGCGGCACGTCTACGAGCAATCCCCCAGTTATGTCCTCTGCAAAGACGCCTTCATCTGTAAGACCAGTTTCTTCCTCAGCAGATGCTATCTCGAATCCAGGACTTAGATGTCGACTTCAACAAGTTCTGTCGAGATCGACAATACAGGAAAGGAATACTCAGTGGGGTGGCCAAGTCTACTACTATTATAATATGAATCTTGAGCAATGTATATTCTTAACCCAACAAACTATGAACATATTTATGCACTTCAATGTATATCCTTATAGTATGTATTTTGAAACAAATGGTTGTACACTCACTTAATTTCTATACAGGGTGTTTCAGTTAAACGTTTCAGAACTTCTAAGAGGGGTAGGGTACATCCTGACAACTCGAAATCATATACCAATGGGTAGAATCGAAAATTCCGAGCTTTAGTGCAGGGAATCTTAATTTCGCACAAGAACGCCAAGTTAGTAGGATGGATGATTACACGAACGCAGAGTTAGCCGATATGCATTTGGCGTACGGGGCTGCAAATTGTAGTGGGCCAGCCGCACAGCGTTTGTACGCGGAACGATATCCGACGAGGCGTATTCCCAGTCATAATTTCTTTGCAAGACTGCAGCAGAGGTTAGCTGAGAGAGGTTCATTTGAAAGAGCTGACAGGGACAGGGTAAGAACAGCACGGACTCCAGCCGTCGAACAGAATGTGCTGCAGCATGTACAGGGGAATCCAAGAACGAGTACACGAAGTCTAGCAAACGCAGTCGGGGTTTCCCATTGCAGCGTCTGGAGGATTCTCCGAGAACAAGACATGCATCCGTTTCACGTGCAGCGTGTCCAGACACAGCAACCGGAGGATTATGCACCTCGTATTGCTTTCGCACAGTGGTACCTTGGAAAATGTGCTACAAATCCCCTTTTTCCTGCTGAAGTGTTGTTTTCCGATGAGGCATCCTTCACAAGGGAAGGAATTTTCAACACGCATAACGACCATATCTGGGCGGTCGAGAACCCGCATGCAATACGACGTCGTGCAGCACAGATTCGATTTTCGGTCAATGTATGGGCCGGTATTATGGGAGATCACCTCATCGGACCTTACCTGTTACCGTGTCGTCTAACCGGACCTATCTACTTGATCTTTCTGCAGCAAGTATTGCCACAACTTTTGAGAGATGAACAGATTTCTGCATCGACGCAACAGACAATGTGGTTCCAACACGATGGAGCCCCTGCCCATTATAGCGGAGATGTTCGTAACTACCTGGATGTCACATTTGGTCAACAGTGGATCGGACGTGGTGGTCCCGTGCGTTGGCCTGCTCGGTCACCCGACCTATCATGTCTTGATTTTTATTTCTGGGGTCATATGAAATCGCTAGTTTATGACACCCCTGTTGACAATGCTGAGGAGCTGGTTGCAAGAATCGCAGTAGCTGCCGAAGAAATTCGAAATTCGCCTGGAGTATTCCAGAATGTTCGGATGTCCATGCGTCGGAGATGTGAGGCGTGCATTGTAGCCCGTGGAAGAAACTTCGAACACTTACTTTAATCCATGTACCTTTTGCTTCTTTTCATGTATTATTAAAACGATTTCTCACTTACGGTCTCTTTTCTTTATGGTGCTTCTGTGTACAACACCGCTTCAGGAAAGCATTTCCGACCCCACATTGCTATATGATTTCGAGTTGTCAGGATGTACCCTACCCCACTTAGAAGTTCTGAAACGTTTAACTGAAACACCCTGTATATGTAGTATACTAAAGTCATTTCTCCATTTTCCTGTACTTTATTTCACTTATTTATCATTCTTCCATCGTTTACCAGTATTCAACACGGCAGGCAAATAATTCATTTGAAATAAATATACACGAAATTGCAGGCACATTAATTTGTTTATCTGGATCTGTGCATCATATTTATATTTTGCAGTTATAAAATCTTCTTTTTCTTCAAGTTCTCTGCCCTAAGGCACGTTCAGGACTCCATTGGCTCCATGCTTCTCTACCTTGTGCTACACTTTTAATTCCTGCATAATTTCCTCTTGTCATCCAATTCTCCTCCCAACAGTTCTCTTCCCACACATCTACTCCTCAATCCCTTTCCTCTACATGCTTTCTCTTCTCAGTACATGTCCTATAAAGTTATTTTGTCTCCTTTTTAAATTTTTCCTAAAGTTCTCTCTTCTACTTTCCTCAAAATCTTATTACTCACTCTGCCACTCATTTCATCCTTTCGATTCTTTCCACGCCCACATCTCGAATGCTTGTAGCCGTCTAATCTCCTCTCTTCCCAGTGTCCATACCTTGGAGCCATATAGTACAACAGTCCATATTAATGTTTTCACCATTTGCTTTCTTAATTCCTCCTTGAAATTTCTTCTTAATAGCTCTTTTTTATTACTAAATGCTTCATTCCCATTGCAATTCTTGTTTTTATTTCTTCCAGGCTTTCCCAATTTCTGTCTTTTCCCAATTTATGCTTCACAAGTATCTTTATCTGTCGACCTGTTCCAATATTATTCCATCTACTGTTGTATTGATTCTTCTTCCTAACCACTTTTAAATTAACATTACCTTGGTTTTATTGCTATTAATCTTCATATTTTACTCCTTTATTGTGATGTTCAAGATGTCCAAGGAGCTCTATAATTCTTCATTATTAGCAATCAATATCTAGTCATCTGCAAATCTTATTGTCTTTACCTCCCCCCTCCTACTTTTACACCTCCTTTCAGCTCTTCTTTGAACTCTTTCATCAGCGCTTCTGTGTATAAATCAAATAGTACGGGGGACATGGAACATCCTTGCCTTACACTCCCTGCCAATGGCTAATAATATGGCTACTATCATTGCCTGTTCGTTTCCAGAAGTAAGCACTGCAAGGAAAAGATTGGAAAGACGTCATTTCGATTATGAACGTAGAGAGGAAGCCATTCAGGATCCGCAACAAAATTTCAAAATTAAATTTTCTTTCAAATATTTTAAAATAGTTTAAAATATAAAATATTTTAAAATATTTAAAATATTTTATATTTCTGAATTTAAAAAAATGGTAATATAACGATTTCTTAAATCTTTGCAAAGATTTATGTAATAAATTAAGAGACATTGATCATAACGAGTCTGATATTGCTGGTTTAGCATTATTTGAAGAACTTGAGAGTACTTCAGCAGGTTCAATGCTGATGGGATTCTTCCACTTGCTCAGATTACAAACCTGAGGGGGCATAAACTGAAATTGAGGAAACACAGTTGTAGAACAACTGTCTTTCCTCAATTACAGTTGTAGTTCGGAAATTTGCATTTAGCTAGCGAGTGGTTGAATGTGGAACAAACTTCCATTTGTTGTTGTGGAAGTTGATAGCTTAAATAAATTCAAGGAGAAATTGGACAAACGTTTGGAGCGGATGGGGAGGTAAATGGGAAATATATATATATTTTTTTAACTTTTTTTGGCTGATGCTGTATAAGCTTCCTTTCTTGAATCATATGCCACTACTAATGCCAATTTATTTTTCTGACTTTAGACAATTTTTCCAGTTTCAGTTGGCTCAGGTGAACGCAGTTTTTCAAACTTAAAATTAATCAAAAATTATTTACGATCGACAATGTATCAACAACGAATTTCGCAATAATTTCAATGGAAAATGGTGTTTTGGAACAAATAAACATAAATGAAATAATTAATAAATTCGCATATATTAAAGCAAGGAAACATAGATTTGTATAATTCTTTTAACATTATAATTTTCCTTTTATTTTATTATTGTGAAGGAGTAGGATTACTTCAATTTTGAATTTAAAGTTCGATTTTATTATTTTTGCTTGTTGTTTCATTATATCATATGTGAGATATGTTGTAGTTCTTTTCTTTTTCAATAAAATAATAATTATTTACGCCTTATTTTATTTTTTAATCGGAATATTTGGGGGGGGGGGACATTTGATTTCGCTTACTGGTGACACATAGGGTCGCAGCAGCCCAAGAAGGAGGAGCCCTTGTTGACCCAACAAATGAAGAAGTGACTTGCTTTGGCTAAAACGCATGTTGCATGGATAAAAGAGCAATGGAACACCGTCATATTTTCTGACGAATCGAAATTCAACCTGCATATGTGTGCGGACAGGTGTTTTTGTAAAAGGCGGCACCAAGAACGTCTGTTCAACCCCACCTAATGTCACATGGAAGAGCAGAATCAACTGTAAAAGGTCCAGAAATGTGTTGGTGTAGGTTTGTGTGTATTATGTGTGTGTTGTGTTGTTCTGCTCTGGCCGCTTGGCTACCCAGAAGCATCAATCACCTTTAGAGATGATTCTGGTTACTCGTCCACACCACGGGAAGGTGGGTCAGTCCTAGTAAAGAACCTACTAAAGTGTAAAGTGTTCATTATCTAACGGCCCCAGGGGTTCCCCCCATCTTCGTGTTGTGTACTCTGTTTGTGAAACACAGAACACTGTGAAGGCCAGAGATTTTAAAAAGTGTAAGGGATATGTTTATGTTGTGTAGTGTCATGTTGTGTTGTTCCTCTGACCTTTTAGCCGTTGGGCCCCTAGTGGAATCCCCGTTGCCCACACTTAGCCCCGAGGAGGCAGATCAGGCATAGAGGGATCACATTAGAAGTAAGTACTCTGGCAGGCCCTGCCACCTCATTTCCTAAGATTTCAGTGGCAAGGGCCTTAAATTTTTTTTTTTTTTTTAATTTTTAAATTTTTAGGTTCTGCGCCTATTAAGTCTACAATTTTAACCAAACAACGACAAGGACCCATCCATGAAATGGAGAAATAGTGTTTATGTGGATGGAAGATTTAATACAAAAAAATACATCCATGAGCTTTCACATAGTGCAAGCGAAGTTTGTTTCAGAGTTTAAAATCACGCGCTGGAGACGATTACGCAGAAGATTTTCAGGCTAGTACTGGGTGGTTTAAGCGTTTTAAAAAAAAATTTGCTTTGCATAATTCAGATGTCACAGGAGAAGCAGGAAGTGCAGATGAAGATGGAGCCAAAAAATTCGTTGATAGTTTCGACTCTTTAATAATCAAAGAAGGTTATCTATCGGAACAAATATTCAACATGGATGAAACCGGCTTGCAATGGAAACGAATGCCTAATCGTACGTACATACACCAAGAAGCAAAAAGGATGCCAGGATTCAAAGCTTTTAAGGATCGGTTAACTTCGATGCTTGGTGGGAATGCCGCGGGTTTTAAGCTGAAGCCTTTTCTCATTTATCATTCAGAAAACCCTCGTGCATTTAAGCACATCAACAAGCACACACTGCCCATTTACTACCTTTCAAACCCTAAAGCTTGGATGACTCAAGCACTGTTCGAAGACTGGTTCATGAATTGCTTCATTCCCCAGGCTCGTGAATATTGTGCGGAGAGAGGTATCCCTTTCAAGATTTTATTGGTTATGGACAATGCCCCTGGCCACCCCCCCTCATCTGGACGACCTTCATCATGATGCTAGAGTGGTTTTATGCCACCTAACACAACCGCTAAACACTAATATCGTATAAAATGTCGTAAACACTAATAGTATAGTCGAGAGAAGTTCTATTGGCGTTCATTATCTATTCCGCAACACATTCGAGTTACATTTCCACCCATTCTCATTAACAATGATTTGGTCTAAGAAACTGCTTGCATGAGCAAAAAAATTCAAATTATTATATTAAGGTGATCCGTAATTTCTTACATAAACCTGTATTTGTGTCTGCAAATTGCGTGTTCTCTGGTCTATTTTCCAGTTTTGCTGGACTTCTTGCGTGAGCAATCGGTACCACGATTATGTGGATGTATACGAAATGAGAAGAGTATGAAGAGGGGATACATATTAACTGACGAATGACTTTCAACCGCCAAGAATACATCTGAGGATTTACTTAAGAGGTATAGCACAACGTTCAGAAAAAAAGCCACGAATTAAGACTAACGTGAAAGCGCTTAGAATATTGCCAAGTGGAAGTACATGATGAGAGCATTGTCAATCAATTCGTCCCTGGAGATATTGTGCAAGGCTCATGGGGAAGAATTATTCACAGCTTGGTTAATAGGGAGATCAGTTTTTACAGGGATAGGACACAATAAGTATAAACTAGTCAACAATCATATCACTAAGGGTGAAGGGCAATTTAAGAAGATTATGAGAAGAGTTTGGCTCAGAATACAAAGAAAGGTAGCAAAGAATTATTTGCTTGTGTTAATTCCTAAATGGAAGGGATGAACCATGTGGTCCCCTAGACATGAATGGCATAACTTTGATGATCCTGTTCAGGTTTCTTGCTGACAAACTGAATAAATATTTTTGCGCATGAATGTAGATATTATATTTATATAATATAATATCTACATTCATGGGCAAAATATTTATTTATTCATGCGTGAAGCAGTTTCAGGAATGACAGAAGCACACCAAATCATAACTGGGAGCTGAAGATTTTTTCGATAACCGCGGACAGCGATGTTTTAAACGAACGGGAAATGGAAGATATGGAAACAAGCTTAAATAAGTTCAAGGATTGTGCCGGGGTAATAAATTGGAGAAGAACACTTAATCTTCACTGTACGGTAATGTTAGGAGTGTTGTCAATAAAATGGGTGAATTCTGACTCCTGGTTAGCACATCTAATGCTAACATAATAGGGCTAACAGAAACGTAGTGCCGCCCGGAAACTGGGGATGACAAGTTACATTATGGTATGTATACTGTATTTAGGAAGTACAGGGAAGCTAGAAGGAGTGATGGGGTCATGGCTCTTATCAAACGTAGCTTGAGCTCAAAAGGAGCTTTTGTTGAGTCGGAAGTTATTTCCTTCCAGCACAGAATCTATGTGTCGTGAGTTAGTTGGAAGCAAGTGAACAATGAGAGCAATCTACAGACCAGAAGATTGTGCAAAGTATGACGAGGGTTTCCATTTGCAGATGGAATGAGTTAGCAAGTATTCACACTTGCTAACTCATAGCAAGTGTCAATACTATCTTAGCTATATTTAACACACAGCTCTATGGGTCTGTCTATCTATATTTCTTTTTTATTTCCAATGGAGGGGTGAGTTACTTGGAAAAAAGCTCTTGCAATTTTTACATTACTCATAGCTTTCATTTAGTAATAAAGTATTTTTGAAAATTTTGTATTCAGAAATATTTAATAATTTAATTTAATAATTTAATAATTTATATTTAATAATTTTATTGAAATATATTCGGTTAGTATCACAGAAGTTAAAAAAAAAAAAAAAAAAAGGAAAAAATCCATATGCAAAATGCTGCATTTTATCGTAGTAGGAAGATAACTTGTACTGTTATAGTGCACATTGGCTTCCCCATTTTGACAGTTATAATCCAAAGTGGGTTTACAATTGCTTGTAATCAATGAATGAGGGCTTGAATTTACTTCTCTTCTGGTGTCTGTGGAGTATTTCCGAAATTAGCGTACAGCAAAGGGAGGACAGGGAAGAAAATATTTATAACGTCATTGTACACTCTCTCTCTCCCCTATAACAAGCGGAGAAATCTAAAAGAGTACTGAATCAGAAGCTAAATGTGACTTGGCTTTCGCTAGAAAGAACTTCCACGCCGTTATTCAGTCGACAGAAAAGTATTTGGTTCTTCTAAACTCAAGTAAACGAACACAGTCCATGTAGTCGTATCTCAGTTTCTGTCCGACTTTTTAACTAAATGAGCTATTATTTTAAGCAACAATGATTTTTTATTTTAGGAAATAGATGGAACGTGGAAGTTCTTTCTAGCGGAAGCCAAGTAACATTTAGCTAACATTAACTAATTAACAAACCAACATAAATCTACAATCAAATAAAACGAACTTAAAGTATTAATGCCACAAATTAAAAGATCTGAAAAATCGGATAACATCAAATAAAACGAATAACATAATTTAGTAATATGTACGAGCGAGAAATGTATAAAAACAGCACCAGGGGCGGGCCGTTCCGAGGGTGAAAGGGCGCCTGAAACTTACGTACACCTATGAAGAAAATTTTAAAGGGGGCGCTAAATTTCAATTGTCGCCCGGGCGCCACATTCCGTAGTAACACTCCTCAGCAACAACCACTTGGCACTCGTTTGGACAGGTTTGAGTTCGAGTCCCTCGATGACTACAGAAATTTCTGAAGTTCTCTTCAGATTGTTGTAGTTAGCCGATTTCAGGTGAGGGAGCAGGGTTTACCCCGTGAATTATAAAGGGGTTTCCATCCTGCATGACATGCCAATTGGCCCATGAACCTAATGGTGACACGCTGAGTCAACCAAATATGACCGAAGTCTGATTTAGCCATCAACATTTACGCGTACCTAAACGTATGAGCAATACGTACAAATAAATATTTTATGTACAGTTTTCACGCCATGTAATTATAATTAAAATAATTCATTACATGGTGGAGGAACAAGGTTTTCAAATGAATTGAAAGTGATTGTTTAATATCGAAGTTAAGGAAAAGTCATCACAAAAAACACCCTTCTGGCACAGTGTCGTCCCAGGGTGACTCAAGGTTTCTTGTGGTAATAAACCAATTTTAATAATAATAAAAACGTAAACAAATGAAATGTAAACCTTTTATTATATTATCACATACGTTAGTGGAGGTTCGTTTTAATGTTTCTCAATAATTCACAGACAGATTTTGATATAAAATTACGAGTTATGCAAATAACTTCATGAAAAATGGCTCATCAACAACCCATAACAAGGCTTGTAATTTCTGTGAGTAGTGAGATAGGCGTGACATCGACTCGTCATGCTAAATGACTTATGTCACGCCTCGTTCTCAGCTGGGGTATCAACTCCCATTTTTGCACAAGGGTTGTGACTAGCAGTCCTTCTACTAGACTTGCTCCTAACAGTCCTGGCAGTTCTTCCTGGGGAAGATGTGTGTGTGTGTGTGCTGGAATCACTGTATCTCCATGCAGTGATTCCAGCACACACCATTAACCCACCACCTCCAAATGTATGGAATTATGTTTCGATAAACCAGATTCCACCCGCGTGGAAAATTAGAGTGAACACCGTACTTTACCAATCAGTGAAAAGCTTCATGGCCCATTGAAATTAAGCCTGGATCCAATCGACATGCTATCGACAAGTAATAACAATTAAAACGGACTATCTGTATATTGGGAATACGGACAACTGTTCGTAGTGTATAAACACCCCATCCCCGGCAACTTTTCATGAAGGTTTCTGTAGACAGCAGTATGCCTGGATAAAAATCCTATAGGTCCGATAAAGTCTAGCAAGCCGCCATGCTGTAAAGTCACTATGACGCCTTGAAGTGACAGCCAAATTAGGGGTACGTTGCATGGAGATGACAACGGACAAGTCTCCGAAAGATAATCTGCATATTTCAGAACCGTCTGCTTATAACCTTCACAGCGTTGTGGACTTGACTTTGGCCGCCCTCCACGTCAAAGAATCATCCAAACTGTGTCCTTTTGACATTCTCACAGTGATGGAAAATCGATAATGTGCCAGTGAAGGCGACAAAAAGGAAATGCAGAGAAAACGGGCTGTTTTTATCTAGCCACCCGATTTGCATGCTGTAACGAAAATAACGAATTTTCAAAAATAAAATATTTGCTTCTGCGGTGGAACGTTCAGCACCAAATAAAACAACGAACAAGTAACTTGAATAAGCCACCTTTTTTGCGACGCAAGTCTTATCGGTAATTTTTCCGGCTATAGCAATAATCGTTGAATAACATCTCCAGGTTTTTCTTTGTTTAGCAATGAAGGCCGTCCAGCTCATTTCTTTTCACAAACGCTACCTTATAGATACTGGCGAATCATGATATTTTTCTTGAAATCTGGCTTTGATTTTCACACATGATTTTGAAAAAAAAAATGTATTGTTCGACTATAGAAACACGTTCAGACAGGGGATATGTAACGGTGGCATAGTCACGAATAAACCGGTATGGATGAGCTTGTGTAACTGCAACCTTACAACCACACTTTTGCACGCGGATGTGTATATTGTAGCCACCGACATGGTTTTTAAGAATTCAGTGTGGCTACCAAAATGAGAGAAATTACCGATTCCCTTTTGGGATGAGTGAAATTTGAATCTAGCTTTGTACATTAAAAATTTTCTGTTTTCCTCCTACAATCAGATGAGGAATATCAACTCAATAAACAGTTGATTATATCATCATCAGCCATTTTCAATCCACTGCAGGATGAAGGCCTCTCCAGCAACTTTCCAGTTCCTTGTTTTGAGCACTGGCCATCCATTTAGTACTCAAAAACTCATGAATTTCATCTATCCATCTCCGCCTTTGTCTTCCAGGTTTTCTTCTAGCTCCTCTTGGGTACCATTCTGTTATTTTCTTAGTCCATCTGTCATCATGTCTTCGAGCTATGTGTCCTGCCCAAGACCATTTTAGTTCTTTAGTTTTGATAAGAATGTCCTTTACTTGAGTTTGCTGCCTAATCCATGTGTTTCTCTTCTTATCTAACAGTCTGATTCCCAATATAATTCGTTCCATTCTTCGCTGTGTAGTTCTTAGCTTCTCTTCCATTCTTTTGGTGAGTGCCCAAGTTTCACTTCCATAAGTCATGGTGGGGAGTATACATTGATTCATTAGTATATTATGTTAGTAGACACTGTCAGGAAACTCCTACAGAAACTCACCTTGGCCCCCACTCGTGGGCTGAGGCTGTCGCCGGGCCGTCCCCTCACGTATCCAAAGGAAACACAACGAAGGAAAAGCGCCAAACGGCAAGGATGGTACCTGAGACACGAAGAAACAAGAGATCGAGAAGATCATATATAACTGGGACAGCCCCAACTTCTTGGCTCAAGACTACTGGCAACGTAGCACACGTCGACCAACAACCCACTCGCAAAAGCCTATTCATCTCACGATTGGCTCCACACACAACCTCTGAGCAAGTTAAAAATGGCATAAGTGATCATTTGAATATATCCGTTGATGTATACCAATTACCCACAAAATGGCCTTCTTATTCATCTTTCAGATTAGACTGCAACAGTACCCAATATAAAATCCTGTGTCAGCCATCCACTTGGCCTCAAGGGCTCCTCATCAGGCCCTACTTTCAATCCTCGCCGCCCACCAGACTTCAGAGGCACAGCCAATCAAGCCACGGTCACATTCAGGGTCCAGTCAACCCCACTAGCTGACTCACTACCGAAATCATGAATGGAAGCCAATTCAAAATAATTCCTGTTAGGATATCTGAAAGAAACGCCTTAAAAAAAGAGAGAAAAAGACCGCAGAGGATACTAAGGAATATCCCCAGACATAATAGCATCTCTATATTCTATCAGAATGCCCGTAGCATCCGTAACAAGCTTGAAACTGTAGAAGAGCTTCTACTTTCGCACAAGTTTGATGTGCTCTGCATAACAGAAACCTGGCTTGGCCGAAATGAGGAGCAATTTCCATATGCAGTGTCGGCTGGATATAATGTGATTCTCTGCTCCAGACAGGACAAAAGGGGAGGTGGAGTGGGACTCTTCTACAAAACACCGCACATACTTGTTACTAAGAATTATAATAGTCAGTCCACTAAGTTCGAAGGGCTAATTGTGTCATGCGTATTTAAATCTGCTCGCATTGATTTTGCAGTTATATACACCCCTCCAGGACCCGATGCTGAAACCGTCGACGAGATAACTAATTGGCTCATTCATGGGCTCCATCACTCAGCAAGGCATGTTATCTGTGGAGACTTTAACTTCTCCCCTCAACTTGTTCATCTTCAGTCCAGATTGCTAAATAACCTTCACCCATTAGGAATCCATCTGATTAATAATCTCCCGACCAGAGGTGATCACCATCTTGATCTTGTGCTATCATCAAGCAATTGTGAACTTGATTCTACAACAGAAATAGCTTTTCAATCTGATCACATGCCAATTTTAATTAACTTATATTTTCCGACTCCAAATTACAACGTCTCGACTCGGGTCCACACCAAGATAATAACGAGCCCAAAATTACTCAACATTACTAAATGTTTAGAAGCAGCCACTGCAATTCCTTGGAATGCACTTGAGCAATGTGATAATCAACTTGCCTTAGACCTTTTAACTCGCTGGCTCATCACAATTTCTAATTATGCAGCCTCAAAGAAAATAAGGATCTCTGAACGTACGAGAGGATGGTGGACTCCTGAGCTGAGCAACAGTTTTAAGCTTAAACAGGTACTGTACAAACAGTGGAAAATGACAGGACTAGTTCCAGACCGAATTGCGTACTCCAAAGGACGAGCAAACTTCAACCGCCTCAAGTCTCAAGCCATAAAATATCACATTGAAACCACACTTCATAAGGGCTGTCCACCATACCGACAGAAATACTGTGAACTCCCTCCACAGTTTGATCCCGAAAGGTGGATGGACTTTATTGCACGAGTTCAGCTAAACCAACATGAGCCCAGTGATATTCCCATGTCTGATGATGATATGCCCAGAGACGCACTTGAAACCATTGAATTAACAAGACAAGACCTTTTATCTGCGATTAATAAGTTGCCTGCAACTGGTACAGCGGGAATCGACAAAGTACCACAATTTATCATTAAATGTTTGAGCCCATTTCTAAGTGATCCCCTGCTAATAATTTTCAATAGCATATTAAAAGGAGAATTTTTTCCTCCAATATGGAATTTATATTCTGTTAGGCCACTCCCAAAAGTTTCCCAGCCAACTGAAGCCAGGCACTTTAGACCCATCTCTCGTTCCTCGTGTCTATTGAAATTACTTGAAAAAACAGTACTGAAAACACTTACCACGCACATTCTCCCGCACAGGCCCCAGCAAATTCATTATTCGTTGCAAGACAGATCAACAGTTAGTAACCTGATTATGACTACTAATGCAATCCTTGGATCATTTGAGGAGAAAGAAGAAATGGCAATCACATATCTTGATCTACAAGCTGCGTTCGATAGTGTTCACATCCCAGCCTTGCTCAAACTACTTCGAAATTACTATCACATCACAGGCCCAGTATTGAAGTTTCTGACATCCCTTCTTCAGAATAGAATCATCCAAATGTACATAGGAAAACAAAGGTATACTAGACAAATACAAACAGGCGTTCCACAAGGAGGAGTCCTGTCCGGAATTCTTTTCACTGCTATCATCTACCCACTAATACACAATAGAACAGATATGATATAATATGCAGATGATTTAAAGATCTTCACAAAAATAAAGTTGACCGATGAAGCCAAAAATGCCACAGTAACCATCAACAAGACTTTATCAGAAGTACGGCAGTACCTCACGAATTTTGACCTGCAAGTGAATCCTGAGAAATCTGCCATCATGGTATTCTCTCTTAAACCCATACCAACCATAATTCAGCCTGCGATTGACGGAGTCCCGATCCCCTGCGTTGAAAAGCAAAGAGATCTGGGTGTAATCTTCGACAGAAAATTACGATTCCATCATCATATAGACGAACTCTGTGCTAAATTCAACAAGAAACGGTGGGTTGCCAAGCAGCACTTGCTACACATTGACAACACAAACCTGATAAAAATGTATATCAGGATGATGGTTTTTGGAAGTATACTGTATGGAGTAGAGTTGTGGGGCTCAGCTGCAGACACCACAATTAAACCATTAAAAGCCGCTGAATACTGGCTCCTGAAGTGGGCAACCTGGAAGTGTCATCTCCCACCACAGCAGCGCACAACACCGATGGCCGACGCGCTGAATTTAACCAGGTTTTCAGCATTAATGCACGAGAGAAGACTCATCTTCACCGTAAAAATGATTTCCGGGAGAGTCTCAGCACCCAACGTTTGGGACACCGTGTGCTGGCGGATTCCCCAACCAGGTCTCCGCTCCACTCCCAAGCTTCTTGCTCTTCCTTCGAGACTACATTTGAAAGATCGGTTCCTCCCTTATCAGAAGCTCCACCTGGTTCAATCCTTGGATGCTGACTTATTTAAAATCATAGATGATAAAAAGTATAGACGGATCATCCTAGATCTGCACGTGGTCTCCACAACTACCAACTGATCTCAGATCGGTTTGGCGGGGCAAGAGACTCTCAGAAAACTGGACTCGAGGAAAATCTTTTGTTATCACAACTTGTTATTTTTGTATTAGTTTTCCTTTCAAGTCAATGTTATCTGCTATGAGTACTTTTTTTTTTTTTTTTATTAATTAATCTTTTAATTTTAATTAATATTTTAATTTTTTAATTTTAATTAATTTTTTAAAAATTAATCTTTATAATTCCGGCGAGGTTATCTCTGCCGTTTGTTAACCCCTGGCATGGTGCCGTGAAGGGTATTGTATGGTCGTGGTACCTGCGTGTACCGATGTACTGTACAATAAAGATCTTATTTATTATTTTACGTTTCAGACAAACTGGGATATTGCTCTTCAGTATGTGACTATATTTCCTGAATGCTATCCATCCAAAATTTATTCTTCTCTTGACTTCTAGCCATTTATCATTATTACAGCTAATAACTTGTCCCAGATAAGTATATGACTCCACCTTTTCAATTACTGCTCCTTCAATCATTATTTCTTTCCGTGGCATACTTGTTCATCATTACTTTTGTTTTAGCCATATTCATCTTTAGTCCAAAATCCTTACTAACTGTGCATAACTGATTAAGATTTTCCTCTAATTCTTTGGGATCGTGGCTTATGACCACAATGTCATCTGCAAATCATAAATGGTTTAGGTACTCTCCGTTCACATTGACTCCTTTCTGCGACCAGTCTAATCTTCTGAAAGCTTATTCAAGGGCAGCAGTAAACAGCTTCGGAGATATTGTGTCTCCTTGTCGAACTCCTTTCTCGATTTTAAATTTGCTACTGTCTTTGTCTAGTCTAATAAAGGATGTAGCACTCTCATATATTTTCTTCAAAATCATAATATATGGAGTATCTATGCCTTGTCTTTCCAGTGCCCGAAACATTGCCTTATGCTGTATGGAGTCAAATGCCTTTTCATAATCCACAAATGCCAGGCATAATGGTGTTTTATTTGCTTTCTCCATTAGCTGTGATATTACGTGAAAGTGATCCATAGTTGAGAATCCTGTCCTAAAACCAGCTTGCTCTTTCGGTTGATTCTCATCAAGTATTCTTTCTAATCTGATAGTAATGACCCTTGTGAACAACTTGTAGATATGGGATAACAAGCTAATTGGTCTATAATTTCCAATTTCTGATTTATCTCCTTTCTTATGCAGCAAAACTATGATTGCATTATTCCACTGCTTAGGCATCACACCTTTTCTAATGCACTTTGTGAAGAGCCTTGCCAGTTTTTGTGTTATGTCTCTTCCTCCCAATTTTAACAACTCTACAGTAACTTCATCTTCCCCCGGGGCTTTCCGATTCTTCATTTTCTTCAATGCATGTTCTACCTCATCAGGAAGAATATCGGGTATGTCGTATGTGTTGCTACTTTGCAATCCATCTTCCCCACTGCTGGTATCATTCCCTCGCTCCTTGTATAATTCTCTATAGTAGTCTTCTGCTATTTGAATTATGCCTTCTCTGCTGTTTATAAGTACACCATCGCTATTCTTCAGTTTCAGTATCATTTGTCTTTCTGTATTACTGCTCATGGCTGCTGATTTAAATCCTTTGTTTTCTCTTAATGCTTGTTCTACTTTTCTTGTGTTAAATCTTCTTATGTCCTCTCTGAGTCTCTTTCTAATGGCTTTGCATAACTCAGTATACTCAATTTTCTCCCTGTCAGTGTTTTTCTTGCTCTTCATTTGTCGTCTTTGGTTCATCATGACAAGTGTTTCTTGACTAATTTTTTCTTCTTTGGATTTCTGTTTCCCTATAGGTTTCTTGGGCTTTATCACTTTCAGAAAGTTGTAATATTCCTCGTCGATATCTTGGTCCTGAGCAGTCTGCAGAAGCTCAAACTTGTTCTTAAGTTCCAGTACATACTGCTTTTTCTCCTCCTCTGTTATTTCAAAGACCTTTGTATTATTTACTCGAGTCAGTTTTTTCCTTTCCTTTCCTACATCTATATCAAGTGTACATCTTACCATTCTGTGATCACTTCCAACATTTACCTTATTCAGGACGGTAACATCATTCACAATATATCTTCTGTTAGTGAGGATGAAGTCGATTTCATTAGTTGTTAATCCATTTGGACTCTTCCATGTCCACTTTCTGTTCACCCTTTTCTTGAAAAAAGTGTTCATTATTGACAGTCCTTGAGATTCTGCAAATTCCACAAGTCTTTCACCTCTTTTATTTCTTTCACCAATTCCAAAATTTCCTATAGTTCCTCTTTCTGCGCTGTTTTGCCTTTTTCCAAGCTTAGCATTGAAGTCTCCCATAATAATAGTGTAGTGGGTTTTCTGCTCATCTAGAAGACTCTCAATTTCAGTGTACATTTCTTCAACCTCTTCATCATCATGGCTCGATGTTGGTGCATAAATCATTATAATCTTTAGCTTGTACCTCTTAGAAATCTTGAGTATTAGTCTTGACACCCTTGGTGATGTACTTTTGAATTCAAAAATGTTGTTTTTAAAATCTTTATGGACCAGAAACCCAACTCCACCTTCACTCCTTTCACTGTTTCCAGCAGATTTCCACTTGATAAACTTATAAGTGATTCATTTCTTCTTCTTGTTTCAGCCAAACCGATGATATTCCAATTCACATTTTCTAATTCCTTTTCCAGCTCTAATATGATTATATCACAATGCATTATTATTCCAAAATCCAATTATTGTATAATATTTTATTTATTCAAATTTAAAATTGCAATTTACTATAATCTTATGTAATCTCGAAATTAATGTTACACCTAACGCCCCTGTAAGTATTTTAAAGAAATGGAGAAAGCGCCCGATCCAACAAGGCAGAACCGACCTGGCTTACTCACAGCCTTCAGGAAGAGCTGAAGATGCTTAAATTTGGATGCGCTTGTCCTTCCGCCTCCCCCTAACCTAAACAAGCTTCTTAATGATTTCCGGAAAGTGCAGAGTCATGAGTGGGAGGCTGATGTTAATATCGGCGCCGACAGCCTTCCAGGACACTTACTGAATAGGGCTTACACACACAAATTGCAATCTCTCTCTCTCTCTCTCTCCCCTCCGGTGGTTGTTTAAAATACGCAGCTAAGTCGGTCTTGTTTTGGGGTGTATTAAGGGAACTGCACTTTTCCGTAGCTAATTTTGGACTAGGAGATCACTGTCGACAAGCAGAGGAGTGAAAAGTCTATTAAGAGCACTTATCAATATATTCATCGTCCCATTAAGTTTTAATAATTAACGTTATTTATGCAGTTTATACGCTTTATTTATGCAGTTTATACGCTGAGGTGGCAGAACCACTGTAATTTGTGATTGTGTCCTGGATTTATTGCGTGATGCGCAATCATGGAGGTGGACGAGGAGTCATAATGAGGCATCTCTATTAGCTTGAAACTTCATTTCATAAAACTCACTGGTTATTTAACTGATTTCGCACATCTAGCCACAGAATATATTTATTTTTGTTTTATTAGAGATGCGAAATTTTACTCAAAGATGCTCAATTAGGATGTGGATTATCACCAAATTTATTTAATATTAACATCAATAAAATTATTAAAAAATAGGAACAGTTCACAACAGAAATAAAATCCAAACTATATTATATTGTTTTTTGGTTTTTAGCAGCATTAGAAACTAAGGCCATATTGCTCCGGGGATACGCGGTGGTCATTCCCTGACCTTTCCGCATTCTCCATATTTGGTGGTCACGGGCTTGAACCCCGGTCTAATCAAGAAGCGTGTGCTACGCACTGCTGCTCCTGGCTACGGAGGGGCCCTATATTATATGCTGATGATCAAGTTATAATTGCAAAATCAGCAGATAGCAGCTAATGAACTGAATAAAATAGGCAAAAAGTACGAGACGGGATTATGTGGAAAAAAAACATACAAAGAGTCAAAATTGTTATTGATGACAAAATAATAGAACAAATATCCGATTTCACCTATTTGGGAAATTTAATTCAAATGAAGGGAAAAACAATCACATTAAACTGCAAAAATATAACAAAATGAACGGAACTATTAAACTCCACTTCGGAAAACAAATGACAACAGAAAAAAAATTACGATTGCACAACATCACTTCAAAATCAGCCCTCTTCTACAGTTGTGAGATTTGGGTAATAAAGAGGAAAGATACACAAAAACTAGAAGCAGCACAAATGAGTGCTGCTTCTAGTTTTTTTTATTTTATTTAGCATTATTTTCCATTATTAGCCATAGAAATGTTTCTAAAATATAACTGTTTCTTAGACAGTGGTCTAAGAAACATACCACATAACTAACAGACCTCACTGATGGGGTTAAAAAAAAAAGCAGGGGGAAAAATGGCATTAATTGCATTTTTTTTCTCTCATCACAATTAACGGTTAAGCGAAAATTATGAACTCAGATGGAACTCTCTTCGGTGGAACTGCTAAGTGAAAGAGTATTAGAATATGCACTAAGACATGGAAATCGCAACAATTTAAGCTAGAAGAATGCGATGGATTAAGCTGAAAATTGAAGTAAATACAATAAAAGAGAATTTATTTTCCCATAAAACAGTATAGCCTTTTACAAGAAAACCTGGAAGAAATTCATGAAAATGGCATGCACTTTTTTCCAGCTTGGCAGGAAAAAATATATGCCCTTTTATGATCTAACCGAAATTCACTGTTAGATCATGCTTAGAAAAAAATGCAATTTAATACATCGAAGCCTTATTATCAGCTTTATAAACAGAATACACTGGAAGAATTATTGGACTATCATGGGATTACCACACTACCCACACTTAAATGCCTACATTATGCAACGTGGACGAAAAAATTTGAAATGGAATACTCCTTTTGGGACGAAATTATTTTTGATTTATGAGCGCACTGTTGAGATCCCTTCGTCACGTGATCACGATGCTACAGCTAGCCACGTACCAGATTTGTCTTTGATAGAGTTTTGCTTGGGATATACCAGGCCATCGTGTTCGGGCCCATCAGCAATCAGCAAAACGTTCCGCTTTAATCAACCAATTGCAAGATTCATAGCGAATGTTTCACATGATGTGCTCTCACGGCCTAGCAGTGGTTGTAATCACAGTCCTCCCACAGGAAGTGAAAAAACGCCCGAATTCAAATCCCCTTAATGATCTCCACTGATTGTTATGATTGCTTTATGACCCCACTGTTATCAAGCATTACCTTTTTAATTATTTATTCCATTATTTTCCCTCGCATATATGTTAGTTACAGGTTTGTAGTTACCCACTTCACCCTTTGAACGACCTTGTGAATAAAAGATATATTTGCACATCCCAATTTGCAAGTACCTTCCCCTGAATCTAAAGAAGTTCTCATTATAATGGATAAAGGTTCAGCTAATTTTCCATTATCTTTTAATACAATAATAAATGGAATAGAATACGGTCATATAGAATTTACCAGCCTTATATATACTTTGTTCACTTTTAGCTGCAGAAATTTCTCTTCTAATTGTCTTTCTGTTATTAGAAATTCGGCCAAATATTAAACAAACTCCTGCTAAACCACCCTAAAAACTTGAATACAGATACAAAATATTTATTAAGTTTCAGCAAACTACAGTTATGCCATTCATATCCTTTTGTACATGGTCATGGGTAGGCCGCATCTTGAGCACTGCATACAGGTCTGAAGGCTTCACTTTAGGAGGAGATAGTTCTGCTGGAACGGGTGCAGAAAAGGGCAACCAGACTGGTGAATGGTGCAAAAGAGTGCTCTTACCTAGAAAAGGTTCAGTTCTGCAAATTGCAGCGCCTCGAGACTTAGCCTTGAGGTGTTTCGTGTCTCGAAACACCTCAATTAGGGAGATTTTGATTGAGGTGTTTGAAAGCCTTGAATGGATTGAGTAAGCTGAATATTACTGCCATTCTTCTACTTGCTAAGACTACACACATAAGGGGGCATAAGTTCAAGTTAAGGAAGGCTGGTTGTAGGATAGATGTGTGCCTTCAGTTAGCGGGTGGTTGATTGCTGGAACAGGCTTCCATCTGTTGTTGTGGAAGTGGATGGATGAATAAATTAAAGGAAGAACTAGACAAATTCTTGGAGGATACGGATGGATGAATGAACTGTTTTTTTGTTTTGTTTTTTGGCTGATGCTATATAAGCTTGCTTTCTTGCATCGTTTGCCATTACTAGAACAACAACATATTCAGCGCACAATGTGATCCATTCCTTCCCTTCTAGTGTAAATATACGCAAAGAATGCTTTTTTCTCTGACAGTATAACTACTATAATAAGGGGAAGGGAAAAGGATTTTGTTTTTGGAAAGGTATTATAATGGGCTCAGACTTTTTTTTAAACTCTTTTCAGTGAGACCAAGTAATGTCAAAATGTAAATACTAAATGGGAAGAGAGGTAATCACAGAGGCCACCTGGCGTTTTATACAACTAATTGATATCGTTCAAGGTTTAGACCAAAGTGGATGTCAGATAGAAGAAAGGAACTGACATCCATGTCTTTCGTGGTGGAGGGATAATGATTTCCACATCAGAAAAAGTCCAAAAATGAAACGAAAAGAATTTTTCAACCTAAGGAAAGAAAGTCGTTCTTACAAGAATCAGCAAGAATGAGATTTAAGCTGTGAGTCACACACAAAGGAAGAAAGACAGCCAGAGAGTTGGCAAAACAAAAATAATTGAGAAATGTAAATTACGACAACGCTGAAAATATATTACAGAAAAGAAAAAGCCACGTCATAACGGAAGCCATTGCCTTCTGCTGATCTCAGTTTTTCAAGCAAAACTTGTTTACACAACCCCAGAAGCATTTCCTTATTAGTCAGCGTGCTAAAAGTGTTCACCTCTCAAATGCCTGTTACTCTGACGGCGAAGACCTTCACGCTTTTTTTCTTTCTTTTTTTTTTTTTAAGTTCGACTCCTCACTGGGGCTGCGATTAAAAAGATACTGTTACATTGGTACTTCTGGAAGTAGGTCATGCCTAAAAACTTAATAGACGATTCTCGAAATAGCTACGGGTATGCAAAACCACTATGATTTGTTGCTGTCGCGATCTCACGAGGAACCAAAAAACTTAAATGCTTTACATCCTTTTGCACTGCCATCTGGTGTCCTGTTTTTCAACGACTCTAATAATTTCTGTTACTCAGTCGTAGATTTGTTTATTAATTTACTTGTCTTTTTATTTATCTTTATTTATAATTTACTTTAGTTATTAAGCGCGGACATTTTTCATATAAATCGGATATAAGTTCGTTTGCGCTGTAACGTACACCAAGAGGCCACTGAATTAGGTACACCTTCCTTTTTCATTGCATGGAGCATCTTTCTTAACCAATAAGAAAATTCCAGCATTTGATTTTCTTTATTTTGAGCAGAATTCACGTGTTCCCACCATACGATATCAAGCAGGTGGGCACGTAGGGATATATTGTGAATTGTGTCTCTGTCTAGGCGGCTCCGGGGATCTCCCACATATCCGCCATGTATTACTGAGAAGCTCTACTTCAGCGAGCCAGCCAGCCATGTGTGTTGCGCAACATGTGGTGTGGTTGGTGTACGACTGGTCACTTGGCAAAAGGGAATAGTGTTCTGCTGTATGCATTTTTTTTTTTGTGGCTGATGCTGCATAAGCTCATACACTGCTTTCTTGTATCACATGCCACTACTACTGTTCTGGTCGAACTGTTCCGAAGTCGTTTGTGTTAGTGTAGTGTTTGCCAGACACCCCTCGATATAAACCATACTACTTTGGGCAAACCCCAAACACTAATATTGGATCCAGAAGGACTTGGATTAATATGGAAGTCTAGTGGTTTCTTTTAGGAGAAACCTCGTGTTCTAGGCCTTACTCGGATTGACATCGAGAATAAAGCTGCAACATCGGAGATTGGGCAAACCCCAATTCAATTGTGATTCTCCACTCAGGGGGACCTCGCAGATGGTGGGACTCCTGAGCGGCCGCAATTAATAGTTCTTTAATAACTTATTTAGTGCTGTGAATTGGGTATAACGAGAGAATAGGTCAAGCGGCAAAGATTAAATAAACAAAACATGGTTTATTATACATAAACACATACTAAGTAAAATACACAAAAAGAAACAAGGATTCATTGTACCTTTCTACTCAAGAAACTTTAACTCAATCGCTTGTTTACAATATACTGTAAGTTACATATTGAACTAATAGTTAAAGTGTAGATGGCACACGTTTAATTGGTGGTTTGCGTTCTTCATGTGATCCTGGAGGGGCAGTTACTACTAGAAATCCGACAGACCAATAAGCTTCTCTATATCCAAGTATTCACGGAGGCCTGGCGCCTCCGTAGCCAGGTGGGCAGGAGCAGCAGTGCGTAGCACACGCTTCTTGATTAGACCGTGGTTCGAGCCCGTCACCACCAAATACGGAGAATGCGGAAAGGTCAGGGAATGACCACCGCATATCCCGGAGCAATATGGCCTTAGTTGTTGCTAATGCTCCTAAAAACCAAATAACACCAAATTAAAGAATTCTAGTTTCCTATTAATAAAGGAAGGCGTCGATTTTCGCCCTCGCATTATTTGAAAGTGTTGAGCAATGGTGAAGTCATTGAGAGAAGTTGGTTGATTTACTCTGTTACAAATGATGCCGTTTTTTGCTTTTGTTGTATGCTATTTGATAATTCGTCCGCTATTAGTGACTGGCCCAAAAAAGGCTATTTTGACTGGGGAAATCTTATAAGAGCCCTCACAATGCACGAAAAGTCTGTAAATCACAGAAATGCTTTTAGAGCATGGAAAGAATTGGACATTCGATTAAAGCAGAAAAAAACTATTGACGCTGAATATCAACGAATTATGGATATGGAAATTCACCATTGAAGAGGAGTTCTAAAAAGAATTATGTCAATAATTAGACTAATGGCCTCACAATGCTTAGCTTTTCGTGGAACAACTGAACATTTGTTTCAGCCTAATAACGGAAACTTCCTAAAGTTGGTAGAATTGCTTTCTGAGTTTGATCCAGTTATGGAAGAACATATCAGGAAAGTTCAACGCGAATCTGATAAATGATCTGTGACTTATCTAAGCAATAATATACAAGATGAATTGATAAATTTGATGGGAAATGTAAATTTAAGCAAAATTGTCGAAATAACAAAAATCGCTAAATATTTTTCGATAATCGCCGATTGTACCCCAGACGTAAGTCATATTGAACAGCTCTCATTAACAATAAGAGTTGTCGCTTTTAACTCCATTCTAAATAAATATGAAATTGAAGAATTCTTTATTGGTTTTTTTTGAAGGTAGTGATTCAACCGGAGAGGGTTTGACAGAACTTATTCTGACACATTTGGAAAATTTAGGTTTTGAGTTAAAGTGGCTTAGAGGACAAGGCTATGACAACGGAGCTAATATGAAAGGAGTAAGAAAGGGTGTACAAAATAGAATACTTGAAAAATATCCAGGGGCGTTTTATGTGTCCTGCGCATGTCATTCTTTAAACCTAGTTGTGAATGATGCAGCGTCTTCTTCTACAGAAACAACAACTTTTTTTTCTATTGTACAAGAACTTTACACTTTTTTTTTCTGGTTCTACAAAGTGTTGGGAAGTGCTAAAAAAATATGTTTCACAATTAACTCTAAAACCATTGAGTGCTACTAGGTGGTCAAGCAGAGTAGATGCGTTAAAACCTTTACGATTTCAACTTTGCAAAATCTATGATGCATTATTCCAAATAGCAGAAGACGTCAACAGAGATGCAGAAACTAAAGTTAAAGCAAGGGGGTTAGCAAAATATATTAAAAATTATATGCGGTGTAATTCTTTGGCATGATATTTTATTTGAAATAAATTCAGTCTCGAAGCTATTGCAATCTGTAACTATAAATTTGTCAGATTGGGTAAGGATGTTATCAGAAACCATACAAAAAGTTATAGTCAATCTGGATATGATCAGATGAAAATTGCTGCTAATGAGATTGCAGAGAATCTTGAATGCAGTACAGAATTTCCTGCCGAAACTGAAGTTAGAGCCAGAATTAAAAAGCGTCAATTTGACTATGAAGAAGCTGTCGATGAACCCTTAACAGAGGAGAATAAATTTAAAATAAACTTTTTCAATTATATTCTGAACATTACCCTTAATTCTCTGAATGAACGATTCACGCTTCTGGAAACCCATAGCAAAAATTTTCAGTTTTTATATGACATTTTAAAACTCAAGGATATAGATGACAAAACGCTAGAAAATTATTGTACCAATCTCCAGTCAATACTTTCGGTCGAAAATGAATCAGATATAAATGCAAATAATCTTCAAGAAGAATTACGTGATGTATCCCGCATGATACCATATTCTATGAAACCTTCGGATGTTTTAAATTATTTATGCCAAAATAACTTAATTACTTTGTATCCGAATACTGTTGTAGCTCTGAGAATTTTATTAACACTCCCTGTCTCTGTAGCTAGTGGGGAAAGAAGTTTTTCCAAATTAAAATTAATAAAACACTACTTAAGAAGTTCAATAAGCCAAACAAAACTTAGAAATCTGTCATTAATTTCTATTGAATCTACATTGGCTGCCACTCTAGACTACACATCCATAATTAACGAATTTGCTAAAATTAAAGTTAGGAGGGTAAAATGTAGTAGATAGCTGATATCATTATTTTAAAGTAGTTTATATTTTCAAAATAAAAATAGTATTCGTACATTTTGTGCAGTTTTTTTTTTTTTAAATCACAATCGAAGGTTATTTTAAAGAAAAAACATTTAAGGGGCGGCATTTCTCCCAGCGGGAGATTTTTCCCAGCAAATACTGTGAATTATTTTAATAATTTAAATATAGATGCAGAGAAACTATGTACAGACAAAATGTATAGGACCGAAATCTTTGGTAATGTGTACCGGCAGGTACAAATATAATAAGAAGACTAATTTAATAATTTATATAATAATATTTATTAGTAAATTGATAAGAGGAGTTTACCTCAATATAGTACGTGGAACACTTCCGTATGATACCCTCCAGAAATTAAAACGGAAAAAACGAAAAAATCGGCAACTTACCGGTCCATTAAAGTAAAATATAAATAAAGTAAAATATAAATAATTAAATAATCAATTTAACACAATTCAAAATCAATTCAAAACAATTAAAATTCAAATTAACGCAATTAAAAGAATAACGAAAATATTCAAAACGATCTTCCTTCCTTTTTGTATCGATTGTATCTTACTGGAGAGACAGGAAGTGAATGAAATAGTCAATAAGAGTTTGGAAATTAATTAGATAGTATGAATCAGAGCTGTAATACTCAATATGTTCTACGTTGATAATAATATTAGTAAATTGATAAGAGGAGTTTACCTCAATATAGTACGTGGAACACTTCCGTATGATACCCTCCAGAAATTAAAACGGAAAAAACGAAAAAATCGGCAACTTACCGGTCCATTAAAGTAAAATATAAATAAAGTAAAATATAAATAATTAAATAATCAATTTAACACAATTCAAAATCAATTCAAAACAATTAAAATTCAAATTAACGCAATTAAAAGAATAATTTTCGTTATTCTTTTAATTGCGTTAATTTGAATTTTAATTGTTTTGAATTGATTTTGAATTGTGTTAAATTGATTATTTAATTATTTATATTTTACTTTATTTATATTTTACTTTAATGGACCGGTAAGTTGCCGATTTTTTCGTTTTTTCCGTTTTAATTTCTGGAGGGTATCATACGGAAGTGTTCCACGTACTATATTGAGGTAAACTCCTCTTATCAGTTTACTAATATTATTATCAACGTAGAACATATTGAGTATTACAGCTCTGATTCATACTATATAATAATATTTAGCATTTAACAATTCGCAATTAATTAAACCAACTTAACAATTAATTCATTAACCACATACTCTGTGTTTTTTCATCTCCAAATATTGTAAATAAGTTCGTGTAAATACTGATATAATGTAACCACACCCTCTAGCCACGTGCTGTCTATGGGTGTCTCGAAAGAGAAATAAACAGATAATAATAATTTCGAAGACTTGCATCATACTGAGAAAATCTACCGCACGGCCCTGTGGTGATGTACCATAGAATAAGGATGAAATGAGGTTACAGCCAGACATTTTCGACAGGTATAAAAGGAAATTTATAGGGGTTGTATAAGAATTACCAAAATACCAGAAGTCGATACAAGATGCTCGAAAATATGGTCGCATAACATCAGAACGGCGTGGCACTCTCCAACGGCTAAACATGTCTAATAGCAGTGAACTAAGCTCGATATAAGAGTGTCTATAAGATTCTGTGGCAACAAATCCCATTCCTCCACGCAGAGACTGAAGAGTTGGCAGTCGGCATGCAATGCGATGCGATGCGTCCTACGCATGTTCGATCGGATTTAAGTCTGCTGATAGTAGTGGCCATGGCAGTCGTTGGATATCTTAATTTACAAGATATTCCTCCACCACAACTTGGGTGCTATGTGTAGTGGCGTTGTCATGCATGAAAAGAAAATCTGGGCCAGCCACATCCCTAAAAATTCGCACATAGGGTTCCAGAATCTGATCTCGGTACCCCTATCAAAAACATGGAGGTGAGGCCGTTGATCATTATTCCACCCTACACTACAATACTGCCTCCAAATTAAGTGTTCCTTTTTCTAATGTTGAAGAGATGGTTTCACATTCCTCATTGTCTCCAGATAAATTAACATCAAGAACCTGTCTGTAGGCTAAAACGGCACTCATCAGAGAATAGAACTGTACTCATTTGACAGATGTTCATGGCGTCACATGTTCATGGCACCAGTTTCGACGAACTGTGTGGTGGTGGTTTGGGGTTAATGGGATACGAACCACTGGCTTCCTTGCGTAGAGTCCACTTTAATTAAGCTTTCTTAACACAATCTGGTTGCAAATCTTTTCACCTGTGGCAGCAGCAATCTCAAGAGACAGTTGATGACAGACAGGACATCATAGGTTTCTGTTTTACTGTTAGAGACAGACAACAGTCTGTTCTGGTTGACGTAAATTCTCTGACAACTCGAGCCAGCTCTTCTTGTAATGGTTCCTCTCTGTGAAGCTGCTTCCATAGAGTGTAGAATGTGTTTAGTGTCAAACGGCACCAGGGGTTTACCCCATTTCCGCGTAGTATACATTGTGGGTGCGAAACATAACACTGTCAATGCCAGAGGTTTAAAAGTGTATGGATTTTGTATGTGTAGCGTCGTGTACCGTTGTTCCTCTGGTCATTTAGCAGTTGGGCCCAATGGGACCCAACATTGTCCACACTCTGCCCCGTGGAGGCAGACCAGGTACACCAATATTATAGTTATTTACTCTGGCAGGTCCTGCCACCTAATTTCCTGAGATTTCAGTGGCAAGGATCTAAAAATAATAAAAAAATAAAAAAAAAAAATTAATGGCGGGGGGGAGAAGAAAAGGCACTTGAGGTGTATGTGATGACCAGAATGAAGACTGCCTTGTAGAAGAGCACAAGGGTGCGCCTCCTGAGTCCAGGCGAGTGACCCTGGCGACCATTGCTGTGTACTTTATTTTTGAATGGACGTTGTTGAGATGAGGGACAAATGATAATGGATTATCTGAGGTAATTAAAAATTGTGTTAATTAAATTTTTGAGTGGGGGTATGATTACTAGGGATTGATTTTAATGCATCATGAAAATTTTTAAGCGAGAGCGGGGGGGACTGAAGTTTGGGGGAAACAGACAGAAATATGGGGTCAATAGAGAAGGCGACCCCAAGGTGTCAGTGGGGCAGATCCATGCCCCACCAGACAGGTGGGACCAGCAGGAGAGGAGACAAAGAGACCGCCAGCTCCTCCACTAGGAGGAAAGGGAAAGAAAGGACAATGCAAGGGAGCATGATTTTGAGAGCCAAGATTGCCTTGAACATCAAAGCTGTGGCAAGTCTCCTTAGTAGTTCCCGTTCGGTGAGTCCAGTCCGATCTAAGAAATGTCACTCATGGGAACAGTGTCCTATCTTCCAGTTTGTCCTAGTTATGGTCTGAGTCTGATCGCCCTTGGGGCGCATGTCCATCCAATTGTCACTTAAAATGTAGATCCGTTCAGTGATTCTGGTCGTTTTGGTGGTCACTCTTGGGACATGTCCTGTTCTTTGTGGAGACGATGACGTAGTGATTGGTTGTTTTGCACTTTGTTGTTACAGCCTGGTTCTTCCAGGACGTGTGATTTTCTTGTGGCAGGTTGGCCAGGGCTTGAGGTTATATCCAAGGTGGATCCAGTAGGTTAGGATCGGCTGGTGGCGGAAGTGTATGGCATCTGGCAAACATCTTTTGGGCAAAGTCAGAAAAGGCTCTGTGGTGATTTTATCCTCCAGTAGGTAATGCTCCTGATTTGTAGGTATAAAATGAAGTTGGGTGACAAGTAAACAACAGAGATCTTCTTACAATTCGCACTCGTACACAAGATGGTGCCAGGACTCCAAGGAGCCACAGGCACACCTTGGGTTATCAATAATTCCCAGTAGATTTAGTTTGCAGCAGATTGCTCCGTGCCCTGTGAGGAGGTAGGTCGTATATAAGCCTGGGGAGAACCAGAAAAGGCTCTGATAATGTGGTATGTAGTTTGTACACTTTTTCCCTTTGTGGAGTCTGCCCAGCATTATTGCCAGATGGGTTTGTAGTCTCCTTTTCTCTATGGGTCGATTATTGGCAGGACCTGTGGTAAAGTTCACGAATGTAGTGCTGATTCCACGGTTCAGATGGTAGAGCATATCCATACGGGCAACCTCCAGGTCTGGGGTTAGAGCCCTCACAATCACCTAAAGCGAATGAGTTGACACTGTGTTGACCATAACACGTACAGGCACGTGTTATGGTCAAAAGGATCGGTCTTTGGATTATGCCCAGTCTTCTTCGGTTCACTGCTGTTGAGGATTTACGGTACCAGGCACTTGAGGTGTATGTGATGACCAGAATGAAGACTGCCTTGTAGAAGAGCACAAGGGTGCGCCTCCTGAGTCCAGGCGAGTGACCCTGGCGACCATTGCTGTGTACTTTATTTTTGAATGGACGTTGTTGAGATGAGGGACAAATGATAAATTTCTATCCAGGATGACGCCTAGGTATTTTAAAAAACTTAAAATTTTAAAAACTAGAAACTTGGAATCATATATTATATGATTGTTGTTTATATACTGAGCATAGATAGGTTGAAATTAAAGATTAATAACACTGTTTACGGTGTATCTGGGTATTAAGTAAAAGTATGTGGCAGTTATTTATGCATGTTTACTGATTACTAAAGTCCGTTTGTTTCAATCACGTAAAGATTTTTAACAATTCATTAACAAAATATTACCTAGGTATTATACGCAAATGTGTACAAAACTATAGTTTCTGCAATGGTTTACAGTTTTATACCCCTATATTCGTAATCAGTAACAAATATTTGCCTTAAATACAACAAGTTGTGCATGTTTAACCCTAACTACACACTGCAAGGTCCTACTGCAAGTATTACCCTGCAGTGTGCGTAGGGGAGTACATGCGGTCACAGTACTCCTGTAAAAACCATCATGAGCTCTCATTGTACGTTAGTTTTTTTTAGTATGGCAACCAGAAAGTGTATAAACAGCCCCAACATATTTTGTTACATATGTGGTAGTTTTGATCCTGTAAAGCAGAGGCGAAATATTACCGATTTTGTAAAAAAATAATATTATGCATACTTTGACATAAAACTAGGCGGTCAGGATAAATCGTGGGCACCACATAAAGTATGCCATACATGTGTCGAACATCTTAGAAAATGGAGTCAAGGAAAAAAGGTGTGCTTACCATTTGCTATTCCTATGGTGTGGCGGAAGCCAGTAAGTCATGCCGAATGTTACTTTGTGTGTATGTGACGTTAAAGGTTACAATTCAGAAAATAAAAAGGACAGCAAATATCCAGATCTACCGTCAGCCATAAGACCAGTTCCGCATGGACCTGATCTGCCTGTAAAACCTCCACCAGAAACTTTGAAGTCCACATCTTCTTCACACCGAAGCAGAAGCTAAAGAGGTTAGTGAAGAGGAATGTTATCAACCAGAAAATATTTTACCACCACAGCAATTCACGCAAGCCGAACTGAACGATTTAGTGACTTAGGTCTTCCCAAGTATGCTGCTGAAATTCTGGAATCCAGACTTCAAGCGAAGAACTTAGTTGCCCCAGGTACATAATTTTTCTGGGACAGAAATCGTGAAAGGGGGTTTATACAGTATTTTTCACAAGGTCCTCTCGTATATTGCAGTGATATTCTGGTTTAATAAGTGCCTTAGGAGCTCCATCATGTTCCTAGTGAATGGAGACTATTTATAGACGCTTCTAAGACTAGTTTAAAGGTGTTCTCTTGTATAATGGAGATTAAGTACACATCTCTGCCAGTTGCTCTTTCAGTGTACTTAAAAGAAACTTATGACAATCTAAAGTTGCTTCTGGAGAAAATTAAATATCAAGATCATGAATGGCAACTATGTGTTATGTATGTTCTTGGGGAAACAGGGTGCATACACTAAAATGCCACGCTTTATTTGTGAATGGGATAGCAGAGCTAAAGTGCTGCATTGGACAAAGAAGCAATGGCCTCGGAGGCACAATCTTACACCGGGGTCAAAATATATTGTGCACGAAAGTTTGGTTAAGCCAGATAAAATACTTTTACCTCCACTGCACATCAAGTTAGGCATAATGAAGCAATTTGTTAAAGCATTGAATAAGGATGGCAACTGCTTTAAGTATATTTGCAGTAAATTTCCCAGTTTATCTGACGCACTTAAGGAGGGTATCTTCATTGGTCCCCAAAGTAGAAAATTGGTTTTAGACGGTCAGTTTGAAACTACTATGACTAACGTTGAAGCCTGGATTGCTTTTAAAAGTGTAATGGAAAACTTTCTAGGAAATCATAAATCACAGCATTATTATGAGAAAATAGTTCAAAATATGCTCGAAAAGCTTCGCAATTTAGTCTGCAATATGAGCATCAAAATTCACATTTTGCATGCCCATCTTGATTTTTCCCCCGAAAATCTTGCACAGATGAGCGAAGAACAAGGGAAGAGATTCCATCAGGACATAAAGGAAATGGAGCAGAGGTACCAGGGAAGGTGGAATACAAGCCCGTTGTTAAATCATAACAACGGACAGTAATGGCAATACAAAGGTACAGGGAAATAAAAATTAAAAAATGAATAAATAACCCCCACACCTTAGATTTGGTTTCCTCACCAAGCTTAAATATCAATCCCTTTCTTTCATTAATATGGATATAGTACCATAAAAAGTCAAAAAGAAAATAAGATTTTTGGAAGGTGAGAGAATAAGGGGGGAGGAATAAACAGCAACTTTTCGACTATCTTAGTACAATAGCGCAAACCAGCACAGAATTCAAAAGGACATTTTCTGCCGCTAATTAAATATATACCATAATTAGATCCAGTTTAAGTGTATTATTAAATATATCCAACAGAAATAACTTCCTGTTTGTGAATATATGCATATAGTAGTAATGGTAATGTGCTGCAAAATTTTAGTATCTTTAAAAGTGTGTCGCAATAACAAAAAGGTTGAGAAACTAGAGGGAGTAATACTCTTGATTTGATTATCAGTAGTGATTCTTCATGCATTAAGAATCTGCAGATAAATGAACCACTTGGTGGCAGTGACCACAGTGTGCTGAAGTGGGAGTTACTCAAAGAGGTAACTACCATTAGGGGTAAAGGGAAGGGGTATTGCTTTCGTAAAGGCGACTACAATGGACTGAGACAGTATTTAAATTCTATACAGTGGGATCAACTGATGATATTGCCAACAGCAAATTCAAAATGGGAAGCATTCAAAGAATTTATCTTGGAAGCTACTAGGCTTTACATACCAACTAAGAAATATTGTTCAAGGTTTCGGCCTAAATGGATGTCAGATGAACTGATGAGACATATGGCAGAAAAGAAAAATGCATGGGATACATACAAATTAACACGTGACACAGACGCCTATGATAGATACAAGTTGATCTGTAACCAAGTTACAAAGGAGGTTAGGCAGGTGAAGGCAGATTACGAGAGATCCTTGGCAAGGGATGCGAAGAAAAAACAGCAAAGAGTTCTTTACTTATGTAAACTCTAGAAGGAAGGGGATGAATCAGATTGGTCCACTTGAGATCGATGGGTCAACTGTTGATGACCCTGCTCAGGTAGCTAACAAACTAAATGAATATTTTGCATCAACATTCACACATGAGGAGTTATTCAGCGAGGGGAATGCCAGAGGTGTATTCAACTCTAGCAGTAAGCTAGAGAATCTTGTAATAACTGAGAGCAAAGTGGAGGAGAAATTGTTGAAGATAAACACAAGAAAGGCACCTGGGGTGGATGGGATCTATCCAGTTATATTAAAGGAGGCAGCAAAGGAAGTAAGCAAACCCTTAGCCATAATTATGAGAGCTTCCTTGGACTCAGAGGAGGTACCCATGGACTGGAGATGTGCAAATGTGACCCCAATTCACAAAGGGGGATCAAAGGCTGACACAAGTAATTATAGACCTGTGAGTTTAACTTCTGTTCCTGGAAAATTAATGGAGGCACTGGTTAAAGAAGCACTGCAGGATCATCTAGACAAGACTTCAGTTATAGCTAGGACACAGCATGGTTTTGATAAGGGTAAGTCTTGCCTGACCAATTTGATTGGATACTATGATGCAGTCACAAAAGAACTGGATGCAGGGAATAACTTTGATATTATATACTTGGATCTTAGAAAGGCTTTTGATACTGTTGCACATGGAAGACTGCTGCACAAATTGGAGCAGTGTGGCATTGGAGGCAAATTGCTGCTATGGATAAAGGGGTGGTTGAGGGGGAGAAGACAGAGAGTGGTAATCAATGGACACTGCTCATCGTGGACTAATGTTATTAGTGGAGTCCCTCAGGGTTTAGTATTGGGTCCTTTATTGTTTTCTGTATTTATAAATGATATTGATGATGGTATATCAGGCTTAATGTCCAAGTTTGCAGACGATACGAAGGTTGGCAGGGTTGTCAAGGACACTACTGACACTATGCTGCTGCAACAGGATTTGGAAAGGTTGAGCAGATGGGCTTCGAGGTGGCAAATGAAGTTTAACATTGACAAATGTAAAGTACTACATATGGGAAACAGCAACCCCAGAGCAACGTATCAACTCTGTGGTACTACACTGACAGTGGTAGAGAATGAAAGGGACCTGGGGGTGGTTGTGCAGGCAGATATGAAGTTCTCTGAGCAGTGCAGACGGGCTGCAAGAGTAGCTCATGGTGTATTGTCAATGATATATAGGAATTTTTCTAGCAGGGATAAGGAGGTGATTATTCCCTTGTATAAGGCAATGGTCAGGCCAAACCTAGAGTACTGTATACAGGCCTGGAGGCCTCATTTCAAGAAGGATGTAGAGCTGCTGGAACGAGTACAGAGAAGGGCAACTAGATTGGTGAATGGGACAAAGGGGTGCTCTTACGAAGAAAGGCTTAAGTTTTGCGAATTACAGTGTCTGAAAACTAGGCACCAGCGAGGTGATCTGATAGAGGTGTACAAAGCCTTGAATGGTTTGAGCATGCTCAATGCTGATGGGATTCTTCCTCTTGCTCAGAATAATCACCTGAGAGGGCATAAATTCAAATTGAGGAAAGACAGATGTAGGATAGATGTGCGGAAATTTGCCTTTAGCCAGCGGGTGGTTGGTAGGTGGAACAGACTTCCATCCCTTGTTGTGGAAGTTGATAGCCTAAATAAGTTTAAGGCTCAGCTGGACAGGTATTTCGAACGAACAGAGGGGTGAAGTGGAAGTGGTTATTTTTATTTATTTATGTTACTTTTTTTTTTTGGCTGATGCTGCATAAGCTTGCTTTCTTGCATCAAATGCCTCTACTAATGCTAATGCTAAACACAGGTCTAGTTCTTCCTTGAATTTATTTAAACTATCAACATCCACAACAACAGATGGAAGTTTGTTCCAGCAGTCAACCACCCACTGGCTAAAGGTAAACTTCCTGAAGTTTACGGCACCTCTGTAGCCAAATGGGAAGGAGCAGCAGTGTGTAGCACGTGCTTCTTGATTAGATCCGGGTTCGAGCCTGTCACCACCAAATACGGAGGATGCGGAAAGGTCAGGGAATGACCACCGCATTTCCCGGAGCAATATTGCCTTAGTTGCTAATGCTCCTAAAAACGAAATAACAAACAAACAAACCTGAAGTTTACCACAGCTGAAAATATTTGACATAAAATTTAATACTAATATATAATTTTTGGGGGGGGGGAAAGGGTTTTGAAAATAGAAAACCGGACAGTTCATTTTTGCTCTCGATTTGCCTTCCTGCAAATAGTACTTTGCAAATTTTGAGGCATCACCTTGTCAACAAGAGCAGCATGTTCTTGTTTCATACAATCAAGTAGAGACCCTAATGAGTTTCTAGTCAACTAGAAACTCAATAGTGTGTCTCTATTTGATTACATGAATGTTGCACTTTAGCACTTTTCATATTTTTTTAATGAGCTAAAGTTTTTTTTCAATAGAAAGAACAATCCTTTTTGTTTTAAAATAGGCAAAGTTTACTCAAATAAAGTTCAGAAACAAATATCAAAATAAACTATACAGTAGTAAAAAAAACTGAAGGATTGCAGAAATATGATTAGAATGACCTATTAGGTAGACAATTAAGGTAGGAATGAGTTTGGGATATTCAAAGGAAATTCCATAAAATGTAAACAAACACCTGCAATGGATTAGAGCTGTATGGATTACAATATGGATTGCACATATTTCTTTCTGGTATCTTGACAGACTTCTGCAAGCTGTAGAGGCCCTTGTTAATATGCCCTGAATAATCAGCAGCATATTATACCAGCCTGAAAAGCCAGCAATTGTTACCTTACAGAGGGAGGAATGCATTTTATATATTATAATAAAATAATGTAATTATCAAAGATATGAAAATAAACACTTCACTCTAGTAACTATTGTGGACACTATTTTTCCAGCCCTTTTATATAGTTTATCTGTACATTCTATTTCATCAACGTGGTAATAAATCCTCAAGGTCTGCCAACACAAAGGATGATGCTGTCCACACTGCAGTACATAAATCTAGATTAGCAGGATCCTCAACAGTCATTGTGTCCCCATTGGAATGATGAAAATAAAAATATTTTGCATTATCATTAAGCAGAGTAGAACCAGGTATTCCTGCCTGAATCCAAATTGTTATATCAGAACCTTCTGGTGATAGCTCTAAATGAGTTGCATTTACAATGTCTAATAACTGTAGAATTTCCTGTACAATGCATTGTGCTTGTTTATTTTTTCCAGAAAATGTTAATCCACGAGGTTTGAAAGTACCTTCATCAGATTCCATAACCAGACTATAGTTGCCTAGTTCTCCTTTGTGACTGTTGAAATAAGCTTGTGCACCCCAAAGTCCTTCTTCTTCTCCAGTCCACAAAACAGCCCGAAGAGTACGAGTTGGACGGAGTTGCAGCTCACGAAGAACAGAAAGTGCTCTCCAAGAAATAAAAGCTCCTGCACCATCATCCATAGCTCCCTGTCCAACATCCCAACTATCCAAATGACCACTTACAAGCACAACCTAAATGACATGGGGAGAATGAATGCTTTGGTTACTATATGTACTATACATTAATAATGAATCACTGGATATTTTAAAATTTAAGATTATTATATAACCACTTTTCAGACTAAGATTTTAATTAATTCAAAATTAAAATTTTCTGTTCCAACTTAGCAGTTTGCCATATACAAAGTTGTTACTGCTGCTGATTTACAGGTAATGAAATGGATTAATATTAAAAATAACAAGAGTGTTTTTTTTTTAGCATTAGCAGATGCATATGGTGCAAAGAAAGCAAGCTTATACAGCATCAGCCAAAAAAAAAAAAAAAAAAATCTCATTTCACCCATCCATTCACTCCAAAAGTTTGTCCACTTCTTCCTTAAATTTATTCAAGCTATCAACTTCCAGGCACATCTATTTGATAACTGTCTTTCCTAAATTGTGAAACAGTTATGTGGAAATTTGCCTTTAGCCAACAGGTAGTTGATTTACAGGTGATGAAATACGCTAATATTAAAAACAGCAAGGGCTTTTTTTTTAAGCATTAGTAGAGGCATATGATGCAAGAAAGCATAATTTTTTTTAAATAATTGACCTCCTTACTAAGACACTGTATCATATCTCTATAATTATATTTTTCTCCTAAGAAAGAAACAAAAATATTAATAAAAGTCTAAAGAGGTCATTTATTCCAATACCAATTCATATCTAACTTAACCAATCTCAATTTTGTTTTTGCATCAGTTATATCACACTAGACTGATTCAGTCTTTTAAATTAAAACAAAATGCGTTTCATTATTAAGAACAAAATCCTTCCCTTTTTTGTTCTCTATAAACATGATGTCTTTGTCATGTCTTTCCACCAGTATACATTATATTCAAATTCAAATTCTGCATTCACAAGAATAACTTTATACTTCTGAATTTTTTATATAATTGATGGTCGTCATTTCATTTTGTTCCGTTCTTGAAAATAATACTTTCTTGTTTTTTGTCAGCAGGTATTTTTTCTTTTTTTTTTTGCACATTTGAAGTAATGCTCTATATAAGTGCAAAAATTAGCACACAAAGATAATGTAAAAAATAACGAAGACTTTTTCTTCACAAACAAAAAAAAAAATATATATATACAGCAATACCCTGCATAGCACTGATAACTGGTACTGAAACTGTTCCGTGTTATGTGAAACCGTGCTGATTGAGGTGTAATTATAATGGGTTTTAATTGAATGTGTACCAGAGAAACAGTCTATAAACAGTCTATAATAAGTCTATAAACAATTTGTGCTTAATAGCAAATCAAAGGATTTGAAATAAAAAATATTGCAAAAATTTTATTAATGAAAAGGTAACATCATGAGAGATGAGAAAAAAGCTTTATTGTTTATTTAGGTATTTCAATAATAAAGTCTGGTGAAGTCGTCTCTTCTTTTTCTCAGCGTACAAGTCTTTGTGGCATCGAATCCCATCTTGTAAAATTTTCCGTATCTTGATGCTACATTCAACATCCGGATCTCCATTCATAATCACCGTGCAGGCCAAGTCAATCCCCCGAAAAATTTTCTTCAATCTTCTATTGAAAATTCTTTTGGTGTCACTTTAGTGTTATCGACTTCAGAATTGTTTTCCTCTTCTTCATATGCAGTTTGCTCATCAAGTTCAAGGAGAGTTGTATCATCTAAGTCATTTGCATGTGAGTCAGTGCAGTCACGTACGTTGGCAGTGTCCAAAGTTTCGAATCTCAAGTCTTTTCTGATCTTCACAATGCCTTCAATAATTGTCTTAATTTGCAATTCAAAACCAGTGAAATCATTTGCCAAAATGGGCAAACAGAACGCATGTTGCTGGCAGTGATTTCTAGCCAAGATGCAAATATATTTGATGCTTATACACATACATATATACAGTAAACCCTCGCTAATTGGATTAACTGGGGAAAGAGGTCATCCAGATTAGTGAAGCAAAAGATTGCTTTAAAAGAACAAAAACTTAGAACACATAAAAATGGAAAATTTAATAAATAAAATATAGGTAGTGCTGATGAAAATAAATAAAAAGATATCACTGTAGAGCCTTTATTTAAAACCGATAAAAAGACAATACATTTATCCATCGATAGATGGATAAATGTATTGCCTTTTTATCGCTTAATAATAAATAAATTATTAAGCGATACCTAATAAATGTATATTTATTAGGTGGAGCTGGCATTACACACCAATGGCACTTGATTGTTGCTCTGAATACCACTTAAATAGAGCTTCTTTCAGCAACTTTTGGCTTTTTTAATGTCTGTCTATTTGATACACTGCTTTTATCGCTTCCTACATTGAATTTTAAAGCAAATGTCTTTATAGATTCGTTTTGTTTTTTAATATTTGGCACAGTTTGTTGGCCAATACCAAATTTTTCAGCAATTTTTTTTTCAGGAACACCATTTTCAAGTTGTTCTATTATTTTGAGCTTGCTAATGATAGTTAAAGTAATGTGTTTTCTTTTTATTCCACTTTTCAATTCTTTAGAACCCATAATTATATAAAATATGTTAACTTATGTACATATATACTATATAGTATCGGTGTAAATACACCATAGTTAACTCAAATTTGAACTACGTAAGTAGTGTAGAAGGCATCGTTTTAATTGTATCTCATATTGTGGTTGCCTTCACAACGAGATAGCGGTATTGCACTACTTGTGAAGGCAACCACAATATGAGATACAATTAAAATGATGCCTTCTACACTATTTACGTAGTTCAAATTTATGGGTTAACTATGGTGTATATACACCGATACTATATAGTTAATTACCAAAACCCATAAGAATTATGCCTTGTGCATTTCATTTTCAAAGTACATATATATGTATAAAGAAGTACGCAAATGAAGCGATATAAGCAATGATGTTATTGAGGTCCGACTCAGAGTCAAGAACAATACTGAATAACATGCAAGATGTATATTTGTATGTTTCAATCCAGATTAAATGTAACCGGATTAGCGAGGATTTACTGTGTGTATATATATATTTAATAAATAATACAGGGATTACCTTGGTAATCCCTGTATTATTTATAGGAAGGCTTCTTTTCCAACTGTCCTAGTCCATCACGTAAAACAATTAAAATACAAAAATAAAATCGATAAAATTCATTTTAATGTGTTCCATACTGACAGTACAACAGCGATTTAATAACCCGGAATCACCGTCGAGATCCCAACCCGATTCCAAAAAATATCAACTGTGATGCAACTATCAACATAGGAAAACATTATGTTAAAATTTCAAACAGATTAAAAAACAAATATGAAATACGTGAAGACAGATTTCTTCCTCCTTAAGTTAGACAAATACTTTGATGTCTCGTGTTCACAGGATGTTGTTGTTGTTGTTTGGTTTTTAGGAGCATTAGCAATTAAGGCCATATTGCTCTGGGGATATGCAGTGGTCCTTCCCTGACCTTTCCGCATCCTCCATATTTGGTGGTCACAGGCTCGAACCCCGGTCTAATCAAGAAGCGTGTGCAACGTACTGGTGCTCCTGCCCACCTGGCTATGGAGGTGCCAAATGAAACTAAAAAATGCGCCAATGCATATGTATTTAAAAGGAAATTTAATTTTCATCATGCATAAGTTTATAGGACCAATCGTCTGATATCAAAAAAGGTCTGCAGATGTTAATGGAGTTTCTACAGAGTTTCATTTCAAGGGTTTCGGCAATAAGTAACTTTCTATAATTATGCTGGATATTAATTATTTTGGTTTCATTAAAGAGGAAAGAATGTTCCTCATTCACAGCATGAAATGCCAACTCTGAAGCATTAGTTCTCATCGCATGTACTGAAGCCTGATTTTTGTTTTATGCAAAAATCCAAAACCCTCCCAAGTAGATCCGATATAAGCAGAGTCACAGTCTATACAATAAATGCTGTAAACAAGATCATGTGTTTGTTGAATTAATGTGTTTGAAGAATTAATCAAACGTTTCCTTAATAACGTATGTAATTTATTAGTAGGTCTAGCTATCACTTTCATATCAGTGTGTGTGTGTGTGTGTGTGTGTGTGTGTGTGTTATGGGGGTTTAACGGCGCATAAGCTGCTGTGGCTATAAGGCGTCTATTCACATAAAAATGCTAAACACAAAATTTAGGCGTAATTTTTAGAATTTAGAATTTCGTATAGACCAATTATTTTCAGGTAAGAGAAAAACTCGTTGATTTTTGCATTATCTCCAATAATATGTTATAATGTCATTGGTTCTTGTAGATTTCTCAGGGAAAACAGGACAGATGTTCTGTCCTGTTGATAGTGAGGGCAGTCAATCAGAATATGTTTGACTGTTTAATTTTCCGAACAGTATGGACTCTGAGGAGGATCTTTGCCTGTGAGTAGATGGAGGTGAATCAGATATGTAAGTCCGATTCATGCCTGTGAAAGTATCACTTCTTCTCTTCGCACTGTTTTGGTGCTTGAGTGCCAACGCTTTGGATTGTGTTTCAACTGGTAGAGTTTATTATTGGTTTGGGTGTGCTATAGCTCTTTCCACTGCGCAAAACATGCTGTTTTTTTTTTTCTTTTTTTTTTTGGTAGTTGTTGGCGCATCGGCTTCTGTGGCCATAATGCACCTCCCAAGGTTTTTGCAGTACTTTGATCCAAGCCCGAGGCGGGATTCAAACCCGCGACCTTTGGGTTGCCAGGCACTTTACCCACCCGGCTAGCCCGGCCGGTACATGCTGTTTGTATGATATGACTGTAGTCAGAGACTGGAACTGGAACAGAGGTTAAATCAAAAGTTGATGGATTTTTAGCAGTTTGATCAGCAAGTTTGTTCCCCTTTATCGCCAAATGTGCTGGGATCCAGCAAAAGGTCAACAATTAAAGACATTCTTCATTTTGTAATAGGAGTCTTTTAATTTGATTTAACACAGGGTGAACCTTGAAGGAAGAGTTTTGCATTGCCGTAATTGAGCTGAGAGAGTCCGTCTATAGAATGTATTTTAGAGATGAGTAGAGATTCAGGTTGTCTAAAGATAATTTTATTGCATGAAGTTCTGCAGAGAAGCTGTTATACTAGGGTGGAAGTGCATCCGAAATGATTGTAGAGGGAAATACTGCCGCTGCTCCAACGGCTGAATGTGATTTGGAGCCATCAGTATATATTGGCAAAAAATCTGCGTATTTCTGAATATGGCTTGCATGGAGTTGTTTCACATAGAGTATCGGTAGACTATTCTTTCCCCACTTGTGAAGATAAGTATCGGAAGATAACTGAGGAGGGGAAGTCCGTGGCGGTTGGGAGTAATTCATTAATTGTTGACTGTTGAAAATAGGAACATTCCAACTCTGCATTAATTCAACAAGACGCAAGCCTGTTGGTCTTATTTTACTGGATTTATTTCTATAGAGGTTTTGCAGTGGTGGATTAAAGAAGTATGGCTCAATAGGATGCTGACAGCAACTTTGTATTTGGGCTGCGTACTTAAGAAGTAGAGTTTTCCTGTGGAGGCAAAGAGGAGGCTCATGAGCTTCAATATATAAACTATGGGTAGGAGATGTCCTGAAAGCATCAAGGACAATCCTCAATGAACTATGCTGTACAGGTTCCAGCCAGCGTAGTGTACTCTTTCGGGCAGAATCATAAATTGGAGCACCATAATCCAAATGGGCTCTGATCAATGCTCTATATAGGAGCAGCAAAGATGTACGGTCTGCTCCCCACGACAGGACAGAAAAAGCTTTTAGTATATTCAGCTTTTTGAGGCAGGTAGTATGCACAAATTTAATATGCTCAAAGAAGTTTAACTTCCTGTCAAGGATTAATCCAAAGAATCTGGCCTTGTCAGTCACTGGAATGGTAGAGTTTGACATCCGAAGTTCAGGATCTGTATGCAATTTACGTTGATTGCAAAAGTGAATTGCAATGGTTTTCTGCTGTGACAGATAATAGCCATTGCACGTTGCCCACCTTTGGACTTTATTCAGAGATATCCGCAATTGCCGTTCAATGGATCTCATGTTCTGAGAATGGCAAGAAATACAGAGATCATCAGCGTAAAGGTAGGTCTGAACAGTATTTGGAAGTTCTTTTGTATGGAATCAATTCTAAGGGCAAAGAGGGTTGCTACAGACCCTTGTGGTACTCCTTCTTCCTGTAAAAATGTCACAGAAAGCGAGTTGTGGTATTGAACTTGAAACGAACGATTCTGAAGAAAGTTCCTGATGAATATAGGCAGGGTGCCTCGTAGACCAAGAGCATGGAGGTCATTGAGAATGCCATGACACCAGGTAGTGTCAAACGCCTTCTCTACGTCTATAGAAACCATAACAAGATGTTCATTTTTAACAAAGGCATTACAAATTGCAGACTCAACTTTGATCATGAGATCTAAGGAGGACCTGTTCTGGCAAAATCCATGCTGATTATTACTCAGGATATGTTGCGTTTCTATGATCCAAACAAGTCAATTATGGATTATTTTTTCAAGTAACTTGCCAAGGCAAATGGAGAGGGAAATTAGTCTGTAACTGTATGGACTAGTAGGATCTTAGCATTAGTAGAGGCATATGATGCAAGAAAGCAAGCTTATGCAGCATCAGCCAAAAAAAAAAAAAAAAAAAAAACCCTTCCACTTCACCCCTCCGTTCATTCGAAATACCTGTCCAGCTGAGCCTTAAATTTATTTAGGCTATCAACTTTCACAACAAGGGATAGAAGTCTGTTTCACCAACCAACTACCCACTGGCTATAGACAAATTTCCGCACATCTATCCCACATCTGTCTTTCCTCAATTTGAATTTATGCCCTCTCAGGTGATTATTCTGAGCAAGAAGCAGTATCCCATCAGCATTGAGCATGCTCAAACCATTCAAGGCTTTGTACGCCTCTATCAGATCACCTCGCTGGTGCCTAGTCTCCAGACACTGCAATTTGCAAAACTTAAGCCTTTCTTCGTACGAGCAACCCTTCGTTCCATTCACTGACCTTGTTGCCCTTCTCTGTACTCGTTCCAGCAGCTCTACATCCTTCTTGAAATGAGGCCTGTATACAGTACTCAGGGTGTGGCCTGACCATTGCCTTATACAAGAGAATAATCACCTCCCTATCCCTGCTAGAAAAATTCCTGTATATCATTGATAAGACACATGAGCTACTCTTGCAGCCCATCTGCACTGCTCAGAGAACTTCATATCTGCCTGCGCAATTACCCCCAGGTCCTTTTCATTCTCTACCACTGTCAGTGTAATACCACTGAGTTGATACATTGCTCTGGGGTTGCTGTTTCCCATATGTAGTACTTTACATTTGTGAATGTTAAACTTCATTTGCCACCTCTCAGCCCCCATCTGCTCAACCTTTCCAGATCCTGTTGCAGCAGCGTAGCATCCTTAACAACCCTGCCAACCTTTGCATTGTCTGCAAACTTGGACATTAAGCTTGATATACCATCATCAATATTATTTATAAATACAGAAAACAACAATGGACCCAACACTGAACCCTGAGGGACTCCACTAATAACATTACTCCACGATGAGCAGTGTCCATTAATTACCACTCTGTCTTCTGCCACTCAACCATCCCTTTATCCATAGCAACAATTTGGCACCAATGCCACACTGCTCCAATTTTTGCAGCAGTCTTCCATGTGCAACAGTATCAAAAGCCTTTCTAAGATCCAAATATATAATATCAAAGTTATTCCCTGCATCCAATTCTTTTGTGACTACATCTTAGTATCCAATCAAATTGGTCAGGCAAGACCTTCCCTTAACAAAACCATGCTGTGTCTGAGCTATAACTGAATTCTTCTCAAGATGATCCTGCAGTGCTTCTTTAACCAGTGCTTCCATTAATTTTCCTGGAACAGAAGTTAAACTCACAGGTCTATAATTACTTGTGTCAGCCTTTGATTCTCCTTTGTGAATTGGGGTTACATTTGCACATCTCCAGTCTGTGGGTACCTCCCTTGAGTCCATGGAAGCTTTCATAATTATGGCTAATGGATTGCTTACTTCCTTTGCTGCTTCCTTTAATATAACTGGATAGATCCCATCCACCCCAGGTGCCTTTCTTGAATTTATCTTCAACAATTTCTCCTTCACTTTACTCTCAATTATTACAAGGTCATCTAGCTCACTGCCAGTGTTTTCTTCATCTATGGCATTCCACGGGGAGAAACTTTTACTGGAATTCCAGCAAATTTCGAAAGCTTTTTCAGTTTCTCTGAATGTTTACTGTTCATTGTTTCCACTAGTATGTCCCCTGATTGCAATCTCTTGACTGTCTTAGGAGATCCTGCTAGACTTTCCAGGTGTTTCTGGATAAGAAACGGAGAAGTTTACTAAGAGACTGATCTGCAAGAGAGTGCATGAGGAATGCAGGAAAATATGTCGCTGAGGAAGTGGGTTGCGACATGTCATGTTCCAAGTCTAACTCAGGCTGAGAGCTTGTCGGCTCCAGAGGAGGAAACACATTTAATTCCATATATGCTCCTTTTTGCCCTTGGCAGATTAGCTGTTCTGCCAAGGTTTCCAGCCCCGCCACGGGGAGGCAGGAGCAGTGCCTGGTGTGTCCAAGCGTAAAGTAGTAAATGTTAGTAATAGAAGTAAGAAAAAATAAAGAAAGATGGTTTTTCTTTCTTGCTCTGCATAAGTACTTTTGTAACAGTAGCTGTTATGAAATAAATACATTTCTTAAGGATAAGAACTTAAAAGAACAATAAATTGCTTTTGATAATCGCACTTTGCGCACAGAGAAAATGCTCTATCACAATCGCTTGGCACCCGGGGCCTCATATCAGTGCCCTTACATAAATAATTCAATTTGTTGCACCAATTTTCAACATATGGGATTGTAATACTTTTTATCAATATTTGTTTTTTGATTGTTATTGGTTCTCTTTTCCTGGGCAATCAATTTAACTTTATTGATAGAGGTAACTGGATAACCTCTATTGAGGAATCTCTGTTAGTTCTTCGAGTTTATGTCACCCTCGTATTACAAACACGAGGGTGACACGAACGTTCCTACTATCCTACTTCTATTGCTATTTTTCGTCTTTATTAATTTAAAATACTCCTTTTTCCCTTCCCCATCCTCAATTTTATACCTCACCCTTATACCATTTGCTTGTTCTAAATCTATTTTTTAAAATGCATTGATTTCCTATCTATACAAAATTAAGTCCTACACTAAATTTTACATATTTATATTAAACATATTGATATTAACCATTTTTACTCCAATTCGATACTTATTTTTATATAAATTACACTGTGTTGGGAGGAATACCTTGTGCATACTGTATAAAAAAGTGATAATTTCATTTTCATTGCTTTTTTGGCCTTTCATTTTTCTTCTACTACTATGGAAAAGTATAGAAACGCAGTTCCTGGTACATGGTCAGGTGTAGTCCCCTGTTGAAATATCTGATCATGTATCAATATTTATTTCAGCTGACATCAGATCAAGCATTTTTGCATTACCTATATTAGATCATTTACTTTTTAGTAAATGTTCCCCCCCCCCGTATCTAATGACAGCTACACCATTTTATTTTTATTTCCATTTAGCATTAGCATTAGTAGAGGCATTTGATGCAAGAAAGCAAGCTTATGCAGCATCAGCCAAAAAAAAAAAAAAAACCACTTCCACTTCACACCTCTGTTCGTTCAAATTACCTGTCCAGCTGAGCCTTAAACTTATTTAGGCTATCAACTTCCACGACAAGGGATGGAAGTCTGTTCCACCAACCAACCACCCGCTGCTAAAGGCAAATTTGCGCACGTCTATCCTACATCTGTCTTTCCTCAATTTGAATTTATGCCCTATCAGGTGATTATTCTGAGCGAGAGGAAGAATTCCATCAGCATTGAGCATGCTCAAACCATTCAAGGCTTTATACACCTCTATCAGATCACCTTGCTGGTGCCTAGTCTCCAGACACTGTAATTTGCAAAACTTAAGCCTTTCTTCGTAAGAGCACCCCTTTGTTCCATTCACTAATCTTGTTGCCCTTCTCTGTATTCGTTCCAGCAGCTCTACATCCTTCTTGAAATGAGGCCTCCAGACCTGTATACAGTACTCTAGGTGTAGCCTGACCATTGCCTTATACAAGGGAATAATCACCTCCTTATCCCTGCTAGAAAAATTCCTATATATCATTGACAATACACCATGAGCTACTCTTGCAGCCCATCTGCACTGCTCAGAGAACTTCATATCTGCCTGCACAACCACCCCCAGGTCCCTTTCATTCTCTACCACTGTCAGTGTAGTACCACAGAGTTGATACGTTGCTCTTGAGTTGCTGTTTCCCATGTATAGTACTTTACATGTGTCAATGTTAAACTTCATTTGCCACCTCTCAGCCCATCTGCTCAACCTTTCCAGATCCTGTTGCAGCAGCATAGTGTCAGTAATGTCCTTGACAACCCTGCCACCTTTGTATCGTCTGCAAACTTCGATATTAAGCTTGATATACCATCATCAATATCATTTATGAATACAGAAAACAATAATGGACCCAACACTGAGCCCTGAGGGACTCCACTAATAACATTAGTCCACGACGAGCAGTGTCCATTGATTACCACTCTCTGTCTTCTCCCCCTCAGCCACCCCTTTATCAACAGCAGCAATTTGCCTCCAATGTCACACTGCTCTAATTTGTGTAGCAGACTTCCATGTGCAACAGTATCAAAAGCCTTTCTAAGATCCATGTATATAATATCAAAGTTATTCCCTGCATCCAGTTCCTTTGTGACTGCATCATAGTATCCAATCAAATTGGTCAGGCAAGACTTCCCCTTAACAAAACCATGCTGTGTCCGAGCTATAACTGAAGTCTTGTCTAAATGATCCTACAGTACTTCTTTAACCAGTGCTTCCATTAATTTTCCTGGAACAGAAGTTAAACTCACAGGTCTATAATTATTTGTGTCAGGCTTTGATCCTCTGTGAATTGGGGTTACATTTGCACATCTCCAGTGCAAGGGTACCTCCCGAGTCCAAGGAAGCTCTCATAATTATGGCTAAGGGTTTGCTTACTTCCTCTGCTGCCTCCTTTAATATAACTGGATAGATCCCATCCACCCCCGGGTGCCTTTCTTGTGTTTATCTTCAACAATTTCTCCTCTACTTTACTCTCAGTTATTAGAATATTCTCTAGCTTACTGCTAGAGTTGAATACACCTCTGGCTTTCCCCTCGCAAAATAACTCCTCATGAGTGAATGTCGATGCAAAATATTCATTTAGTTTGTTAGCTACCTGAGCAGGATCATCAACAGTTGACCCATCGATATCAAGTGGACCAATCTGATTCATCCCCTTCCTTCTAGAGTTTACATAAGTAAAGAACTCTTTGCTGTTTTTCTTTGCATCCCTTGCCAAAGATTTCTCGTAATCTGCCTTCGCCTGCCTAACCTCCTTTGTAACTTGGTTACAGATCAACTTGTATCTATCATAGGCTTCTGTGTCATGTGTTAATTTGTATGTATCCCATGCAGGTTTCTTCTCTGCCATATGCCTCATCAGTTCATCTGACATCCATTTAGGGTTAAACCTTGAACAATATTTCTTAGTTGGTATGTAAAGCCTAGTAGCTTCCAAGATAAGTTCTTTGAATGCTTCCCATTTTGCATTTGCTGTTGGTAACATCATCAGTTGGTCCCACTGTATAGAATTTAAATACTGTCGCAGTCCATCGTAGTCGCCTTTACGAAAGCAATAACCCTTCCCTTTACCCCTTATGGTAGTTACTTCTTTGAGTAAATCCCACTTCAGCACACTGAGATCACTGCCACCTTGTGGTTCATTTATCTACAGATTCTTAATGCATGAAGAATCACTGCTGATAATCAAATCAAGAGTATTCCTCCCTCTAGTTGCCTCCTGAACATGCTGATGTAGAAAACAATCATCTAATAAATTCACAAAAGTCTTGCTAGTGTGTGTGTGAGTGAGCAGTCCCCAAATTCCAGTCAATATCTGGGAAATTAAAATCTTCCATTATAAGACTCTCTGATTTACTGGACAATCTATTTCCCTGTACAGTTTCTTATTGTACTCATCAGAGTCATTAGGCCTATAGCACACTCCTACTCTCAATTTTGATCTCCCAATGCTTATGTCACACCAAACTGACTCGACACTGACTGTCCAGCGATGTCCACTGGCTTCACTTCCTTGGATTTTATGTATTTCTTAACTAATAGCATAAACCGTCCTCTCTTCCTATCCAGTCTATCCTTTCTGTAGACGTTGTACTCCCCAAATTCCAGTTCTGCATTCCTTATATCTGTGTGACACCACATCTCTGATATCCCAACAATATCTGCCTTTGATGTTTTGAGCAATACCTCAAATTCATCAAATTTATTTAATAAACTCCTAGCATTGGTGTACACGCAAGTATACATGCACCTATTTCTATTCTTAGCTACCCTAACACAACCAATGTGTTTACTTGTACCGCAATGACTCCCAGCAGTCTCTGAAATATCCTGCATCTTGTTTTTCAGGCTTGTGCTCATTCCAATAGAAGCAGTGCAAGAATCTCTTTCACCTCTGCCGGTGGCTACTGTTAATCTATTCGTCTTTGTCTTCCCCCAAGCTAGCAGTTTTCCGACCCACCTAACACTGCCTCGATAGCATCAGCAAATATTCTTGCACCCTTTCTATTTAAGTGTATCCCATTAATGTAGAAGCAATCTCTCCTGTTAACAAGTACAGTCCAGGCTGAAAAAAATTCTACCCCTTGAGCCTTGCACAATCTTTCCAGGGCCGAATTGATCGACAAGGCTCTCATCATATAATCCCTCCTATCGTGTCTGGGCGGAATTGCAGACACTTTCAAATTCAACCCTATTTCACGGCTTTTTTTCAACAGTGACCTGTACTTGTTAAGCAATTCTGCCGGTCTCCTGCTCTTGATATCATTAGTGCCAACGTGTACAACTATATCACCTTTTGTGCCCTTAAAAGATGATATCTGCTCTACAACGTCATCAACCTTTGCCCCTGGCAGACATACCCTGGTCCTGTTCCACCTATCCTTTTTACAAAGCATGTTCCCCATTTCCCTGACAATAGAGTCACCAACAACTAGTTCCTTTGGGACCAGCGCATTCTGCCTTGGGGGTTGCCGCTGTGTTGCACGAAGACCAAGTGCAAGCTCTGGCGTTGTTGTGGGCAGCTGAGAGCTTGATGGGCCCTCAATTTAGTTCCTTCGAGGGCATCCACCCTGTCCTTCAAGCTCTCATATAGGCCCATAAGAACGCTGAGTTGTTGCCTGATTTCGATACACTCCTTGCATCGCGCACACACAAAGACATCCCCCATGGCAATATCATGTCCCGTACCTGAATGCTCCACAAACATCATGCAAGCTATGCATTTTAAAAGGCTGTGATTCAGAAGGCAACTGCCCACCCCCAGTTCTCCTCTGAGCCACAGCACTTAAAAGATGATAGAATCTTGAAATAACTGGGAGTAAAGTGGAGGAGAAATTGTTGAAGGTAAACACAAGAAAGGCACCCGGGGGTGGATGGGATCTATCCAGTTATATTAAAGGAGGCAGCAAAGGAAGTAAGCAAACCCTTAGCCATACTTATGAGAGCTTCCTTGGACTCAGGGGAGGTACCCATAGACTGGAAATGTGCAAATGTGACCCCAATTCACAAAGGAGGATCAAAGGCTGACACAAGTAATTATAGAACCTGTGAGCTTAACTTCTGTTCCAGGAAAATTAATGGAGGCACTAGTTAAAGAAGCACTGCAGGATCATTTAGACAAGACCAGTTATAGCTCAGACACAGCATGGTTTTGTTAAGGGGAAGTCTTGCCTGACCAATTTGACTGGATACTATGATGCAGTCACAAAAGAACTGGATGCAGGGAATAGCTTTGATATTATATACTTGGATCTTAGAAAGGCTTTTGATACTGTTGCACATGGAAGACTGCTACACAAATTGGAGCAGTGTGACATTGGAGGCAAATTGCTGCTCTGGATAAAGGGGTGGTTGAGGGGGAGAAGACAGAGTGGTAATCAATGGACACTGCTGATCGTGGACTAATGTTATTAGTGGAGTCGCTTAGGGCTGAGTGTTGGGTCCATTATTGTTTTCTGTATTTATAAATGATATTGATGATGGTATATCAAGCTTAATGTCCAAGTTTGCAGACGATACAAAGGTTGGCAGGGTTGTCAAGGACACTACTGACACTATGCTGCTGCAACAGGATCTGGAAAGGTTGAGCAGTGGGCTGAGAGGTGGCAAATGAAGTTTAACATTGACAAATGTAAAGTACTACACATGGGAAACAGCAACCAGAGCAATGTATCAACTCTGTGGTACACACTGACAGTGGTAGAGAATGAAAGGGACTTGGGGGTGGTTGTGCAGGCAGATATGAAGTTCTCTGAGCAGTGCAGACGGGCTGCAAGAGTAGCTCATGGAGTATTGTCAATGATATACAGGAATTTTTCCAGCAGGGATAAGGAGGTGATTATTCCCTTGTATAAGGCAATGGTCAGGCCACACCTAGAGTACTGTATACAGGTCTGGAGGCCTCATTTCAAGAAGGATGTAGAGCTGCTGGAACGAGTACAGAGAAGGGCAACAATATTAGTGAATGGAACAAAGGGGTGCTCTTACGAAGAAAGGCTTAAGTTTTGCAAATTACAGTGTCTGGAGACTAGGCACCAGCGAGGTGATCTGATAAAGGTGTATAAAGCCTTGAATGGTTTGAGCATGCTCAATGCTGATGGGATTCTTCCTCTCGCTCAGAATAATCACCTGAGAGGGCATAAATTCAAATTGAGGAAAGACGGATGTAGGATAGACGTGCGGAAATTTGCCTTTAGCCAGCGGGTGGTTGGTTGGTGGAACAGACTTCCATCCCTCGTTGTGGAGGTTGATAGCCTAAATAAGTTTAAGGCTCAGCTGGACAAGTATTTTGAACGAACAGAGGGGTGAAGTGGAAGTGGGTTTTTTTTTTTTTTTTTTTTTGGCTGATGCTGCATAAGCTTGCTTTCTTGCATCAAATGCCTCTACTAATGCTAATACTTCCATTAGCTTGAGCCTTTTGTTTTGCTGCTCTGGTCTGAGTCATGATTTCTTTTAATTTAAATAAAATTTCAATTTCAGTTTATAACCCCAACTTATCTCCCAACACAGTTATAACGGGATATATATTTTTTTAGTGTCAAGTATTAATTATCTCCGAGTTCCCTTTATTTAACTTCCGTATCAGTTATGTATTAATTAATTATGTTACGTTTGTAATCTAAGTCGGTATATGTATTTAGTTAAAAGTACAATTTAAATGCCAACGAAGTTCAACAAGTTTAATAGATTTTACCGATCACCGAAAATATTATAACCTATACTATACTATACTAACGCTATCTAGGTTCGATATATAACGATCGTATGACAAGGACAAAGGTGGGAAGTTACGAACGGTAATCTATGGACACTTAAGTATTAATTAAATTTCAAATCTCGCTGTCTCAATTCAGAATAAACTAACGATCCTTACTAGGTCTATAAGCTACTTACAAAAAATAATTTGATGTAAAAAATATTCAATAAGCGGCTAAATATGGCTAAAAAAACTTCTCGTTCAGCGGAGTTGGGACTTGTAACACGTGGATACCCTTACCGATACTTTTATGCAATTGCAAGGCCGAGTAAAGAATAAATACACCAAATTAATCAGAAAATCACAAGATAATGCTATACAGGCGGGCCTCGATTAACACGATTAATTCGTCCCGCGAGCGCATTGCGCAAAATGGAAACGTGTTAATCGAATATCATAACCAATAGGAAAAATTATAATTGGTACTTGACCTGGAATGTCCATAAAGAATTTTAAATAACTTTTAAATAATACCTTTTAAATAACTTTTTAACTGCGTGCCATGTAAAAGATAATAAAAATTATAGAATTAAATGTTTATTGTTCAAAATATATAATGGAGAAACTAACTATTTGCTACAGAAATATTTGAACACAGTCGTTTGAACAGTTTTGGCTTTCGTTTTTTCATCATACAATTTCCGATAGCCGACAACAAGCTTCTCTAGGCCCTGGCGAAATAACATGCTTCTTTCGATGTTAGGATCAACATCCATTACCTTTTGTTTAAGGTTCTCTGCGATACGAAAGATTTCGCCTAGTTCTTTTACCGTTATCTCCTTTGAGGTAACATTTTAATCTGGCTCACACTCTTTTTCTTCAGCTTCTTCGTGCGCACGCTGTTGCTCTATTTGAAGGAGATCATTGTCACTTAGCTGTTCTAAATGCGAATTCAGTGATTCTCGAACGTTAGCCGCATCCAAGCCTTTGAAACCAAGTTCATTACCAATATTAGTTATGTCTTCAATAACGTTTTGAACTGCATCTTTGAAGCAAGTAAAATTGTTTGCGCGGGGTAAAAGATGCTTCCAAACTGCTCTCATATTGCTGGCTGTCACTTCTTCCCATGCTGCATGAATGTTTTCAATGGCCAATCGTATGTTATATTTTTTCCAAAATTCTGGTACAGAAATTGCATTATCTCCTGTTATAGCTTCAAGTGCCTGTGCAAAGGTTCTGCGGAGATAGTAAGCCTTGAAAGTTGCAATCGTAACCTGTTCCATGGGTTGCAATAACGAAGTCGTATTCGCCGGTAAAAAAACAACTTTCACATTTTCATTTAAGTCACCAAGTGCAGAAGGATGTCCAGGTGCATTATCTAAAAGCAACAGAGCTTTAAAAGTAAGATTATTTTTCTTGCAATAGGCTTCAACTGTTGGACAGAAATAAGATGTAAACCAGTCTTCAAATAGGGCTTTGGTCATCCATGCTTTTTTATTTGAACGAAAAATGACTGGAAGAGTGCGATGGCTGTATCCTTTTAAAGCCCTAGGATTTTGTGCACGGTACACAAGCATGGGTTTCAATTTAAAATCACCTTCAGCGTTACCTCCTAATAAAAGTGTTAGTCGATCTTTTGAGACTTTATACCCAGGTTGGGATGCTTCATTTGCAGCCAAATAAGTTTTAGTTGGCATCCATTTCCAAAATACGCCCGTTTCGTCTACATTAAATATTTGCCGATCGTCGTATTCAGCATCCTGAATGATTTTTTGCAATTCTGCAGGAAATTTGGCTGCAGCATCTTCATCAGCACTAGCAGCTTCCCCTGTTACTGTAACATTATGCAGTCGTGCTCGATTTTTGAAACGTCCAAACCACCCTGAACTAGCAACAAACATTTCAGTCTCCCCTTGATATTTTGTTTCTTTGAGCTTAGTAAAAAGGTTAATAGCTTTGCTCTGAATATTGTCCTTAGATAATGGAATTCTTTTTTGATTGCAATCTTCTATCCAAATTGATAAAAGACTTTCCATTTCAATCATTATTAGAGTTCTGCTTCTAGTATTTTGTAAGACAAAAGAAGATGATGAAACTTTACCTTTCTCTTTATATTCGTTCTTACGGCTCAAGATAGTTCGTACGGTAGACTCACTGTATCCTAGATCTCTTACGATTTTCGCATGGTTTGCACCACGTTCATGTTTTTTAATAACTTCAAGTTTATCAGCTAAAGTAATAACTTTTCGTTTTTTTTTTATTACAATCACGTTGTTTTTCACTCTTTCTTTTATCCATAATTAACAGGGGTAGAAAATTAGAATTTTTAAATACGTCTGCACGTGACTTTATTAGGTGGAGACAAACAAGTAACACGTCTACTTAGTTGATGGAACACACTGAGGCGGGAAGCGGACAAACGCTTGTTTATTGGCAGTCAGACATTTAGTGCGCGATTCGAATCTTTTTCAACTATCAGAAATAAAAGATCGCGTTAACTGGAAATTTGAATCGCGTAAAGTAAAAAGTGGTATCATTTTTTCCAATCGCGGTAACTGAAAACCGTGTTAATCGAACTCGCGTTAAGCGAGGCCTGCCTGTACTACTAAATTTAAATCAAAAGTTTTAGAAAAACAATAATTTCAAATCAATAAATAAGAAAAATCCACTTAGCAGCTTTGAACACGTCTGGCCCCTGCCTAATCCATATGTTTCTCTATTTTGATGTATTAATTTTACTTTACAGTTACCCCACTTTATATTGACTTGGCAATTCAGCCCATAATTTTCTTAATTTATCATAACCTCTAGGATATTAACAGTCTTTCACCTTTCATAAATCTACTACACTTCTTTTTCTACTTTCCTCACCCTTCTAGTTACTGGCACTTTGTGTAGCTTTCACATCCATTTATGCATACTTAATTCAATATATTAATATAACTTATATATATATAAGATATATTAAGATAATAATAGTGAATTAAAACAAGAAAGGTGAAGAGATAAAAATGAATAAAACGAATATGACAAATATACCAAAACACGCAAAGCAGCAGCAAAGAATGTAAATGTACTCATATACAGTGGATTCTGGTTATTTGGGCCACCGGTTAATCGGAGCATCTGTTTATTTGGGACAAATCTTAGAGAACAGAACCTAATCAAGAAAATAGCCAGAGTTCACTTCGCTTAATTGGGACAACATGCCGTTTAATCGGGGTAGGAGACCACAGCACTCGAGATTACCCTACGATTGTCTCCGACCATACCACATGGTTCGGTCAGATTTCTGGAGGTCAAAACATTAATACAATAAAAACAATTAGCAGTCCTCTGTTTATTGAGCTTTTCTGTTAGTGCAATCTATTATAAACAGATAGTAAACTCCATCTTATTGAATTTGTGATAATATCGACAGCTGGAATTCTGTGGGTTATTATGGTGAAGCGTGTTCACACTTCAATGAAATTTTCTATCATATAAAAAAATTAATTTTCAGAATCTTCTCTTCATTCCTATTTTTTTAAGCTTCATAACTTGTTACTCTGTTCTCACTTGTGCGCATTGTGTTAATTGCGCTTTGTGTGTGCTGTGTTCTTTGTTATTGATTGCTTACCTTTTTTACTGTTTTAAATTTTAATCCTCACTCAGTCCAGGGCCATGCCGGGCCATTTTAGTACCTAAGGCAAGAATGGAAAATTGCACCCTACTGTTAATGATGGCAATGTTGACAATTATTTAATCCTTCTTTTGGCACCCCTTTTAGCTTTTAATCTGAGGCAAGAACCTCGTTCGCCTCAGCACAGCTCTGCCACCCACAAATGTTAGTGAACAGAAATATCAACTTGTTAGTATGTACATATTACAGTATGTATTAATTAAGCTATGCACGTAAGCATAAATTTATTTTGACTTTGCTAACCTGTGGAAAATATTCTTTCGATTTTCACGTATCATTTAATTTTTTAATTGGTAAGGTAATAAAGTGTAAATTTGTGCTTGATATATCTTTACTTTTATAGCCTGTGGATAATATTTCTCCTATTTTTGCTAATTAGAATCGCTGTTTAATTGAATTACAATTCAATTCACAAACGTGATCACACAATGACCGGCACTTACTACATATCGTATCATAAAGTGAACTTCACTCCATATCATATAGTGAATGGTACTTTACTATGGTGAGTCCATCATAATGTGATTTAATCATACAGAAAATCAATCGTAAAGCTGTATTTTTAACTATTTACGTGAAACTTCGCATAATTTGGGCAGCTGCTTAATCAGGCCAAAATGGACTATCCCGACGTATCCCAAATAATCAGAATCGACTGTATATTTTTAAATATAATGATAGAAGTGTAAGTTACACAGAATGCCCAAAGCTAAAAGGAAAAGGATAGAAATGAGTAATTAAAAAGTGACCTGTAATAAAAAATAAAGGTAACGGTAGCTAGCATGAGATAAGGGTGGGTAAATTTGACTATAAATCAAAATGGGGAACAAAGCAAATATATCTGATATCAGCAAAATAAAAGTTAATACATGATCAGTTATTTCATCAGGGGACTACACCTGAGCATGCATCAAAGGACTGCATTTCTATAATTGTCCATAACTATGGAAGAGAAAAATCAAAACAGAAAAGCAGTAAAACACTCACAAAGTATGGAAAAGGTAGTCCCAATGCAGTGATTATAATGAAAATCAAGCTAAATTAAAAATAAAAATTTGAAAGCAAAAGCTGAGAAAGTTGCATAAAACGAAGATCTAAAGACAAAAATTAATACTTGAAAAATAGAGTTTGTTTGTTATTTGGTTTTTAGGAGCATTAGCAACTAAGGCCATATTGCTCCGGGATATGCGGTGGTCATTCCCTGACCTTTCCGCATCCTCCGTATTTGGTGGTGACGGGCTCGAACCCCGGTCTAATCAAGAAGCGTGTGCTACGCACTGCTGCTCCTTCCCACCTGGCTACGGAGGCGCCGAAAAATAGAGAAGAAAGGCCCAGAAATGACAGTGCGAATGCACATAGTCGAGACAAAAGAAACATTTCTATGCATTTATAATACTACCTTGAAAAAAGAATAAATAGAGAGCTCTAAAGTCAATTACGGTAAGTGAATAGAGATATTTAGAAAAATATTTGTGTTATGCAAATGATGCATTTCTTTCATTCATTTTGTTTTTTCATTTACAGTGTGTTTGATGAACAATATAAACAATATTCATAAAGTGAACTTTGCTACACTGTTTTTATGAAAGGGAATTCTTTTTTTTTCCACTATTCTGAGTACAAGGCTGATCTTTTCAGCTTTGTACTCAGAACAGTGCAAAAAGGAAGGTCACTTTTACAGGTCACTTTTTATTTTTTTTTATATTACAGGTCACTTTTTAATTACTTATTTCTATCCTTTTACTTTCAGCTTTGGACATTCTGTGTAACTTACACTTCCATCATTATATTTATATTTCTTAAAAATATTATATATATATTTGTTTTTTATTCTGATGTAGGTGTCTGACATCCAGTGCATAAAATAAGTCAATCTCAGGTAGGCCTTTACATTCCCAATATCCTCTTTTAAAAACAAATAACTAGAAGAATTAACTTAAAATATTTCAGAAAAACTGGGCAAATATATACAAAACTATACTATATACAAACATATACAAAACTATACTATATACAAACATATACAAAAATAATTTTAAAAAATCCAAAATAACAGTCCTCCTATGATGGCTTTACAGCTCTTGTTAATAGATTCTTCTCTCTTTTTTTATATTTGATATTAATTTTTATTTATCTATTTATTATTAATTTTGTTTATTTATTTATATTTTGGCTACTTCAGCAAAGTCATTGGCTTTCTTGCACTATATGAATAATGTTAATACTAATTCGGTAGCCCTGTATTTGAAAATCATAAAGAAATGAGATTTCCAGAAATCTTCTGGGAAAACTGTAAAAGTTAACAGATATTTATATCTTTGGTAATGAAAAAAAAAAAAATTTAATTTAAAATCAATACAATTGGACATCTTTAAAATTAAAATGGTTATTAAACTTGCCTGTTCTGGATATTTTGCTCCTTTTATTTCAGCCACAGTATTCCTTGATGTTACCGGGGGTAAGTTTTGTGCATCCATTTTGAGCTCTATAATTATTTTTTCTCCTAAGTAAGAAACAAAAATATTAATAAAAGTTTTTCTCATAAAAAGCATGAATTGTATGTGGTCAGACCAACTAATGATTAACCAAATTAAATTGACACTTTTATACCATACACAAAAATTACTTTTAGGGGGAGGGCTTTATTTATTGAGAATAGTATACTCAATTTTGAACAATTAAATTTGTACTTTTGAACAATTAAATTTGAAAATGATGCACTGTCAATTGAAAAATTTGCTACCTTGGCACTTTATTATTATTAGCTATATGACGTAAGGAAGCCTGAGCCTTATAAAAATTTTCAATTACCGAGAGAGAGAGAGAGAGAGAGAGAGAGAGAGAGAGAGAGAGAGAGAGAGAGAGAGAGAGAGAGAGAGAGAGAGCTCCTGGGGTTAAATTTTATAGATCTTTCAATGGGAACTTAGGCACATGGCAGTTGAACAAAAAATCAGTGAGGAAAGTACTTATTTCTATTGTATCATCCATGGCATCGGCAGTAAAAATGCCTATGGCAAAGTCATAGAGGCATTTCTAATGCTAAGATAACATTTATCAGCTCCATAAATCTAATAATTTTTGTTATCCAGAAGTTTCTTTCGAGTTCATTAACTGTAGCATGCCTAGTATATTCAATAACATGCCTAGATTTAACAGTTCTTTATAACATGCCTAAATTTATCAGCTTTCGATTGTTTGCAATTTGAAGTTCTTTTTTCTTGAGAAGTTCATTAATTTGTCTTCACTCAAAATTTCTTTTGGATCATGGGTTGCCACTTTCTACCAGTTTAATTAAATATTTACTCAAAGATAGCCAATGTGAACATATGCTTCAATTTTTTTTATTTTTTTTATTTCAGTGGCATGTAGGGTTGATACATACTCTGGCTTTCCAAACAGACATCTTCCTTTGGATTTCAATTGTCTGCTTTTCAAGTTAATATAAAATAAATTCACAGGAAGTCCAATTTTTGCACTATTCTGAGTATAAAGCTGAAAAGATAGCCTTTACTCAGAATAGCAAAAATGAGAACCCTTTCATAAAAACAGAGTAGCAAACTTCAACTTTATGAATACTGTTTATCAAACACACTGCAAAATGAAAAAACAAAATGAATGAAAGAAATAAATGCATTTGCATAACACAAAACTGTTTTTTAAACATTTTATTTATATATATATATATATATATATATACACAAAATATTAAATGATTTTGTAATTATGTTATATACCCAAAATTCATATTTCATTCTGAATAAGCTGATGTTCCCTTATCTGAATTATAAAAATTTACATTCTTTGGTTTCCTGCATTTTGGATTTTAAAACGTGGGAATGGGATGATCAGGTGAATCAAAGTAAAAACAGTAAATGGATAAGTTATACAGAATTTAAATACTGTCTCAGACCTCCGTAGTTGCCTTTACAAAAGCAAAAACCCTTCCCTAAACCCTTGATGAGTTACTTCTTTGAGTAAATCCCACTTCAGCACACTGTGATGACTGCCACCCAGTGGTTCCTTTATCTGCAGATTCTTAATGCATGAAGAATCACTACTGATAATCAGATCAAGGATATTACTCCCTCTAGTTGCTTCCCGAACATGCTGCTGTAGAAAACAATCATCCAATATATCCACAAAAGTCTTGCTAGTGTGTGAGTGACCAACCCACAAATTCCAGTCAATATCTGGGAAATTAAAATCCCCCATTATAAGACTCTCCGATTTACTGGCCCACTCTATTTCCCTGTACAGTTATTTTATTATACTCATCAGAGTCATTAGGCCTATAACACACTCCTCTCAATTTTGATTTCCCAGTGCTTATGTCACACCAAACTGACTCGACATTGCACTGTCCAGCCATGTCGAATGGCTGTACTTCCTTGGATTTTAGGTGTTTCTTAACTAATAGCATAGATCCTCCTCTCTTCCTACCCTGTTTATCCTTTCTGTACACATTGTACTCCCCAAATTCTAATTCTGCACATTAAACCTTATGTTTTCAAGTTCTACATTAAACTTTACGTTATCAAGTTTGGGATATACATTACACTATTCTGTATAGATCTAATATGCTATAACAATGGCTGCAAGTTATGAATGGTAAAATCTACAGACACTTAAGTATTAGCTTTCAAAATTGCTATCTGAATTCAAAATAAACCAAGGAGCTTGACTAGGACTATAAAGCTAATTATAGAAAATAATTTAATATGACAAGTAAGTCACTAAAACAGCTAAATATAAATAAAAATTAGCTTTTGCCAGCCAGAGCTGCAAAATCTTGTCCAACACGTGGATAACTAATTTGGGCAGGATGCCCAAATTGGTTATCCTGATCACAAACTTTATTCTATATATGAAGAATAAATGGTTAAGGAGGCTTATGATACCATCTTTCAGTAGAATAAAATTTCTTTGATCACTTTCTTGGTTTATTTTTGATGAAGGACAGTCCATATTACTGTTTTCTATAAATATTCAGAATACACAGAATATCTGAGAACTTTGTGTTCATTCTTTCTGTTGGTTTGCATAAAAATTTCTTAAGTGCCTCAGTTTCCATCTCATTCACTAATTTCCATGTCATTTCTGATAGAGGAAGAATTGTATGGAGTGAAGATGAAGAGCAGGGTTACTGAGAGTGCTAGGTTCGCAGATCATATGGCATTACTGGTAGATTCTGAGGAAGGACTACAAAAACTGTTCAACAGGCTAAAGGAAAGCTGCAATAGGTTTGTGATTAGAATAAATATTGAGAAGACAAAGGTTCTCAATATTTATTCCACTTCAATATTTGGTGTGGAGCATAATATGGAGAGCATCACTTTGTGGACAAAGATGTAGGAGAGGTTATGCTCTTAGTTAAGAAGATATTAAATAAAAGGCAGTGCATTCAGTTAACATGGGTGGCCAGTGCAATGTTGGGTCAGTTTGGTGTAAGAACTTGGAAAACAAAAATGACAAGAGGGGCGTTAGAGGCCTATTTTGCCACTGATCATTATAACAAACTAAACAGAGCAAGGCAGTAAATAAGAATGTTTTATCATGGAGTACTTATTCCAAATACTGACTGAACCTCGTGGGTTGGTCACTCACAATATCAAGACTTTAGTAGATTTATTGAATGACTGTTTTCTACGGTAGCAGAAAATAGTCATTCAATAGCATGTTATAGAGGCAACCCGAGAAAGAAATATTCTTGATGTAATTAACAGCAGCAATTCATTATGCATTAAGAATCTGCAGATAAAAGGCCCACTGGGTGGTAGTTATCACAGTATACTGATCTGGGATTTACTTAAAGACATAACTACTATCAAAGTTAAAGGGAAGGGCTTTTGCTTTCATAAAGGTGATTCCAGCAGTAGTCTCAGGCAGTTTAGAAATACTAAACACTAGGACCAACTGATGATGTTATCAACATAATCAGTTGGTTCCACAACAGTAAATTCAGAGATGTTATTGTAGAAGGCTACTAGGCATTTTATACCAATTAAGAGATACCATTCAAAGCATGGACCTAAATGGAGGCTTGATGAACTGATGAGAATGAGACTCACGGAGAAGAAAAATGCATGGGATGCATGTAAATTATCAGGTAATTTACATGCACGTAAATTATTATTTCGAACCCCGGTCTAATCAGAAAGCTACATTCATACCGAGGAATGTTTTTAGGGAAGGGGATCCCAAATCCCAAGTTTATCAAATTCTACCAGGGAACTAAATGAACTAAATGATTTTGTGATAATGAAGCAGGGGGTAAATAGAGGAATATTTGTGCGCATAATTGAGTCATCATATAAACTGAATTGAGGTAGTCCAATTTACAGAAATAATTCTTTGCAGCAATTAATCAAATTATACTAATGATAATTCATAATGCTTAATTGTGAATGAATTAATAAACTGGTAATGCTGATATTATAATATAAGCATTACCAGTTTACCATATTTTTCAAGAATGCTTTAGAAGATCCTTATTCACTTAGAACATCTGGTGAGAGAAGGTTGAAACCAGGCACATTTTGGATCTTAAATGAATCATTAGCATTAGCATTAGTAGAGGCATTTGATGCAAGAAAGCAAGCTTATGCAGCATCAGCAAAAAAAAAAAAAAAAACCCACTACTTCACCCCTCTGTTCGTTCAAAATACCTGTCCAGCTGAGCCTTAAACTTATTTAGGCTATCAACTTCCATGACAAGGGATGGAAGTCTGTTCCACCAACCAACCACCCGCTGGCTAAAGGCAAATTTGCGCACGTCTATCCTACATCTGTCTTTCCTCAATTTGAATTTATGCCCTCTCAGGTGATTTTTCTGAGCTAGAGGAAGAATCCCATCAGCATTCAGCATGCTTAAACCATTCAAGGCTTTATACACGTCTATCAGATCACCTCGCTGGTGCCTAGTCTCCAGACACTGTAATTTGCAAAACTTAAGCCTTTCTTCGTAAGAGCACCCCTTTGTTCCATTCACTAATCTTGTTGCTCTTCTCTGTACTCGTTCCAGCAGCTCTACATCCTTCTTAAAATGAGGCCTCCAGACCTGTATACAGTACTCTAGGTGTGGCCTGACCATTGCCTTATACAAGGGAATAATCACCTCCTTATCCCTGCTAGAAAAATTCCTATATATCATTGACAATACACCATGAGCTACCCTTGCAGCCCATCTGCACTGCTCAGAGAACTTCATATCTGCCTGCACAACCACCCCCAGGTCCCTTTCATTCTCTGCCACTGTCAGTGTAGTATCACAGAGTTGATACGTTGCTCTGGGGTTGCTGTTTCCCATGTGTAGTACTTTACATTTGCAATGTTAAACTTCATTTGCCACCTCTCAGCCCATCTGCTCAACCTTTCCAGATCCTGTTGCAGCAGCATAGTGTCAGTAGTGTCCTTGACAACCCTGCCAACCTTTGTATCGTCTGCAAACTTCGACATTAAGCTTGATATACCATCATCAATATTATTTATGAATACAGAAAACAATAATGGACCCAACACTGAGCTCTGAGGGACTCCACTAATAACATTAGTCCACGACGAGCAGTGTCCGTTGATTACCACTCTCTGTCTTCTCCCCCTCAGCCACCCCTTTATCCACAGCAGCAATTTGCCTCCAATGTCACACTGCTCCAATTTGTGCAGCAGTCTTCCATGTGCAACAGTATCAAAAGCCTTTCTAAGATCCAAGTATATAATATCAAAGTTATTCCCTGCATCCAGTTCTTTTGTGACTGCATCATAGTATCCAATCAAATTGGTCAGGCAAGACTTCCCCTTAACAAAACCATGCTGTGTCCGAGCTATAACTGAAGTCTTGTCTAAATGATCCTGCAGTGCTTCTTTAACTAGTGCCTCCATTAATTTTCCTGGAACAGAAGTTAAACTCACAGGTCTATAATTACTTGCGTCAGCCTTTGATCCTCCTTTGTGAATTGGGGTCACATTTGCACATCTCCAGTCTGTGGGTACTTCCCCTGAGTCCAAGGAAGCTCTCATAATTATGGCTAAGGGTTTGCTTACTTCCTTTGCTGCCTCCTTTAATATAACTGGATAGATCCCATCCACCCCGGGTGCCTTTCTTGTGTTTATCTTCAAGAATTTCTCCTCCACTTTACTCTCAGTTATTGCACGATTCTCTAGCTTGCTGCTAGAGTTGAATACACCTCTGGCTTTCCCCTCGCTAAATAACTCCTCATGTGTGAATGTCGATGCAAAATATTCATTTAGTTTGTTAGCTACCTGAGCAGGATCATCAACAGTTGACCCATCGATATCAAGTGGACCAATCTGATTCATGCCCTTCCTTCTAGAGTTTACATAAGTAAAGAACTCGTTGCTGTTTTTCTTTGCATCCCTTGACAAAGATTTCTCGTAATCTGCCTTCGCCTGCCTAACCTCCTTTGTAACTTGGTTACAGATCAACTTGTATCTATCATAGGCTTCTGTGTCATGTGTTAATTTGTATGTATACCATGCATGTTTCTTCTCTGCCATATGCCTCATCAGTTCATCTGACATCCATTTAGGCCTAAACCTTGAACAATATTTCTTAGTTAGTATGTAAAGCCTAGTAGCTTCCAAGATAAGTTCTTTGAATGCTTCCCATTTTGCATTTGCTGTTGGTAACATCATCAGTTGGTCCCACTGTATAGAATTTAAATACTGTCTCAGTCCATCGTAGTCACCTTTACGAAAGCAATAACCCTTCCCTTCACCCCTAATGGTAGTTACCTCTTTGAGTAAATCCCACTTCAGCACACTGTGATCACTGCCACCTAGTGGTTCCTTTATCTGCAGATTCTTAATGCATGAAGAATCACTGCTGATAATCAAATCAAGAGTATTACTCCCTCTAGTTGCCTCCCGAACATGCTGATGTAGAAAACAATCATCTAATAAATCCACAAAAGCCTTGCTAGTGTGTGAGTGACCAGCCCCCAAATTCCAGTCAATATCTGGGAAATTAAAATCTCCCACTATAAGACTCTCTGATTTACTGGCCCACTCTATTTCCCTGTACAGTTTCTTATTGTACTCATCAGAGTCATTAGGCCTATAGCACACTCCTACGCTCAATTTTGATCTCCCAATGCTTATGTCACACCAAACTGACTCGACACTGCACTGTCCAGCGATGTCCACTGGCTTCACTTCCTTGGATTTTATGTATTTCTTAACTAATAGCATAACCCCTCCTCCCTTCCTATCCAGTCTATCCTTTCTGTAGACGTTGTACTCCCCAAATTCCAGTTCTGCATTCCTTGTAAAATATGATAAACTGGTAATGCATATTACAATATAAGAATTACTAGTTTATCAATTCACAATTAAGCATTATTATTATTATTATTATTATCATCAATTTATTTCTCTGTTGAGGACACACCCCTGGGTCAGCTATTGGCTAGAAGGGTGTGAATTACATTCTAAGGTTTGAAGCGGACCCCATGAACAAAAGGTTACAAAATCCATGGGACATTCACCCTGAAAGGTTGAATACAGAATTTTGAAACACATGAGTAATTATGATTTTATAATAGAATATTTAAATTTGTGGCATCTTTGAACATCACAGAATATTTAAATAAATATTAAATAAATACATATTAATTTAATAATAAATGCATAGAATATTAAAATTTTGACATCTTAGGTTGACATCTAGAATACTGAGAATATATAGTTAAAAGGGATCAAAATTAAATTCAGTTTTTGAGCCGAGTGGCTGTGCACTACAGTTGCACAAGAAAATAAGTGTTGGCAAAGACTTGCAATCTGTATGCTTTTTCACTACAGAGCTTTTCCGGTTCAATTCTTAGTTGATTGAAGAGTTCTATTGCATTTGCTGGAAAAAAGCGACTTAGGCTGTCCAGGCTTTTTAAGTTGCTTTGAAGAGGATGTCTTTGTTTCAGCAATCCTGGTGGCTTCTCAACGAGAGTGAAACAAGCCATCAATATTGAGAATGTCTAATCTTCCTGTTAGCATTTCGGCTAATGTGAAAATGTTTCTTGTGTTAATTGTCTGTTTCCAGGGTGGAATGCTGAGATTGGAAAGTAGGATGGCTCTAGAGATAGTAAATGGGTGATTTGAGATCCTATTCAGCCATCTCAAGAGCCAGTATTCAATACTTAGGAGAGCTTTCAGGTTACTTGGTGGGGCAAGGACCAAATCTGTGAAGCATACCGTAGGATGGGAAGTATACATTTCAAGATATACCTTTTAACAAGATCTGGGTTTCTAATGCCAATTAACTCCTGTTTGGTAGCCCAGAACACTGCATATGTTTTAGCTTTGATGTAATCAAAGTGCTCAGAGAATGTTAGTCCCTCATCCCATTTTAGGCCAAGGCCTACGTGCAATTTAAACTTTGCATCCACTTACAAGCATAGAGATATTGTTCTTGCTCTTTTTCTTTGTAATTGTCATCTGTGCAGATTTGCTTGGGTTTAAAAGTAGTCCAATACAGTCGAGGTAATACTCCAGTTCTTTTATTGTGTTATTGGCTTGTTGATTTGTTTGCTTAACTTGTTGTAGATCTTTGGGTCATCAGCATACATAATAAAGTTGTCTTTATGGGATGCAAAAAATGGTTCCAGAGCTGCAGCAAATAACAGTGAGGAGAGAATGCCTCCTTGTGGCATTCCCTGTGAAATGGAGTAATGGGCAATAAAATCGTCATTACAGATTATGAGGCATCTTTACTTCAGAATGTTACATAAAATCTTCAGAAGATTGCCTTGTATTTTGAAGTAGAAAGATAAAATTTGTTCCAGGGCCGTTATCGAGACATTGTCAAAAGCTATGAATATGTCTGGGAAGATAACACAAGCTGTTCCTTATTGTTGAGAGCTTTCTGCATCCGGAAAAGGGTCTGAAAGAAGGAAGGATTATGAAGGACCATTAGTATAATGATGATTTGTTACAAAAAAATTTGTTCTGTAAAATGGACTAACTCAATTCAGTTTATATAACTCAGTCATGGTGGCAAATATTAATAAATTGTTGGTGACTCTATTGTCAGGGAAACGGAGAACATGGTATGTTGTTGTTATTTGGTTTTTAGGAGCATTAGCAACTAAGGCCATATTGCTCCGGGAATATGCGGTGGTCATTCCCTGACCTTTCCGCATCCTCCGTATTTGGTGGTGACGGGCTCGAACCCCAGTCTAATCAAGAAGCATGTGCTACGCACTGCTGCTCCTTCCCACCTGGCTGCGGAGGCACCTAACATGGTATGTAAAAAGGATAGGTGGAACAGGACCAGGGTATGTCTGCCAGGGGCAAAGGTTGATGACGTTGTAGAGCGGATATCATCTTTTAAGGACACAAAAGGTGATATTGTTGTAAACGTTGGCACTAATGATATTAAGAGTAGGAGACAGACGGAATTACTTAACAAGTACAGGTCACTGCTGAAAAAAAGCCGTGAATTAGGGTTGAATTTGAAAGTGTCTGCAATTCTGCCCAGACACGATGGGAGGGAGTATATGATGAGAGCCTTGTCGACCAATTTGGCCCTGGAAAGACTGTGCAAAGCTCAGGGGGTTAGAATTTTTTTCAGCCTGGTCTGTACTTGTTAACAGGAGAGACTGCTTCTACAGGGATGGGATACACTTAAATAGAAAGGGTTCAAGAATATTTTCTGATGCTATCGAGGCAGTGTTAGGTGGATAAATATTCCTCTATTTATCCCCCCCCCATGAGTGATAGTAAAACAAAGCAAACTCAATTATAACACTGACATGCAAGTAACAATGTAAGCAGCAGCTAGTTTAAAGCCTACAAATTTAAAGAAATCACAGTTTGGTTATCTCAAAAAAAAAAAAATAAATAAAATAACAATTTTACATGCAATGCTAAGTTACTCTGGTCTATCTTAAAGCATTTAGAAAAGTTAATATTAGCATATATGGCTTTACCCCATTCCCACATAAGGAAAGACAGACAGAATACATTCAAGTAGCAGAATAACTTCAGAATATAACTACTCATGGTGTTATATTCTCAATCTCCCTAATAGAAAAATGAATTTAACCCCTGGCATTGCTGCTGTGAAGGGTCTATTGTATATACCATGTTTGTATACAATAAAGATTATATATATATATAAAAAAAAAAAAAAAAAAAATTTGCATTAATACGGAATTTTAAAAACAAATGATATATAATTATTGCTACATTTACCTCTTTGAGACATTCTGTGCAACATTTCTGCATCTTCCACTGTAATGCAAGCAGTAGGAATCTTAGTCACATTGTTGCTATAATCTTGCCAACCAGTATGAGGGCTATAAATAGAAAAAGGTGTAATTGATCGAACCAGAGATGCAACACCTCCCAGTTCAGCAGTGTGTAGTGCAGCATAATCCCGATATTCCACTGACACTCCATAACTCACATAACCTTGATTGAACACAACAATTTTTCCCTTCACCTAAAAATAAAATTAAAAAGAAAAGTAATTTTGCAAAATTTTATACAGAGATATGTGGATGTTATAATACAGTATTATATAGTTTCACTAATTCAGTTAAGCATTGTATTATATTATTATTATTATTATTAGCCACATGGTACAAGGAAGCCTGAGGCTTATGCTGCATCAGCCAAAAAAAAAAAAAAAAAATTCCCCGAGTTACCCCATGTGTGTGCGTGTATGAGAGAGAGAGAGAGAGAGAGAAATAGAAAGTCATCACCAAGAAAGAGAAGAATAATGATTATTGTAGACTAATCATTGTAGACTAATGTTATTAGTGGAGTCCCTCAGGGTTCAGTGCTGGGTCCATTATTGTTTTCTGTATTTATAAATGATATTGATGATGGTATATCAAACTTAATGTCCAAGTTTGCAGACCATACAAAGGTTGGCAGGGTTGTTAAGAACACTACTGATGCTATGCTGCTGCAACAGGATCTGGAAAGGTTGAGCAGATGGGCTGAGAGGTGGCAACTGAAGTTTAACATTAACAAATGTAAAGTACTACATATCGGAAACAGCAACCCCAGAACAACATATCAACTCTGTGGTGCTACAGTGACAGTGGTAGAGAATGAAAAGGACTTGGGGGTAATTGTGCAGGCAGATATAAAGTTCTCTGAGTAGTGCAGATGGGCTGCAAGAGTAGATCATGGTGTATTGTCAATGATATATAGGAATTTTTCTAGCAGGGATAAGGAGGTGATTATTCCCTTGTATAAGGCAATGGTCAGGCCACACCTTGAGTACTGTATACAGGTCTGGAGGCCTCATTTCAAGAAGAACGTAGAGCTGCTGGAACGAGTACAGAGTAGGGGAACAAGATTAGTGAATGGAACAAAGGGTTGCTCTTACAAAGAAAGGCTTAAGTTCTGCAAATTACAGTGTCTGGAGACTAGGCACCAGCGAGGTGATCTGATAGAGGTGTATAAAGCTTTGAATGGTTTGAGCATGCTCAATGTGGATGGGATTCTTCCTCTTGCTCAGAATAATCACCTGAGGGGGCATAGATTCAGTTTGAGGAAAGACAGATGTAGGATAGATGTGTGGAAATTTGCCTTTAGCCAGCAGGTAGTTGGTTGGTGGAACAGACTTCCATCCCTTGTTGTGGAAGTTGATAACCTAAATTTAAGGTTCAGCTGGACAGGTATTTCAAACGAACGGATTGGTGAAATGGAAGTGGTTTTTTTTTTTTTTTTTTTTTTGGCTGATGATGCATTAGCTTGCTTTCTTGCATCATATGCCTCTACTAATCCTAGTGCTAATAATATAAGCCTAATTGAAAAAGATCAGCAAGCCACAAGGCCAACTAGAAGTGTGAGAACTGGGGCTGTCACCAACTCTGCTCACACCTTTCACCCAATAGGTTACCTATTTAAAATTACAAAATAACAAACAACGTTGTTTACATATTTAGCTACAGATTTTAGCAACAATTTTCCTTAAAAACTATAACCTTATACTGCCTTATGAGAATCTCATCAAATCAGAGATAACATATCGATATACCTTCGGTGCAACATTTTATATATTCCATTAGTAATAGCCTTTACATGCAAAAGGCATGTGCAGGGGGGGGGGGGGCAAAGCTCTCCCAAGCACACTTTTTTTTTTGTCTCACATGCTGATGCTTGTAAAATCTATCAACATGGAATATGTAAATCCCCCTCCCACACAAAAAAAAAAAAAAAAAAAAAAAGTTCTGGGTACAAAGCGGAAGCTACAAAAAAAGTTTAAGTTGAAAACCAGACAGTCAAAATCTATATTTTTTAGGGGTGGAGAGGGAGAGAAGATTATGCAAGCTCTCCCTCTCCACTAAAAACCACATTGCCAGCTTTTACAATTATATAATATACAAACGGCCTTGAGAGGGGCTTTATTTCACTCAGTTCTCCCCCACTTGGATGCACCTACGAAATGGCACTGAAAATGATTATGTCATTAAGTTACCTGGTTAGCTTTGGACTTTAACTCGTCGAAACTCCCCACGACTAATGCTTCTGCGGTTATCCCATTAGCAGGTGTTCCAATACTACCACCAAGTCCAAGGAGCGAGATTTTTTGTTTTCGTGGATACAGCATCCAAGCAGATTCATTTCCTCTTTCCCAATGCGGAACTAGGGCTGGTTCAGTGTGCACGTTATCTAAGTTTTCGGCTTTCAGCAAATTAACCATGTAATCAATAGCATTTTCAAGATTTTTACTTCCGGCAATACGCGATCCGAAGGTATCCACAAACTTTGCCAGCTGATTATACGTTTGACCTTTCTGCTTCCCGTTCACCACGTACTCCACAATATTTCTTACCACGCTCTTATGCTTATAAATTTCATTACGCAAATGTTCAGGAAGCGTACAATTCAATGCATTACCCTCTACTAAGTCGATGACACTAATACATACGAAGCTGAAACAGAGGAGAAGACAAGCACGACAAACATTTTCCATAGACAGTTTCGAGCCCATCCTTCAATTTGCCTTTGTGTACTCTACAATATCAGGCGCAGAAAAATACATAAACGATTCACACAGACAAGTTGCTTACGGCATGTCACTGACGATAACACTAATCCGGTTTTGGAAGAACCCATCACGCAGGGCTACGACCAGCGGTATAAAGTTCACGTACAGCTGATAGCCATTCCGCAGATAAAAATTTCAAAATTAGTGACAAAAGGATAATTTGCATTACGCAACACCAGATGGCGTAAAACGAGTATTCGAGATGTTCCTTAACAGCAGCATTAAAAAAAAGTGCGTACGGGCTCGTATTTAATGCACAACAGGTGGTTACTATTTTTATCGGTTTATTTGTACGTGAATATTGTTGGGGTAAGGTTTTTTAGGGACATTAGAGACTAAGGTCATATTGCTCCGTGTATATTGACTGTAAATTGTGTGTGTTCTGTGGTGGATTTTCTGTTTGGCTGGACGGAAAACCCGAGTTTCCAGTAGAAAAAAAAAAAAAAAAAAAACATTCTACAATCACCTGAGATCGACTAACTCAGCCACGTTGTGAAAAAGGCTCATACAAATTCCTCATTTTATCGACGGAATCAAACTCGAACCTTTTCCACCCGGCAAGTGAATAAATTACCGTAGTACCTCCACACCGTAGTGCAGAGCCGATCCACTACTACTAATCTGTTGGAGACTCTCTTCAGAATGCAGCACGCATTAAATGAAAAAGCCCAAATTGACATCATATTCCTTGACATAAAGGCAGCTTTCGATAATGTGTCGTTACCTGCACTTGAAAACATATTGAAAGTTTATTTCCGCATTGAGGGCAAACTATTGCAGATCATCAAGACCATTTTGAAGCCAAGGCACCTAATTGTACAACACCAAGAATTCCGTGCAGAATACACCCTCACTTGGGGCATCATCCCTCAGGGAGGTGTTTTAACAGATTTGCTGTTTGCTGCCGCCCTGGAGCCTTTTCTGGCGCGGAATCAGAATTTTATTTCCTACGCCGATGATGTAAAATATTTTGTTGTCTCTAACGAAGGATGTCTGGTGTCCGACGTCAATTTCCATGCCAACACTAAGCTGTATGAACTGGAGACATACCTACACAAAATCGGTTTGTGGCTAAACTCAGACGAGTCAGCACAACTGACAATAACTAATAAGAAGATCAAAAATCAAATCAAATTATCTCTTAATGGAGCACAGATTAAGAAAGTCAACTCATACACCGACCTAGGAGTGACGTGGGACGAGGGCCTTGCCTTCCAAAGGCACTTTCAGAACACGAGAACAAAAACTCCTCTCGCTGCCATATGGGCTGTAAGATAGGAAATAACTGGGATTCAAAACCAGCAGCTAGTGACCCAATATATCCAAAAATGTATCGTTCCTGTATCCTTATATGCTTCGACAATTTTGTCCTCTGCTCCAAATACTTATATTAGGAAATTTCTCGGCCTGGAATACTGGTTGCTCCGGTTGTTGAATAGGATTGCCGGGAAGTCCTTCACCATTCCGAAATCCATACTATACGCAAACTTGAACACAGCTCCGTGGATTCAGATGATCACAATACGTAACATCTACACTCTGGCACAACTTCTGATTGGGAGTTTATATGCCCCTCAAATTGAAAATCTTGTAGTAAGGCCCCGCCCTGGAGCCCGCTTCCACAACCCTCATAGTCTCCGAAGCGCTCTCAATAATACGGACGGATTAAGGCGGATGTTTCCTGCCAATACTCTGGAGCTCTTTAAAGACCTCAAAATAGACCCGGACAGGTACTGCCATGAGTAAACTTACAGGAAGCTCATTGCAGCGAATCTGTATACGAAACTACAAATGTGATGAAGAATGTAATTGAAGAAAGACTTCAAGTGCCCTCGAACTCATAAAAATCTTAAATGAACGATATATTATATTTCCAAAATATAGGACTGAGGGTATTCCTTTTGTTCAGAGAATGACAATGAGGACCAATTCATAGTGTAAATGACGATGTCATTTTTCTATGTATGTATATTGTTTTTTATATAATATCGGTGTTTAGATACACCATAGATAACTCTTAATAAACTACAAAGTAGTTGTTGTAGGCATCATTTGCTCTTTCTCATATTGTGCTCTGCCTTCACGACGAGTTGCCATGATATTGCACTACTTCGAATAAGTAACGCTTCACTAATAGAGAAGACTATTGTTACTTATTCTCAGTTGAGTACCACCACAGAGACAGCACTGTTTCACGGCTATTGGCCGATCATCAGTGGGTGGGCAGGTACCCTGGTATTGCAGACATGACGACCTAGTATTGACATCTACACCTCTTGGCATCTCTCATATTGTGTGATTAACTTCACAACTGGGTCGTCATGTCTGCAATACCAGGGTACCTGCCCACCCACTGATGATCGGCCAATAGCCGTGAAACAGTGCTGTCTGGGTGGTGGTACTCAACTGAGAATAAGTAATAATAGTCTTCTCTATTAGTGAAGCGTTACTTATTCGAAGTAGTGCAATATCATGGCAACTCGTCGTGAAGGCAGAGCACAATATGAGAAAGAAAAAATGATGCCTACAACAACTACTTTGTAGTTTATTAAGAGTTATCAATGGTGTATCTAAACACCGATATTATATAGATACCAAACTCTTAAAGTATTATGCCTTGTGCATTTATTTATTTTAAATAAATGCACAAGTTTTATTTATTTATTTTAAATAAATGCACAAGTTTTATTTATTTATTTTAAATAAATGCAAATGTTTTGTAATTTTGTAATTTTTCTATGAAGCTATGATTTCTGTATCTATGTAATTTTTCCTCTATATATATATATATCTTATGTACACTCTAATAACTTAACATGCATCCTGGGATGCAAATTCCGAGTATCCACTAGAAATCGATCTACCACCTTACAGAGCCGCACGTTGTGCAAATTTTTCATGCCTATAAAAACACGGGTTGCAACGACATCTCTTCGTTCCCGTTTTTTGGCTTGTTCAGTCGGATAGCTACATTTCCAGTACTCTGGATGGCAGGTCATCGTTTAGATGATTCTTTGAGCAGGTTGTTAAGGGACTTGAAGCCGGGCAGTCACAGGCGGAGATGGCATGTTGCCTTAATGTGTCACGCAGTGCCGTCTCGGCATGATGGAAGCAATTTCACGAGACGGGAACCATTACCAGAAGAGCTGGCCAAAGTCGCCTGACGGCTACATAAATGGAACGCTATCTGGTTCTAACAGCAAAACGGAATGCTATCTGCTTCTAACAGCAAAACGGAACCCTACTGTCCTGTCATCAACTGTCTCTTGATGTTTTTGAGGCCACAGATGAAAACATTTTCCAACGAGACTGTGTCAAGAATGTTCAAGTGGACTCTATGCAAGGAAGCCAGTACTTTGTATCCCTAAACACACTAACACTACCACAAACCACTGCAGAGCTCCTCACCACTGGTGCCGTAAACATGTGACTTTATGTGCTCTGACAATTGGGATACAGTTCTGTTCTTTTTTGCATTCGTAGCCCAGTGGTCAGGTGCGGGAGTGCAGTAGCACACGCTCTTTGAGTAGACCGGGGTTCAAGCCCCTGACTGCTAAATACAGTCGATCTGCCAACCCGCAATGGACCAGCGTGGCAGATTATGATCCAATTCCTTCAATATGAATTGTTGAGAAAGCTTCCATCCTATAAACAGAAAATTTATTTATTTATTTATTTATTATCCTGCAGTGGATTGATAATAACGACAGTTTACCTTTTTTTTTTTTTTTTTGCTTTTTCTGTTCTTTGATCCATCCCGTTTTAGCCTACGAACAGATTCCAGACATTATTTCATCTGGAAACAACGAAAAATGCAGTATCATCGCTGCAACAACAGAGGAAGACGCTTAAGGTGGAGGCGGTGTTCTTGTGCGGGACGACATAATGATCAACAACCGTACTCCTCTTCGAGTTTTTCATAGGGATGCAGTAACTCCGCACAAAAAATTATATTAGGGTCTCCCGTAAAATGATTACATCTACCCGTATATTTATTTTGTCTGTAAATTGCGTGTGTTCTCTTGTCGATTTGCCTGTTTGCTGGACGAAAAAAACCCTGTTTCTGGGGGGGGGGGGGATAACCTTGCTATCTACGCCTGAGACCGACTAACTTAGCCACGGAGTGAAAAAAGTCCATTAAAGTTCCTGGCGTCATCGACGGGATTTGAACCCGGGCCTCTTCCACCCAGTGTGGGAAGCACGGTGATGATGCCACTGTGCTTCCCGCACAGACAGTAACTCCGCACAGGTATCGAAAATAGAACATCGTTCACTATGTGTGGCTTTTTTTTATGTGAGGTTAGCCGAGATGTTCTTTCCATGCACAACACCACTGCACATAGAGCTGAAGTAATAGAGGAACAGCTTCAAAATGAAGGTATACGACGACTGCTGTGGCTAGCACGATCATAGATTTAAATCCGATCGAACATGTGTGGGACGCTCTTGGGCAGCGCATTAACGGGAAACGTCAAATCCTCGGTCGCTTGGTGAGCTGTCTGCACTGGTGGAAGAATGGAATTTGTTGCCACAGAATCTTACGGACTCCCTCATATCGAGCATAGTTCACCGCTGTCAGCCCTGTTTAGGGATCCCCGTATGATCGCCGTATGATCCCCGTTGGAGGGGATCATACGGCGTACTGATATCATGTGACAATATTTTAGAGTATTGATATCATGTGACTGTGTACATCTTATATCGATTTCTGTAATGTGACCGTTTTGGTAGTTCTTATACAACCCCTATAAATGTCCCTTATACCTTCCCAAAATTTCTTATGTCTCTTCATTTCATTGTCATTCTACGGTACACCACCAAACTAAATTTTGTCCCACTTCATCGCAAGCAGCAAGAGTTACACTACGTTTTCTACATATTCTTTTAATTTTGTCGAGCAATTCTTTTAATTTTGTTGTAATACGATCAGTAGTAGTAAGGGCAAATGATGCAAGAAAGCAAACTTATATAGCATCAGCCGAAAAAAAAAAAAACACACACACAATTCATCCATGCATACCCTCCAACAATCTGTCTGGTTCTCCCTTGAATTTATTCAAATCATCCACTTGCACGAGAACAAATGGAAGCCTGTTCCAACAATCAACTACCCCCCTAGCTGAAGGCAAACTTCCGCATATCTATCCTGCAACCAACCTTCCTCAATTTGAACTTATGCTCCCTCATGTGTGTAGTCTCAGCAAGTGCAGGAATACCGTTCAGTTAACATTCAGCTAACTCAATCCATTCAAGGCTTTAAGCCTAAATCAGATATCCCTGCAGGTACTTGGTCTCAAGATGCTGCAATTTGCAGAACTGAAGCATTTCTAGGTAAAAGCACCCTTTGTTCTCTTCGCCAATCTGGTTGCTCCTCTGCACCCATTTACGAAGGACGTAGATCTGCAGATCTACAAACATACCTCAGATCTGCAGATCTACGTAGATCTGCAGATCTGAGGCCTACAAACCTGTATAAAGCACTTTTCATGGCAGCGCGGATTTGCGGTTTATACAGAGTGAGCAGCTGTTTGGAAGAAAAGTAACGCCGAGAGCGAAAAAGAAAACCAAGTTTTTCAGATGCAGAGGAAGCAATATTTGTAATATGCTTGTGCCAAGAGAGATTAGAAGTCAGGGTAATCCCCAAAAGAGATATATCATTTTGCCTAGAAATCGGAGTGTCACTAAAGATAAGCATAGGAGCAGAAGAATCCTTTTTGCGAGATATAAGACAAGACAGAGTTTTAGAAGGGTTTAAATCAACTAAGTTGTCTTTGGCCAACTGGAGAATTACCTGAAGATCGGCATTTAAGGAATTGGTAGCAGAATTTCGAGAAATTGATGCTGATTGACAAGGTTTCTCAAAATGGAAAGAGGAATGCAATGTGCTATTATCGGCAAAACTATGGATAGATTTCCAGTCAATGGAAGAAGGTCATTAATATACAAGAGGAAAAGAGTGGGGTAAAGAACTGAACCTTGGGGGACACCGGCATTAGTTGGGAAGTTAGAAGACTCAGAGCCATCTACCATCACCCTCAGTGAGCGATTAGTGAGAAAACTGATTAACCAATTACTAAAAACAGTTGGCAAACCATAAGATGGAAACCTGTTTAGAAGACTTTTATGCCAAACAAGATCGAAAGCCTTTGAGATGTCAAGAGCAACTACTGGTGTTTCCCTGAACCTTCATTGAATTAGTCCATAAATGGGTAATAAAGCCAGAATATCACCGGTGGATCGACATTGACGGAATCCATAATGATGATCGTTGATCAGACGGAAGATTTCTAGGTAGTTTAAGAGTTGGCGGTTAATTGATTTCTCCATTACCTTAGAAAGAGTAGAAGTAATTGCAATGGGGACGATAATTGGATAGGAGGGATTTGTCACCCTTTTTAGGAACTGGCTGGATATGAGCAAATTTCCAAGCAGAAGGAAAAACACCTTTGGAATAAGAAAGTGAAAAAAGCGGCAAAGAATACAAGTAAGTTCAGGAGCACAGGTTTTGAGAACAAATGGAGAAATACCATCGGGACCTGGAGCTTTCTTAACATCAAGATTCTTCAAAATCCTTCTGAGATTCTTTTGACAGAAGACCACAGGAGGCATTGAATGGAGCGTGTTGGAATGATGGGAGGTGTTTTACCAAGATCATTAATACATGAGTTGGAAGAAAAATGGGATGCTAGCAGGTCAGCTTTATCCTTGGTTGAAGTGACAACAGAACCATCTGGTTTGGACAGAGGTGGGAGCAGAGATGGGCAAAAGATGCGGCCAATAGCTTTGGTAAGAGACCAGAATGCTCGGGTACCATTATCGCAAGAAGCAAGTTTTCTACTCTTAGCCTGTTCAAACTCTAGTTTGGACTGATTAATAACTGCTTTACAATTGTTGCGAGCTTTGGTGTAGGCAGAAAATGAAACTGGAGAATTAGAAACAAGCCAATTACGATATGTAACATTCTTCTCTTCAACAGCCTTAGCACATTTATTGGAAAACCAAGGTTTAGATAAAGGACGAGATTTTAAAGTGGAGTGTGGGATAAAGGATTCCATTCCTGCTTGAATAATTTCACTGACACGATCTGAGCAAACGTTGATATCAGAAGTTTTGAAACAATAATCCGACCAAGGAAAAGAAGACGTCTCGCAGGTCATCCCATTTTGCTTTCTAGTAATGCCAAACAACACGAGGTTGGGAATACCCATTAGATAAAGATTCCATTGGAGAAGAGACAATCACCAAGTTGTGATCTGAAGTGCCTAAAGGACCTCTCGCTTCAACCGTGTACTTAAAAGGGATGTTTGTGAAAAAAAGATCAAGCGTATTGGCTGTATGATTAGGATTGTCCGGTATTCTTGTAGGTAAATGAACAATCTGTGCAAGGTCATTAGTAATTGCAAAAGCCTCTCGACCTGCTGGGTCGGTGTGACTAGAAAACGGAAGCCAGCTGGAGTTGTGAACATTAAAATCACCAAGGAAAATTACCTCACTGTTAGGAAAGTTGGACTGGAGAAAGTCAAGTTGAAAAGAGAGGAAGTCAAAGAGCTCCAAGTGATTAGTGGAGTTGGGAGAACGGTAGAGGGAACAGATGAATTTGACACAATGAGGTAGAGAGATTTTAAGCCAGAGAAGATCAATGAGAGGAGATTCCAAATTACCAAGTCTCTGACAGGGAATATCAGAACGGACATATGCACAAGTTTTTTTTTTTTTTTTTTATGAGAACCCCAAACACGAGAGGTATTAGAACCTATAGTACTTAGTACCGTGCTTGGGTTTGAGGTTAAGAAGACGAAAGAAGATATTTGTTGACATTGGACTTGAACTTCTGTAGATTGTAATTTTCAGGAAATACGTATGAAGGAAGGTTGTTCCAGAAAAGGGCAGTTGAATGAATAAATGAGGAAGATGAAAAGTTGGTTCTGTGGGTTTGAAGTTGGACAGTAAATGGATGTTGGCTGGTGGCGGCACGTGTTCGGACTGTTTTGAAAGAGAGAGCGGGAATTATAGAAGCCAATTCAGAAGAACAGTGCCCATGGAAGTATCTGTAGAAGAGGCATGCAGCAGAAACAGTGCGTCTATGAGAAAGCGAGTGGAGAGATTCTGTTAGAGATGAATCATTAATTAAACTAACTGCCCTCTTCTGAATGGAATCAAGAAGCCGGAGAGAGGTTTTGGGGGCACCACCCCAGATATGGGAACAATATTCCATGGCAGGGCGAATTTGCGATTTATACAGAGTGAGAAGCTGTTTGGAAGAAAAGTAACGCCGAGAGCGAAAGAGAAAACCAAGTTTTTTAGATGCAGAGGAAGCAATATTTGTAATATGTTTTATGACAAGAGAGATTAGAAGTCAGTGTAATCCCCAAAAGAGATATATCATTTTGCCTAGAAATCGGAGTGTCACTAAAGATAAGCATAGGAGCAGAAGAATCCTTTTTGCGAGATATAAGACAAGATTGAATTTTAGAAGGGTTGAAATCAACTAACTTGTCTTTGCCCCACTGGAGAATTACCTGAAGATCGGCATTTAAGGAATTGGTAGCAGATTTTCGAGAAGTTGAAGCTGATTGAGCAGGACAAGGTTTCTCAAAATGGAAAGTTGAATGCAATGTGCTATCATCAGCAAAACTATGGATAGGATTTCCAGTCAATGGAAGAAGGTCATTGATATACAAGAGGGAAAGAGTGGGGGAAAGAACTGAACCTTGGGGGACACCGGCATTAGTGGAGAAGTTAGAAGACAGAGAGCCATCTACCATCACCCTCAGTGAGCGATCAGAGAGAAAACTGGATAACCAATTACTAAAAACAGTTGGCAAACCATAAGACGGAAGCTTGTTTAGAAGATCTTTTTGCCAAACACGATCAAAAGCCTTTGAGATGTCAAGAGCAACTACTTGTGTTTCACCGAACCTTTCCATTGAATTAGTCCATAAATAGGTAACATAAGCCAGAATATCTCCAGTGGATCGACACTGACGGAATCCATACTGGTGATCGTTGATCAGACGGAAGGTTTCTACAGGAGCGGATTAAGGTCGGTTGAGGCCCCGGGCGCAAAGAAAATATTGGGCCCCTTAAAAAAAAGAGAGAGACAGGGAAAATAAAAATACATGTTAACTATTTTATAAATAAATAAAAAATATTATGTACTATTAATGTTTTATTTCCAATAAAATTTGAATATAATATAATTAATAATAGCATAATAATAATCACAAAGTTTTGAACTAATATGTTCAACTAATTTGCTGAGGTTTTGCGTGGGCCCTTCAGAAGTCGGGGCCCAGGGCGCGCGCCCGGTGCGCCCGCCTTTAAATCCGCCTCTGGGTTTCTAGGTAGTTTAAGAGTTGGCGGTTAATTGATTTCTCCATTACTTTAGAAAGAGTAGAAGTAATTGCAACCGGACGATAATTGGATGGGAGGGATTTGTCACCCTATTTAGGAACTGGCTGGATATGAGCAAATTTCCAAGCAGAAGGAAAAACACCTTTGGAATAAGAAAGTGAAAAAAGGCGGCAAAGAATAGGAGTAAGTTCAGGAGCACAGGTTTTGAGAACAAGTGGAGAAATACCATCAGGACCTGGAGCTTTCTTAGCATCAAGATTCATCAAAATCCTTCTGATATCCTTTTGACGGAAGACCACAGGAGGCATTGAATGGAGCGTGTTGGGAATGGTGGGAGGTGTTTTACCAAGATCATTAATACATGAGTTGGAAGAAAAATGGGATGCTAGCAGGTCAGCTTTATCCTTGGCTGATGTGGCAACAGAACCATCTGGTTTGGACAGAGGTGGGAGCAAAGATGGGCAAAAGTTGCGGCCAATAGCTTTGGCAAGAGACCAGAATGCTCGGCTACCATTAGGGCAAGAAGCAAGTTTTCTACTCTTAGCCTGTTCAAACTCTAGTTTGGACTGGTTAATAACTGCTTTGCAACTGTTGCGAGCTTTGGTGTAGGCAGAAAATGAAACTGAAGAATTAGAAACAAGCCAATTACGATATGCAACATTCTTCTCTTGGACAGCCTTAGCACATTTATTGGAAAACCAAGGTTTAGATAAAGGACGAGATTTTAAAGTGGAGTGTGGGATAAAGGATTCCATTCCTGCAAGAATAATTTCACTGACATGATCTGAGCAAACGTTGATATCAGAAGTTTTGAAACAGTAATCCGACCAAGGAAAAGAAGAAAAGAAGTCTCGCAGGTTATCCCATTTTGCATTCTTGTAATGCCAAACAACACGTGGTTGGGAATAGCCATGAGATAAAGGTTCCATTGGAGAAGAGACAATCACCAAGTTGTGATCTGAAGTGCCTAAAGGACCTCTCACTTCGACCGTATACTTAGAAGGGTTGTTTGTGAGAAAAAGATCAAGCGTATTGGCTGTATGATTAGGATTGTCCGGTATTCTTGTAGGTAAATGAACAATCTGTGCTAGGTCATTAGTAATTGCAAAAGCCTCAGCATCTCGACCTGCTGGGTCGGTGTGACTAGAAAACGGAAGCCAGCTGGAGTTGTGAACATTAAAATCACCAAGGAAAATTACTTCACTGTTAGGAAAGTTGGACTGGAGAAAGTCAAGTTGCAAAGAGAGGAAGTCAAAGAGCTCCAAGTGATTAGTGGAGTTGGGAGAACGGTAGAGAGAACAGATGAATTTGACACAATGAGGTAGAGAGATTTTAAGCCAGAGAAGATCAAAGAGAGGAGATTCCAAATTGCCAAGTCTCTGACAGGGAATATTAGAACGGACATATGCACAAGTACCACCTTTGAGGCGAAAGGAATCATACAGCGAATAATTTGGGCATCTGAGATGAGCAGTAGATGAATCAATCGATATCTGAGATTCTGTCAGAAAAAGTACATGAGGTTTGGCAGACTGCAAGTGGAAATGGACATCGTTGAGATTAGAATTGAGACCACGTATATTTGTGAAGTGAATTAGGAAGTCCTTGGGAGGTTTAGATCTTTTCGCAGATAAGCTTGCTCTATTAGTTTGACAATTCATGGTGTATTCAATAGTAAGAAAAACTGGGTGGGACATGCTGTATGAAGTAATGAAATTTTTGGATATGGCGTACATGTGGTAAGAATATACCCAGATCCTTGACATAACGTGGCCTCGACAATGCTCCCCGCATACACACTACTCGGTCTCCCTCCAGTCACTATCTGGCAGAGTAGAGGCAGCAAGATTATACACTAGCTGATCCTGTAGCTTCCTAGAGAGTTACTAATAGGTTCAGTCCGGTGTACTAACTAGCGGCCGGCCTGCGAACACCGTTTTTGAGCTGTACCCTCGAAATGTAAGGAATATTGGATCTCGCCACGACGTTCATCATAACCTGAAAAGTCATCAATCATACTGCATGATGGAAGAGATAGGGAAAGGTTGACTGGAGCTTAGCTCTAGAGACTAAACATGGGTTCCACCATTTCAAGCCTCCAATAAGCAAAGTGGTGGTATTTCACCGGTTGATGAGAGTCATCTACCACCTAGTACTGCCTGGTAACGTAGAGGGGTGGCGTTCCTCCATGTGGTGTGGGCGCCACACCTCGACCCCTGCTTACGTTGGTTCACACCTGGGTGGTCACCCACCATGTACTTGCGCATGGAGGTTATACCCAGGATCACTAACAGTTCCCATCGTGAAGGTGCAAGCAGAGGATTTGGCTATCACAGACCGTCCGGACTTCGCCGAAATTGGGTCCACTTGACTTGAGTGCCACCCGAATATCAGTTCCATCAGCGTTTTAGACTCCCAGATAGCAAGTACAGCTTGTCTGGCATATCTGAGAGAATGTCTGTGACAACCTGAAGGACAAAGTACCACCTTTGAGGCGAAAGGAATCATACAGCAAATAATTTGGACATCTGAGAGGAGCAGTAGTTGAATCAACCGATAACTGAGATTCTGTCAGAAAAAGTACATGGGGTTTGGCAGACTGCAAGTGGAAATGGACATCGTTAAGATTAGAATTGAGACCACGTATATTTGTGAAATGAATTAGGAAGTGCTTGGGAGGTTTAGATCTTTTCGCAGATAAGCTTGCTCTATTAGTTTGATAATTCATGGTGTATTCAATAGTAAGAAAAAGTGAGTGGGACATGCTGTATGAAGTAATGAAATTTTTGGATATGGCGTACATATGGTAAGAATATACCCAGATCCTTGACATGAAGTGGCCTCGACAATGCTCCCCACATACACGCTACTCGACTCCCTCCAGTCACTATCTGGCAGAGTAGAGATAGCAAGATTATACACTAGATGATCCGGAAGCCTCCTAGAGAGTTACCAATAGGTTCGGTCCAGTGTACTAACTAGCGGCCGTCCTCCGAACACCGTTTTAGAGCTGTACCCTCGAAATGTAAGGAATATTGGATCTCGACACGATGTTCATCATAACCTCAAAAGTCATCAATCATACTGCATGATGGAAGAGATAGGGAAGGGTTGACCGGAACTTAGCTCTAGAGACTAAACATGGGTTCCACCACTTCAAGCCTCCAATAAGCAAAGTGGTGGTATTGCACCGGTTGATGAGAGTCATCCACCACCTAGTGGTGGTGGATGACTCTCATCAGGCGCCACACCTCGACCCCTGCTTAGGTTGGTTGACACCTGTGTGGTCACCCACCATGTGTACTTGTGCATGTAGGTTATACCCAGGATTACTAACAGTCCCGCCATCGTGAAGGTGCCAGCAGAGGATTTGGCTGTCACAGATCATCCGGACTTCGCCGAAATTGGGTCCACAGGCTTAATGTCCAAGTTTGCAGACGATACGAAGGTTGTCAGGGTTGTTAATGAGAGTACACTGCTGCAACAGGATCTAGAAAAGTTGAAGAGATGGGCTGATTGGTGGCAAATGAAGTTTGACAAATGTAAAGTATTACATATGGGAAGCAGTAATCCTAGAGTAACGTATCAACTCTCTTGTACCACACTGACAGTGGTAGAGAATAAAAAGGACCTGGTGGTAATTGTGCAGGCAGATATGAAGTTTTCTGAGCAGTGCGGTCTGGAAGAGTAGCTCACGGTGTCTTGTCAACGATATACAAGACTTTTTCTAGCAGGGATAAGGAGGTGATTATCCAATTGTGTAAGGCAACGGTCAGGCCACACCTTGAGTACTGTATACAGGTCTGGAGGCCTCATTTTAAGAAGGATGTAGAGCTGTTGGAACGAGTACAGAGAAGGGCAACAAGACTAGTGATCGGAACAAAGGGTTGCTCTTATGAAGAAAGGATTAAGTTTGGAAGTTACTGTGTTTGGAGACTAGGCACCTGCGAGGTAATCTGATTGAGGTATATAAAGCCTTGAATTGTTTGAGCATGCTTAATGCGGATGGGATTCTTCCTCTTGGTCAGAATAATCGCCTGAGAGGGCATAAATTCAAATTGAGGAAAGACGGTGTAGGATAGATGTGCGGAATGGATTTTTTTTTTTTTTTTTTTGATTTGGTAGTTGTTGGCGTATCGGCTTCTGTGGCCATATTGCACCTCCCAAGGTTTTTGCAGTACTTTGATCCAAGCCCGAGGCGAGAATCGAACCCGCGACCTTTGGGTTGCCGGGCAGGTACTTTACCCACTCGGCTAGCCCGGTCGGCCTGCGGAATGGAGGCACTGGTTTAAGCAGCATTGCAGGATCATCTAGACAAGACTTCAGTTATAGCTCGGACACAACATGGGTTTATTAAGGTTTGCCTTTAGCCAGCGGGTGGTTGATTGGTGGAACAAACTTCCATCTGTCGTTGTAGAAGTTGATAACCTAAACAGATTGAAGGCAGAACTTGACAAACATTTGGAGGGAGTGGACGGGCGAAATATGTTTTTTTTTTTTTTTTTTTGGCTGATGCTATATATAAGCTTGCTTTTTTGCATCATGTGTCTTTGCTAATGCTAATGCTAAATAACTATCTTACAGCCAGAAGTGTCTCAGTAAGCACAAGTTCCAGGAATTGACACGCCCTGTGAATAAAGGCTGCCACAGAGTTCAACCCTTGGTCCTTTCTTCTGGAACATTGTACTGGACAAACTTCTGGCCTTGGATCTCGCCCCCGTGGAAAGCCTGGCCTTTGCAGATGACATGATTTTCCTTGTAAAATGTAACACGCTAGTGGTTGTAGAGCAAAGATTAAATGCCGCCCTCTTGCAGCTGCAGCAGTGGGCACAAATGCACATGCTCAGAATATAGCCTGAAAAAAATACTTCTAAAAGGTAATTTGGAGATAAGAAGACGTCCACAAATCAAAATTAACACAACTACTATAAAAATGTTAACAGAACTAAAATATTTTGGAGCGGTCTTTGATTCAAAATTAACTTTTTACCCCCATTTGATGTACTTGGCGAAGAAAGTTAGAAATTATACAGGTTTGATTTCTAGGATCAGTCGAACAGACTGGGGACTCAAAAGAAAGACCCTGGCAATCATATACCGTGCAATGTTCCTACCTGTTATCATCTATGGTGCCGGTGCGTGGTTCACCCGCTCGGCTAGGGTAAGAAATAGGAACAAAATAGAATCGATACAAAGGACAATACTACTCACTATTACCAGAGCATGTCGCACAGTAAAGCACACCTGCGCTACAGGTGTGCTTTACTGGCCGTTGCTGGCCGGAGCTCTCCCACTTTACCTGGAAGTAGCCAAAAGAGGCTTATATTATAGATTTAAAAAGGGCATACCCACAGAATTTCTAGGGATAGTCCTTGATACAACTAACATCTTCAATGCTGAAAGAAAAAATATAGCCACAAAGCTCCATGAGCTATGGCAAACAAAGTGGGAGTAGGAAACCAGAGGTCTGGTTACCAAACGGTTTCTGCCACGGGTGTCAATGGTTAGCCCAAAGCCACCTAAGTGGTATGCCCCTGGACTTTTTGCAAATTTATATTGACAGGTCACGGTTCCCTAACAATCGAAATTAACCTCTTTAGGGCTGACTGATGACCCAAACTGCACCTGTGGCGAGAGTGAAGACTGGGCGCACATTCTATATGAATGTATAATATATGACATCCCCAGAACAGAGCTAATAGCACAGATTGGCCCCGTTCCCAGGGGAGAAGAACATCTGTTCATCATAGAAGAGGAAAATTATAAAGCCTTTACATCTTTCACACAGAAAGTATTCGAAATGCGCAGAACAGTCCAGAGAATGGCAATTCAGCCCCCCAGCAATTAAACAATAATCGATAGTCAAAATTCCCCAAGTTTCCGACCACGCCCAGACGATGACTTAAAAACTGTCAGGACAGCAGTATTCTGCACTCTGACAGAAACCTGACATGACAAAACTCCCCAGGACTACCCTACCATGTGTAGGAGCCTGGGGCCCTACACCAGATAAGTAATCATGTAGGGGAGGGAGAAGTACAGGCAGCAGGGAAGTAGATTAGCTGAAAAATATCAGTAAGCTGGTAGCAACTGCCATTTCTCTGTCAACATTGACCCAATTTTCCTAGATCTTGTTGAAGTAGCTTACCATGATGACTCTCATTAACTACCACAACCTTTGTATCATCTGCAAACTTAGACATTAAGCTTGATATACCTTCATCAATATCATTGATAAATATTGAAAACAACAGTGGGCTCAGCTCTGAACCCTGGGGGACTCTACTAATAACATTATTCCACGAATGTTATTAGTAGAGTCCCCCGTTAATAACCACTCGCTCTCTTCTTTCTCTTAAGCATACCTTTATCCATAGCAATAACTTGACCTTAATACCATATTGCTTCAGTTTGTAGAGTAGTCTTTTATGTGCAACAGTAACAAAAGCCTTCCAGAAATCCAAGTATACGATGTCAAAATTATTTTGACATCATTTACTGTGATTGCAGTATAATTTCATGATTATACTGTGATTGCAGTATAATTTCATGCCTGTCTAAATGGTCCTGCATTACTTTTTTTTAACCAGTGATTCCATTATTTTCTCTGGAACAGACGTTAATCATCAGGTCTGTGATCACTCTTGTTGCCTTTTGATCCTCTTTGTGAATTGGAGATATATTCGCACATCTCCACTCCATAGGGACCTCCACTCATAGGGTTTTAGGAGCATCAGCGACTACGGCCAGATTGCTCTATGTCTATTGTCTATAAATTATGTATGTTCTGAGGTCGATTTTCTCTTTGCTGGACGAAAAATCCGAGTTTCCGGGAGAAAGCTCCATGGTACCCACGCCTCAGACCGACTAACTCAGCCATGTTGTGAAAACAGGACTATAAAAATTCCTCATGTCATCGAAGGGGACTAGAACTTAGGTCTTTTCCACCCAGTGTCGGGAGGAAGGCGATCCTGCCAACTGTACCACCCACGAGGGCATATAAATATGCTTATACACCGATGAGTCAAACCATTATGACCACCTACCTAATATGATATTGGTCCTCCACGTGCAGCCAAAACAGCTCGTACCCCGCGAGGCATGGACGCTACAAGATTTCTGGTACCAACACGTAACCAGTAGATCCTTTAACTCCTGTAAGGTCCGTGGTTGAGACGCCGCAGATCGGAGTTGCTGTTCCGACACAAACCACAGATGCTCGATAGGATTGATGTCTGCGGAATTTGTAAGCCAGGGCAATACAGGGTAAGCCAGGGCAGAAGTCTTCCTCATGGAGCGCGAACCAGTCTCGAACAATCCGGGTGGTGTGGCATGGCACATTATCCTGCTGAAAGACGGCACCGCCAGAGGGGAAGATCATTGCCATGAAAGGTTGTACCTGGTCAGCAATGATATTTAAGTACTCAAATTCAAATTATTATATTAGGGCCACCCGTAACTTTTTACTTATACCCGTTTATGTAATATGTCTGTAAATTGCGTGTGTTCTCTGGTCGATTTGCCTGTTTTGCTGGACGAAAAAAAACCCCAATTTCTGGGGGGAAAACTTTGCCTATCTACACCTGAGACCAACTAAACCAGCCATACAGTAAAAAAGACCCTTAAAGTTACTCACGTCAACGACGGGATTCGAACCCGGGCCTTTTTCACCCGGTGTGGGGATGACGGTGACGATGCCAATGTGCTGCCCGCACAGACTGATATTTAGGTGTATATATATATGAATAAATTTGGCTGGGTGGCTCCTAGACAAACGTCCATCTCCACCTGTGATACTATCTTATTTACAAACTATGTAAAAGGGCCTGAATATATGTTGTGTTATTTTGTGTAGCATATGTGTGTGTTGTATGTGTTGGTTTAAATCCCATAGCCACCAGGGAGCAGTGAACACCTGGGCAACTGCTGCCTCGTGCCCGCCCCTAGCCACGAGGAGGCAGGCCTTAATTCAACTAACTGTGTATGTGAAAACACTAATCCCGCACCCACCTGAGGTAGTGCAAAGCAGGTGGGTGCCTACATCCCGCACTTGGGCTGCCCAGACTCAAGTGCCAGCAAAAAAATAAAAATAAATAAAATAAAATAAAATAAAATAAATAAATAATAAAGATAGTAAAATAAAAAAGAGATAAAAAGAAATAAACAAAATAAATAAATATATATACATATGTATAAAATAAATAAATAAACAAATAAATAAAATAAATAAATAATAAAAATAAAAAATAAAATAATAATAAATAAATAAACAAATAAATAAAATCATATGACGGCAACTAAATAAAAAATCATGCCAGTTAAAATACTAATCTATCAAAACAATTTACAATCTAGATACAGAAATTCATAGCTAAATTGGATTTTCTTCTCTTAAAACATTAACAGCACAAGACTAAATAAGATACTTGCCTTTGTAAATATGTGCTCTCATTACCATTTCCAAAATTATCAATCACCTGCAACAAATTAACTCTGAAATCAGAGTACAATACACAATCATAGAGAACATGATACCATGTCTGAAAAGGTCCACACTGGCATGTTGGTTCATTGATAAGACCAAAATAAAATAATTTGTGATTCAGAGTGCCATGTCCAGTGATTAAATGAGACAACTCTATTAAAGGGTAGAACTATTTGTCAATTTTCTTATCAATAGCAAACTCTACCCTTCGTAAAAACATCCGTGTAACCTCACCAGTTTCACTCTCCCTCCCCCATCTCAACTACCAAATATTCACTAACTTACACATAATATTTTTCTTGGCTATTTTAATATCAACAGTAATATCAGAAGTGACATTCATTATTCTTATTATTAGCTACATGGTGCAAGGGAGGCCTGAGGCTTATGCTGCACCAGCCAAAAAAGAAATTCCGAGTTACCTTGAGAGAGAGAGAGAGAGAGAGAGAGAGAGAGAGAGAGAGAGAGAGAGAGAGAGAGAGAGAGAGAGAGAGTCAAAATTAGAAGGGAATCACCAAGAAAGAGAAGAATGATGATATCCTCATAACCCTGGGTGTGCCAAGCCCATTCTCACCAGATGTGAGCCCCTGATAAACGTTATCTGTTTGGCCTTTTTAAGTTGTAACAGAATGCCCTGTAAGCAATATGCAAATCAAGTGGCAATACAGCCGCAATCACTTGAATTGCATTAGTAGAACCAGTTCTACAAACCCTCAACATAACCAGTATCATAGAAGGCTGAATAGATAATAACTTTTGTCTAAATTTCACGCTGACGTCTATTTTTCTAAATAAACATCAGCATGCCAGGTACATGGATGATTGGACCCGGGGACCAGCAGAACATCGGCCAAAGCATGACACCGCTGCCACCAGCTTGCTTTCGTCCCACGGTGCATTCAGGCACCATCACTTCCCCAGGTAAACGACGCACACGTACTCGGCCGTCCACATGGTGGGACAGGAAACGTGATTCATCGGACCAGACGACCTTCTTTAAATCACTCAAGGTCCAGTTTCGATACTCGCGTGCCCGTTGTAGGCGCTGTCGTGGGTGAACCATGGTTAACATGGGCATTCGCAGCGGCCTGCGGCTACGCAGTCCCATCTTCAGCAGGGTTTGATGTACTGTGTGTGTTGTGACACATTACTCCCGTCACCAGCATTCCAGTTACCGGCGAGTTGCGCCACAGTTGCCCTTCTGTTGCTCCGTACCATCCAGGAGAACCTTTGCTTACCTCGAGCATTGATGAGCCGTAGTCGTCCAACACCTCGCCGGCGGTTCGTGGGTTTCCCCTCCTCGGACCACTTTCGGTAGGTACTGACCACGACTGACTGTGAGCACCCCACCAGCCGTGCCATTTCGGATATGCTCGACTCAGTCGTCTGATACTGAGAAACATTAGATACTGAGTTCCATTACAAGTTGGCCTTTGTCAAACTCGCTTAAGTCCGCTACCTTTCCCATCCGAAGAACAAGAGTAACGCTAATTAACGGAACTCAGTATCTGATGTTTTTATACCATGTCCCGACCCGCGCGCCGTAGTTCACCTGCAGTTGCTGCGATTTGCATAACGACTTACTTAGGCTCATCAATGTATTATCCTACACAATAATATAAGCATTCTTACCCTACATACAATAATATAAACATGCTTACAAATTGTTTGGCATTAATACAGAAATAAGAATAATAATAATAAAAAAAGCAGTTACTCAAGTGTATGAATTCTGTGGCAAATTTCAACTTTGTACTTTCTTTCCTTTATAAATAAAACAGGATCTTATTAACGAAGAAAGTTAAAAAGCAAAGCAACAGGCTAAAAGTAGTGCAAGTACTGTGGCTCGAAGGAGAACTGAAGAGGGCGGTTCATCTACGCGGTGCTATATGTGCAATGTTTACAGAATGTCCCGACAGGGCCGTGATACAGCCAAAGAGATTTGCCTTTGTGCATGTGTTCGGTACTAAGAGTATAAGGAAATTAGGGGCGAACTTGGCGTTCTGATTCAAGTTGTTGATTCAAGTTGAAGAACAGGGTGGATGCCCTCGAAGGACTTAAAATGGGGGCCATCAAGCACTTATCAGAGCCCTCACTTATACATCAGGCAACAGAGCTTCAATCCCCAAGGCAAAATGAACTAGTCCGAGAGCAGGTAGTTATTGTCAGTGAGTATTGTGTCGGGGAAATGGGAAATATATTGAACAAAAAGGGTAAGTAGAATAGGACTAGGATATGTCTGCTAGGATTAAATATAGATGACATTGTACAGCAGATGTCATCTTTTAAGGGAAAAGGTGATATTGTTGTACACCTGGGTAATAATGATATTAAGAATACAAGATCTGAGGACTTACTTAACAAGAAAAGGCAGTGCTGAGAAAAAAATCATGAGTTAGTTTTAAATTTGAAAGCGTCTCCAATCCTGCACAGACATGATAGGAGGAGGTCTCAAGGAATGGGATTTCAAGCCCTGCTGTGGATCATCATGGAACTAATAAATACATGGGCTATGTTAGGGCAACTAAGAGTAGCAACAAGTGCATGTGTACTTGAATGTACACTACTGTTAGGAGCATAGCAAATAAATTTCAGGAATTTGAAGTACTGATTAAGTCATGAAATGTATATATTGTGGGGAGGAGGAGGTCTCAAGGAATGGGATTTCAGGTTGCTGAAAAACTGAATAGGTATTTTGAATACCTATATTCATATGTAAAGAATTTTTTTGGGATGGGGATGCCACAAGTGAATCAAATTCTGGCGGGGAGCTGAACATTGCACTTATCACATGGGTGATAAGTGCAATGTTGAGTCATTTTGGTGTAATATAAGCACTGGGAAAGCAAAAATGAGAGTATGAGCGTGTTGTATGCCTAATGACTGTGATAGGTATACCAAAAAGCTGTATAGGGTTGTAGAGTGGGACAGTAAATAAGAATGCCTTATAATGGAGGATTTTAACTTTCAGTTAACTGGAAGAGAGGATCTACGTGATTGCTCCATAGAAGCCACTAGCCTTTTGATAACAAGAGATATTGTTCATGGCTTGTAGCGAAAAAGATGTCACAGATACTGATTCGATTTCTGGCTGAGAAGAAAAATTCATGGGATGCATATAAATTATCAGGCGACACAAAAGCCTACGATGATATTAATCTGCAATCAAGTCACAAAGGAGGTTAGGCAAGCAACGGCAAATTACGAACAGTCTCTGGCAATGAATGCAAAGAAAAGCAGTATCAACCCCTTTCTTTCCCTTTTTTACTAATGTAAACACTAGGAGGAAGGGGTTGAATTCCATTGGACCATTAGATATGAATCGATTACCTGTTGATGATCCTGTCCAGGTTGCTGAAAAACTGAATAGGTATTTTGAATACCTATATTCATATGTAAGGAATTTTTTTGGGATGCGGATGCCACAAGTGAATCAAATTCTGGCGGGGAGCTGAATAATTTTGTGATAACTGAGAGGAAATTCGAAGAAAAATAATTGAAGCTAAATGTGAAAGAGGCACCTGGAGTGGGCGGGATCTATCCAGCTATATTAAAGTAAGCAGCAAATGAGATAAAACTTTTGTCATAATTATGAGGGCAAGATTCAAGAGAGAGAGAGGTCTTTACAGTCTGGAGATGTGTATATTTATCTCCAATTCACAAGGGGGAGCAAAGGAGACATCAGTAATTACAGACAAGTTAGCTTAACTTCTGTTCCAAGGAAAATAATGGAGTTACTTGTTAAAGAAGTAATGCAATTATACTGCAGTCTAAGCATGGCTTTGTTAAGGGGCGATCTTGTCTGACCAAGAGTATTTACTAATTAGATCTCCGTGTCCGATTGGATACTATGACACAGTAACAAATCAACGACGATGCAAAATATAATTTTGATATCACATACTTAGATTTCAGAAAAGATTTTGAAACTCTTGCACATAAAAGAGTGTTATAGAAATTGGAGCAGTATGATAATAAAGGCAACTTACTGCTCTCGATAAAGGGGTTGTTGAGTTGGAGAACACAGAGAGTGGTGATTAATGGGCACTGCTCTTCTTGGAATGATGTTATTAGCGGAGTCTCCCAGGATTCAGTGCTGGGCACATTGCTGTTTTTTACATTTATTAATGATATTGATGGAGGCATATTAGGCTTCACAAGGAAATGGCCACCAACTTGATCGATATAGTGGTATCAAACACTAGCAACTTCCATAAAAGCTACGATGGAATAACAGCTACGAAAAAATCAGGAAGTACTGTACAGAGATCGAACACAGAAAGTCAAAGAAATGTGACACATGGAATAAGTATAGACCATCCCGATCTCCGTGTCAATCGCCGGCATGGTGCCAAAGAACCTTCATAAGAACCTACAGCAATAGGACTCCCAGAGAACCCTTGCATAGAACTCCAAAAACCGCGATTCTAAACACATGTAGAATAGTCAGAGAGTTCTTCGTCAAATAACAGTACCGGACGTAACAACCACCCCACGCACCTGGTACCAGTACCACTCACGAGATGGAAAAACTCGCATCAGGAGAAATAATTAAAATGTTTAAAGCATAGTGAAGTATTATATAAATATCACAAGTTATACATACTTTCATGATTCCCATCTCACCAGTGCGTTTCTCGTCTTTCCTTTAAAGAAGTGCGATGTCTTTTTGTAAGTTCGGTCTCCATAACTGGACACAGTACTCCAAGTGCTGTCTTGCAATTTCCTTATACAATGCATATGACTTCCCTATAACGATACGAATAATGTTTTTTGCGGAACAGGAAAGACGAACTTAAAGGCAGATGTAGCCAAGTTACAAGTTCGAGGGTACGCGCTTTGAGTGACGCAGTTCAAGCTTGTGTGACTACTAAATACGATGCCGTTTCATATATTCTCTATGTTGTGAACTTCTCTGGCATTATGGTGATCCTATAGTCTCGAACCTTTATTAGACGTGTTGGACAGACAACTTGTGTGGTCGAGACCCGCTAATTTTCGTAAAATCGGACAAACCTAACTTATTTTGATTTTTTTCTTGTAGAGGATCTGTGTCCTCATTTTGGATTTTAAATCAATGGTGTGAATTTAAACCAAACAGGATAGAGTGATAAACAGAATGTATCGGTTTTTAAGAAATATTTTAGGAATATTAAGTCAGAAATTCTCTTACCTGAGATTTTTCAGGAATGACTGCATCCGGGTAAGATGCATTTAGAATAGTATTGAAATAAAATAAACCTAGTAAGAGGACGCAGGAATAAAAGCAAACTTTGCCCTAAATCCATGCATGAGGAAATAATTAGAAGTATAAAGGGAGATGAATTCCCGAAGCTTGATGAGGACTTTTCACTTATACCATCTTCAAAGGGGAAGAGAACACGTGTCGAAGGCCGTATTTATATGTCCGGGCACGTTCCATTGCCGTATTCAAAAGAGTGGTGGGAATATTTGAGAGGGCGAAAGGAAGAGAAGAAGAATGGAAGGAAAAATTGTGAATTTGAATTGAAAATTTCTGACTTTATATTCCTAAAATACTTCTTAAAAACCTATACATTCTATTTATCACTCTATCCTGTTTGATTTAAATTCACACCATTAATTTAAAATCCAAAATGAGGACTAGATCCTCTTACAAGAAAAAGTCACAATAAATTAGCATTTGTCGGATTTTACAAAAATTAGCGGGTCTCGACCACACAAGTTGTCTATCCAACATGTCCAGATTAAGACGTGATTCTCTGAACGTTAGTTGAACTTGTAAAACAACTGTGTAAGAAAGGTTTTCATTCCGTGGCTGAGTTAGTCGGTCTCAGGCGTAGATGGCAAGTTTTTTCCTCCAGAAACTGGGGGTTTTTCGTCCATCAGAGAACGCACGTAATTTACAGTCATAATACATATATGGGTATATATAAGGGATTACGGGTGGCCCTAATTTAATAATTTGAATTTTTTTGTGTAAGAAAGAAGGCAATCGCGATTATCAGTCTGCGAGGTAAAAAAAGGAAAAATAGTGAACCCCAACTGTCACCCTAGAATGAAGCATAGTTTTTAAGTCTACGGGGTTATAACAGCCAATTAGACCCGCAATCTGATACAAAAAAATGGCCACAAAGAATTATCACGTGTAAGTTGGTTGTCCCTTTTGGTATGGAATGGTAATCCTTCGGAAGCACTTTAGTGCTCACGAGGAAGTGTTCGAGATGAACGACGTGTAGAGCTAGTTTTACGACGGTACTCAATGCGAAAGATCGTTCGGGTCACTGGGAAACAGCTCTGTTCACTTACGAAGTGGGGAAGCGAAGCGTCCTGCTGACCACAAACGAAAAGGGAGCAGCGAAGCATGAAACAATAATATAGTACGATTATTCGCATTTTATCCTCTATCACCTTTTAGGGATTGCGTGATTTTTTCCTTAGTAATCATGGCGCTACGACGACATCAGATACAGATAACTTCTTTCCAGAATGGAAAGAAGAGACCAAGAGCGAATCGGACCAAAAGCGAATCCAGGACCTGGGGGGGAGAAAGGAATTACCACCCTGAAGTTATTCTGAAAACATATTCTTGCATGTTAAGACACTACAAGCAAATTGTAAATAGAACAATCTTCAGATAGTATTAGCCACCTGCCGTGTTCCTTCCTGCCTTTTAAATGCCCCACTTTCTCTTGGATTTGGTTTCGGATCACTCCAAATGTGTTCCAAGTCAAGAGGCTTTCCACTGCCAATGCCAGAAAAGAAGGGAACACAATTAGAGCCTGTTAAACGGGACATCGTCTCTTTCCCCAACAAAATGCGCGAAAAAGCAGATACAGTAAACCCTCGCAGGCAGATAAGTCACTCTGACTGTGTCTTTTTATAGTTTTTAAATAAAGGCTCTACTCTACAGTGATAAATATTGTTATTTATTTTCATTTTGATTTATTAAATTTTCCATTTATTTGTGTTCTAAGTTTTTGTTCTTTTAAGGCCATCTTTTGCTTCACTGATTAAGCGATAATCCGGATGACCTGTTCCCGCCAATTAATCCACATTAGAGAGGGTTTACTGTAACTTCATCGAACGTGCAAGCAAGCAACATGATATCAGAAACAAACCACGCAGTTCTTATCCCCCCCCCAAACTATTTCGGATTTATATTCGCGGCATGAGGAAAGTTGTTTCAGTGACTGAATAAAAGTGAGATTGAATGGCACACAATACACTTGCAACGTATCTCAGATGGAAAAAAAAATAATAAACTTCGTTTCAAATTTCAGAATCAAAATAACGATCTCGAGGTCCTCGCTGCCACTTTTACGCATTTCGCAATGACCGTTATCTTAAAAGCGAAGGTGAAACAGCAATCGCGAAATAGGGGGTGTCTTTATCTGTTTACCTGATTTCTGTGTCGTAATACTCGCAAGTTTTGCGCAACTTTGTTTACAAAGGAGATGATGGTGGTTTCTTTCTTTCTATTTTTTTTTTTTTTTTTTCATAAATTTGAAGTTTGGTTCTATTTTTATTTGTATTTAAAAATGTGCATTTTTAGTTTATTTTTAATGTATACGTTTATATCAGTGGACCACTTCCCCAATATACATTATTAACCCCTAACAGTGAAGGGCTTGTACAATAGAAGAAGAGTCCATTTTCTGATTGTACAATAAAGAATACTTATTTATTTATTCCACATGAGTGACAGAGAGAGAGATCTGTCTGACCAATTTGCTTGGATACTACAATGTAGTCACAAACGAACTGCAAAAATATTAATTTTTACATCATTCTTATAGAAAACAAAATGGGCCTCAGGTTTTGGGCCCATTTTGTTTACTATATTTATCAATGATATTCATGACGACATATCAGGCTGAATATCCAAATTTGCATGCTGAATATCCAAATATGCTGAATATCCAAAAAAGATGATATAACGGTTGGCAAGGTGGTTAATAACAGTACGCTACTGCAATAGGATCTAAAAAAGTTTGGCAGATTGACTGAGGAAAGGCAAGTGGAGTGTAACATTGACGAATGTAAAGTACGTACTGCATATTGGTAGCAGTAATCCCAAAGTAACGTACGAACTGTGTGGTTGGTTGATTGGTGGAACAAACTTCCATCTGTTGTTATAAAAGCTGATAGGTTAAATGAATTTAAAGAAGATTAGTGGCCCGGATGGCTCAGTCGGTAGAGCATTAGGCTTTTAACCTAAGGGTCCAGGGTTCGAGTCCCTGTTCGGGCGTGAGTTATCTTTTGTAAAAGTGTATAAGGCCTGACGTAGCTCAGTGGTCAGGAGCGAAAATGCATAGCACGCGTTCCTTGAGTCGACCGGGATTCAAGCCCGTGACTACTAAATACGATAAATATTTGTATTGACGATTTATTGTAAACTCTACTGACTTGGATGTCGTGCCGGAGTATAAACAGAAAATTTGTTTATTTTAGACAAACTATTGAGAAGAATGGAGAGGTAAAACGGGAAGTGTTCGTTTTTTTTTGTTTTTTTTCTGATGATGCAAAATGTCCTTTTGCATCATTTGCCACTACTAATCTATCGACAACCTGTAAAACTACGGTTGTCGATAGATTAGTAGTGGCAAATAAATGATATGGCATTTTGCATAGAGTAGCTTATATTCACGAGGGTACGTTACCTCTAGACAGACTCCTTTAAATCTACTCCACGTGATTGTTTCAAGTAATTTCGATGTCCTATCATCGAAATTACTTGAAACAATCGATGCACCATCAAAATCTTCGAGATGGAAGGCTGTGAAAGCGTTGAGAGAGACTGGAATGTGAACGTTGTGAGTCGTGTTCGCAGGTTTACGAATAATTATCTTTATTCAATTCCTACTATTAGTTCACACTCTCCCTATATATATTTATATATCTTGTTCAAATTTTCAATCGTTAATAAAATACTTTTTATTCATCCACTCAAGTTCAAATACATTTTTTTAAACTTGTAGTTGATGACACTTGATGTTAATACAGTTTTTTCAAATATTAATTCATTAATTAAATTTAATTAATTAATTTTAGTTTTATATGGGAGAAAAAAAATTCTCTTATATAAGATATAAATTTAGGAATAAATACCGTCAGTGGCGAAGCGTGTAGATCGCTGGAAAAAAATTTCTTTTTTCATTCTGGGTTCTAGTCTGAGTCAAAGAGGGAACAAAATGGAAAATGAAACATGTGAATGAAAATAATAGTCCAACACCATATATAGAAAGGAAAATGGAAAATTGCAAGGAAATTCGCTTTCTATTTTGCCACTTAATATTGTGATTCTGTCATATGTATATACATATTTATATTAATTGTAATTATTTAATAAAAAGTAAGTAAAATAAAATTTTTCTTTGTTGACCTAAGTAGGAATTGACTTTAAATTTTTTTTTTTATATTACTTGTTTTTAAATTCAACTCTTGTGACTTAGGAACATTATGCTGTGTTCCGTTATTGCTTTTATTGCGCATGTACATGCTCCCCTTTATAGCTTGAACTGTTTGTCGACAGATGGCGGCACCTGAAAAGACTGGTGTCACCATCTATAGGCAATCATTTGCAGAATAAACAACATTTCTTGTCAATTTTATATCTCTAGCATTCTTTTATTCCAAATTATTCGCATTTTCTTGGGGTATCATTTAAAATTATTACTCACCTTGAAGAAAATGCTCTTTCCGTTCTGAGCAGTTAAAATTCGAGACACGAAGACTACATATCTGTTTTCTTTCTGAACCGCATTATGAATTAGCTTTTGCATTTTTAAAGCTTTGGAATTCCTGAGAGAAATGCCGAAAGGATTAAACTTCAGAGATTACTTTATATTCTATACTTGTAGTAAAACGCCAATGTGGATAGAAAACACAACTTTTGAATATCTCAGTAATGAACTTCCCCACCACCTCCCCCACTGTGTTTATATATAGGCGCTGTCTCGACTTGTTTTTTAATGCGGTTTGAAATTTCTTGAAATATATCCAGCAGAAATTCAAATAAATGGAAACTTCAATCTTTAAATAAATATCCATACGTATTTATTTAAATTGTACTTATTTTTAAACATAAAATATAAGAAAAAACAAAGTTTAAAAATTAAAAAAATTAAAAATTTATGTTTTTTTTTAATGTTCACACTATTTCGTGTAATTTTAATTAAAGTGTCAAAAGTTGTATAAATTTAACCGTTTCCTATTAAAAGATATACGCGCTATTTATTTATTTTTTATTATATATTTTTTCCAATTTACGATTTTTTTAATATATATATATATATACTGTATTTTATTTTTAAGTTTTAAATAATATTTTTAAAACTTTAGTAACAGTCATTGATTTTCATTCAAAAAAGTTGGTCTGGGTAATTAAAAATTCAAAGGAAAATTCATTTGCTACTGGTTTTCTTAATTTTCCCAAATTTATCGAACAGTTACTCTCCCCGATATATCTCTTCTATTTTGGGATGGCAATGAAGGAAGCAAAATAGCAGAAAACAATTTGGTTGCGAAACGCATTCTATTTACGATACGTAGTGACGCTTTTGTGGCAACGTTAGATTTCCATCAACAACAGTGGTAGATGTCAACTTTTTTTTTTTTTTCCAAGTATCCCTTTTAAATATATTTCGATGATTCCAAAATTAAAAATTAACAGCCGAAATCAACGGTTGAAAATCAGTGTAGATAAAAAGCATATCGTGAATGTTTTTTCGGTAATAATCATATCTCAATCTCACACCGGGTGGAAAAGATCTGAGTTCGAGTCCAGTCGACGAAATTTTATGGGCCTTTTTCACAAAGGTCTCGGGCGATGGTGGCATAGTTTTTTCTCCCGGAAACTCGGTTTTTCGTCCAGCAAACAGAAAATCGACCCCAGAACACACGCAATTTATAGATGGAGTATACACGGAGCAATATTAGTCGCTGATGCTCCTAAAACCACTATTACAACGTGTCTCTGAATTATACAATCACTGTAAAAGAGCCAGAAATGTGATTAATGTAGGTTTTTGTGAGTAGTGTGTGTGTTCTGTTGTGTTCTGGTCACTTGGCTACCCAGAATCATCCGTCACCAGGATAGATCAGCGGCTCCCAACCGGTAGTTCGCGAACCCCTGGTGGTTCGCGTAACGCGTAAGTGTTCCAAGGAGTCGCACTAAAAAATCTGTAATTGGTTCTGCTTAGATTTACATAGGTAAGCTACAATAATAAAGGTTTTAGGAAGTTTTGCTCAAAAAGAAGTCATATTTTAGATAAAATAAGTGTTGGTGAGTGATAGGCTAAGATCTGGGACCGAAAGGTGGTTTCATTTTCCGACTGTGAACTTTTTTAAAATGGCTATCATTACTATTCTTGGATATAGGAAAACATAGGAAATTTCAAGGTCATTAAATTTTTAAGGAACTATAATCAGTCACTGGGAATTATTAGCGGAATAGTTGTGCTACCTGATAGCTTTGTGGTAGAAGTTTTCAGGATACCAAATTGTATGTAAAAATACTCACGCGTTGTTGAGTTATTTATTACTGTTATTTTCAAGGTCACAGTCATTCTACCGAGTCAGCCATTTTCATGAGATAAAAGAACTACAGCAGTGCCACCTGCTTGTTCAGTGGGATTAGAAATTCGGCATAAATTGCGTAAAATTATTAAATTGCGACATCACCATTGTATAAGAGCTATCACTTCTATATAGCTGCGTAAGGCTTGGCAGATCGGCAGCTTAAATCCCTAGCCCGGATAAATGGTGAGGGTTGACGTTAGGAAGGGCATCCGGTCGCAAAATCTATGCCAAAACAAAAGGTGATTGATGGAAAGTAGATGTGTCGGGGCTACCTAACAAAGGACGGGTCCGGTTAAAGAAGTTAGTTCAGCTAGAGATAAAGAAGGAGCTGAAAAGTTTTAGAATAGGAACATTGAACATTGGGACGATGAATGGAAAGAGCAGAGAGATTGTGGATTTGATGCAAAGAAGAAGAACAAAGGACGGGTCCGGTTAAAGAAGTTAGTTCAGCTAGAGATAAAGAAGGAGCTGAAAAGTTTTAGAATAGGAACATTGAACATTGGGACGATGAATGGAAAGAGCAGAGAGATTGTGGATTTGATGCAAAGAAGAAGAGTGAAGATCCTATGCCTACAAGAGACTAGGTGGAGGGGAAATAAAGCAAAAGAGCTCGGTGAAGGGTATAAGTAGTTCTTAAGAGGAGCGGATGAGGGAGGAAGAAATGGAGTAGGTGCCGACCCCATATGAACGTGGGAAGAAGGCGAGGACAAAGAAGAAGATTATTGTAAACTACAAAATATAACTAAAAATAAACAATAAAGTAAAATAAAATTAAAAGAATTCCCAAGGAAAGAAACCACATCTCCCACAATTCCTTATAATTACTTTACTATCTTACAGTATATCACGTTAAATAAATATCTAAAATTATTTCTTGACTATATGTCTAAGAGTATGTAAAAGGTTGTTTATCCATGGGTAATGCACTTCCATCATTTCTACTACCCAGGTAGTATGCATGCTACATCTCATATTGTCAATTATGATTGTTTGATTACATCTCATAATGTGAATACATTCACAACGAGTTGCCGAGGTATTGTACTGCTTTGAATAAGTAACGCTTCACCAGTGGAGAAGACTAATATCACTTATTCTCGGCGGAGACCACCACCCAGACGGCACCGTTTCGAAGCTTGTTGGCATACTCATCGGTGGGTGGGCAGGTACCCTGTTATTCTATAGTGACAACCCAATTATGAAGTATAACTCCACAATATGAGAGACGCTTGATGGTGTGCATTGTTTAATATTTCTTGAATAAATTTCTAAAAGTATGAAAAAGGTTGTTTATGCATGGGTAATGCGAGATATAATCAAACGATGCATGCATAATACCTAGGTAATAGAAATGATGGAAGTGCATTACCCGTGTATAAACAACCTTTTTCATACTCTTACACATTTAGTCAAGAAATAGTTTTAGATTAAACCATACACACAATCAAGCATCTCTCATATTGTGGAGTTATACTTCATAACTGGGTTGTCACTATTGCAACACCAGGGTACCTGCCCACCCACCCACCGAAGAGGAGCCAATCAGATCCGAAACGGTGCCGTCTGGGAGGTCTTGATGAGCCCCTCATCACCACGAATAGGTAACAACAACCTTCCCTAATGGGGAAGCGTTGCCTATTCGAGGGGATTCATGAATGTTTGAGTTCAGTGAGTGTGAGAAGTAACTGTTCTTTTCCTCTTCCTCTCCTACTACCACTCTCTTACACCTTTTTTTGCTTTCCAAACTCTAATAGGGACAGTATGTGGATAACAGAGTCTCTTATCCCATACCATTCTTCAAACGGAGAAGAATGGTATGGGATTCCTCAGCTATGGAGAAGACATTAGTCTTCTCCATAGCTGAGGCGTTACTAATTAAAGGAAGTGCAATACCTCGGAAACTCGTTGTGAAGGTATTCACAATATGAGATATAATCGAAAAATGTATGCATACTACGTGGGTTTGAGCAGGGCAAGTTTTCTCAAACTGGATGGTGGAGACCAATGTGCTGTCATCAGCAAAATCAGCAAAAGATAGGATTTCCGGTCAATGGAAGAAGTAGAAAGGATGGAAGTGCATTTCCTATGCATAAACAACCTTTTTTATATAAATATGTTTTCCATACTAATTTTTTTTCATTCTCAAGGATCATTGTTATGTATGGGTACTTTTTTTTAGAACCTATAGTACTTAATACCGTGCATAGGTTCAAAAGATGAATGAAGATACTTGTTGACATTGGACTTGAACTTCTGTAGACTGTAATTTTCAGGAAATACGTGTGAAGGAAGGTTGTTCCAAAAAACAGAAATTGAATGAATAAATGAGGAAGAAGAAATGTTGGTTCTGTGGGATTGAACTTGGAGAGTAAAAGGATGTTCACTGGTTGCGGCACGTGTTCGGACTGCTTTGAACGAGAGAGCGTGAATTACAGCAGCCAATTCAGAACGACAGTGTCCATGCAAGAATCTATAGAAAAGGCATGCAACAGAAACTGAACGTCTATGAGACAGAGAGTGGAGAGACTCTGTTTAATAGATGTCTCTGTTACAGATGAGCCATTAATTAGCCTAACTGCCCTCTTTTGAATGGAATCTAGAAGCCTGAGAGAGGTTTTGGGGGACACCGCCCCAGATGTGGGAACAATATTCCATGGTAGGGCGGATTTGCGATTTGTACAGAGTGAGCAGCTGTTTGGAAGAAAAGTAACGCCGTGAGCGAAGGAGAAAACCCAGTTTTTTTGGATGCAGAGGAAGCAATATTTGTAATATGTTTTATGACAAGAGAGATTAGAAGTCAGTGTAACCCTCAAGATCTTGCCTAGAAATCGGAGCGTAATCGAAAATAAGCATAGGAGCAGAAGAATCCTTTTTGCGAGATATAAGTAAGGACTGAGTTTTGGAAGGATTGAAATTAAGTTTTCTTTACCCCACTGTCGAATTACCTTGAAATCGGCATTTAAGGATTGGCAGCGGATACTCGAAAAGTTGAAGCTGTTTGAGCAGGGCAAGTTTTCTCAAACTGGATGGTGGAGACCAATGTGCTGTCATCAGCAAAATCAGCAAAAGATAGGATTTCCGGTCAATGGAAGAAGGTCATTAATATACAAGTGGAAAAGAGTAGGAGAAAGAACTGAACCTTGGGGAACATCAGCATTAGTGGAGAAGTTAGAAGACAGAGAGTCATCTACCATCACCCGCAGTGAGCGGTCAGGAAGAAAACTGGATACCCAATTACAAAGAGCAGCTGGCAAACCATAGGATGGAAGCTTATTTGGAAGACCTTTATGTCTTTGAAATGTCAGGAGCAATGGCTGGAGTTTCACCAAACTTTTCCATTGAATTTGTACATAGATGGGTAACATAAACCAGTGGATTGACACTGACGGAATCCATACTGGCAATCGTTGATCAGATGAAAGATTTCCAGATAGTTTAAGAGTTGGCAGTTAATTGATTTCTCCATTACTTTGGAAAGAGTAGAAGTAATTGAAATGGGACGATAATTGGATGGGAGGGATTTGTCACTCTTTTTAGGAACTAGCTGGATATGAGCAAACTCTAAGCAGAAGGAAAAATACCTTTGGAAGAAAGTGAAACAAGACAACACAAAACAGGAGTAAGTTCAGTGGCAAGTACAGATTTTGAGAACAAGTGGAGAAATACCATCAGGACCTTTCTTAGCATCAGATTCATCAAAATCCTTCTGACGTCCTGTTGTCGGAAAACCACAGGAGGCCTTGAATGGAGTGTACTGGAAAAGGTTTGAAGTGATTTACCAAAATCATCAATACATGAGTTGGAAAAAAAATAGGATGCTAGCAGGTCAGGTTTATCTTTGGCTGATGTGGCAACAGAAACCATCTGGTTTTGACAGAGGTGGGAACAGAGATGGGCAAAAATTGCGGCCAATGGGTTTGGCAAGAGACTAGAATGCTCGGCTACCATTTGGACAAGAAGCAAGTTTTCTACTCTTAGCCTGTTCGAAATCTGTGTTCGGAGTTTTGAAAAATATCTTTAGGCAATTGGTTCGGTGACAACGAAGTTAAACAGTGGATTGAATGTCCCTGAAAAAGCCGAAAAAAGAATTCCTTGAGTATCACAGAGATTTTACCTCAGAGGTGCAGGAGTTCTTACGTTCCCCGAATAAACACTTTGAAGTCGCAATGATTATTTTATAATAAGAGGCACTTGATGTAATACGTTGTATTTTATAAAACGAACCAGTTAGAGGATCACGTGATTATGGGCTAGTCTGGAACAAATTCATAAACAGACTTTTCGTACGATATTCAGCACATTAAAATGAAATTAAATGAAAAGAAATCGGTCAATTTGATTTAATTTAATGAACTCAATCGAAATATAAAATTAAATCAAATATTAAATATATCTGATCAATTTGAAATAATATTAAATTAATTGCGCTCGGACAATCGTTGTCTTGCCCCAGTACCTGTCCATTCTTGTTCTGTCCCTTGAAAAATGTATCTTAAAATAAGATTGAAAACAATTTGCTCGCTTCCTGAGGAAAATAAGTTTTTTTTTTGTGGGGAGCTTTCCAGTTCCTTTCATGTTTTAGCAAAAAGGCAACTTTCGCGGACAAAGATTCCAAATTTTAATAAAATGGCGCCTGAAAAGGGAATGCACGTAAAACTGAAGTTTAATTTGTGTTCGTTCGTATTGTGGGAGAAGAAGGAGGGGGAGAACCTACGAAATTCTGGCAGCACCACAAAAGCATTTCATCTGCCAGCAACTAAGCAAATATTGGTAAGAAGTGAACTCTGCGTCTGTGACGGAATAACACGCAACTGGAATGACCTCAGCTGCACCGAACGAGGCCCGCAGTCTCTTCACTTCCCGTTTACCTTCGAGCAGCATCTGAACTGCGGGTTTGCAGCGTCTGTTGACAGAGTGCGCCTTCCACGACTTTTCAAGGAGATTCTCTTCGTAGTTTGAACAGTTCAAAGTAACGCCATGTCGTATATGAAAACTGTACGGTTTCCCGATTGCTTCGGGTCTCGCGAATAAATAATTTGTTTCCGGCTACCCCACGTGTATAATGTGTACGGCCCGACAACGTCGCAGTAATTGCCTCGCAAAGGAGTCGCTATACTGCCGCTAACGGGAGAACTCAGTGGCTGTTATTACACCAGAATGACGCTGGAGTTGGGTCAGAACACTCGGAGACACAAATAGATCAACTTGTTCGACCCAGCGCACCGGTGTCCTAATGACACTACACGCGGAAGCAAACCACAATGAAATATGAACTAAAATAACAGAAAGGAATATATATGACCTCCCAAAATATTAGATTCCACGAATACCAACCAGTACTACTTCCAGGTTCTCATGGCCGCTGAAGAAATAGATAAATGTAGAAGTTGTTATCACATGTACGAAGAAAGTTTTATACGGATTCAAGAGAGAGTTGAACTGTTAGGCAATCCGATTGTAGTTTTTCATATTAATTTCAAATTCTTCTTCTTCTTCTTCTTCTTCTTCTTGGATTTCTCCGTGGTATCGGCGGTTATCCTCGACCTAACTTTTTTTTTTGTTATTTTTTAATTTTGTTTCTGCACTCTTTTCTGGCCTCCCAGTCCCCGTTCTTCAGTTTCCTCCTTTCCATAGCCGCCCTCACTCCCTCCATCCATGCCCTTCTAGGTCTTCCTCTCTTTTTCTTTCTAGCGGGTATCCATTCCATTGCTGTTTTTGGTAGCCTCTCTTTCCCCATTCTCATAACATGTCCATACCAATTTAGTCTTTTCTGTTCTATTCTGTCTATGATCTTTTTTTGAACGTCCATTGGTTTTCTTATATCTTCGTTCCTGATTCTTTCCAATTTAGATCTTCGGGCTGATCTTCTACAAAAATCCATCTCGACAAATAGTAATTTCTTCTTTTGCCATTCCTTTATAGTCCAAATCTCAGATCCGTATAGTAGGATACTCTGGAAAATTGCGTTATATATTAATCGTTTGGTTTTGGAAGAACATTATTGCTCCATAATACTGGGTTCAGCATTCCCAAGACCTTTCTTCCCTCATTTAAACTAGCTCCTAGATATTTAAACTGTTTCACATTCTTTATTGATGTTCCATTGGAATTCAAAATGTCCCCTGTTTAATTCATATATTTCGTCTTACTGAAGTTTATTCTGAAACCCCATATTTTATATTGTTCCCGTAGCTTTCTACACATAGTCAGCATCCTTCGCAATCAGTACCTGGTCATCTTCAAACAAAAGATTTGAAAGGTGAATGCTTTGATCCACACATAATCTCATTGATCTGCATCTTTGGGACCAAGCTTCCAAAGTCACTTCCAGGTGCGACATGAATAAGGTGGAGGATAAACAGCACTCCTGTAGCAAGTCTGTTGATGTTTTGAATTTCCTTGATATTTCTGACCCAACTTGAATGCAGCAAGTGTTATTTTTGTACATTTTTCTAATTATGTCAATCAGTGGTTGTAATATTGATATTTTTTCATGGCATTCCACAGTATCTTTCTTAGGACACTGTCGTAAGCTTTTTCCAAGTCAATAAACACTAATCCTATATCCTGTCCAGTAGCTTGACATTTTTTCAGAATCAGCTTGGCCATAAATAGATGGTCAATACAAGAACGTCCAGATGTAAATCCACACTGCTCCTCCGAAATCCTCATTTCTTCCTTCAGTATCCTACTAAAAAGCTTTGCAATTGGGTTTAAAACGCAGATTCCTATGTAAGTTGAACAATTTCTTCTGTCCTCTTTCTTAAACACATAAGTGATGTATCCCAGTGTCATCTCTGATGGTATTTCTTCCCCTTTACAAATTTTGTTAAATAGTCTCATGAGCAGCTAGATGATCTTCTCTTCTTCGTTTTTTAGTAACTCCATGTTCATTCCCCCAGGTCAGGTGCCTTTCCGTTTTTTCATGCTCAAAGCTAATCCTTACTTCTTCTCCTGTCCAGGCAGTTTCAACTTCGTTATCTCCAACTTCTTCCCTGTTCTCAATCAGTAGCTCTTCATAATATATACACCATTCTTCTAATTTTATTACACCCAGATTAGCCTTTTGTTTATGTGATTGTCGCAAGCTCTTCAGCACCTTCCACGCTGCAGCAGATCTCTTAAATCCTATCTGGCTGTTTACTTCTGCGCAGATTCTATCCCATGCCTCATTTTTTGCTTTGTTAATTTTAGTTCTTACTTTTTTTATTTTTCTCCCTATACATGCTCCTATGTTCATCACTTTTAGAGCTAAGCCATCTGGAAGGAATTCTTTTAATTCTGAATTCATCCAGGTATTTTGTGTCTTTTTATCCATTCTGCCCAACACTTCTCCTGCAACCTTCGTTATTGTTGTTTTTGAGTGCTCATAAACGTTTATGAGCGTTTTATGTTAAACAAACATTTAACATAAACGTTTGTTTATGTTAAAAAACAATGAATACCTGTATCAATAAACAATAAATTTTAAAGCGGATTAATGAAAAAAAAAATCTGTTAAAAGATGTTTGTGTGCTTCATGATTGAAACTGATAAGAATGAATACAATTGCGTGAATCGGTGTGAGAGAATATTTTCACTCGCCTTCCTTCTACACGTGTGGAATGGGACTGGGCCCGAGTCCTATCTAGACAGGAAGAACTTTTAGGGGATTTCTTGTAGCCAAGTTAGTCGGTCCTGACAGACAGTTGCATTATTTTGGTTCCAAAACTGGGATTTTTCATCTGGAAAATTGGCAAACCGGTTGTAATTGAGTTATCCTGAAAGTCGCAAACACATTCGTATCATATAAGTATCGCAAAAGAAAGATGCCAAAATTGATGTCAACAGAGCTGAAAGAGAAAAAGAAAGCAAAAAAAAAAAAAAAGAACAAAAAAAGTGCTTGGCACAATTACAAGCTATCGCGTGGCATGGTTTTATAGGCAGAAATGCAGAAATGTAAATAAAACCATTGAGGGCGCAAGAGTTGTAAAAGAGGAGAATGAAAAATTACTGAAAAGTTTTAGAATGGAAAAAGCAGTTCTACTTATATATGAATACAAGAAAGCAAGGGATGAATCAAGATGGTGATCGGGGGGGGGGGGTACAACTAGGCAAAATGGCGGCCTAAATATGAAGCCGAGTCGAACCACTGTAACATAAATAACACGATGATGGGAAGGGCCTATCTGATAAAGCCATTAAAACCTGGGGCTTTTACACTCTTACTCTGGCTCAGTAGCTTTCTCTAGTGTTTTTTGGCACTCGTTTGGAGAGGTTTGAGTTTGATTCCAGTCGATGACTGGAGGAATCGCCAAAGGTCTCCCTTCAATCGAGGCTGTAGTTAGTCGCTCTCTGGTGGATGGGGTAGGGATTTTTCCCGTGAGTAAGTCCGGCTTTTTCAGCCTACATAATACTGAAATAGACCAGTGAACGCGCACTTCTACAGAAACATGCAACAGCGCAGCATGATCAAAGTCGCCGATGCGTTCCAAAAACAACAAAAACTTCAGGTGGAGATGGTGGGGATTTCCCAATTGTATTGTGAAAGGTGGCAGGTGAGTGCATCCAAACATTAGTAGTGGTTGGGCTTTATTCACTGAGTTCACTTTCACTAATCAAATTACCTAAGTATAAGTTTGGCGCACCAGCAGCATCCCTAGGTTGATCTCGACCGAACTTGATGGACTATATAGCTACATTCTCCAGACAGTCAGAGGCCCCCAATCAGCTGCAACTTCATGTGAACGTTCACCTGATGGGCCAACTAGCCTAAGTGAAATGAACCACGCAGCAACTAATCATTGCAATTAATGCCCTATCCCCGACTGCTACAATGGGAGATGATATGATTCCCCAATTTATGCTAAAGTGCCATAGCCCTTATCTTGCCGATAACTTAAACACAATATTTAATAAACCTCTCCCAGCATCACTTCCCTCCCCGTGGAAACGCTGTACAGTAAAATTCATTCCAAAATTTCAAGCAGCCAACACCATCAGCCAGTACAGACCAATAGCCTGCACTTCAATTCTCTTAAAGATTTTTGGAGAGAGCCTTGCCTCCCATCCTAGCACACCAAATTCTTCTGCACGTGCCTCCACAGATACATTATGCAGTTTCTGTCATGTCTACCATGAACAATCTAGATGTCAATAAATCTGCCATTCTTTGAGCTTTTGGGAATAACTCTGAGATGACCATCACCTACCTTGACCTCCAAGCAGCCTTTGAGACTATCCACATCCCGGCACTCATCGCCCTCTTGGAATTTAACTTAACCTAATCTAACCTACGATCACAAAAACCATTAGTGCAGAAGTATCTCAAGGGGGATGATACTTTCTGGAATTGTATTTACAGCCGTCATCGTACCCTTGATTGATAAAGGACCCAACGTCATATGCTACGCCGAAGGTCTAAAGATACTAATCCGAATCAGTCTAGGAGACATGTGAACGCTAACGTCTGTGCAAACCTCAGCGACTCGAAAACTCTTAAATGCTTCAGGCTTTCCATCAACTTATCTAAATCTGCCCACATTACCTTCTCACTGAATAGTAATCCAACACAGATGATAGCTACTATTGGAGGATCCCAGATACTAAATGGGCCCACGCAATCTTAGACCCCAAGTTACGATTTCACAATCACATCGAAAAAACACTTACTAAATTCCGTCGGATGTACTGCCTAGCGAAGTACCAACTCCTCCACTTCCTGAGCCTGTGCTCAATAGGATTCTTTAAGTGTTCCCCGTGTACAAATTCATTTCTGTAGTCAGGGAAATTCAAAATGGAAATGGAAAAATGTAATCATTACAGGGTGTCGTTTTTGCTTTTGTTTGCATTCTGTTTTTGTACAAGTAACGTTTTTTCTGTAGCATCGATTTCCTTTGGAAATTTGCCGCGATGGGAATAAAGATTTATTTATTTAAATGGTTGTCTAATCGTTTAATAATAAGAGGATGTTGTGATATGTTATTACCTGAGCGTTTATTTATTATTTTGTGTAATAAAACATTTTTGGTCGCTTAAATAAATATTAAAAAAAAATAAAAAATAAATAAAATACAATTAGATTGGCATATCAAGAGAAAGGCCACGAGCAGAGCGCTGCTCTCAACTTCGTGTCACTCGTGAAGGCATAACTTAATGTTATGGTAACTGATGCAATACTTAATGTATTGCATCAGGCATCCGTGTAAAACTAGTCACCAAATGCAACGTTTAATAGAATCTACGTCACAAGTTCCTTAGATGTTTCCTGTTGACGAAAATGTCCCCTAACAGAGGGCATTTAATAACTTTTTGGTGAAGGTTGATAGATGACAAACTTTAATTTAGTAAAAATAGTTCGTTTGTGTTACACGAGATGGCAGCACTTAAACACGCAAAGACGAGGCTTACTTAATCGCCGATATTCAGCACGAAGAAGTATTTTTCTTTTCTTTATTTCAATTCTTTATGAACTTCGCTCATTCAAAATCTCTTTACTGAACTCGGATAGGAGATGGAAGAATTGAACTTCATATTTACGATTGAGGAAATATCTTAAACTTAACGTTGTCGGCCACTTCGCAGTTATTCGAACCGAACTCTGGAAACAAAACTCGGTTCTGAATGTTTGCCAAAGTGTGGCGCGTGGTCTGCTGTTCTTTTATATCCCATAACAGATGTTCAACGAAGATGCCTCCAACCAAGAAAACATCCGCCCCACTTGAAACACGCTTCCTACAAGGCCCATTAATTTGTCACTTCTTGAACGGTGCTATCTCCCATGTGGTGGGTCTTTCCCCCCCCCCTCATCAGTACAAAAGGTTACGCTATGGTGAACTGCCAAAACTATTGGCACGCTCTCTTTCTCTCTCTCTCTCTCTCTCTGTTTGACGTAATGAGCTTGCCCATCAGGAAAGTACCCATCACGGTGCAGTAATTTTCCAAGTCCTTTAATCAGCGCCTTTTTTTTTTTTTTTTTTTGTTGAACCTTAATATACAAACAGAGGGTATTACCCAATTTGGCACCTCTATGCCATCTTTGTTTTGATTGAAGAAGGTTACGTGCCATTTTAAAACCTAAATACTTGTTCTTTGAGAAGTGATTTGAAGGTAAATGAGAGAGTTCGGGCTTAAGGGGAAGAAAGTAAAAGGACGAACAGCCCGTGTCGTTGTTATAGGAGCACCGGCAACTAAGACCATATTGCTCCACGTTACTGTCTGTGAATTGCGTGTGTTTTGTGATCTATTTTCTGTTTGTGGACGAAAAACTCGAGTTTCCGGGATAAAAAACCAATACTACTCTCGCCCGAGACCGACTAACTCTGCCACGTTGTCAAAAAAGGGCCATAAAAATCCCTCCTGTCGCTGACGGGACTCAAATCGGGTCTTTTCCACCCAGTGGGGAGGGGACAGCGATTCTACCAACTGTGCTACTCACGAGAGCAAAAAGTAAAAGTAAAATTGTTAGTGCAAGTGCCAGAAGATTTTCAGCGCAACGAAATAGTTATATTTTAAATATAGGGCCATCTAGAGAGGAATCTAGTTATACTTCAGTCACAGCAGCATGGATTTGTTAAGGAAATATCTTATTTGTTAAGGGACGGTCTTATGTGACCAAACTTATTGGATACTAAGATGCAGTGACAAAGGAACTGGATACAAAAAATAATTTTGACCTATTTTTACTTTCAGGGAAGCTGTAGCTACTGTTGCACATAAAAGACTGCTGTACAAATTAGAGCAATGTGGCATTAGGGGATGGCTGAGTGGGAGAAAACAGGGAGTGATTATCAATGGATACTACTCTTCTTTGACCAATGTTATTAGTGGAGTCCCTCGGGTTTCGGTGTTGGTCCCATTGTTGCTTTCTATATTTATCGATGATGTTGATGAAGTTGATGATGGTACATCAGGGTTAATGTCAAGGTTTCCATATGATACGGAGGTTGGCAGAGTGGTTAATGAGAGAAACCACCATATTTACGCGATGTAGTGACAAAACACATTCTTCATTCCTCCTCTTCTCTTCCATTAATGAGTTCCCCACTTAACAATACCTCGATTTCTTCCTTGGAAAAGCCAGAGCACACTCAGAAAGTTATCCTAAATTGTGGAATTACCTTAAAAAGGATTGTCTGTATGGCAGTGTGATCAAATTATTGAAACACGTGACTTCCATTAAAACTATTCCAATATGGAAATAGGCTCCCCAGCCCATCAGAAGTGCCGACTCCACGCTGTATGAGGCTAATTCGCAATAGGAACGTTGTCTGACTCACTCGGTTTTGTATTTTCTTTCAACAGGTGTTATATCTGTTGATATGCGCGTTCATACTTTTTAAAAAAGAGAAAAATATTTCAATATTCCAGCCGCGTGTGCGCTTTATTGGCTCGGGGCCATCCAAAGAAGGGCAACTGAGTGACGCGCGTTACGCAAAACAAAGTAAGTGAACGTGTTGTAGTGTTCGCTGCCAAGTCTGTCTCTCGAAACACGTGGTGGAAGTTTCTGCGTACTTTCCAGTTGTGCAATGAGAGGACTATATATTTAACTGAAGCGAATTACACAGAAGATAAACTCCTGCAGCGATTTTGCATAGCTCTCCGTGTCCTAAATAAGAACAAAACTTAATTTTAGTGGTAGAAGTAGGCCACACGGGAGAATGGAATGCTTTCGGCTGAATCGGTTAATTCACTAATTCCGTGACCGTTCACGAGTCTATGCCCATCGCACGTGCAGATGAATCCGTACAACGTCAGTACTTGCAACTATTGAACATCTACGATGTCACTGTTTTGTCTTACAACTAACTCCTCATACCATTCTTCGCTGTTCGTATTTTGCCATCCATTCAAAGCCATTTTAAATCCATCTTATTTATAACCAACTTTACCACGCTGTCAAAATTTCATTTTCCATCTACTCATTAAAACGTTTTTGCGTGACTGGTAAATATTTTCTATTCCTGAATGGTAAATATTTGCTTAAGCTATATTCCATTTTAAATTGTTTTCTCTAGTTTGCGATGGAAGACTGTGCACTAGTTTATTGGGGAAGGGGGAAGAACAGAACCTTCTAATTAATGAACGAATTATTCCTAATCTTTATATTTTTTAGCTATTACGAAATACTAATTATGTATGGACGTTTCTCTTGGTAAAACAACAATAATTGTTTTTCTTGTAAAAGTAAAAAAAGATGTTGATCGGTTGTAACGGGTGCAGAGAAGGACAACGAGATTGGTAAAGAGAACGAAAGGGTGGATTTACCAAATGAGGCTTCAGTTCTGCAAATTGCAGCGTCTGGAGACTAAGAATCTGCGAGATGATTGAGGTGTTTAAGGCTTTGAATGGATTGAGCAAGCTCAGTGCTGATGGCTTTCTTCCTCTTTACTGCACACATCAGCGGAACATAAAATCAAATTGAGGAAGGATTGTTGTAAGGTGGATGTTTGGAGGTTTGCCTTCAGCCAGCGGGTGGTTGATTGTTGGAACAAACTTCCATCTGTTGTGTGGAAGTGGGTAATTTGAATAAATTTAAGGACTAGACAAAATATTGAAAGGGATGGACGGGTGATGTGGGTAGTTTTCTTGCTGGTAAGTTTGCTTACTTCCATCATTTTCCACTACTAATACTAATATTAAACCGAGGCTACGGATAGTGATATACACAAGCTGATCATTTAATTGCATTTAATAACCAATCAAGTTTCCGCAAACTGAAGGCAGCTAGCAGAAAAGTGGATGACCAAGAATACGCTGAAACAGTTGTAAGTTTCCACATGTTGTCAGAGCTTGAAACTGGGTCTGTAGTTTATGATTATCACACAATTTCGTTTGATAGTTGCAAAGTGCTGTTAGTGTGAGCCGTTTTGGGAGTCGCATAATGAAAGATCTGAAAGCTGAGCAACGTTGTACCACGTTTCGATGTGGTACGAATTCTACAGAGACTGTGAAGGAAATGCCACAGGTTTATGAAGGTAAGTATTTGAAGAAAATCACAATTTTCAGGTGGCGCATTAAAGTCGGTCGAAAATCGGTGGACATAATGACTACTTTCAAAGACTTATCAAGAAATGGCTGGCTTCTGAGAGTGCTTCTATCAATGGTCCAAAGGCGAAGGAGATTATTTCTAAAAGAAGAGAGCACACCAGACCGCAGCGAGACATATTAAAATTAAGGTAGGTCCACTCCGCGAACTGATGACCAACCAAAGTGGAAAATATTAATATTACTGTTAGTTATCACAGACAACGAAGTGTAACAGCTATGGCTGCTCCAGTGAGTCTAAAACGATGATGGAACTGGTATTCAGGTCCCATTCCAGTTAAGTGGAATGAATTTCGACCAAATCCAGTCTTTCTGTGACAAATGCTCAGCTGGATCCAGTCGGCCAAGATTTTTACAATTTTCTTCTTTTTTTTTTTATGACAACGCCTCAAGCAGGAAAGTGTAAGAACCTGTAGTATTTGTACCGTGCATGGGTTGAGAAGATAAGATATTTTTTTTTGACATTAGACTTGAAATTCTGTAAGTTTTAACTTCGGGAAATAGTGTGAAGGAAGGTTGCTCCAGAAAACGAAAGTTGAAGGGATAAAAGAAGAAAAGAAAAGTTTGGCTACAAAATAATTAAGGCTACTCTCGAACTACTGAACGAAGAGTTAAAGACTCTGAGAGGTAAAAGTAAAATGAATGAGGGCGAAATTTTCATTGTTTATAAATAATGATCAGCTAGATATAGCAAACATAGTGTTAGGGTCAGGCACCACCTGTGGTTCCCCACACCCGCGCTGTTGGTGGAAAGAAAGTACCATGCAAGGGAGCATGGTATTGGATCGCCAGTGGGCGCCTTCGTAGCATAGCTGCAAGAGGAAGTCGTATCAAGTAGTCAATTCTAGTTCAATCTGATGATTTGGAAGGTAGTCCAATCCAGTGGGACATATCAAGCAGTCCAATCCAGTGTAAGTCCGATCTGATGTCTCTCTTTATTGGTTTGTTGAAGTAAGGGGACTTCAGTATTCCTATTTCGTGGTTTCAGTTCAGTGTCATGTTGAAGACAGGGGCCCACTCCTTTGAGAGTCCTTGTTCTGTTAAGTTTGTTGGAGTCCATTGACAGTTCCAGTTTGCATGTCGATGTTCAGTGGTTGAGTTTGCAGTTAGTGAGAGTCTGTTACGGGGGTCCAGGGATTGGCAATCAAGTGGAATGCTGCAGTTGTCTTGTCCATTTCTGTTCTTGAGTCATGGGACAGTCTTCCAGGATTTTTCAGTTTGGAATCCTTGGGCTTGCTGCGCCATAGTTATCTGTTCCTGATATAGTCTTTGTAGGGTACTGTTGTCACACAGCTGTGCAATTCGGTCGCCATTTAGTGTTGGGGTGTCGGCCAGAGTCGGGAGATCAGTAGTTGTTATGGAGGTGGCAGGAATCTTTGTCGTGAAAAGAGGTCGTGAGGAAATTGGGTGAATGAATGCCCTGTAGGATTCTTCTTCCTGTATTATTAGGTGTTCCTAGTTTCGGAGTAGGGAGTGGATCCTTGTGACCAGCTGGCATTGCAAGTCTTCATAGATTTCACAGACGTGTATAATGTGTAGTATTGTGTTGTGTTGTGTTCTGTTGTTATGTTATGGCATTTAGCCGCAAGGCTCCCTTGTGGCCGTGTGCGGGCACGTTAAAAAAAAAAAAAAAAAGTGGTAAAGTGAGGTAGTACAGAATGTCCGTAAGAAGAAGAAGATGCTCCTAAAACCCTACAATAACTATTATTATTTTTGGCTGGTGCAGCAAAAAACTGTGGGTTCCTTGCACTGTATGAATGATACTATATAAAGGAAGTCTATTAAAACATCTCCCATCCCCCGGGAAAAAAAAATTCCGTTTACACTTCAGGACAGACACGTCTACAGACAAAATACGAATATGAGGGATTAGTGTGGTGCCGTTTAAAAAACATAAACGAAATTTTTTCTTTGTATACTTTCCATTGCAAGAAGAAATGCGAAATTTGTTATTCCCCTTATTCGATTAATTTACGATAATAAATAAAAAAATGAAGAATATAATTTTATATCCGCAGTAAAATAGGATTCACGTTAATTATTAGGATTCTTCTAATAATTTTCACTGGGGTTCTCGGACTATCTGTGGGGGGGGGGGTTTCTCCAGCAATAATTTCACTTTGTAACAACCTATTACTTGCAGCTCCTATTTCACGGAATAAACATTTACACGCTGCAGTTAAACAGCGTTCTGATCTGAGAATACAGGTATTTGCGCAAGAATTTCGCTTTATTGGATAAGACAAACCCCATTATGGCACCAATATACTGCTTCTAAGAATGAGCTGCTCGTGTTACCTGCCCAAGAGGAAATTTTCCTTTCAGCAGAAGTTTCCATTGCGTCATCCACACGTTTTATTGCTCGCTGGTGTCTCTTAAACCTGGTGATTTGCCAAAATAAGACGAAAGTATTTTTATTCGGTTTTTTTCTGGAGGGAAGGGGCTCGATAACCGTGCAGTCCCATAAAAATCCTCTCACGCTTTTCCGTTGCTGTTGTGTCTGTTTACGAGTTTATTTCTCGTCTAATACAAGAAAGGCGCTAACAGTTTTTCCCTTATCGTTTACCTAACTATTTTGCGCATTCGCAAACCTAAATTATTGTGTTTGGGGGGGGGGGGGGTATCCGTCCTTCCGATCACATGTAACAACTCGATTCCCAGTGCACGTATTTCCATAAAATTTCATACTTAGGTCCTGTAGAAACATTTACGAAGCCATCCCACATTTCATTAAAGGGGGACCAACAGCAGTTCAGTTTTTTTTTTTTCGTAAAATTTCACGTTGTCCGTATACTTCGAAGTATATTTCGGATGTTTCGGCATTACTAGATAAGGAAATGTCCGATCGACACCAAATTTTCAGGACATGTTACGTTTTCCCCTGAGAAAGGTTTGTGGATCAATTCCGTTCCACTTTGGTGTTAGAATGCATTTATGACTCTATTAGTAATAAACGCATTCTAACTCCTACACAGGCGAGCGATTTGATCACGATATCACGTTCTAAAGTGCGGATACGATGGAAAATAACAAAAATTCAGAGATGATTAAAATTCCAAATTATCGTTTCACGACAATGCTATTTACAAGTTTATAAATGACAAAAAAATTCGACTCTTCAACAATATTTAAACTGGGATTGCAATACTCAACTGGTAAATACCATCAATCAAAGAGTCGATTAGTAATTACTAAACATTCGCTATATCAATCGAATGAATGATTTTCCATAATCTAAATAATCGATTATGCCCATCTGTATCGAGATCTTCTAGAATTGCTATTGATTAATGATTCGAATATCTCAATCAACTGTCCTCTTGACACTGCTCATCTTTTTTCAACCTATTTTTCGAAACAAAGTTCTATCCCTCCTCCCCTTTTGCCCTTCCGAATCTAATACCAATGACTGCTTCAGTAGAAAATTCTCACTACTGATAACATCCAGTAATCAGTAGTGAGAACTAAATTTTGCGGCTTAAATATTTCACAGCTTCCGTTGTTCGAACTACTTTTCTTCAAGAAAAGTAGTTCGTCTCTAGCTCCAATCCTTACAAACTCTTCAGTTACTCCAGTCTTCTTCGTGTTACCCTTCAGCGTTCAAATATGCCTATATCATCCCGATATATAAAAAAGGATGAGAAAGCTATGCCTAGTGACTACCGACCTGTTACTATACTGAATACAATTGCGAAAATTTTTGAACTCCTACTTTATAAATATCTTAGTTCCTATTTTCATCGTTTCTGATCTTAAAGCTTTCATCTTATGATCTACAATCCCCTTTACTGGATTTGCTCGATGCACTGCTTAGAAATCGTAAACTATCCGTAATAATTGGTGGTACTTCATTAACTGCGTTTACTGTTTCGCATGGTGTTTCTCAAGGCTCACCATTGGGTCAGCTCGTCTTTATTGTTTATAACTTTATACTAATGATGTGTCAACCATATTTCAGTCCGTTAATGTTGAGTGGCAACTCCATGCAGATGATATTAAACTTTACAAAGTTATTTGTTCTTCAACTGACAGCGATGAACTCCAGTCCTGCCTTGATTCCCCCTCACTCGGGCTCAATAAATATAAGTTTCTAAATCCATTAAAGCCTAAATTATGTCGCTTTCGCTCGAATTGTGCAGTTAGATCCCCTGTCTTTACTGATTATTATATTGGAAACTCTCTAATTGCAAGTACCGATACGCTCAAGGACTTGGGTGTCCTGATTCGATCTGACTTTTATCCCTCTTGCCATGTCGATCACGTAAAATCTCACACTTCTAAACTTCCTGGCTTAATTAAGCGTTTTCTTAAATTCTTGCACTTTCGAAATCGCTGTGCCTTTCACCCCATAATCTATGGGTCTTCGTGCCCTGTGGGTGAGAAGATTGTAAATAAATAAATAAATAAATAAAAAAAAGTACAGGTACCGAGGCATGAGATGGTTGAAACAGTTAATAGAAAACTGTTCACGAATTTTTATCATCAATCTTTATTATCAAAATTGCGAGGGGGATGCTCTCAGTTTTGATGATAGTGTCATGATGATAATAATAATGGTCACATTTTTTTTCAAGAAAGACCCTCTCAGCGAGTGCATTTTTCACAGATAAGAATATGGTTTGAAGTTAGCTATTGCTTCACGTTTTAAACTAGCTAGTAACATTATCAGTCAGATCTCACGGTTTCAGTTTAAAAATAAAATAATTTCTTGCTGTTCCTTAAGAATGCTTTGTTTAAATGAATTTTACTTGTAAATATGCAAGAATGCTTTACAATTTTAAGTTTTATTTTAAAATTACTAAATAATACAAAACCAGATATTCCAAGTACCGCTAGCCTTTATGACTTAAACATTTAAGTTGTTCTGCCATCTAAGTGTATTTAATGTCAGCAACACTAAAAATAAATTCGGAATACAAAAATAACACACCCTTCAAAACATTTCAGACCAATTCTTTAGTTGTAAACTTGTTAAAGTAACCCTATCAATCTGTGTGCGTGGTTAGCACAGTGCTAATAATCGCAGTCTTTCCTATAAAAAAGGCCAAAGCTAAAAAAATATCAGGGTTCGAATCCCGTCAGTAACGCGAGCAACTTTTACGAGCTTCCTTCTTTCCGTGATTCTCTTTGTGGGTCTTAATTGAGGATATCAAAGGTTGGTTTTTCTCCCAGTAACTTTGGTTTTTCATCCGAAAAATCGACCAAATGCAATTTATGGAAGTATAAGTTAGTACAATATGATTGTTCTCCCCTTTTATGGTAATCTTTCGGTTGTAACATATTTCTATTCATTTTTAAATAAGTTTGACGCTTTTTTTTTATACTTACTAATACTATGAGGACTGCACTAATACTGTATTCTGAAAATTATAAAGCTTGTTGACTCTTCGGATCGATCTCCTTCGAAGTAATCTTGATACTGTACACACCGATTGCAACGCTTCTGCAACTTCTGAAGACATTGGTGGTAGACTTCTTTTGGGATTGCCAATGGTTCCTGTATCGCGTTTTGAATAAATAAATTTCCTCAATTGTTGCAGATCTGTGACCTTTCATGGAAGCTTCGGAAACAAAACAAAAAAAAAATTACAGAATGGCGGGATGGGAGGACCAGAATAATTGAGTTCACAATCACTCTGGTCCTCCCAGAGATATTTTCATATAATTTCGCAATAATTTATTGAATTAAAAGGCTGAGTGAGTGGGGGGAAGGTGGGATTTTCATAATGCAAGGGTCAGTTCCCCGAAGCCCACTTTATCGGCTGCTTTTTCCGCTCTTATTTAGTTTTAATTTTCTACAGAGCTTTCGTTTTCGCTCGATTCTGTGCACCTTAAATTGACCATGGAAATAATCATTTTTGAATAACAAGACGGTTATTTATAAATTTAATTTTTGATCTTATTATTATTCAATAGAAGTACCGTCAAAATTAAATAAAATTTTGAAGTTTCCCATTTTTACTATTTCTTGTCTCGAAATGGAAAATTTTACGAAACTGAACGCTCATCAGGAAAATACACGCAGAGGGCAGTTAATGCGTATATCTGATATTGATATTAATATTAGTAGTAGCATATTATGCAAGAAAGCAAGCTTATACAGCATCAGCCATAAAAAAAAAAAAAACTATCCAGATCACCTGGCCAATCCCCTGCAAAGTTCGTTTCAATGATCCACCATCCGCTGGCTATAGGCAAACCTCTGCACATCTATCCTGCAACCATCCATCCTCAATTTGAATTTGTCCTCCCATGTACGTAGTCTAAATAAGAGGAATAATCCCATCAGCATTGAGCTTGCTCAGTCCATTCTAAACCTTAAACACCTCGCAGATGCTAAGTCTTCAGACGCTGCAATTTGCAGAACTGAAGCCAATTCCGAACATTCCATTGAGCCCAAAAACCTGATTGATGAATGCCAACGCGCTTGCTGTAGTGACTTTTTTGTGCGAGCAAAAGGTTAAGTCTTAATGGAATAGTTTTGGGATTAATACCACGCTCTGATTCTACGAGTTCTGTACTCATTACCGACATGTACTGCAAGGAGTTTCAGAAAGCCTTCATAAAACAGAATCAGCTATCTCAGTTTGATTTCGTGTAGAAATCTCCTCTAGTTTCTAAGTGAGAAAAATGAAAGTAAAAAAAAAAACAACAAAACAATTTTTTGGAACCGAACGTCAAAATCTGAATCCAATTTCCACTCTGTTGGTGTTACTTTCATTAGGAGACTGATTATTGCTGAAATGTCACCACAAAATAGTGAAAGATGATTGAGAAAAGGCAGATGTTCACATTTCAATTGTTAAATCAAGCTTTAACATCGTTATATTAATAGCCTGTTCACATATTCAAACTGAAAATCTCTCTCTCCTCAAGCTGAGAGAGACAGTGCAACACGAAACCCATCTGTCTTGTCTTGTCTACCTTCAAAGACAACAACCGCGTGGCGGATTACATGACCGAGGCGAAACACGGAAGGTGATAAGCGGAGACAGAACACCTTGTTTTCTCACTTATTCAGATCTTGGTCGAGGCAATGAGCTACGAAGGGCAGATAAAGATTACTCGATCTCCTTATTTGTCTTCTACGCGGCCTGTTCTATCCCGGAGGAGAGACGGGAGGAGAGGAAGAGGACAGAAATAGCCGCTCCGCCATGCTGGAAATTCTGCGCGCGCGCGAAAAGAGGTGAACCGTAGAAAGCTCACCCAGATCAAGAGCTACGTGCATCGCGCCATGCACAGCTCATTCGGAGTGGCATTCCCTTCTCTGGCGAAAGCAAAACTGTGAAGTGCTCGCGGTTCTTTCGTGTTTTCACCAGTGGACTTCGCACACCCTGCTTCGACCTTTCCGTGTGTCTTCTTCTTCTTCGCGGGAACTATCATCGCAGCGGATTGGCAGACATCTGAGCAGGTGAGTCTCCGGTAGCAACTCTTCTTCGCGCATTTCTTCACTGAGAGGAACGGGTGAGAGAGGTTGTCAGTCGGAAGAGAGGCTGCTTCATCACCCATCTGTAGGCATCCGTAGTGAATGCTGCAAAATCCTCTAGAAAGATTTGTTTCCGTGATAATACAGGTGTGTGTGTGTGTGTGTGTGTTTTCAAGCTGTCTGTCAAATAAATCTTTAGGGGTGGATAAGATCAGAACAAAACGCGACTTATTTAACTAACTCCGCTCGGTTTTAATGTTAACTTAGGCATTTCCTTTGCCTGTACCACTTAAATACATAACCGCTTAAAGTAATTATAAATGGGGGGGGGAACGTTCTCACAATGGATCCATTGCCAAATGTTGATGCCCTTTGGATGATGTCACAAAAGAATCTACGCTGTTGCGCGAACGATATCAAACGTCACATGGGCAGGCTGACCATTCATAGAACATCCAACTTAATTTATTGTTAATGAAATAGTACCAACCCGGAAATCGAATACTAAACGCCATTTCTCTATGGAGGCTTCTGTGTACTTTGGATCGATACACCATTGGTGGCAAGTGTGCTCCATTCCAACGGGAAAAAAAGGTTGGTAGGAGACAAAGGGTACTCACAGATGACTATTGCTCTGAATGGAACAGAGCCATGAATAGGAGGGCACTACGCATCTCAGTATCGAATCTCTTATTGTTTTTTAAACGAACTGTACATTGATGAATGTACAGCATGAACCAAAAAGGAAGGGAAAGTCGAACAAAATTAATGAAAAAATAGAAATATACGCAGAATGTGATAGTAGGAACACAATTTCCAATCGGTCGGATATCAAATATAAAATTAATCGCATATTGCTCTGTATAAAAACACTGTGTAATAAAAAGCAGTGAGCCCCAAGAAACATTCATATAAGTGACTAAAACAACCCACAATTTTATTTATTTACTTATTTAATTCAATAAATACCTGTTTGGCCCAACAGGTGTTTCCATTATTGTGTGACGCCAAATTTGTCCATGTTAGAACTGGATGAGTTCTGCTCCACATGGCATTTCTCTCTCGTGTCTTATACAGAGCATCTCCTAAGCTTTAGTTGAACTCCACATTGGTACACCGTGATGCAGAACGCTGTATCATCACGGTGTACCAAGAAATGAGTGTTGTGCAGTGTGCGCTGTTCTGTTCTTTAGTTGCTCCTGACCACTTTGCTAACAGGAAGCAGCGATCACCTGGAATGTGAACATGCATTTTTTTTAGGGTCCCGAGAACAATCTTACCCACTTATGTGTGTATTATCTCCATAAATTGCGTGTGTTCTCTGGTCGGTTTGCCTGTTTTACTGGAAAAAACCCGAGGTACCGGATTAAACAAAAATAAGTTGCTCTTCTCGCCTCAGAACGACTGAGAGAAAAAGTTGCTCGCGTCACTCACGGGATTCAAACCCGGGCGTTTTCCATTTCGTGTGGGATGAACGGTAATTATAACCACATCGCTACCGCGAGGAGATAAAACAAGTGCATGTTTGTGCACCTATTTTATATTGCGTAGCAAAAGCACGTGATTCTGTTACTGATAGCGTGGTCCATATTGTGAAAAAAGGGATGGTCCCTCAGTTTAATACCCTTTTCACTCGGCCATTAGATGCAATTTGCAATTCTTGGCCACATCGAATACGAATGTGTGCGCGAGGAAGTCACGTGAATTCATAGCAAACAATTTGATTTTTGTTCTTTCTATGTTTGTAATCTTCGTTTTTATTCAAATAAAAATAAATAAATTACATTTTGCTGGCTTTTTAAAATGAAAGTTAAAATCGAGCACATCTCACTACGTAAACTTCCTCGTTTATTTCTTGTAAATAATAATTAGAAAAGAAGTGCGATTACTCAGTTTTCCTGGGATTGAGCGATGGTACACACTCAACGATATTGTTGAGACGTTCCAAAAATTGGTGAAGGTATGTAATAGTAAGATATTAATCCCATACTTAGAGAGTCACAAAAAGGTAAGGTAGTTGAAGAAAAAAAAAAAAACATTGAGGGATCATTATGATCTCCAGCATGATCTCCCATCAGTGCAGAGAGAGAGAGAGAAACTATTAGGGATTTTATCTGCGATAACCTGAGACTACAATAGAGACAAAGTTGTGGCAGTGTAGTCTTTGTAACCACATTTCAGAAAGGTGGAAAGGTTTGCCCTATTATAAAGGGCAAAGAGCAACAAAATTACGTATTAGCACGATGGAGTATTCTTATAGGATTTCGGGGAAAAAAGTTAATTAGTTACTGGAACAAATTCATCGCACAGCCTTGCTAAGTGGTAAGAAATATAAATTTAAGGAAGGATTACTTTTTAGCTTATAAAATAATTAAGAAAACAATCAGCTGATAAGAACGCGTAGAAAGAACTAGAAACTTAAGAATGTTTTTAGGAGCTTCGATTTTGACCGGGGATCAAAACGTGACGAAATTTCACAATGAGGAGACAAAATTATGGAAGATTGCACGTTTAAAATGGATTATGAGCGGCAACTGTGTCCAATCCAACGTGCATGTCCTATGATCCCATGATGGAAACTTCCTGTGACTTATGCCATTCTCGACACAAAGTAACAAATAATAAAAATAGTAACTGTTCTGAACAACCACTATTTGTAGAAGATTCAATGTAATTATGTAGCAAATTAATCCGATTTCCCATTCTTTTTTATGACAAAAAAAAAACAACTTAAAACCTTTAAATAGAATTTTTTTAAAAAAAAAAAACAACCTTTTCGTTTAAATAACTTTCTAACTTTCGTCAGGACCACACATTCAAACATTTCATCTAGCCCGATCTCCTCCTCCTCCCGTGTGATAATTTACGAATTACTCTTTGACTACTTTATATTATTTGAGTATCGAAAAAATAATTTAAAGAACCGAAATAGTATTTGTAGGATGAAACTAAATACAACTCAAATTCGACATGGCATGGATTTAACCATACGTAGAATCAACGGATTTCATACTCTGATGCCAAGTGTGTATTTGAATCTACCCATCGGACTCTTTCCAGTCACAACCAAATACGGAGGATACGGAAAGGTCAGGGAATGACCACCGCATATCCCCGGAGCAATATGGCCTTAGTTGCTAATGCTCCTAAAAACCAAACAACAACAACAATCCCGGAGCAATATGGCCTTAGTTGCTAATGCTCCTAAAAACCGAATAACAAACAAACAAACAAACAAACAAACAAACAAACAAACAAACAAACGGACTCTTTCAAAACACAAAACTATGTTTCGTTTACTTATGAGGGCAGAACTAATCACGTAATTAGTTCGCCCATCATAAAAGTGAAGGCTGTGGGATTCAGTTGATTGCCAACGTTCAATGCAAATATTGGCATTAGCATTATAGTAGAGGCATATGATGCAAGAAAGCAAGCTTACACAGCATCAGCCAAAAAAAAAAAAAAAAAACACTCCCATTTCACCCCTCCATTCGTTCGAAATACCTGTCCAGCTGAGCCTTAAACTTATTTAGGCTATCAACCTCCACCACAAGGGATGGAAGTCTGTTCCACCAACCAACCACCCGCTGGCTAAAGGCAAATTTCCGCACGTCTATCCGACATCTGTCTTTCCTCAATTTGAATTTATGCCCTCTCAGGTGATTTTTCTGAGCTAGAGGAAGAATCCCATCAGCATTGAGCATGCTTAAACCATTCAAGGCTTTTTACACCTCTAAACCATTCAAGGCTTTATACACCTCTATCAGATCACCTCGTTGGTGCCTAGTCTCCAGACACTGTAATTTGCAAAACTTAAGCCTTTCTTCGTAAGAGCACCCCTTTGTTCCATTCACTAATCTTGTTGCCCTTCTCTGTACTCGTTCCAGCAGCTCTACATCCTTCTTGAAATGAGGCCTCCAGACCTGTATACAGTACTCTAGGTGTGGCCTGACCATTCCCTTGTATAAGGCAGAGGTCAGGCCTTTCTAAGGCCTGACCACTGCCTTATACAAGGGAATAATCACCTCCTTATCCCTGCTAGAAAAATTTCTGTATATCATTGACAAAACACCATGAGCTACTCTTGCAGTCCGTCTGCTCTGCTCAGAAAACTTCATATCTGCCGGCACAATTACTCCCAAGTCCTTTTCATTCTCTACCACTGTCAGTGTAGTACCTCAGAGTTGATACGTTACTCGGGGTTACTGTTTCCCATATGTAGTACTTTACATTTGTCAATGTTAAACTTCATTTGCCACCTCGAAGCCCATCTGCTCAACCTTTCCAGATCCTGCTGCAGCAGCATACTGTCAGTAGTGTCCTTAACAACCCTGCCAACCTTTGTATCGTCTGAAAACTTGGACATTAAGTTTGATATACCATCATCAATATCATTTATAAAAACAGAAAACAATAATGGACCCAACACTGAGCCCTGAGGGACTCCACTAATAACATTAGTCCACGATGAGCAGTGTCCATTGATTACCACTCTCTGTCTTCTCCCCCTCAACCACCCCTTTATCCATAGCAGCAATTTGACTCCAATGCCACACTGCTCCAATTTGTGCAGCAGTCTTCCATGTGCAACAGTATCAAAAGCCTTTCTAAGATCCAAGTATATAATATCAACGTTATTCTCTGCATCCAGTTCTTTTGTGACTGCATCATAGTATCCAATCAAATTGGTCAGGCAAGACTTTCCCTTAACAAAACCATGCTGTGTCTGAGCTTTAACTAAAGTCTTGTCTAGATGATCCTGCAGTGCTTCTTTAACCAGTGCCTCCATTAATTTTCCTGGAACAGAAGTTAAACTCACAGGTCTATAATTACTTGTGTCAGCCTTTGATCCTCCTTTGTGAATTGGGGTCACATTTGCACATCTCCAGTCTGTGGGTACCTCCCCTGAATCCAAGGAAGCTCTCATAATTATAGCTAAGGGTTTGCTTACTTCCTTTGCTGCCTCCTTTAATATAACTGGATAGATCCCATCCACCCCAGGTGCCTTTCTTGTGTTTATCTTCAACAATTTCTCCACCACTTTACTCTCGGTTATTACAAGATTCTCTAGCTTACTGCTAGAGTTGTATACACCTCTGGCTTTCCCCTCTCTAAATAACTCCTCATGTGTGAATGTCGATGCAAAATATTCATTTACTTTGTTAGCTACCTGAGCAGGATCATCAACAGTTGACCCTTCAATATCAAGTGGACCAATCTGATTCATGCCCTTCCTTCTAGAGTTTACATAAGTAAAGAACTCTTTTCTGTTTTTCTTTGCATCCTTTGCCAAGGATTTCTCGTAATCTGCCTTTGCCAGCCTAATCTCCTTTGTGACTTGGTTATATCTATCAAGACCAGATTATATCTATCATAGGCTTCTATGTCACGTGTTAATGTATATGTATCTCATGCATATTTCTTCTCTGCCATATGTCTCATAAGTCCATCTGACACCCATTTAGGCCTAAACCTTGAACAATATTTCTTAGTTGGTATGTAAAGCCTAATAGCTTCCAAGATAAGTTCTTTGAATGCTTCCCGTTTTGAATTTGCTGTTGGTAACATCATCAGTTGGTCCCACTGTATAGAATTTAAATACTGTCTCAGACCATCGTAGTCGAAGAGAGGTAACTACCATTAGGGGTAAACCCCTGATGGTAGTTATCTCTTTGAGTAAATCCCACTTCAGCACACTGTGATCACTGCCACCTAGTGGTTCCATTATCTGCAGATTCTTAATGCATGAAGAATCACTACTGATAATATGATCAAGGGTATTATTCCCTCTAGTTGTTGTAGAAAACAATCATCTAATATATCCACAAAAGCCTTGCTAGTGCGTGAGTGACCAACCTACAAATTCCAGTCAATATCTGGGAAATTAAAATTCCCCATTATTTAGACTCTCTGATTTACTGGCTCACTCTATTTCCGTGTACAGTTTCTTATTATTCTCATCAGAGTCATTAGGCCTATAACACATTCCTACTCTCATTTTTGATCTCCCAACGCTTATATCACACCAAACTGACTCGACACTGCACTGTCCAGCGATGTCGACTGGCTTCACTTCCGTGGATTTTATGTATTTCTTAACTAATAGCATAACCCCTCCTGCCTTCCTATCCTTTCTGTAGACGTTGTACTCCCCAAATTGCAGTTCTGCATTCCTTATATCTGTGTGACACCACGTCTGTGATATCCCAACAATATCTGCCTTTGATGTTTTGAGCAATACCTCAAATTCATCAAATTTATTTACCAAACCCCTAGCTTGGTGTACACGCAGGTATACATGCACCTATTTCTATTCTTAGCTACCCTAACACAACCCATGTGTTTACTTGTACCGCAATGACTCCCAGCAGTCTCTGAAATATCCTAGATCTTGTTTTTCAGGCTTCTGCTCATTGGTGTGCACGCAATAGAAGCAGTGAAGAATCACTTTCTCCTCTGCCAGTGGCTACTGTTAATCTATTAGGCCTTGTATCCCCCCCCCCAAGGTAGCAGTTTTCCGACCCACCTAACACTGCCTCGATAGCATCAGCAAACATTCTTGCACCCTTTCTATTTAAGTGTATCCCATCCCTATAGAAGCAGTCTCTCCTGTTAACAAGTACAGTCCAGGCTGAAAAAAATTCTACCCCTTCAGCCTTGCACAATCTTTCAAGGGCCGAATTGATCGACAAGTCTCTCATCATATCCTTCTTCCTATCGTGTCTGGGCAGAATTGCAGACACTTTCAAATTCAACCCTAATTCAAGGCTTTTTTTTCAACAGTGACCTGTACTTGTTAAGTAAGTCCGCCGGTCTCCTACTCTTAATACAATTAGTGCAAACGTGTACAACTATATCACCTTTTGTGCCCTTAAAAGATAATATCCGCTGTACAACGTCATCAACCTTTGTCCTTGGTAGACATACTCTGGTCCTGTTCCACCTATCCTTTATACATACCATGTTCCCCGTTTCCCTGACAATAGAGTTACCAACAACTACTAGTTCCTTTGGGACCAGAGCATTCTGCTTTGGGGGTTGCCGCTGTGTTGCGTGATGACCAAGTGCAACTCTGACCTTGATGTGGGCAGCTGAGAGCTTGATGGGCACCTCAATTTAAATCCTTGGAGGGCATTCACCCTATCCTTCAAGCTCTCATATAGGCCCATAACAACGCTGAGTTGTCGCCTGATTTCCTTACACTCCTTACATCGTGCACACACAAAGTCATTATCCTTGGCAATATCATGTCCCGTACCCGATCGATCCACAAACATCAAGTAAGCAGTGCATTTTAAAAGGCTGTGATTCAGAGGGCAACTGCCCCCCTCCCCCCCTCAGTACTCTCTTGAGCCACAGCACTCCCATTAGCTTGAGCCTTTTGCTTTTCTGCTCTGGTCTGAGTCATGATTCCGATTCAATTTCAATTTCAGTTCAAAATTATAACCCTAAACTTGTATCCCAACCCAGTTATAACACTCTTATCTCTATATATTTTTTCAGTATTAAGTATTATCTTTGAGTTTCTTTATATACCTTCCGTATCAAGTTATGTATTAATTAATTATGTTACGTTTGTAATCTAAGTCGTTATATATATTTTGTTAAAAAGTACAATTTAATTGACAATGAAGTTTAACAAGATTAATAGATTTTATTGATTAATTGACAATATTATATTATACTAAGCTTACGTTGTGTGGTATAACAATGGCGCAAGTTACGAACGGTAAATCTACGGACACTTAAGTATTAATTAACTTCCAAATCTCGCTGTCTCAATTCAGAATAAACCAAGGATCTTGACTAGGTCTAGAAAATACTTATAGAAAATAATTTAGTATAACAATTGGTCATTAAAGTGGCTAAATATGGCTAAAAAACTTCCCGTTCAGCGGAGCTGCAAACCATGAGATAACTAAAAAGCAAAAAGAAACAACTACTCATTGCATCTAAAAATTACTTTGCTTGTCAGCGCTTGGCTTGGTGTCGTGAACAGTTTCATAAATCCTTACACCCTGCGTGTACTTTACAGTAAGGATCATTCATTTAACACGTTCACCGCTTTTTAAGGAATGGACCATTTGAATAAATTCATTCCGATTGGACGGTCACCACTTTAATTCTTCCAGTGTCAAAACTGTTGAATCTTAGTTGTGGTGGTAAGATAGGTGTAATTTTAAGCCATTGCGCTGTTTTGTTATTTTATCGGACCAATAACTCTTTCAGTGATGAGGGCAGCAATCTACACATTCTAATGAACCGACAGATTATCGATGGAGTTGAAATCTGGATACTGAAGGAGGAGCGATGTGTTTTAATACAAGATTATTAGGAGAATCAACACGAATATTAAGCACACTGCTATTATGAAGATTGTTAATTATATATAGCGCGTTGTCTTTAGTCGGATCACGTTTATAAGACTTATAAGTTGCAAGTCACCGAGGGTCCAACAGCTTATCTAAATAAATTATCGGAGATTTCCAAACTGTTTTTGGCCGATGAACCCTTTTAAAAATTTAAATGTACCGTGGAATAATCTAAATGTGTCTGTAAATAGTAATGATTAACAACAAATTAAAAACGGATGAAATAAAAAAAAATCAAAAACATAAAAATTAACGGAACATTTGCAGAACCTCAGGCAGCCCATCGCATAAACCCAGTTTCTGTAAATTGCACTTCGATAAACCGCTGCTGTAGACAGTTCTGAATCTTCGGTATTTATTAAGCTGTACAAAAATTATATCATCTCAAAATCCCTTTAACACACATTTTCTACGTTATTTACTGTTGTAGTGGAATTTCAGGACATCAGCGACTAAGGCCATATTGCTCCGTGTATACTGTCTGTAAATTGCGCGAGTTCTGCGGTCGATTTTCTGGACGAAGGGTTTGCTGTACGAAAAGTCCGAGTTTCCGGAGAGGAAATACCAAGCTACCCTCTCCTGAGACGGACTAACTCAGCCACGTTGTGAGAAATGCTCATAAAAATTCCTCTTATCATCGACGGGACTCGAACTCGGGTCTTTTCCACCGGGTGGGGAGAGGACGGCAATCCTATTAACTGCGCTACCCGCGAGGACCCGTTATCTGCCCCTCCTTCATTACAGAACAAAACTAAGCATCAACAGTCTGTAATTATTAACAACTGTTCGCATTATTTTCTACAGACAAAATCGAAATTCGTCCTTCCACTCCACTATGGCCAACACCTCGACCGACATTCACTGGAGTTTTTCTTTCCCAATTTTGTCTAAAAAAGTGGGTTTGCAGATAGAATGACGGATTCCGCTTCAACTTTCGTCTTTCTCTGCGTGTTCTCCGAGATTTGCATTGATATCGATTTTGGTTGAATGCATCACCTCGTGAATAGATAGGCGATTAAGTACCTCACCTTTAATATCCTCTGCCTGCCACAGTTACTCCTTCTGGATATGGAATGTCTGTCTTCCGACGACTTTTCATAAATTCTGGATATTGTAGTGTTGAGTAATCCCATCCACAATTCTTGCTTCTGTAGCCCAAACAACTGGGACTTTTTGAAAGTCGGTTATATTGCGCGTTTAGCCCATTTGGATACGTTCGAGCCTTGTTCGATGTTCTTGCGACCGCTTGCAGGAACCAAATTGACATATGACCATATCGCTGCAGAGAGAAACACAAAGTGAAACCACAATTTTTTAATATATTTCCTTTTGACCGCGCTAATGAAAATGGGAAACGGTTTCTGATATTTTGAAATTAATCAATTCTGTTGAACTTCATATTTATATTAATATATTTATGTCGACATATACCTTTCTATACATTAAAAGAATTTTCCTCATAGTGATTTTTTATTCAGCCAATGGGAAAAGAGGAATGCGGGTTACATGGTAATACATAACAAACACTAAAATACGTAACAGAAGCTTGTTTTACTGTGGTAAAACAAGCTTCTGTTTTAGCGTGGTCATGCTAGATAAACCTCGTGCATGCGCTTTGTTTATCTAGCATAACCACGCGGTATCATTCTTGATTTCCATATGTAACGTATTTAAGTATTCATAGCTGAGGAAGAGACGCACACAGTGTCGAAAGCTTCTATAAGTATTTTATTTTATCAAAAGAAGCGAGTGCAGTGAGCAGGGGGCAAAGCCCCCTAGTTTATATTATATTAATTTATTTATAAATGTATTTTATTAATTTATTTATAAATGTATTTTATTAATTTATTTATACTAATATATTTTATTAATTTATTTATACTAATATATTTTATTAAAGACTAAATGCACAAGGCATAATATGATATGGGTTTAAATTAACTATATAATATCGCCATAGTTAACCCATAAAATTGAACTACGTATGTAGTGTAAAGGCATCGTTTTAATTATATCCCATGTTGGCTACCTTCACAACGAAATACCGGGTATTGCACTAGTTCGAATAAATGTAGAGAAGAATACTGTTGCTTATTATCAGTGCGCACCACCACCCAGACGAGTGCAATACCTGGTATCTAATATAATATAACATAATATAATATAATGTTGTTTTGTTATTAAATATCGAATAAATAAATAAATATTCACGATTACGTTGTCTCGATTCTCTTTTAAATGTTAATTTGGGTGGGGAATGTTTATAATAGAGGGATTTTAATATAATAGACTACTAACAATAAATCAATTATAAACCAATTTATATATAACAACAGAATTACATCTGATACTCGTACACGACCAGAAAGTTCCCGAATGAGTACAATTTCACTTAAACGAATGATTGAGGAAATACCGACTGGTTAGACAACTTTCGTGGGGAAAATAACGATTGAGGATTTAAGAGACACGCGAGAATGTCCCTCCACGCGTCTCGGGTAATTAATAGACGAGCTGAATGTGGTTCTTGCACAATGTGCAACCCGTAAACAAAAACACAGACAACGTACAGTTGAATACACACGCGTGGATCAAAAAGTTGAGCAACTGAAACGTTTCCGCTCTATGAAACACGTATAACATGCAACGTACTCTGATATCGATGGCTGACTTTCCGTTAAAAATATAGATCAATGAATATTTGAGGAACATATTCACATCTCAGAGAAGCCTACAATGTTAACGTGTACCTGGAAGCACGCGTTAGTATCGAATGAATCTATTTAACGTTTTAAAACGTCATTTTAAACACGATTTCTATCTCTGATAATTATCGGTTCTACACTTTTTGAATTTTTCATGAGAAATCGTTTCGGTAAATTACGAAGATGATCAGATATTTTGTATCCTTTGACTGGACACGATTTTGTCACCGCTTAAATGAGTCATCTATCAAACACGCGCAAATGTGTATTGCAATACATAAATTTAAAAAACAAATCACTGTAGATGTGGTGAATCATAGACGGATTGCACGAAGCATAAATAAACTCGAAATACATCATTTAAGCTTAATTTCACGTTTTCTCTTGGCACCCAACGGAATTTAATATCGCATTTTTTTTTTATAATACAGATTTTAAGCTGCTCGCAACAGTTTCTTATTGATGATCGGTAACTCAAGGTAGAAAAACCGTTTTATAAAAATTCGCAATTTACTGACAGATCACAGTAAGATACGGCAGTAGTTCATTCCCAAGCTTTCGAATTTCAGGGCAGTTCACAAGTTCCTTGGGCGATATCCACGAATGGACTAAATGCACTCTGACATCGAAGAACACACATTTGTTTATTGTCATTAGGCACAAGTTAAGTTACACACATTGGTTTGCATACAGGTGATCGAAAACTGCTGAAAACCTATGAACTGGAATTTTATTTCGATAACTTTCGAGATCGCCATAAAAAATAGAACGAATCAAAACAGAATGGCTATGTCACATCATAAGATGGCGGGAGAATCGTGGTTAAGTCACGTAACACAAACTCAGCTCTAAGGGAAAAATGTAAGCTTTGAAGAACTAATAAACTTCCCAACATATGCCCAGGATACACGAACTAATAAGATGCATGGTATTTCAGAGACTGCTGGGAGCCATTGCGGTACAAGTAAACACATGGGTTGTGTTAGGGTAGCTAAGAATAGAAACAGGTGCAGGTATACTCGCGTGTACACCAATGCTAGGAGTTTAGTAAATAAATTTGATGAATTTGAGGTATTGCTCGAAACATCAAAGGCAGATATTGTTGGGATATCAGAGACGTGGTGTCACACATATATAAGGGATGCAGAAATGCAATTTGGGGAGTACAACGTCTACAGAAAGGATAGACAGGATAGGAAGGGGGGAGGGGTTATGCTATTAGTTAAGAAACACATAAAATCTAAGGAAGCGCATCCAGTTGACATGGGTGGACAGTACAATGTTCAGTCAGGTTTCGTTTGAAATAAGCACTGGGAAAGCAAAATTGCCAGTAGGAGTGTGGTTATTGGCCCAATGACTCCGATGAGTACAATAAACAACTGTAAAGAGAAATAGAGTGGGCCAGTAAATCAGATTGTCTTATAATGGGGAATTTTAACTTCCTAGATATTGATTGGAACTTGTAGATTGGTGACTCGCACAGCAGCAATGCTTTTTTGGATTTATTGGATACTTGTTTTCTACATCAGCATGTTTGGGAGGCAACTAGAGGGAGTAATACTCTTGATTTACCCCCAGGGGCTCACATCTGGTGAGTATGGGCTTGGCACACCCAGGGTCCTGAGCTAGATATCATCATCATTCTTCTCTTTCTTGGTGATTCCTTTCTACTTCTCTCTCTCTCTCTCTCTCTCTCAGGGTAATAGGGAAAATTTTTTTTTTTTTTGGGCAGTGCAGCATAAGCCTCAGGCTTCCTTGAACCATATGGCTAATAATAATAATAATAATAATAATAATAATAAATAATAATAATTTGGTTATCAGCAGCATGTTAGGGAGGCAACTGGAGGGAAGAATACTCTTGATTTGATTATCAGCAGTGATTCTTCATGCATTAAGAATCTGCAGATAAATGAACCACTAGGTGGCAGTGATCACAGTGTGCTGAAGTGGGATTTACTCAAAGAGGTTAATACCATCAAGGGTAAAGGGAAGGGTTATTGCTTTCGTAAAGGCGACTACGATGGACTGAGACAGTATTTAAATTCTATACAGTGGGACCAACTGATGATGTTACCAACAGCAAACTCAAAATGGGAAGTATTCAAAGAACTTATCTTGGAAGCTACCAGGCTTTACATACCAACTAAGAAATATTGTTCAAGGTTTAGGCCTAAATGGATGTCAGATGAACTAATGAGGCATATGGCAGAGAAGAAAAATGCATGGGATACTTACAAATTAACATATGACATAAAAGCCTATGATATATATAAGCTGGTCTGTAATCAGGTCACAAAGGAGGTTAGGCAGGCGAAGGCAGATTAGGAGAAATCTTGCAAAGGATGCAAAGGAAAACAGCAAATACTTCTTTATTTATTTTTACTGTATTACTTCTTCTTTATTGATTTGCAGAAGGAAGAGGATGAATCAGATTGTTCTACTTGATATCGATGGTTGGACTGTTGATAATCCAGCTCAGGTAGCTGACAAACTGAATGAGTATTTTGCATTTACATTCACACACACACACACACACACACACACAACATGAGGAGTTATTCAGACAGGGGAATGCCAGAAGTTTATTAAAGTCTGGCAGGGATTAAATGATTTTGTAATAACTGAGAGCAAAGTGGAGGAGAAATTATTAAAGTTAAACATAAAAAGATCACATGGGTAGATGGGATTTGTCCAGTTATATTAAAGGCAGCAAAGGAAGTAAAAAAACCCTTAGCCATAATTATGAAAGCTTCCTTGGACTCAGAGAAGTCCCCATGGACTGGAAATGTGGAAATGTTACCCCAATTCACAAAGGAGGATAAAAGAGTGACACAAGTAATTATAGACCTGTTAGTTTAACTCCTTCATGGGAAATTATGGAGTCAGTGGTTAAAGAAGCACTGCAGGATCATCTAGACAAGACTACAGTTATAGTTCAGACAGAGCATGGGTTTGTTAAGGAGATGTCTTGTCTGACCAATTTGATTGGATACTATGATGTGTGATGTGGTCACAAAGGAATTGGAGGGAAAAAAATAATTTTGATATCATATACTTGGATTTTAAGAAAGCTTTTGATACTGTTCGCTGTACAAATTGGAGCAGTGGGACATTAATGGCAAAATGCTGCTATGGATAAAGGGATGGTTGAGTGGGAGAAGACGGAAAGTGGTAATCAATGGACACAGCTCTTCACGGACTAATGTTATTTTATTAGTGATATTAATATATATTACTGTGTAATATTTATTTCTCTGCTCCCGTATACTCTTTTTTTTACTCGTAAATATATGAGATGTAGTCAGTAGGTCATTATACCACTGAGTAATTACTTCCATAATAGCTCTGAAAGAGCAGTCTAGGTTGTGGTATCCACAGAAAATTAGTAACAATAATCTACTCTAAATTCTTGAGTCGCAGATTTACTTCTCTAGAAGAGCGCCTACAGAATTGAGGAACATTATTCAATGAACTTAAAAAGACTGTTTTTATCAAACTTCTAAAATGTAAGAATTTTACTAAAAATAGATGAAGGCCACAAAAGTTAATTGTGGCTATGTTACAAATTAAATCTGGCCGACGTCTATCATGTTGATGAATCGTAGCTGCTAATGCACCACCGATATTCACGGATATACAGGTAACCATTAGAAGCTAAATTTCCAAATCAGAGCCTCAGTACAGTTGAATGAAAACATGATGTATTCAGGCCTTTTAAAAATTTCAGTACTCCTGGGGTCTTCAGGCTAGTTTATTCGGGGTCTGCTCTAGGTGAACACTAGACCATGCTCACTCGGCACAAGGCCAGTCGTTGAAAGGCATTTCAATGCATCAGAGCCACTGGACTGAAAAGGGCCTTAAATCCAAACAGAGAAAATCCTGCGTCCTGGAGGAGGAATCCTAAATTTCAGAGGAATCGGTTGCGATTCCTCTGAACTTTAGGACCAGCCCTAAGTTTTGGATAGATTGGCTCTTCATTTATTCTTGCTTACAAGCTATGAAGAGATGTTGAAAGATCGATTTTCAGAAGGGATAAAAAATAACTGCAGTTCCCCCTCCCCCCAGTCAAGTTAATAATGCCGTCAAATTACGCTACGGGTTTTCGTACAATCGACGCAAGCCAGTGCGCAATATAGGTTACAAAAAAATACGCGTGTACTCTGTAGAAATTGTTAAGTGAGGTTTTGTACGATGCCAAGGTCTCTCGCTATTAACCATTCCCTAGTTAATAACCAATCGTAGCTGTTGCTGCATCGCATTCCTCCCAAGCCTCGTCAGTTCTGCACCAGCAGCCTTCGCTCCAATGACATCGATCCGAGCGGTGCATGCTGGGACGTTTCTCCCCAACACAAAACAATTCGGCCGGTCTGTGGCCGGATCTGTGAGATGTGTAATAGGATGGCCGGTACAGATGAAGGGAAGCGAAATTTTGAACTACTGGTCGTAAATAAAAAAGGTCGCGAATCTGCTTGACGGCAGCTGGAACGGGAGGGGCTGAAGAAAATCTCTCTCTCTCTCTCTCTCTCTCTCTCTTTTAGCTGGCATGAACTATTTAATCACTAAATTCTTTTCTAAGCGCACCCTAGAAGCGTATCAAAACGCGATTAACACAACGCTTTATCAGTGTCGCTGCATCGTTAAAGATCATCGCTAGGAAGGCAGCGATCAGGGCAGCTTTCACTCTCGGAAGAATAGACCCACTCGTTGTATTCCTTAGTGGTTTCGGGTATTAAAACGATATATGAATACGTTGCGCGGGGGTGGGAGCATAGCGCACACTCCATTTATTTAGACTTCAATAACTGTAGCAAGTTTTCCTTTTAGGACAGCCGTTGGCGAAATGTACTTCATCCAATAACTGCCGCCTCTTCGTACTCCGATTAGACGGAGGCTTTTAGCGCCTCCAAGGTCTCGAGCATCTATTAAAGAGCACCTAACGTTCAACGGGCAATTCGGGAGAAAGTACAAGGGCTGCGCATTTCCATTAACGAAAATGTTCTTGGCGTTACCATTATTTGGCCCAACCTGTGGTTGGTAACACCAAGCAGAAGGCGAAACATTACATGGATTCGAAATCCAATTCTTAGTTTTTCCTTCCGCTTTCTAGTTTGACAAACTCCGCTTTGAAGAAACATGCGCAACTTCTGGAATGTCCAGTTCTTAAGAGCAGAGTGTCCTTAAGTGCTCGTATCTCCACTGTGTGTCCGGGAACGAGGGAAACTGATTTTACTCCGACAACGCTAAATTATTCGATCACCGAATTTTAATCGATTTCAAAGTATTGGACGCAGAATGCCCCGAAATCAAAAAGAAGCATTTGGTAAATGCCATTGCTATTCTCTTTCTAATGACCGGTACACTGATTATTAAAGAAGGCAGGTTCGATGCAGTTTATTCGCTGACTGGGTTCACGAATGTTGAGCAACTTACGAGGGAGTTGGAAAACACGTTTGTGACAGTAGTTTGTGTTTTAATTCCTTTTACTTATATAAATGCTTATTTCACGATATATATCACTAACTATAGTTTAATCAAATATACACCGATGGGCCAAAACATTATGATAAGCGAGTCGTTATGCAAATCTAAGCAACTACAAGTGAACTACGGCGCGTGCGCAGGTCGGGACACAGTACAAAAAACACATGATACTGAGCTCCGTTAATCAGTGTTACTCTTGTTCTTCACATGGGAAAGGGAGCGGACTTAAGCGAGTTTAACAAAGGCCAACTTGTAATGGCCAGACGACTGGGTCAGAACATATCCGAAACGGCAAGGCTGGTGGGCTGCTCACGGTCAGCCGTGGTTAGTACCCACAGAAAGTGGTCCGAGGAGGGAAAAACCCACTAACCACCGGCGAGGTGTTGGACAACCACAGTTCATCGATGCTCGAGTTGAGCGAAGACTCTCTCGGATGGTACGAGGCAACAGAAGAGCGACTGTGGCGCAATTCGCCGGTAATTGGAATCCTTGTGACAGCAGTAATGTGTCACAAAACACAGTATATCGAACCCTGCTGAAAATGGGGCTGCGTAGCTACAAGTCGCTCCGAGTGTCCATGCTAATCACGGTTCACCGGCGACAGCGCCTACAATGGGCATGCAGGAATCGAAACTGGACCTTGAGTGATTGGAAGAGAGTCGTCTGGTCCGATGAATCACGTTTCCTGTTGCACCATATGGACGGCCGGGTACGTGTGTGTTGTTTTCCTGGGGAAGTGATGGCACCTGGATGCACAGTGGGACAAAAACAAGCCGGTGGCGGCGCTGTCATGCTTTGGGCGATGTTCTGTTGGGATACCTTGGTTCCAGTCATCTATGTGCCTAAACATCGCAGTCCAGTCATCCATGTGCCTACCTAAACATCATTGCTGACCAGGTACACCCTCTGATGGCAACGGTGTTTCGCCCTGGCGGTGCCGTCTTTCAGCAGGATAATGCGCCATGCCATACCGCCCGGATTGTTCGAGACTGGTTAGCGGAACACGAGGAAGACTTCCAGGTATTGACCTGGCCTCCTCCAAATTCCGCAGACATCAATCCCATCGAGCATCTGTGGTTTGTGTTGGAACAGCAACTCCAATCTGCAGCGACTCAACCAAGGGCCTTACAGGAGTGAAAGGATCTGCTGGTTACGTGTTGGTACCAGATACCACAAGACACATTAGAAATTTTGTAGCGTCCATGTGTCTGCGCGGGAAGCACAGTGGTATCATAATCGTACTCCCCACACCGGATGGAAAAGGTCCGGGTTCGAATCCCGTCGATGACGCGAGGAACTTTAATGGGCTTTTTTCACTCGTGGCTGAGTGTAGGTTTTTTAGCAAGGTTTTATCTCGAGAAACTGGGGTTTTTCGTCCAGCAAAACAGACAAATCGACCATAGAACACACGCAATTAACAGACATAAGATGCAGCACGGCAGATGAATTTAATTATTCCTTTGCTCTAAAAATAACAGTTTTTTAGCGTCCATGTCTCGCCGGGAACTAGCTGTTTTGGCTGCACGTGGAGGACTAACATCTTGGTCATAATGTTTTGGCTCATCGGTGTATTTCAAAAGCATACTTCCCTCTGCCTATTATTAGAGTTTCCTCAGAAGATGGGCAAAAAATAACTAAATTCACACTAAATCGGAATAATTTTAGTGTGAATTTAGCCGCGTGTCTCAACAGAAACAGAGCAAGAATCAATTTCTCCTCCGCTTGCGACTGTTATTAAAGTGTGAGTCTATGCATCCCCCGCCCAAACCAGCAGTTTCCCAACCTGCCTAATTCTATCAATAGCATCAGAAAATATTCATGCGCCTCCCCTATTTAAGTGTATTCCTCTCCTATTAAAACAATTTCTCATGCTAACAGTTACAGGTCATGAGGAATAAAATATACCCCGTAACCTTGCACAATTTCTCCAGGGCCGAGATGACTAACAAGGTTCCCATTATGTGCTTCCTCTTACCAAGTGTGGACAAAATCGCTTTTTCTCATCATTGTCCTATACTTGTTAAGTAAATCCACAGATCTCCTGTTCTTGATTAAGTCTATTGTACTGCGTACAGAATATAATTTTCCTTGACATAAGACAAAGGCCAGGCGATTCACAAAAATTTTGATTACAAAGTCGCTGATGACACTAAGATACACGAGTATCTTTGTCTCATCCCACTAAAATCGAGGACAACAGACAAGAACGGAGAGTGAGGTTGACACAACTGCCTAACTTCCCAAGCTCATGGACCAACAAGAGATATACTTGGTATATTGGCGAGTCGCAACACGTCACACTAAGATACACGAGTGTCTTAATGTCAAAACTGCCTACTAGGGACACCCAAATAGGAACTTAAGCCCATATGTATTATGTCCATAAATTGAATGTTCTCTGGTCTATTTGCCTGTTTTGCTGGACGTAAAATCTCGAATTTTTGGGAGGAAAACTTCGCTGTCCCCGCCTGAGACTGACTGACTCAGGAATTAGTCACAGAGTGAAGAAAGCCCATAAAAATTCCTCGCCTCACTAACGGGATTCCAACTTGGGCTTTCTCCCACATGTGGGGAGGACGGTGATCATAACCACTGTCCTACCGCGCAGACAGTACCTTGATGTCAGGGAAAGGAGCAATAAGATAATAAAGTTAATGTAGATACATAAAGATCGAGGAAAAAAGTCTGCATCCACTTTATTAATTTCATTAATACCAAAGTGTACAACAATGTCTCCTTTTTGTTTTTACTTTTAAAGATCGTACCTTTTCTAAAATCAATAACTTTAGCTCCTGGTAGGCCTTGTTGCACTTGTCTTTTTGCACAAAATATTGCCTCACGCGGTTAGCACAATACACCATCCTTCTCACACCAGGTGGAAAACTGGGATTCGAATCCCGTCATTGACACGAAGAATATTTATGCACTTTTTCATCGCTGAGTTAGTTGGTCTCAGGCGTGGGTACTACGTTTTTTTTTCTCCCGGAATATACGAATAGTGCAAAAAGCACTATTGAGTGCTACTGTAGAATGCTAGAGCTCCAAATTACAAAAATCCCTAAAAATGCCATTCAGCGTTAGGAAGTGATTCTAAGCGCCACAATCAAAATAGCCAAAAAAGTAGCCAAAATATTCCATTGTCCATAGAAAGAGTGAATATCCTTTTGCAGGTTGTCTGAAACCAATAGAAAAGACAAGATTTTGGAGTCTTTTTTTTCTCTTCTTTTTCCATTTAAATTAAATGTGTCTCATTAGTAAAGATACTAAGAATATAAGTTGTTGTTGTAGGTAAGAATTAGTAAATAAGACTCGTGTAAATAATCAACAGGTAGGGTTAACATGTACTGCAATGAAACCGCTTGTGCACGTGGTAACTCGCGCCTAAGTATATAGTAATCACCCTCCTAGCCGGCAGCTATGAAGTCCATAACTACATACTTGGGTGCAGAAATGAACCCTATAGGATTACTAAAGTGATAATAATAATTATTATTATTATTATTGTTGTTGTTATATTATTTCTCCCTGATTGGGGGATTCCACTCCGTGACGGGTACTGCTACCAAGTTCACAAGGATCGTTATGTCTAGTGTTACTGTTGGTCGAGGAACTTTCTGACTGTCTTACAGGTGTTCAGGATTGCGACTCTCTGAAATTCCTTGTAGGTGTTCTCTGGGAGACCAATTGCTGCTTGGCTGTTATGTAGAATCTTCGGCACCATACTGTGGTTCACACGATGATCGGGATGGTCGTTACTTGTTGCATATGCCACATCACTTCGATCTCCTCTCTTAATAATAAATAAATAAATAGGTCACTGTACTCCCTGATCTTTTCGTTGTGGGTTTGCTGGAGGTTGCCAATGTGTTGGGTACGGCTATGTCAAGTAGATACCTTTACCTTCTTGTCGACAAGGGTATGTCCGGTCTGTTATGCGAGGCTATCTTGTCCATTAATATGGCGCGGTCCCAGTATAGCTTGCACTGGGACAGCGTCATTATTATTATTATAAGAAATTGTAGCGAGCAGCGGTCCTGAACGCCTGCAGAACAGTCAGAGAGTTGTTGCTCGACCAACAGTAATAATAATAATAGTAATCGGACATTACCATCCACCCCCATGCACTTGGTACCATTACCCATCACATGGTGGAAAAAATCCCATGAGGTTAAAAAGGTCATAATAATATTAATGCAGGCCGTACTAGACGCCCCTATTCACAAACGATACTGGGACAGCGCCATAAAAACGAACAAGACGATCCCGCACAACAGACCAGATAACCCTCTTCAACAAGAAGGGAAAGGCTACCTACCTGTTCGACATAGCGGTGCCCAACACCAACAATCTGCAGAAAACCTAAGAGGAAAAGATCAAGAGGTACACAGCCCTAAGACAGGATCTTCGGTGAATAAACTGATAAGTCAAAGATATGTGAAATAAGTAATGACCATCCCAGTCACTGTGCCTCCATCCATAAGATTCTAGCAGCAACTAATCTCCCCAGAGAATACCTACATGGAACTCCAGAAAGCCGCCATCTTGAACACCTGCACGATAGGCAAAAAGTTTCTCTACCAATGATAATATTAGTAAGCGGACAGAACCAGCCACCCCCATACATTTGGTACCACTACCAGTCACGCGGTGGTACTCCTGCCAATAATGATGTGTAAGTGTGTTCTTTGTTGAACCTTCAGGTTTGTAAGTAAATATTGAGTTGAGATGGGTTGCTTAGAATAAACGTGTACTAAACAGAATGCAGATACAAAGTACATCACACCCATCAAGGTGAGATACCGGGACTATGAAGCGTTAGTACATCTTGTCTGAAAGCTTTGTATATTCTGTGGCTGTTTTCATAATCAGAGGGATAAAAAAGGTTCTCAGAGAGAAAATCATGTAGGTACTGACCGGGACCGGCTAAATCGGCCATGGGGCTAAAGCAGTCTATAAAGGTGCCTTTTCTCCTGATCGAAACGAAATCCAAGCATTTTACGATCTTAACTAGCAGCCTGGATGATGAACTAAAGAAGAATGAAATTTCTAAGCAAGAGGTGATTACTGAAGCAGAGCATCTTCCTTCCTCACTCGCACACAACGAGGACACACGTGTACAGTGTTCCATCGCTGTTAAACATTAAGCGGATATTACGTCACGGAAGTATGGAACAAGTGACACGCATCGTTGTGAAGCGAGAGATTGCGGAGCTGGAAGAGGTGCGATAACCAATTAATACTCAGGTTTCGGCAGTCGAGGTGAGAGTCGAGGGGAAAGTCTGGTGACCTCCTCCAATTACGGTACACCACGAGAATAGGCTGATGTGTACATCCTCGTAACTAGCACGCGAACGATGACGTCGATGTGCGGTTAGCAGCAGACGCTGTAAAAACGACGTGCCCCCCAGAGAGTCCACAGGCTCACGGAACACAGGTGCTGTCTTTCATTCATCGGCTTTACTCGTCTCCGACAAGACTTACTCGGGAAGAGGTTGCTTAAAAAACAGAAAGATCTCCGAAGGAAGCCATTTTTGCAGAGGTGAGACACAGGTGAGTGGTTTCTGAACCTTTATTTGCATTTGAAATATGTTCGCATCTGATATTCTACTTTGTGTGGGAGAGAATGCGCGCGCGTGTGTGTGTGTGTGTGTGTGTAAAGCAGTCTTGTCCAGTGAGGTGTGAAAACTTACCACACAAACATGCGGTAAGTATGTTTGTGTGGCATTTTGGGAGGAATAGTCCGGAACTCAAAGGAAACCGCACATCTCACCTGAAATATGACATCATTTCCAATTTTATAGGCTACAATAAATTAATTTAACACGGCGGGGTTTTGTTTCGTTTTTAACATCTCATCTGAATAATTACGTTAAATTTTCGTGTTCAGTCTCTTGTTGGTGGTTTTACGAGCATCAAACCCGAGGTCACATTGCTCCAATTTCTGTTCCGATTTATTTTCTACTCAGTAATGAGAAGATCGATGGGAGAACATTTTCTCGAAGCAGCAGCATGCACATGCTCGCGGGGTAGTTGCGCAAAGTGTACATTGATTCCTCTCGAACTTACAGCCGGGAAGTCACTGAGTGTCGATTATTCAATCATATTCAGGCAGCGGTTTACCAGCAAAGGCGATATCGTAAGATGGAAGACGATTGCATCGTTACAGAAAAGACCATTCAACACTCTGTACAATAATTATCGGTCCAATTATTTTTTTGGAGTTACGATCGTTGCAATGTATTTTTCCCTTTAGAATGGGTGTCCTTAAGATTTGTCGACGCTTGTGTTGGTTCATGTTGCAATAGCTCGTTTGCATCATCTTCTCTCCTTGTTAGGATTGCGAAATGGAACTGCTCGGCTGTTCTGAGTTCAATTTTCCACACAAATGACAATCAACATTTCAAACTGTGGATCAGCAGCGAGATGAAATATCGCGCTGGAAAAGAAGCGCATCACCACGCTCCAAATGTGATTATCAGTGTCCAATCTAGAGGGAATTTCCTCTTGTAAAGAGATAACACATGTACTACTACATCTTATTTTGTTTTGGCGTATTGATGTCGCATTTAAACGTCAATGAATGCGGAACATGAAAGAATAAATGAGTTTGCAAAATATGTATATACAATCCAGCCAGTAGAAAATCGATAAGTAGATTGCTATTTCATTATTCGATTCTCGAGTAGCACAACACAGACAGGCATTACCACATCGAGTCCACGGTCAGGTAAATGTACAGCTGACCCGTACTTGCTAAAAGACAACGGAAGTCACAGGTGCATTATCTCTCGCGATGGCAGCCTTTCCGGTGATAGATCAGGAGCAAGCTGTCAGGAATGATGAACGGCCCTTGCGCACCTTTACTTTCATCTGGTCTTATGAATCATTACACCTGTGTGGGCGATGCCATCACGGATTACCATCACCCACACACGAATCACGGGAGACTCGTGTCGATTTGTGGACTCCGGGTTTAGAAAATAAAAGACGCGATGAAACACATTGACCTTCTGAAAAACATAAAAAATCAGTTAAGAAACTGTAATATGAATTCAATATTTCACAGGAAATATGATTTGGTTGTTTCGAAATAAAATTCGGATCAAAAACCAGAGGGCTCGGCTTATCGTGTAAGTAAATATCGCGTCTATTCCATGGTCGCCTTGTTTTATAGGATGAAAAACTGGAGTGGGTGACAAACGGAGGCAGAAACATGCAAATCCTTTCCTAGCTAAAAGAAAGAAGTCAATAAAATAACCCCCCCCCCCACGTCCACCAGATTCGAATCGAAATTTTCCGCACGGTATGAAAGAGCAGTGGCTGCAGCCGCTGTGTTATCCTCGAGAGTTTACAAGGAAGAAAGGGTTAAAAATTATGATATTGTCACCATAATCACAAAGTCCATTACCAAATACGAAGAATTGACGAACGATTAAAGAATCTCTGTGACGCGTGTGTTTCTCCGCGCCTGCGGGTATGTTAAAGCGCCAAAGCAACTAAGGCCATGAGGCATCAGTATACCGCGTCTCGCTAGTGCTCTTCGGTGAAATAAACCGAAGCGTGCACACAATAACACGTTTGTCTGTTTGCTGGAAAAAAAAAAATGTTTCCTAAAAATAAGGTTCCACGACCCTTATTTGAGATGGAATTTTGAAAAAGCCGACAATAGTTCCTCTCACAAAAACAGGATACGAACCTGTACCTATTCCACGTGGTGTGAAATGAGACTGTTGGCAATTGATGCTAACTACAAGGCCACTCAAAGGAAGGTGCAACACGTTATGTTAGTTTGTTACAGGGTTTTAGGCGTATCAGCAACAGCCAAATCGTGTAAGTCTGTAGATTGCATTTGTTACGTCGTTGATTTGCTGTTTGTAGGACGAAAAATCTGAGTTGGTGGGAGAAAATCCCCGCTACCTCGTCTGAGACCAACTAACTCAGCCACGTTGTGGAAAAGGCCCATAAACTCTCCTCGTGTCAACGACGGGATTCGAACTCAGTTATTTTTCAACCGATGTGGGGAGGATGGCGATTTTACCACGGGGGCGGTGGCAACACGACAGTCTTATTTTTAGACGAGGACCGGTACGTGTATACTAATAAATTTATAAAGGTTTCGCAGAATTTAGAGAAGTTCAAAAACATCTCACTAGATTCACCGAGCGAGGAAAAAGCAAACTATCTGGATTTATCGATTATTGATATACACTAGCCAAGTCCTTGTAAATCACGAGAAATGCTAAAAGCGGTCCCAAATTGAAAATCTGATTTCCATCAAAAGCTCGTAGATAGCTATACGAGATTTTGAAAATTCTTTACGTCCGAGTGAAGTTGGCTTTCGAGAGTGCTCATCTCTCAGGACATCGAGCTGCTTTTAAGGGCACATTCAACCGAGCTTTACCAGATGGGACTAGCATAGTTTCTCAGTGGGGGTTTGAATCTTTGAATATACAGTTATGATTTATAGCTTCCATTTATCAATCAGGTCTTCTTTGACGAAAGGATCACGAGTGCAGTATAAATGATCCATATTAAATGTATCTTGTCCTAGAGTCACAAATGGTAAACACATAATATCCACCGCGATAGAAACTCCTTTCACTCGTGAGAAAAGCGAAAGATGCTTCTATTAATTTACAAATGGAATGAATAAATACAAAACTAACGGAAGGTGTTTTCGCTCTGAACTACAGTTGGCTTCGCGAAATATTCATTCAAAAAAACAATCCCATTTACACATACACTTTAAGCCCGTGTTTATAATAAAATAGTTCCAGAGACTTCCCAGTGACGTTTCCCATAAAAGAAAGATGGAAGGGAGACTTATGGACAAGGGCCACTTATAGACAGAAAGTACCCAACAACCATAATGAATATAAATACATTGTGTCATATCGCATAACCCTGGCATCTCCTCATGCATCAACCACCAGAAGTGCACGAAAAAAACACAAAATGGTCTTCTGTTTCTGTATACATTGGTGTTCAAAGAAAGGGCATCACCTAGGAATTTCACATTTCTAACCCTTTTTCGCGATGGTATATTACATTAATGACAAGCATCACAAATAGAAATATAAACAAAAGATATTTATTAATATTTAAGGCAAAGCTAAGTAAATTTGACAGGTGCTCTCCAAATATTCCAAAATGAGCATTTGCAACCAACATACAACGATTTTGGTAAACACGACAATTATGGCTGAAATGTTATCAGAATTTGCTTCAGTTTATCATTTTAAATGGAAAACAATATGAAAAGTTCACCAGATGCAAACTAATATTTAGTTGGAACCGCCCACCTTGCCCTGATGGCAGCAGCACATTGTCGAGGCATTGACAAGATAAATTTCTGAAGATAATCAAACTGATAGTTCGTTGTTCCAAATGCGAATTATGAAGTTCACGAAGGGTCTTTGGTTTCTTTCTGGCAACTGCAGATTCCACACGATGCCAACAGTTATCTATAGGATTCAGGTCTGGCCGAGCTGTTTCCTGGCCAGCAAAGAGTTCTAATGGACCATTCTTCCAATAATTTTTTCACCTGTAACAAATGTAAACACATTACTGTCGAACCTCTAATGCAGAAATGAAGCAGAATTGCCTACTTACACTTTTCGCTCCCGATGACAAGGAGCAGAGTCGTCCTGAAAGATGCAGTTACTTGGCACGTTGAAATGGTCTCTAATGGTTGGCAGCAATTTGCCTTGCAATATAGCCACGTATCCATTGACATTTACGGAACCTTTTTATAAACTGCAAGTGATACGAAATGCACCCCCATATCATTTGGGGGTGCTGGTAGGGAATTTCACTGTAGACACCATACAGTCTGGATGGTATTCTTCACCACGTGTGTCTACGGCAAATCGTTTGTCTTCCATCAGAGCCATGCAGGTTGAATTTCTTCTCATCCGAGAAAATAACTGACTTCCACCACTCGGGGGTCCATTTGACATGCTCCTTACACCAAATCAATCGGGCCTTTTTCGTTTTTTGTGTGAGGAGGGGCTTCTTAGGACGACAAGTCCATTTTTGAAGAGGCGTCTTCTGACTGTTACTGCACTTGCTACCAGTCCTGTATGTTCTTCCCATTCTCTTTTCAGCTCAGACGAAGAAGCTGTTTTTAAGGCATAAGCGCCTGAAAACGCGGTCCTGTTTTGGCGTAAAGACTCGTTTGCGGCGTCCGGTTCCATTTTTCCTATAACAGAACCAGAATTCTCGAGTTTGGAAAGAAATCTACTCACCGTCGCAGTACTGATTACAAGACACTCTATAAGCAATATGATGGGAAGAACATTCTTCCTCACGTAAAGCAACTCTTTCTTCGTGGCGTCAACTGCACGTAACTCGCCATCCTGATACAAGCAAGGAATGACTGCAACTCTTGCAGAGCGTGCTCATATAGCTTAAAGTAACAGCTGATGCAATATTACATCATCACCCACGCGTGTCACTCTTATCTGATGCAATCTGTAAGAAATATTGCCATATACTTACGTTATTCGGACGACGATTACAATTTTAAGGGGTGACGCCCTTTATTTGAACACCAGTGTGTATATATATATATATATATATATATATATATATATAATCAAAAAAGAGTATATTAATCATTTTGATGTGAAATAACGATGTCCATTGAACACATTGGACTCTGCGATGTCTGGTGCCTTCAGTAAACGAGGAAAAAATTCTCCACTGCTGCAGGATGAATCAGACTCTTCCGAGAAGGGGTGCACGTTTCCACACGGATATGGTACTGCATTTCTTTCGGGAAAATTTTGTTACCTTCTTGCGGTGATTTCCAAGTCTACTGCAATCCATTCAGGAGTTAAAAGCGGAAATTACGGCTGTCATCGAAGAAACCGAGGCGAAATATCGCTCGCAAGACTGGAGAATATTGCTTGTCATTTACAGAGGGTAGCTAACGTTGGTGAGTCGCATATTGAAAATCTTTTTAGGTAACAAAAAACCGTATAAAATTGTACTCAAAAAGTAGACATAAACAGGTTTATGAAGATTCTATAATCATACGGTTAAAAAATGCGCATTAAAACCAATACAAAAATACAAAGTCAATAGAAAACTGCGAAGTAATTACACTGCTCGACAAAATTAGCAGAACACGTAGAAGAGATGATATAACTCGTGCAGCTTGCAATGAAGCCGGTCAAAATTTGGTATAGTGGTGTACCACAGAATAGTGATGAAATAAGGAAATATTGGGAAACTTCGGATAACTATAAGGGACATTTATAGGGGTTGCATAAAAATCACCAAAAAGTCACATTACAGAAGTTGATACAACATGCTCAAAAACATGATTCGCATGACATCAATACAACATATGATCCCCTCCAACGGCTAAACAGGGCCGAGAGCGGTGAACCATGCTCGATATAAGGGTATCTATAAGATTCTGTGGCAACAAATCCAATTCTTCCACAGAGTGGACCTTAGATCACCAAGGATTGGCTGTCGGCGTGCAATACGACGCACCCCACACATCGCTCACTGGCTGCAATAGTGGCGTGACTCAAAAATCGTAATTCTGAGAAAATCGATGAGAAAAATTTGGCTTTAAAAATTAGTTTCTTCAGAATTGAAGAAATTATATGATCGCTGAAATATATCGTGATTCATCTCATCATACCCAGTGGTACTCAAAATTAGGGTGGCTTGATCAATTTTCCCTTATGGGTAACCAGAATTTCGAAAATTTACCCGCCCCCCCTTTTTGAGTTGCGCTACTATTGCACCAACAAACACTCAAAATTTGTGACTTGATTCTCCTAAAGATCGAAGGTAATCAGGATGAAGAACAAAAAAAAAAAAAAAACAATTAAGAACTTTATTTATATTCATAAACTCAATAACATGTATGGACTACATTTTAACGGCGCCTCCGTAGCCAGGTGGGCCGGAGCAGCAGTGCGTAACACACGCTTCTTGATCAGACCGGGGTTCGAGCTCGTGACCACCAAACACGGAGAATGCGGAAAGGTCGCGCCCCATTCAATCCGACGGTTTGGGGCACACTGAAGAAGTACCACTGTTGACGCTTCTCGATGCAGTAGAAACTCAAATGGCATAACGACACTTGTGGTAGCTAGCGAAGAAATATTGAACTAACTTTTTACTGTTATTGCGTAAATGTAGAGTCCACTATCCCAACCTCATTAGTTGTGTTAATTCAAAAATTCAGAATTTTGAATTGTGCCACTATTGCAGCCAGTAAGCGACATGTTCGATCGGATTTAAGTCTAGTGACCGTGCTGGCCACGTCAGTAGTTGAATATCTTCAGTTTCAAGATATACCTTTACCACTAGCTCTATGTGCAGTGGAGTTGTCGTGCATGAAAATGAAATATGGACCAAGCGCATCCTTAAAAAGTCGCATTAGGGTTCGAGGATTTGTTTGGAAGGATGGTAACGGATGGCATTCTTCATTGTCTCCAGATGGAATAACAGCTAGAATCTGTTTGTAGGCTAAAACGGGACTCAGAGAACAGAACTGTGCCCTATTTGTCAGGGCTCCAAGTCACACGTTCATGGCACCAGTTTGGACGAGCTTTGCGCTAGTTTGGGGGTTAATGAGATACAAACCACTAGCTTCCTTGCGTAGAGTCCACTTGAACTGAGCTTTCTTAACACAGTTCGGTTGAAAATGTTTTCACCTGTGGCAGCAACAATAACTCCAAGAGACAGGTGATGAGAGGACATCGTAGGGTTCCATCTTGCTGTTAGAGCCAGCTAACGGTCTATTCTGGTTGACGTAGCCCTCGGGCGACCTTGGCCAGTTCTGCTTGTAATGGTTCTTGTCTCCTGAACCCGCTTCCATAGTGCCAAGCCGATAGTGCGTGACACATTAAGTTAAGGTGCCACCTCCACCTGCGACTCCCCGGCTTCAAGTCGTCCAACGGCCCGCCATTTCCAAGAATCGTCTAACCGAAGATTACTAGCCATCGTGAGTACTGGAGATGTGGCTGTTCCACTGAGCAAGCCATGTTTTTATAGGCATGAATAATTTGATTAGCCGACCGGGCTAGCCGAGTGGGTAAAGTACCTACCCGGCAACCCAAAGGTCGCGGGTTCGATTCTCGCCTCGGGCTTGGATCAAAGTACTGCAAAAACCTTGGGAGGTGCAATATGGCCACAGAAGCCGATGCGCCAATAACTACCAAATCAAAAAAAAAAAAAAAAAAAAATTTGATTAATGTGTGGCTCTGTCAGGTGGTAGATCGATTTCTATTGGATACTCGGAATTCGCATGCCAGGATGCCTCTCATATAAAATATTCGCCTTCGGCGACACTGATCACAAATAAAATATTCACGAAAAACATTTTGTTCTATTAATTTTGTCGAGCAGCGTATTACAAACATGTTGTGTAGTCTAAAATCGGCGTCTCCTCCCCTCTCCATACCTTATAGTTAGGAAAATTGTAAGACAGAACAATCACTTATACTTCTGCGTTAATGCTCGATGATTAAAGTTGTGCCTCCGAATAGCCGTGAGGAGAGACGGATACCCCTGATGAGAGCATTGGCCAGTAAACTTGAAACGTATTACACCATCAAAATCACAAGTGGCGAAGTCCAATTCGAATAACGAACTGTCTAAACGCGTACATGATCCAGAGTATCTACATTTCCAGTGCATCTACTTCCTTCATTGTTAATTATATTTGGTCTTAGCATACAGTTTCTCGGAATGATTTTGAGAGTAGAAGAATATCGAAGTTGGCACATTTACTTTAATGAAATTATGGATTTCTGAATCCATCAAATCACAATGCAGTTCTATTCACACACCGTCCAACTATGGTCTGATTTGAGGGATCTGTCGAAAACTGAAACACACTTTTAATTTTAATTCTAATCAATTCCCGACTAATTATGGTTTCGAGCAGTTACTCTTAACTTCGTGCACCTTGCTGATGGTGGAATGATTACAGATGTTTCGTGTTTAACAGATTGTCTTTCACACTTCCTAATCCAGCTACACGGATTAGTATATTGTTTATAGCCAATATAAATTTATGATCCGTAATACAAGATTGCAAAGTGAAATTAGTTGCTTTGCTTTGGTGCTTCCGTGGCTTAGTTGATACCGAAAGACAGAACTGACAGCCTCCTGTCAGTTTATGGCTTTTTTATGGGACCTGTGGCACGCAGTTAAACAGCATCGACAGAAAGGAGCGAGAAGTCGTGGAGGTTTTACGTCGCTGTCTGAATCGCAGTAACGAAAGGTTTATTGGTCCTCCTTCGTAACGCAACTAGGCGTTGCGTAAGAGTTAATAATTGAACGAATGAGGCAGATGTTCTCATTAGAAACAGAAACGAACTCAGTTAACTCTATAATCGCCTTTTAGGGACCGCTATTAGATCAACGGGTTAATCCATTATTTGTGAATAATTCACGATTGTCCGAGAGGTCACGTTATGGCTCCAGGTACACATGGTACTAATCTGATCATATTTAAAGAGGTAGAAACCGTTAGGGTTAATCATGACATCGAAGTGAATTTTTCACCAATCTTTACTGAAGATTACATTTCCAGGTGTCTACCATTATTTCTAATACGCAATGAAACACAATACCAGTTTTAAGATTCTGGATGAGACATACTCGTATTGTGTTCTCCACTGCTGTCTTCAAATTTTCAGATGGAATGCACGCTACTCCTTCCAATGGAGTATACGTCGTTCGAATTCGAAAGTGTTGTTGTTCCTTATCAATCCTTAGAATCACTTCTTACGATGAAGACGGAAGACCACTGCCAGAAGTTACGTAGCCTGCTTTCAAAAACACCTTACAATATATAATTTGGCTCTTCTCGAACAAGGAGACGTTGACATTTTTCTTTGATATGCTTTAAGAGCTGCAATAACCCTATCTCCTGTCTTGTAATTAAGTTTAATTAAAAGTACTTTATCTTAGGCAACATTCGGACATAAACGTGATGAAATCTAGATGTTTTTTTTATAATTATTCCCTGATTCTTTTGATAGGAAAATTGAAAAAGTGATAAGTGATTATTTTCTGATCTTTATAATCAACCTCCACGGCTTTCTGCTGTATTATGTAGATCTTACAAATTAAAATAGAAATATTTGGTTTGTTAAAATAAATCCAGGAAGGTGAGGATTAGCATTAATGCCCGAGTATTAATTAAAGATAGCAAACGTTAAGATTGGATATTTAGTTTTAATGCAAATAAGGTTAAAGTTTGAAGAAACACTGGATTTAGGAATGGACAGTTTTAGACGTTTGAATTCAATTCTGAACTCCTGTAAGAAATTGATTGACAGTTCTTTCTAACGAAGTTAAATTTGAACTAGGCAAGTTAGTACTAAGGTTTAGATAGTTTCATATGAATGTAGATGATTATGAATCATCTACATTTATACCAAATGTAGAGTGGTAAAGGGGATGACTAAGCGGATAACTAAAGAGTAATTAGGGTTGAATGAGAGATTAATAGTGATAATTACTGATTTAAGAGGATACCAGTTGTAGTAAAATCATTTCATGCGTTAAAGGCTAGAAACAAATATTCTAAAAGAGTAATAAGAGCTGAAGTAAATATTACTGATGAAGAGATAAAAAAAATTGGTAATGTAAGAGAATGATTGAGTAATCATCGAGGATTCAAATTAAGTAAAATACAACTGATACAAACTTACGTTAATAATTCGTAAATTGGGAATAGTTGATGAGAGAAAGAGATAATGTAGGTACTGCAGTATGGTTTACATATGTATATGGGAATTGGTATGCTTGTATGTAATTATGTGTTTCGTGTATGTAAATGTCGTATGTAATGCTCATTAAAGGTTTGTAAATTTTTTTAAATAAATGTGTTAAATTAATGTGTCTTTAATGTGCTGCTAACACCCGCTTTTACACACCCTAGAATTGGGAATTTTCTTGTAAATTGCAGTCAGGTTTGCGTTTGTAGGGTGCGATTGTGACTTCAGTAGGTTGTTCAGCGAATTTCAGTTAATAAGACATAATATTCATCCCCCCACACTGCGATCCACTTGGATCACAGACAAGTCGATCACCGAATTTAGCATATCTTCCAGTAATGCGCTACATGCGTTGTAATTATAGTAATAACTCCTAAAATTTATAAAATGCATTATAAAATACCTTTGAATGCTTCAAAAGATGTATTACCAAATTTCATCACATCCGAATGTCTTCAGCGAAGGACTTGGCAAATGTTGACTGCGAAAGACAAATGTTGGCAAATGTTGACTTGGCAAATGTTGACCACAAAGTAACGCATTCTAATGACCAAACTAAACTAAATTCCAGCATACTTTTGCTAATTCTTATTTTTAAATAACTCTTTTCTTCGAATGATTAATAATTATTACTGATATCTTCAATTTGGAAATAAAATATCTTTTTAAAGGTGACTGAGAGAGACGGTTACAGAAATAGAGTTCACTGCAAAAACAGTTCCGATTACAAACAGTAACTGTACCCCGCTACGTGTCACTGTACATGTACTACTTTGACATATGTAAACAATTCGCCTTGGTCCAGGAAGCCTGTCATGACCGAAGTCCATAATAACTTCACATTGCAACGAAACCAACCCCGCCTATCGCCAGTCAATCAACCTGTCCACGCCAGTCGCATCCAACGAACACCAGAAACAAAGCCGTGTGGCGCACTTCCATTTTCTTGTTTTAAGATGTCTCAGACGAATGTGAAGACATCTGTGCCCTTACCTTTCTGTCTTTTCGTAATATAACGACAGAGGCTGCAGTTAATCAAAAATAAATAAAAATAGTACGAAAAGTGGAGCCAAGTAGCGCGAGTGAAAACTAAGACAAGCAATCGGGTTGTTGCTTCGAGTTGGAAATTCATTGATTGGAAGTAGTGGAGTGAGTGCGAGGCTGAATGCCACTGTCGCTCCACTCGCTAATTAATCGTAGCGCGGAACCTTCGAGAATCGATCAACAATTTGGCCTTGCAGTGTCGTCGGCCACAAGTCTGTTCCTTTGTTTTGGCATCGCGGAAGTTGGCCAAAATGACGCCACGGATACTCAATTATAAATATTTGTGACGCCGAGAAGTGAAATTTCGATCAGGAGGAACTGGTCAACAGGAACATCGTGAAATTTATCTCAGGAACTGATCGTAATCTCGCATAACCACATGTGATATCCATGATTCTAATTAACTGAAAGATGGGGCAAAACCACAATCGTTATTGGCCGCAGTACTTGAGCACAGCGTCGAACTGCTTTACATCTAAAAGATCAGAAATTGCCATTGATTCTATTTTGTCGATGGCGTTTTCAAGGTTATGTTGGACCTTGAATCCTCCGTGGTATTCAAGGTGGCATCCTTAAATCTAGTAGTGTCAATCGTTTGAAGCGATCGGGGTTCGATCCCTATCTAGACTGTAAGAATTTCTAAAGTCCTCTTCAATGGAGCCTGCAGTCAGCCGACTTCAGGAGGAGGGAATAGGGTTTCTACCGTTAGCAACTCCAAATTTTTCAGACCACACGACATGCAAATCAACCTGCGAATACATAAACACACTATTCACAATATGACCAAAGTCACTGATGCAACTAAACACCCAATAACAACAACAACAACATTGTGCCTTGTGATGCTCAAAAGTGGCCTTCACTAAGCTTAACTTCAACAATAACAAACCACTGTATAAACAATAAATCATTTACTTCTTTGGGCAATTCTGTGGTTGATTAAAATAAATTAATTCTATCTTCAGAAAACTGAGAAAAACCCCTCCTTCTCCGCTTAAGATACAGGTGACCCCCCCCCTTAACGCTGATAATTTGTTCTGGAAAAACAGAGCGCTAAGTGAATCAGTAATTACAAAGCTAGCGCCGTATTCCCATAAAGTAACATATGCATTTGTGAGTTGCGGTCTATGCCATAGGATATTTCCTAATCAATAATAAATGGTAGTGAAAAGTCACACAAAAATATCAGTCAAAGTATTTAATATTCAAAAATTTGTGCAATAAAACATTCTATGTCGCGTACATATATAATTATGTGGTAAGCAAGTACATTACGTATCAAAATTAAACATAAAATACCAATTAAAATCACGAATTTATTAATCTGATGGCCCTGATTAATGGAAGAGAGATTAGTTTGTCCCTCTTCCTCTCGTTGTACAAAATCGTGTAGAGATTCATTTCTTTCTTTGAATTTCTTATTAGCTTTGGAACTTCGTTCATTGTCAGCGTCGTTCTCCCGGAAATAATCACACATTTTTTTTCAAAATGTTCGAAAGCTTCACTAAGTCCTTTTGCAGTCAGTGACTTTATCGGTTCTTCATCCGTAGGATCTTGTTCACCTTTCCCCAATTGCACGCTCTTGTTCTTTCGTCATTTCCTTGAGCTCTTATTAGAAAGGCCATTCCTGTCGTCGTCGATCATCTCTTGTACGTCATCAGCGCCAATTTCGTCCAAACCTGCTTATTTTCGCAGTTCAACAATTTGTGCTTTAACATTTTCATTCGCACCATCAAGTTCTTGGGAATCCTTTATTCGATCCTTCCAAACTTTCTCCACACTCCATTCGTGGTTTTCTGAGTCACTTCATCCCAGGCACTTGAAATATTGTAGATGGCAGTTTTAATATTGTAGGATTTCCAAAACTCCTTCAGGCTCAGTACATTTTCACCAGTGTTGATGGCTTTAATAGCTTGGAAAAAAGGTGTTCCTTATATAGTAAGTTTTAAATGCGGCAATAACACCTTGGTCCATTGGTTGGATCAGAGATGTATTGTTTGGAGCATGTAAAAAAAAAATTATGATTGTTCAAGTCTTCTAAGCCTTCTTTGCATGGATCTCCTGGGGCGTTATCCACGATCAGAATTGCTTTGTAATCGAGGTTATTTTTCGCACAATATCTTTCCACTGTGGGACAGAAAAATTCAGAGTACCAATCAACGAAAAGAGGCCTGGTTACCCAAGCTTTGTTATTAGCTTTCCAAATTACAGGTAGGTTTTATTTAGTGAAATCTTAAAGAGCCCTTAAAGATTTCACTAAATTTTAAGAGCCCTGAATTTTCCGAATGGGAAACTAAAAAGGGTTTTAATTTAAAATTCCCCGCAGCGTTAGCACCGATCCTTCGCCACTTTGAAGCCTGCCATTTTTCCTATTTCTTTTAGGCATTCATTTCCAAAAAAAAGTCCTGTTTCATCTATGTTAAAAACTTGTTGAGCAGTATAACACCTCTCTTCAATAATTTTAACAAGTTCTTTTTCGAGAGTTTCGGCTCCTTCCTCATCTGCACTTGCGTCTTCTCCCTGGATTGCTATGTTGTGTAGGTTATAGCGCTTGTCTGTTCCAGTCCTTGAGATCAAAAAATCTCAAGGATTTTTGAAGACGAAGGTATGAAGTTTGAATTTAAAACTTGTGTACGACTATTTATTTACATTTCCTCCGAAAAGAGGAATGGGCAAGAGCCTTCTCAGTGGCAAACCAAATTTGCACAAAAATCCATTTGAATGACGTAAGTATTGATAGCCTTTTTACAGTACTGATCAACAAGTCATCAATGTCGATAATTGCGATTCTTAAAATTATTGATGACATTTTGTTTTTATTTTCTCTGAAAGTTGTGTGGTTAATTTTGTTTATTCTATATCCTATAATAGTATAACATATTAATAAACAATTTCAATAAAAGGTATATATTTTTTAAATTTATAAACCAATCAATTAATATCGGTATCTCGGTTTTGGGAGATCAGAATATTGCAATACCGGTATTAATTTGTTGACGCGGTATTGCAATCTCGAGTTGCAATAAGATGCAATATTTTGATAAAATGTATTTACTAAATAATGCTAGAAGATCTAAAACTTTTCTTCGATCTTCGAGGCAAAGTTCAAATCTATAACATCTTTCTTAGTAGCTGATTAGCTTTATATCATACTTAGAACACAGATATCCTGAAGAATTTTGCTGAATTTGGTGTTTACTACCACGTTCACAGGGATTAAAAATGGGTGAATTAAACTCTATATAGATACCCTCTCAAAAATTAACTATATATTAACAAAAACACAAATTAACTGAGATCAGTTTAGAATTCATATTAGTAGTGGTAAATGAAGCAAGAAAGTAAGTTTAAAGAGCATCAGCTAAAAAAAGAAGAAAACACTTCAGATATCACTTGTGCATCCCTCTAAGTTTGTCCAGTTTCCTTGAATTTATTTAAAATACACACTTCCACAACAAGAGATGTGTGTAGTCTGAGCAAGAGGAAGAATGCCATCAGCACTCAGCTTGCTGAATCCATTCAAAGCCTTAAACACCTCAGTCAGATTACCTCGCAGGTGCCCTAGTCACCAGAGACTGCAATTTTCAGAACTGGAGCCGTTTCTGACAAGAAAACCCTCTGTTCTCCCTCACTGATCTTGTTGCTCTTCTCTACACCGGTTCCAACAGAACCACATCCTCTATAAATAAGAGGATGTGGTTCTGTTTTGCATACAGTTCTGGAAGAACTCTATGCAAAACACAAGATGTGGCCTAACCACTCCATATACTTCAAGATAATCATGTCCTTATCCCTGCTGGCAAAATTGCTGTATATCGTTGACAAAACCCTATGAGCTTGCAACTATTTGCACTGCTCATACAACTTCATATCTGATTGCACAATTACGTACAGGTCTTTTTCATTTTCCACTACCCCGAGAGTGGTAACACCAGGTGGTATGTTAATCCGAGATTACTGCTTCTCATATAAAGTAACTTGGATTTATCGATATTAAACTTCAATTGCCACTTTTCAGCACATCTACCTAATTTGTCTAGATCTTGTTGCAGTAGCTTACCTTGATTACTGTCGTTAACCACCCTGCCAAACTTCGTATAATCGGAAATTAGACATTATATCTGATGTTCCTTCAACACTAACGTTAATGAATATAGAAAACAAAATGGCCCAGCATTGAACCTGGGTAACTCGGCTGAGTAATAGCATTAGTCCACGAAGAGCAGCGCCCATTAATAACCACACACTGTCTTCTCCCACTCAACAGTTCGTTTAGACATGCCAGTAAATTTCCCTTAATGTCACATTGCTCCAATTTGTAGAGGGGCATTTTATGTGCAACACTCAAAATATTTTTTAAATCAAAGTATATGATGTCGAAATTATTTTTTGCATCCAGTTCCTTTGTTCTTGCATCAGGGTATCCAATCAGATTGGTCAGACAAGATCCTCCGCTAACGAATCCATGCTGCGACTTCAGTATAACTGCATTCCTCTCCAGATGATCCTGCATTACTTCATTAACCAGTGACTCCATTATTTTTCTTGTGAACAGAATTCAAGCTTATAGGTCTGTAAGTACTTTTCCCTTTGGTTCCTCCTTGTGAATTGTGATACGTTCGCACATTGTTAAGGGAAAGTCTTTTCTGACAGATCTGATTGGATACTATGATGTGGTTACAAAGGAACTGGATGATATCAAATAATAATTTTTACATCATATACTTGGATTTCAGGAAAGCTTCTGATGCTGTTGCGCATGGAAGACTACTCTGGAAAGCTTCTGATGCTGTTGCGCATGGAAGACTACTCTACAAATTGGAGCAGTATGGTATTAAGGGCAAGTTGCTACAATGGTTAAAAGTGTAGTTGAGTGGGAGAAGACAGAGAGTGGTAATCAATGGACGCTGCTCTTCGTGGACTAATATTATTAGTGGAGTCCCCCAGGGTTCGGTGTTAGGCCCACAGTTGTTTTGATATTTATCAATGATATTGATGAAGGTATATCCTCAAGAACTGCTACCAGAAGGTATATTGATGAAGGTATATCCTCAAGAACTGCTACCAGAAGGTATATTGATGAAGGTATATCCTCAAGAACTGCTACCAGATAATGAACTTATAATACTAACCTGCTCCTGTTTTTTTTTTTTTTTAACTGTTTTTTTTTTCTTGCCTATTTGTACATGACAAAGAATTTTTGTCTTCATGCAATCATATATTTTGTATATTACTGTATATTTTGTACATTATTGTATATTTAATCCTGTATATGTCTCGGGTCGAGCAGGCATGTACTCTTGTTTATTGTACATGTGTTCCTCGCACCTTAGTCTGTAAATATTCACACCCTTCTGGCACAGAGCGGTCCCGGGGTGACCCAAGGTTTCTTGGGAAATAAACTGATTTTAATAATAATAATAATAATAATATATCTGGCTTAGTGTCGAAGTTTGCAGATGATACAAAAGTTAGCAGGGTTGTTAATGGCAGTAATGGCAGTGTACTGCTTCAATAGGATCTAGAAAATTTGAGCAGATGGGCTGAGAAGTGGCAACTGAAGTTTAACATCGACAAATGCAAAGTATTGCATATGAGTAGAAGTAACCCCAGAGAAACGTACCAACTGTGTGGTACTACACTTAAGGTGGTAGAAAATAAAAAAGACCTGAGAGTAATTGTGCAGTCAGATATGAAGTTTTCTAAGCAATGTAGAGAACAGGTCATGGGGTATTGTCAATGACATACAGGAATTTTGCTAGTGGGGAAACGGAGGTGATTATCCCTTTGTATAAGGCAATGGTCAGATCACGCCTTCAGTACCGCGTGCAGCTCTAGAGGCCTCATTTTAGGAAAGATGTAGAGTTGCTTGAGCGTGTACAGAGAAGGGCAACAAGATTGGTGAGGGGAACGAGAGGTCCTCTTACCAAAAAAAGCTTAAGTTCTGCAAATTGCAGGTGCTGGAGAGTAGGCACCTGCGAGGTAATCTGATTGAGGGGTTTAAGGCCTTGAATGGGCTGAGCACGCTGAATTCTGATGGGATTCTTTCGCCTGCTCAGATTACGAACCTGAGGGGGCATAAATTCAAACTGAGGAAAGACAGATGTAGAATAGATGTGCCGAAATTTGCCTTTAGCCAGCGGGTGGTTAATTGCTGGAACAAACTTCCATCTGTCGTTGTGGAAGTTGATAGCCTAAATAAATTCAAGGAGGAACTGGACAAACTTTTAGAGGGAATGGTGTGTGTGATTGTTTTTTTTTTTTTTTTTTTTTGGCTGATGCTACATATGATCATACGCTTGCTTTCTTGCATCACATGCCTCCATTACTACTATTACTACATCTCCAGTCTATAGGGAGTCCCCCCGAATCCAAGGATGCTCAGATAATTATGGCTAAAGGTTTGCTGACCTCTTTTGCAGCTCCTTTTGATTTAATTGGATAGATCCAATCAGCTGCAGATGTTTTTTTTTTCCAGTTTGGCTTCAATAATTTGTCTTCTACTTTACTATCAGTTATCACAAAATCATTCGACTCCTGTCTGAATTTGATACACCGTTGGCATCCCGATCCCTATAAAATCCTCTTGAATTGTTTCATTTTGATGATGAGGGAGAAATCTTTTATAGATTTCCCTCTCGGTCTCAAACTCGAACAAAGTTTATAATTAAATATCACTGGTTTTTTCCTTATGAATACCACAAAAGAACATTACTGTACAACTGCTAGATTAGGTCGTTATCTGTTAATCATTTTTCCAAAAACTGAAAGCATTTATTTAAAAATAAGTGATCTCCAATTGAATGAATAGTATTATAAGTTTTTACATCACTTACAGTTAATACTTTAATGAATGAATGCTTCAATTCCATAGCTGTATCATTTAAGAATAATCGGGGTCCCAAAGAAGGCCCTTGCAGTACCTCTCATTCACATTTTACAGAAGTAGAAAACGGATTGTTTAATTTAATAAAAGATATGCTTTCACTCTGGAACTTTGTAGTCACTTTAGGGCTGAACTTTGTATTCCATGGTAATTTAGCTAGTAAAATATTTGAAAGGGTTGATCTTCCTCTTATAAAACCGCGATGGTCATCATAAAGTAAGTTAAATGAGGAAAACTAGATGGCTGTTGAAAAACGTCTTTCTCCATTACGCAATGGTTCTCAAACGTTCTGAGCTGATGGCACAATAAAATTTTACTCTATGATTCGCGGCACCCATTTAAACAGAACTACAATTCCTTAGAATGGTGATTCAATTCCCCATTTCTTCCTGCGTAGATCACGTCAGTAAATCACGAAATCATTCAGTATTCCATGACTGACTTGCCGTTTTCTGGAAAAATTTCTAACATCATTGACGGGATTCAACCCCAAGTCTTTTTCCACGCAGTGTGGGGGACGGTCGGTGATTACTGGGGAGGGATTCTCTCTGATTATTATTAAAATAAGTTTATACATTTGTTGACTCCATAAAACACAATAAATTTTTAGAAAGTCTGCAGTCAGTAATGGCCTTAGCCAGACTACAATACAGATCACAAGATAATTCTTTGACTCTGCTTTATTTTATTTCTTAAAAATAGGAACTAAAAATCATTACGCTATCTCGGCCACCATAGCCGAATACTAGGGCCCCAAGATCTATGAGTATGTGTGTGTGTGTGTGGTTTAAGTGACCGTGGTTCTAGTCCCCCCCCCCCCGTGTCTACTAAATTTGGTGATATGATTCCTTTTTTAATGGGTCATAGAAGATTTCTCAGTTGGAGAGAAAACCAACTTGACTTAAGAGGAAAGACTCTTGAGTTAGAGTTTCGTGTTTATTTTTTACTTTCTTCTGTTTTTATTATTATTTCTGCACGTTAACTTTTTCTGATATCTAGCGATCATAAAAAGGAGGGACATAAATCTATGCTGTCAAGAAGAAATGCTCTTTAGAAACCAATTTGACACCACAATGAAGCCTTAATCGGTTTGCTGACTGTACGGATTCCATTACTTCACTTTCGTTTATAATAATAACCTTGTTTATAAGTTTCTGGTTATCGCTGAAAGTCCGAATTATTCCCTCTTCCGAAAATTTATGGTGAAAACATGAGCAGGTTCCACCATAAACCCACCAGAAATAGAATTATACAAGAGTAAGTCGAATAAATTCTGTTTTTGATGGATTCCAATATTAATGTTTATGAACAGAGTTCGATTGTAGATACCCAATTAAGCTGAAATGATTGAAGGATATAAAAGTGAAGGCTAGAGTGAGTTAGCTGTGATCAATTCAAATGTGCAACTATTTCTGTTGCGTTGACAGAAGTGTTGTTGATGCTGGAAATATGCCTACTGGTTCTTTCGTTTGAGTCTACATTTGGAACGAGTATCCAAAGATCAGTAAGGGCCTCTGGATATTAGTCTTCGCAAGGAATTAGATATCCTGTTCCTGCTGTGTTTAAAATATCTCGATGTGTCTTAATTCGGAGTTTTTAAATATTTAATTTTACATATTTTAATAAGGCTGTGGATGATCTTATGAATAATTTCAGTTTTGGGTTTGCTTTCTTATAAATGATTTCAGACTGTATTTATATAAGTAAGCAACCAATGCTAATGTAGTTCTGTATGCCGTCTTGCCCTAGCATATATTTAACCACGCGGATTCGATCGGGTTTGGCATAAAGGTCTTTGATGCCATTCTGTAATGTATCGTCCGATTTTGTGATGATAGATGGCTCTCCATCCACAAATTTTGAAATTAAAGTACATCCTATTTATTATTTTCTTCTTCTCTTCTGGATTTCTCAGTCCAAACCTCGTTATTAACACGGAGTCTAACATTTCTGTTGAGTCTGTGTACAGTGTCAATATTTAAAGATAGAGTAACGTGAACATTCAAAAAATTTCCTGGTCATATTTGAAGTCGTTTAGCGCAGTTAATATGTTTCGTTCTGTAAATAAATCCTGTAGTGCGATACGCAGCAGTTTTCGCAAACAGGAAAGCGAAATTGTGAGCTTTTCATCCGGAAAACTTCGATGAAATCAAAGCACACAAAGACGGCAGACATTTTGAAAACCACTTTTGTTCTCAGGATGTCAACAGCAAATGTCCACAACGGCAAGCAGATTTTGATTTAGGTTGGTGGCACCGAGATTAAACCTTGCGTATTGTGTTCTCAGCTGAGAGAGTGAAGTAGAAATCTTTCTGAAAATCAGTCTACTTTCTTTTGTTAGAGAGAGAGAGGATGACAGGGTTTTTTTTGTCCTTTTTTTGCGGTGTACAGATGTAAAATCGAGAGCATAGTAAAAAGTTCTTTGTGTACATATTTATTAATGAAGAATATATTATTAATTAAAATCAGATGAAGACAACATAGCATAAATAAATTTACAAAATGGACGCACACTCTCCTCTTTCACGTCTCTGAAACCTGCTTAGGAGATATTCAGAGAACGGAACACACGGATTACCTGGTCATAACTAATTCTTCTCTCTCTCTCTCTCTCTCTCTCTCTCTCTCTCTCTCTCTCTCTCTCTCTCTCTCTCTTTCTCCTACCACCATCAGATGCGTGTGATGCCGTGTAATAACGATCTTCGATGGCGAGTGAAGGACGAAAGAAGGCCGTCGCTCGTGGCAACATCAGTGACCTTTCCAGGCATGCGAGATTTCAGAGGTGACGTCAACAAGGCGACAGCAAAGGTCGTGCAGTTTCTGCCGTGCGCCGATAATAAATGGAATCGTGAGTGTTTTCGAGAGCTCCGAGAGAGAGACAGAGAGAGAGAATCGCTGAATAGCGATTCTCTCTCTCTTCTCTCTCTCTCTCTCTCTCTCTCTTGATGTTCGACTCAGTTGTACACCAAAAGCAACTTCAAAACCTCGGGAAGTTTAAACAATCTTCTCACGCAGATAAAAAAGTCAGTCATCCAGTCATCCGCCATGATTAGAAGTACACTACAAATCAGTTGATTAAACAATAACTCAAAATCTAAGAGCATCAATTTGAGTCACACCAAACTACTTGTGATAAACAGGAGCGTGTCCAACTATTTAACCTCCATACAGGGTTCACCGTAATACGGTAATCAAACCATAGAGTTGCCATCTCTGCGTCTTGGAGGCAAGTTAACTACCACCCTCAACAAAAAATTTATTTTCATCTTGGTTCGACAAACAATCCCTCTCTCTCTCCTGATAAACATATCTTTCCCAAAATCACAAAAACTTCGAAAATACATTCTATCAACAAACAATATGGCCAGGTGTTCTTTCGTAGAACCAGTCTCTCTCATTATTTCGGCAGAATCTTAATTCACTACAGTGGAGCATTATTATTATTATTATTGCTCTTATATTATTTCTTCCTGATTGGGGGATTCCACTCCGTGACGGGTACTGCTACCAAGTACACAGGGTGGTTGTAATCTCTGGTGTTACTGTCGGTCGAGGAAATCTCTGACTATCCTACAGGTGTTCAGGATTGTGACTTTCTGGAGTTCCTTGTAGGTGTTCTCTGGGAGATCTATTGCTGCTAGACTGCAGAGTCTTTGGTACCATACCGGTTGTTAACACGATGATTGGGACGCTTGATACTTCTTCCATATGCCATTTCTCCTTGAACTCATGTCTCAGGTTCGTGTACTTCCTAATTTTTCCTCATGGGTTTTCTGGACATTGCTAGTGTTCTGCACCACTATGTCAATCAGGTAGGTAGCCTTTTCCATCTTGTCCACAAGGGTTATGTCCGGTCTGTTGTGCGGGATGGTCTTATCCGTTATTATGGCGCGGTCCCAGTACAACTTGTTGGTTCGGGTCTCTAGTACTGCCTGGGGTTCGTACTTGTAGTATGGTGCACTTTCTTTGGTCAACTGGTATTTCCTCGCTAGCTTCTGATGTATTATCCTGGCTACCTGGTCGTGTCTATGAGTGTACTCAGTCTGGGTGATCACCTTCCATGTTAGCACTGGGACTGCATAGGTGTTTATGGCTTTAACTGTGTTCCCTCCGTTCAGCTTTGCTTTCAACAGGCTTCTGAGTCGCTGATTGTGCTTTTTGGTAAGGCAGGCCTTAATTTCCTTGTGCTGAAACTGCTAAGCCTGCATCATCCCCAAGTATTTGTAGGCCTCTCCCTCTGCCATGGCTTCGATCTCTTTACCAGTATGCAGCTGGTAGTTTCGGTTGACTAATTTTCCCTGGTGCAATCCGTGGGTTTGCATTTGTCTAGAACAAATTCCATCCTAATATCATTGTTGAATTCTTCGGTGATCTGGAATAGTTGCTGAAGGTGCTTCTCGGTTCCTGCATAGAGCTTGATGTCATCCATATACATCAGGTGGGTGAGGGTGTGCAGGTTCTTCCTTCCTTCTTTGAGGTTATATCCGTGCTTGCTACTGTTGAGTGTGGTGAATAGCGGGTTAAGTGCTAGACAGAACCACAATGGGCTCAGGTCATCTCCCTGAAAGATTCTTCTCCTGATGGGGATTGGCTTGGTTGTGATGTTTTCGACCTTAATGGTGATACTCCATCTCGCCATCGTTTCTCCTAGGAAGTGTGTCACTATCGGATTCACTTTGTAGATGTTCAGCTCCTCTATTAACACCAGCTATGAGGCACGGAGTCGAAGGCCTTGCGGTAATCGTTGTGTACATGTTGCGGCACTTCTTGTAGGCTTGCTCCATAACAGCGGCATCTATGGTTAATTGCTCCTTGCATCCTTTGCATCCTTTCTGTTGTTCGGCCATTATGTTCTGGCTGTCCAAGTGGTCTAATATCTTCCTGGTTATACAGCTGGTCAGGATCTTGTACATTGTTGGGAGGCAGGTGATTGGCCTATATTTTGCCGGGTTTCTTGTATCTTCATCTTTTGGCTTCAGAAATGTGATTCCTTGAGTGAGAAACTTCGAGATTGTCTCTGGGTGCCTTATCATTCAGGTGAACTGCTCTGCCGAGTGCTTATGTGTGCAAGTGAGCTTCTTGTACCAGTAGTTATGGACGTTATCTATTCCTGGAGTTCGCCAGTTGTGAGAGTTTCTTGATCGCGTGTTTTACTTCTTCCCGAATTTCCCACCCTCTCATTTCTTGTACGTCCTTGGTTTTCTTGCGTTCTAGTTCTATCCAGGGGGTTCGGTTGCTATATCTTACTTTCCTGCTCCATATGTTTCCCCAGAACTCCTCAATCGTCTTCTGCTCTGTTGGTCCGTTCCCTTCTTTCCCGAGACTCCTATAGAAGCCTCTTTGGTCCTCATCGAAGATTCGGTTGTTTATTTTTCTGTGGAAGTTCTCTTTGTATCGGCGTAGTCTCTTGCTGAGTGCAAGGAGGTTCTGCTTCAATGTGTCCAAGTACTCTCCTTATTATTATTATTATTAGTTTAATACCCCAGGAAACTGTGGGCTACTCCGACACGGCAATGTGCCAGGAAGGTGTGACATTTACATACTAAGTGCGAGGAATCGCAGGTACAATGTACAAGAGTACATGCGTACTCGACCTGACATATTTACAGAGATGAACTTACAAGAGATCGAAATAAAAACAAAATTTGTAATAAACAGCAAGATAGATACTTGTTTATTACAAATAAGTCCAGGTGCAGGTCATAGATTCAATAGCTGGTAACAGTTCTTAAGCATTTCCTTTATGTAGAGCTTGTTCTCATAGAACTTATCAAGGTAGATGCCTAATTCATTTTAGATCTGAAGGCCGGAAACATGCCCCTTATTATCAGTTCATTACCCCAGGAAACTGTGGGTCACTCCGGGAGGCAATGTGCCAGGAGCGTGTTAAATTTACATACTAAGGTGCGAGGAATCACATGTGCGAGAATGGCTTAAGGGAATCAATGTTTGTAAGCGTAAGCCGCAGAGGGAGGCAGGAGCCGGGGTGCTTCCTCCTTGCCTTCTTTGGGCCAGAGATTAATGAAGATATAGATGGAGCATCAATTCGACCTGTCATAAGCCATACTAGCGTGAGTGCATTTCTTTTCGTGATGATAAGTCTCCGGAGAGGGGTGCCTAGATTAGCTTGGAAGATGGATCTGGAGATAGGAAAATGGTGGCCCACCACCCTATTCATCCATTTGAGTAATCAATATTCCAGACTGAGGCATTTTTTAGGTGGGAGGCAGTGAAGCAGATGACAAAATTTATAACAGAATTAGCAACCCTCACACACCAAACTGAGGCAGCATGGATCACTGTGGAGAGAAACAGGCATTCGTTCAACAAATTAAGACTTGGACCTTTGATATCCTCACTTGAACTCTAATAACCTTCCAGAGCTCAACGTACTAAGTCCTCGTCTTATTTGCCAAATTATGTAAAGTCTCATTTCAGGATCACCACAATTTGCATAAGTGGTGTTTCTATAAATCCAGTTTACTAAGTTCGAGAATCAGGTCGTGTCCACTGAACAGGAAATATCCAGTAAGCCCAAGTTGTAGCCATGGTCGATAATTTACAATGGCTACAAGAAGAAGAATGAAAGTACAATGAGAAGCTCTGATCCTTTAAATACTTCTTCGGGGATTAAATCTCTGTGCCATCTATTTTTCCATAGCTTCAATAACTCATTATTAAAGCGTTTCCTCTCAGATTTTAATTTGGTGTAATCACAGATGATCCCCACCTGACCCAAAATCTCCATGAATATGTTCCATTTAGTATTACTGAGCAAACTGCACGGACCACAAGTAAGTCTGCAGGAAACGCTTCCCAGCAAGCCGTTGAAGTACTTCAGCTGAGGTAGTTCAGCCCACCCAAATCATGCCCAGAAGAGCAAATCACTGGGAAAACTATAAATGCATTTTTATAATAGAATTAGTAACCCTCACACACCAAACTTATGCGACATGGATCACAATGGGGACAAACAGGCATTCGTTCAACGTATTAAGACTTGGACCTTTGATATCCTCACTTGAACTCTAATAACCTTCCAGAGCTCAACGTATTAAGTCTTCGTCTTATTTACCAAATATTAAATATGTTTCCCGAAATACAATCTCTCCTCTCCAATCGCAATCCGAGGTACTTTACCTGTCTCGCATGCTTCAAAGAAACATTTCCATAGCTCAAACCGAAGCGTAGTAAACTGAGCCTGCACTTCAATAACAATACCTCGCTTAATTCCAGAAAAAGGTGTACTCAATTTATGAAACTCGACATAGTCATTAATGATAACCACAATTACTAAACCACTGATCTGAGCTACAACATGCGTTCCGTTGATATCACATTCCAGGAACTCGTTGATACAGTACTCCACATGGCCGGACCCTGAAGTGATCTCGTAGACAGTCCCGTTTACTCCTAGGACATTTTCTGTAAATATGGGTCTAATAACTTTCCGTTTTGAGAAGTAATCCCTCAAAACTTGACCTAAATCATCAGAATAAGCAGCACCCAGTCAGAGCCGTGCGGAGGTTAATATCTCAGAGCATCCAGTACCCCCTTAAAGTCAATTAAAGTAGTAAAATAAATAATGATAATTAAATAAATAAAATAACAAAATAAAAACATCCAAAGTCCACTGGTTAAGTGCAAGACTAGTGGATGCTACGATCCCGTACCTAGGGAGCCCAAACCCAGGCACCTGCAAAATCCTGCCTCGAGCGAAGGGCAAGAGTTCAGGAAAAGAAATCCCGCAGTAATGAAAGTCCTTGGGTGCCAGCAAAAAAAAAAAAATAATAAAATAATAAAAATAACAATAAAAATAAATAAATAATTAAGAAATAAAAACAGCCAAAGTCCACTGGTTAAGTGCAAGGCTAACTTTCCCAAGATGAAAACTACCCTGAAAGGAAAAAGATTTCAGAATGTTGAGGACATAAAGAAAAAGTTAACCGCCGAACTGAACATCATCTCTTTGGACGCCTTCGCTGACAATTTTCAGAAAGGGTGGAACTTTTAATGAGGTGACGATTAATTTGAATCAAAATAAAATCATTTTTGAGCTCCTCCACTTTGTATTCTTTTTATTGTACCAGTCCGGGAACTTTATTGCCACACATCGCATAAAATTTCTAAGTATACACAAGGACATGAAACTATACCTTTCTGTAAATACAAGTATATATTTAAGGACAGTCAGGATAACCCCTAATAAAGATATGTGATCTCGTGTAGAAAGAAAGCTGAGTTTCATCGAAGAAGAGAATAGGAGCTGTAGACTCCTTTTTTTTTTTTTTTTTTTTTTTGCGAGAAATGAGGTTTTAGAAGAATTTAAACGAAGTTTTCTTCCTTCTCCCCATTGAAGAATTACCCAGAAATCAGCATTTAAGGAAATGGTGGAAGATATGCGAGAATTCGGGGGCTTAGAGGGGAACACGTATCCTGTGTGTTATCAGACACTCAGCCTAAAACACTGATGCATCCAATATCTCTCTATTACAGAAGATTTAAGAGAAGTCCGGTTGGCCTGACTCCCTAAAATCCACTCATGCACACCTTCTCGATGGTAAGCCCTGTTATGTCACTTAGGTGGCAACGAACGTGTAGAGTGGTTCTCTTCAAGACGCCTGGTCAGCGTGATTTGTTGTTTGGCTTTTTTTTTTTAGGAGTATTAGCAACTAAGGCCATATTGCTCCGGGATATGCGGTGGTCGTTCCTTGACCTTTCCGCATCCCCCGTATTTGGTGGTGACGGGCTCGAACCCTGGTCTAATCAAGAAGCGTGTGCTACGCACTGCTGCCCCTTCCCACCTGGCTACGGAGGCGCCTGGTCAGCGTGAAGAGGAAAAGACCAAACCTGCAGCATATGACAGCATGACAAAACAAATGGCCCTCAGTCCCCAGAGGCTTTCACTTACGGCAGCGAGAGGATTAGAGTGGAGGCAGAGAGTGCTAAGAATCTCTGGGTACGACCAGGCTGCCTGCACGGAAACTGAACTTGGCCTGTTATAACGTAAAATCACTCATCGGTGAAGACAGGATATTAGAGATGGAAAAGGAATTAGAAAATGTGAATTGGAATATCATCGGTTTGGCTGAAACAAGAAGAAGAAATGAATCACTTATAAGTTTATCAAGTGGAAATCTGCTGTACACCAATGGAAACAGTGAAAGGAGTGAAGGTGGAGTTGGGTTTCTGGTCCATAAAGATCTTAAAAACAACATTTTGGAATTCAAAAGTACATCACAAAGGGCGTCAAGACTAATACTCAAGATTTCTAAGAGGTACAAGCTAAAGATTATAATGATTTATGCACCAACATCGAGCCATAATGATGAAGAGGTTGAAGAAATGTACACTGAAATTGAGAGTCTTGTAGATGAGCAGAAAACCCACTACACAATTATTATGGGGGACTTCAATGCTAAGGTTGGAAAAAGGCAAAACAGCGCAGAAAGAGGAACTATAGGAAATTTTGGAATTGGTGAAAGAAATGAAAGAGGTGAAAGACTTGTGGAATTTGCAGAATCTCAAGGAATGTCAGTAATGAACACTTTTTTCAAGAAAAGGGTGAACAGAAAGTGGACATGGAAGAGTCCAAATGGATTAACTACTAATGAAATCGACTTCATCCTCACTAACAGAAGATATATTGTGAATGATGTTACCGTCCTGAATAAGGTAAATGTTGGAAGTGATCACAGAATGGTAAGATGTACACTTGATATAGATGTAGGAAAGGAAAAAACTGACTCGAGTAAATAATACAAAGGTCTTTGAGATAACAGAAGAGGAGAAAAAGAAGTATGTACTGGAACTTAAGAACAAGTTTGAGCTTCTGCAGACTGCTCAGGACCAAGATATCGACGAGGAATATTACAACTTTCTGGAAGTGATAAAGCCCAAGAAACCTATAGGGAAAAAGAAATCCGAAGAGGAAAAAATTAGTCAAGAAACACTTGTTATGATGAACCGAAGGCGAAAAATGAAGAGCAAGATAAACACTGACAAGGAAAAAATTGAGTATACTGAGTAATGCAAAGCCATTAGAAAGAGACTCAGAGAGGACATAAGAAGATTTAACACAAGAAAAGTAGAACAAGCATTAAGGGAAAACAAAGGATTTAAATCAGCAGCCATGAGCAGTGATACAGAAAGACAAATGATACTGAAACTGAAGAATAGCGATGGTGTACTTATAAACAGCAGAGAAGGCATAATTCAAATAACAGAAGACTACTATAGAGAATTATACAAGGAAAAGGGGAATGATGCCAGCAGTGGGGAAGATGGATTGCAAAGTAGCAACACATACGACATACCCAATGTTCTTCCTGATGAGGTAGAACATGCACTGAAGAAAATGAAGAATCAGAAAGCCCCGGGGGAAGATGAAGTTACTGTAGAGTTGTTAAAATTGGGAGGAAGAGACATAACACAAAAACTGGCAAGGCTCTTCACAAAGTGCATTAGAAAAGGTGTGACGCCTAAGCAGTGGAATAATGCAATCATCGTTTTGCTGCATAAGAAAGGAGATAAATCAGAAATTGGAAATTATAGACCAATTAGCTTGTTATCCCACATCTACAAATTACTAACAGATTAGAAAGAATACTTGATGAGAATCAACCGAAAGAGCAAGCTGGCTTTAGGACAGGATTCTCAGCTATGGATCACCTTCACGTAATATCACAGCTAATGGAGAAAGCAAATGAATATAAAACACCATTATGCCTGGCATTTGTGGATTATGAAAAGGCATTTGACTCCATACGTCATAAGGCAATGTTTCGGGCACTGGAAAGACAAGGCATAGATACCCCAAAAATTATGATTTTGAAGAAAATATATGAGAACGCTATTAGTCCTTTATTAGACTACACAAAGACAGTAGGAAATTTAAAATCGAGAAAGGAGTTCGACAAGGAGACACAATATCTCCGAAGCTGTTTACTGCTGCCCTTGAGGAAGCTTTCAGAAGATTAGACTGGTTGCAGAAAGGAGTCAATGTGAATGGGGAGTACCTAAACCATTTACGATTTGCAGATGACATTGTGGTCATAAGCTACGATCCCAAAGAATTAGAGGAAAATCTTAATCAGTTATGCACGGTTAGTAAGGATTTTGGACTAAAGATGAATATGGCTAAAACAAAAGTAATGATGAACAAGTATTCTTATCGAAACTAAAATAGTCTTGGGCAGGACACATAGCTCGAAGACATGATGACAGATGGACTAAGAAAATAACAGAATGGTACCCAAGAGGAGCTAGAAGAAAACCTGGAAGACAACGGCGGAAATGGATAGATGAAATTCATGAGTTTGTGGGTAGTAAATTGATGGCCTGTGCTCAAAACAGAAGGAACTGGAAAGTTGCTGGAGAGGCCTTCATCCTGCAGTGGATTTTAAATGGCTGATGATGATTGGAGAATTCGAGGAGACTGTTTGCGTAGGACAAGATTTCCAGGTAATTCTTCAATGGGGAGGAAGATGTTCCCTTCATCAGCTGACATTACAATGGAACATTAAATGATGCCGTGAGTGATCATGTATTACAGAGTGAAGCACGTGCACGAGGTTGGTGATCGTTATGGAGGCAGTTGTCTCTCAATGCAATCAACACTGTAAATTATTTGCCTGCACATTTGTTGTGACGTAATTGCCCCGCCCTCTTCTCCCAGTGGCTCGAATGAATATCACTAGGAGGAAAACTTTTTTAATGTATAGAAAGATAATTTATTTATCCCTATTTTATGTTACACTTTTGGGGGGGAGATAACAGAAAAAAGGGAGGGAGAACGCATAAACCAATGGTTTTAATGTAAATAACATTAAAAATATACAGTTCTGAAATTTACAGGTATTGTTCAACAGAAAAGACAAATGAATTTTGATATCAAATAAACCATCGATACTTGTAGTATCATTGTGAACATTTTTACAATTAAATGAGGAGAGAAAAGAAAAGAAAGTTGAGATAAAAGTTTTCAAACTCTTTGGCAACTGCTTCCTTTAATATTTGTACGTAATTTCTATATTGGTAATGATTTCCTCTGTTTTTAAAATCCAAGAGTTGAGTGGAAGGTAATTTGAATCAGATATCCCTGGCGATGTGTTCAATTAGAAGTTTCTTCGATCGGTTTAGTGAAATGACATTTTTGATTTTTGCCGGAAGTTTTTTCCAGTTTTTAACGCCTCTGCATTTTATATTTTTTTGACCTATGGCTTTTCTGAAAAGCGGAATCTTCAGGTTGGCTTCCTTTCTTAGATTGAACGATATTTCTTCTTCTTCTATGGTTATGAAAAAGGATCTGAAGAGAGAGGGGAAAGTCAGGTGTCTTCAAAGCATTGTAAAGACCGCCTCGGCTTTCTGCAACAGCAAGTAGATGCTTAGGAGTCCCACTTCCTTGTATCTTGAACTAACCGATTCGTTTCAGGGAAGACCTAAAATTGAACGAACGCATCGATTGAAAATGGAGTTGATTCTCGCAAACTTTTCTTGGCAGGTGGTCCGTTACCTTACGTTCCGTAATCCTCTATTCTATCACTCGGTGTATTATGAATCGCTGTGATTACTTTCATCTGAGGCTTCTGTGCACTAGAAGAGTTATTGCTGACATCACCCTTCTAGCCAAAGTTCTCACTGGACTTATGAAGCATCTGATATCCTTAGTAAAATCAACGTTCCTTGTGGACAAGTCAGGAACCTTACACTGTTTCGCCTTGAATCTGCCACCACGGACTTTATGAAGTTCAGTCCACTAAACAGAATCAGCAAATAACTCTGTCATTGACTTCTCTGACAACTCCCAACCAATGATGAACTCCATCCATAAGTTTGCCTCTTCTCTTAAACTGCAAAGTGACTAGCTCTTATCTAATTATTGTAGTTTATTATTTTTATATTCTCTATCTAATTGATTATTATTTGTTTTACCGGTAACTTAACTTTGTACCTCTTTTGTACATGATTTTAATGTTTGAATCTCCATCAATGTTTATCTTCCTGTTGGATTTCATATTTTTGTTATCAGTTGTGTTCATTATTCTGCTCTCAGATACACTCTCAATGGTTACCTGTTGTGTATCTTGTTATTAATAGAATAAAAATAAAATGCTAGTCTGAGAAGGGAAGGAGACACCCAGGCAGAGGCCCTGGCGAGCATTCCCGCTAGTGACGAAGTTTTCTTTCATTTGTTTTACTCAACTTAGCTTATCATCTAGCCCGATTCCAAGAAACGGTTTCATTCACCCTTTAAGGTCCTTTTTCTTTGTTTGTTATGTCGAAATCAATATTTAGTGGTTTGTTTTTCTTTCTAAACACCATATATTTTGTTTTTTCTGGATTCAGTATAAGCTGATTCTTTTGAAGCCAACTATACATCACAGAGAGCAAGGCAGAGATTTTCAGTTGAAGCTGATTAGGGTCTTTATCTGTGATCAGGACGGAAATATCATCGGCATACGCTATACTAGGTGGGAAGATGGAAGAAGAGAGAGAGAGAGAGATTCATTGATGTAAAAAACAAATAGGATAGGTCCGAGAAGTGAGCCTTCAGATACTCCCCTGGAGAAATAACAGATGTCGGAGTATCACTGATTTGTTCTTACGACAAACGGCAGATCAGTAAGGTAGTAACCTTCAAAGAGAAGGTTAATTTTCTTCTCCAATTCGATAAAACAGTGTTTATTTTAAACGAAACTTCGTAAACTGTAAGCAACAAAATCTCTTTCCATTTTTTTGGGCACAGGATCAGCACTTCCAAATCAGTGGCACGCTTACAAATATGATTTCGTACCGTGACGCAAATTGTGGTTCATGCGATCATCGAGGGAAACATTGTGATGATAATGTATAACGAAATAAAAATGTCTTATTGAAAACAACAGTGTATTCCTGATAATTTTACCAAGCAGTGTATTCTGATTCATGAGAGAGCTAATTTGGCTGCGTCATGAGGAGAGGATTGGAAGGGTTTAAAAGTAATAAGAGGAGGGGAAAAAGATAACGAACTTGAACCGAGTTTCTATCTTACACGACAATTCGTTTTCTGTCTGTCATTGAGAATTAGCGGCTTGCTTCGTCTCTGCCACCCTGATTAGCTGGCTGAAGGATGTGCGGAGATCATAGTTGAGAGAAGCAGTAGACGCGTCATCACACTGCAGTGTCGTTACGGTGACACTCGATACTCTTCGAGTTACTTGACCACCCCGTAATGAGGATTTGCAGGTAATGCCAGACTCCCATCTACTTACGGCATCTGTCTCCGGGAATTAAGAAAGGACCGTCATCTGTAGCAGCCCGAGATAGCGCGGCAGTGTCACGTGATGGCCTTGGCACTATTTACGGCACGTACCTGAGATGCGGTGTGAGGCGGCACCCTGGAACAGTCGTATCAAATCCATAAATGATGCTGCACGCATTGTAGGCGCGAGAAATATCAGCAAAATGATGCAGTTATTAAGTTTCTGAAATAAAGCACGATAATGAGGTAATAAACATAACCGAGCAATTTCATTTTGGTTATTCTGTTTGCAGGATGAAAAACCAACGGAAATTGCTCGGATGAAATCTACGTCAACCGCCCAGCCAGCTTAAGACTGGCGAAAAGGCGATTAGAATAATAGAAAGTTTGTATCAAATATTTTTCAATAAAATCATTATTAAAACACTATACTTTTATAATCGGTGCAATCAATTATTTCTAAAATACTGAGGATAAGTGCATCCACTTATCCTCAGTATTTGTCGGCCCATTTGATTTCACATATTGAACGTGTTATTATTTTGAGCTCGCTCCTTTCTTATTAATACACTTCGGATCACCTTGTCTTAAGAATTTTGATTAAAAGTATCTAGATGTGTCGAAATAGAGGGTAGGTCAAAGTGGCCTCGCACTTTGGTGCCTTTTATATTATGTTTACGTACAAAAATGCGTTGTACCTAGCACAAATCAAAGTTTCCGTGGTAGTAACAATTACAATATTCCTTGCAACTGTAATGCGGCTGACATCTCAAAGACAAACCCCTTGCCACGTGCTGTGACGTAGCTATCAGTCTCTCCAGTGATCGACAGTAACACCACGACTCCTATCTTCAAATCATTCACATCGCTTGACAAAGGGAACGTGTGCTTCTGGGAACCCCACAAAAAGGAGTCGATTGTTATGAAGTTCAATGACTGACCTCGGAACTGGACCTACTAGGAAAGTGGAAATCCAAACAGCCTCGAGCATCCTGGAAGTGACAGCTGATAAGAAAATTTTTGTCGGCCACACTGGCTGCGGGATCATCTTGAATAATTTGGAATCGCAATTCCATAACATGTCTCAATACAGGGGGACCGTTGATTTTTCTTGCTGCGTTAAAGAACGGTACAGACATCTTTCTGCAACTTACAGAACACATTAATTTCGAAATGCCTAGGACGTGTCCCAAATCCATGTTGGGTTGCTCACTTCCTCACATTTTCATCTTGCCCGTGATGTAGAATGTGCACTCATCACTAAATAGAAAACATTTCAGCAGAATTTCTTCATCTTCTGCCAGCTTAATAAACATGTCCATACGAAATATCTGAAGCAATATTTTCTTTTCCCGTACGCCAGGTTTCGTGCTGGTCCAATACGTTGGTTTTTGTGGACTGTAGACGCCACTCCTAAACGGTTTCCTCACTTACGGTAGGACTTGTTGGTCTTCTTACCACGAAGAGATCATCCGGTGGTTACAAAAGTCAGTGATGGAAATCGTAGGTCGAACATCTGTTCGATGGAGTTTTGCTAAACCTCGTAAGAAATATCTTCTTAACGTCTACTATTTCAACAGTCAATAACAGAAGTATGAAAACCCCATCTTTATTTTTACCATTTTCAGCACGTGTCAACTGTAGTGAACACATTTACAGTTTTAAAATTGCAGCTGCTTTTGACTTGACCTCTGTTTTGATTGTATAGAACTTCTGAGACATCAGACCCAAAAAGCATTGTGCGTTATTTAAATAAACATCACATTTCAAATAGGAAAACCTCAGTGCTTCAGAAGTGGTTGCATGACTTCTATTCTCAAAAAAAAAAAAAAAAAAAAAGTCGCTCTGATGATACAAATGCCACGCACACAGTAAATTAACTGTTCATTCTAGGTAAGTAATAGAATATTAGATTTCTCAACAGGCACTGCACATTAAAATCGATTTTACAATCATTGCAAAGGTATGTACTTGTACTAAAAATCTTGTACCACGTTAATCAGATACATAAACCCAAGGAAAATTGCAATATAAATGAGCACTTTTGAGTAATAGTTGTTCAATAATTGTTCAGTTATTACATTTATTCGTAATAAGATCTCGAATGCAGCCAGCCAAATAAAGTACAAGTCACCACTTTCTTAGGTACACCTACCCTTTTCATGAAATGGATCGCTCCTTCGGTAATAATAAAGTCACGTATTCGTATCATGCGATATACAGAAGTGCCAGCGTGAGAATGGACAAAAACCAAAGGTTTAGATGACTTTGAAACGTTGAATGTGACATGGTAATTAACACTAGACGTGCTGATAAGAGTAAAAAATATCTCTGAACTGCAACTTTGCTGATGTATGCACGTACGATTGTGTCTCGGGCATATTGAGAAACAGATTGGCCGTATTGAGAAACAGTTCGTTGATGCGAGGGGTGGTCAACTAATGGTGGCCTTTCCGTTACCTTTCACAAGCCTTGTCAAGATGCATAGGGTAACAGAAAGGTTACACTCAGTCAAATAACAACCCGATACAACAGTGGTAACCAAAGAGACACGTCATAACGATCAATTCGTCATACCTTGTTACGGAATGCAATATCGCAACCCACGATCGAACAAGCTTCCACTCCTGTCAGCAAAAAAATAAGAAACTTAAAGGATTCAGGAACACCAACATGCACAGTGAAGGATTAGAAAAACGTTGCCTAGTCGAACGAATCATGGTTCTTGAAGTTTCATTTTGATGGGAAGACATAGAATACGACTAAACTATCATGAGTCCAAGTCCAAGACTCATGATAGTTTAGTCGCATACAGATACATATACAGTAAGTGTCCTCGTGTCAACAATGCACACTGGTGGTGGCGGCGGCGGTGTAAGGGAGTGGAGAATGCTTTTGTACATTCAGCCCTTTGATAGCAGTGAGCAACTGAATGTCGCACGTTTTCTGGAAATTGTTTAAGACCGGGGCATCACTTCACGTCTGTAGTAATATCCATCTGCGAGGCTCTTTCAACAGGATAATACGGTGTATGTAAGTTCAGAATTGTACAGAACTCACGTCGAGTCTCAAGTCCCAGGAACGTGAGACTGAATTTGTTATAGCTTACTACAATGGTCTTCACCGCCACTGTAGTAAGTCATAAATGCAGATGAGATCTCAACCAAACCGTACACCTGGAGTATAAAGTGGAACAGGCTCTTCCAACAAAGATCCACAGCTTTCCAATTTGCAACTGTGAGAAGCAATTGAGTCAACATAGACCATGCTGGTCTATGTTAACTCTAGACTGACTTTCGACCCCTCGTTGAGTCCACGCTACGATGAATCCAGACTATTTTGAGGGCAAATGGGGGATATACCCGTTATACAGCCATTGAAAACGGTTTATTTGTTTAGATAACTATACTGAACTGATACTGCTGCTATTATATGTTCCCCTCTCATAAAACTTCTTAAAAGCACTTATGCATAAGCGAGGCTGTACAATTTTCTTCAGATTGGCAGAGACATGCAACCATCTCTGAGACGGCGCTCTCAATAAACCAGTTTCAAAAGATAGCGTGCGCACTTCCGTTTAATGATTTTATTGCGTATGTGATGTCTTTGGGAAGTTCTTTAACATCAAAAAATATTTCGCTGCTTAAAATGTGAAACACAGAGAGCGTTTGAATCTGCTAACTCTTGAGAAGAAGAAGAAAAACTTTATAACAGAGAAAGAAATCAATATCTCTCTCATTTTCTTTCTTTTTAGGAGGAATAAAAGCGTGTGCCGTTGATTTTGTGTCATTAAATCAATCTGCATCGCCACCGGCTTCAAGACGGATCACATCAGCGCGGGGATGGCGCCAACAGGGACAGCTTACTACAATGACGGTAAGGCTCTTTTTTAATTTTTTAAGTGTAGGCGTAGCACGCAATCCAATGCCAACAAAATAGGCCTATAACCAAGCAATTATTCCTGTAATGAAGGACCTGCAAGAAAGTAGTGTGCAGTGTCGTTGAAACAAATTCCAACCGGGATGCATTCAAATTCGGACCAAAATTCCACAATTGAAATGCCTTCTTCCTATACTGGTGTGCAAAATTTAAAAGGACCAGTCAGGTTTTCACTTGTAGCTTCTCATAGGATTGGCCCGGATATGGGAAAAGCATACCAAAGGAACCTCGTGAGGTACAGAAAGGATGAAGGAAACAACACCGACATAACAACGGAAACAAAATGGTACAGAGGAATTTTATTCAAAAATGGCAACATAGCACTGCCTGCCATGATACAGATGCATCACTTCCAAAGATGGAACAAAGGGAAGAGGTGGTCCTCAGTATGAGATATGGCCACGCCTAATGTCGATGCACTGCCTGTCCATACTTAGAACAATGTTGTTGATAATTTCTTGCGGTAACATCGTCCATTCCTCTGTCAGCGCCATCATATTCTGCTCGTGAACATATTCTGGTGGGTGTGAACGTGTGTAAGCGTCTCCCCAGAGTGTCCCATATGTATTCAATGGGATTTAGATCGCGGGAACGGGCAGGCTAATCCATACGAACAATGTCCTCACTTTCCAAAAGCATGTCAACAGCTGCAATGCGATATGGTGTGGCGTTATCATCCATAAACACGAACTCGGGGCCAATGGCACCTCGGAACAGACGCACATGGGGAAGGATTACCTCAGTACAGTAGCGTGCACCAATTACAGTATCGCCTTCCAGTATCTGGAGTTGTGTACGTAAATCCAAGATAACGCCTCCCCAGACGAGAACACCTCTACCGCCATATCGATCCTTTTCAGTGATGTTTGCGGGGTGATACCGTGTGCCAACCTCTCGCCAGATTAGCTGACGTCCAGAATCGCTACTGAGACTGAATCTACTCTCATCAGTAAAGAGTACCTTAAGTAAAGATTTTGTGGTTGTAACCTTTAGAAATAGTGTTGGTCCTTAAGTTTTGCGCACCGGTGTATAACTAGAATGTTTGTCTCGATCAATTTTATTTGTATTCGGGGAAAATATCAATTAATAATTTTAAATCTATTAACAAATGAAACCTGAATGCGTTTCTGATATCACGGGGACTGCCTTTCTGACCACTTTCCCAAACGTCCTATACTCCTTTGCAATATCATTTGCATCCAACCTTTTCTCTCTTAAATCCTGGCACTCGTTAAAAGGTTAAATAAAGTTACCATCACACAAGGCTATTTTAGGTTGAGGTTCGTAGCATAAAGTTCAGATGTCAGTACGATCCGAATTTAAAAAAAACTTTAAAGACCTGTAACTGATGCAGTGCATCAGTAAACTATGGCATCTATTTCACAGGTCATCCAGAAAGGGAATCATTAGCCTGTGTCATCAGAAAACAGCGACAAGACTCACGTCTGGAGGCCGTGAAGAAACCAAAAGAACTTAACTGTGTTGTGCACATCTGGTGGGAGGGGTCGTTTGTGGCTTAATAACGAGTAATCGACGCATAATACTTGCAATGAAGTAATCCTTCGTCAACAATGAGTTACTCTTCCAATCAAAACTAAGAACTGAGGGCTGCTACAGTTGTTGAGGTATCATGACCACAGGATGGCATCTGTTAGAAAGCTATTTATTCTCGCACATCATTAATTTTCCTTCACCTCGTTGTAACACAAGGAATGCATTGCAACACATAACCTTGATGCTGCCTAAATGTTTAGCACTGTCAACGACGGAAATCTTAAAGTTTCGAGAGACTGGACTCGTTCCAGATGTTCAATTGCTCGTTCCCAGAATTAATGTAATCGGAGATCCATTGTCAGCCGTCAGACGCAATTAGTCTCAGTTGGTGGGTCGAACACAAAGCCCGAATGCCCTTTCAGTCTCCTTCGTTCTTTGCATGTTGTCCTTTTTCCAGTTGCATAAATCTTTACAAGCATCATCTGGAGGTGATGTTTGCGGGGATTTATTAGGACACGCCACCCATCCACTATGAAAACAAACAGAGTTCGGAGCTTCAATGCTGCTACGAAAGGTGCTCCAAAATAACATCCAAACACCCCTTTCCCCACTTGGTATTCAAGCCGATTTCAAAGTCGAAACGTTCCTAATAAACGTCATTATATAACGGAAACGCTTTTGCTTACGCTACATTTTTAAGACATTAACAGCGCCAAAGGTTTCACACATACAGCAAGCGAGTCCTTTTGCCCTTCCTCTTCGTATATATTTCTTCACACTCTGCGCTTCTTTCACGCTTCTGTTACTTAAACTGGCATTAATAATTTAAAACAAGATGTTAAAATAAATAAAATAAACAATTTAGAATGCACGCACTCTTTTTTGTACCAATTCATCAATTCCATCAATTTTAATTTAATGGCTCATTTTGTAAATGAAATAAAGATTCGTTCTCGATCTACTAACACGAATCAGATGAATTGGATATATTCGTAAAATTTCAAAGAGGTGTGTATCAGCTTGGACAGAATGGAGAGCGCTTTGGATTTGATTTCTAAGTATTTTAAAAATATTAAAATTGACTAATCATCCCCACCCACCAAATCTGTTTGCTTTTTAGCTGAAATGGCTCCTAAATAACACTTTCTGCGTTAACTTTGGCAGTCAACCGTCAGGGGATGCTGTGCTCTGTCCTCCGACGATGACAATGCTTAACTTTTTTGACTAAAAGTTAACGCAAAGAAACGTATTTAGAAGCTGTTTCTAATATTGAGATTACCTCTGTTTGAAACGATCTCCCCTTTTTTAATTTAATTATTTTACAAAGAAATAATATTTGCAGGTGGCTTAAGATTGTAAGCAATTTGCAAAATTTATAAAAATCAATAGTGCAGCTACACTGCTCAACAAAATTAACAGAACACGTAGAAAACGTGGCGTAATTGGCGCAGATGAAGCGGGACAAATTGGGTACAGTTCTGTTCTCTGAGTCCCGTTTTAGCCTAAAAACAGATTCTTGGCGTTATTTCGTCTGGAGACAACAAGCAATGCGGTACCATCCCTCCAACATCAGAGAAAGGGGCACTTACGGTGCAGGCGGTGTTATCGTGTGGGGCGGATTAATGATCGACGGCCACACCCCTCTTCATGTTTTTGATATGGGTATCAAACGCGGAGGTATTGAGAATAGATCCTCGAACACTGTGCGCGACTTTTTTAGGGGGTGCGGTTGGCCCAGATTTTCTTTTCATGCACGACAACACCACTGCACATAGAACTCATGTGGTGGAAGCTTATAGACATTCTTATATCGAGCGTGGTTCACCGCTGTCAGGTCTGTTTAGTCATTGGTGGAGAATAACACTCCTTAGTGATGTCATGTGACCATATTTCCGAGCACTGAACAAGCCAAACTAAATGAAAAAAAAAAAAAAGATTATAACTTTTCTTTTTGAATTGTTCAATTCCTACTATCAATCAACTTTTCATCCATGTTTAGCATATGGTTTTACAGATCTGATTGAGTCCTCCGTCGTAGGACTGCCACGAATTGTAGATCTCGAAGACCATCACCCACAATGAAGAAACGTAGAATTGTTCAGAACACACAGCTCAGCTGCACTCATGGTTTCGGTGATAACTAGTAGACCAAGTTCCTCGCGGTAGCACAGTGGCTATAATAACCGTTCACCACATAATGGAAAAGACACGGTTCTAATTATTTATAGGTTTTTGCATAACGTAGCTGAGTTAGTCGGTCTCATGCGAGGGTTGCGTGGTTTTATCTCCCGGAAATTCCAGTTTTACGCTCATCTAATCGACAGAAGAACACACGCAATTACAGGCACAATATACTCACGCCTCGTAGCCTTAGTTGCTTTGGCCCTTAACACACACACGCACAGTTATGAACGCAATCTAGTTATCAGAATGACTGGCAACAAAAGCAAACTGATGACACGTGACAATTTTGACTCGGTAAAGATATTTGGAAAGAGATCCTGCACAATTTAAAAATAAATTATCAAACAAATATATGTACAGTACCCACTTGGCAAGGAAGGAACAAATATTCCCAAAACAGACGTGTGTGTATGTTTTTCGCTAGAGTGGGTTGTTTTTTTACTGCGCGTGCCAGGACATCGCAGTTTGAACGTGAACTACAAGCGTTATGTGTTTCTAGTAAAGAGCTCTCTCTCTCTCTCTCTCTCTCTCTCTCTCTCTCTCTCTCGCAAATTTAGTGTTTGCTGGTTTGAAAACATGACGAACAGAAAACGTACATGTGTGCGTCTGTCTCGATTTCATAAAATAAATAATCTTTATTGTGGTACACAAATCCCTTGGCGTTTATGGAACACCAGGACTGCAATGAAAGACTGTAAAATGACTGCGGATCCATGCCCGAAACAATCGTTTATGTGATCATAGAGGGTGTCCATAAAGTCCCTATCTATTTTTGTGAAATAATTTAATTTATTTATTTTTATTGCAGAAACCTCTGAGAATGAATGTAGAGGAGCGTGTGATATTGCGAATCCAGGGAATGAACTGCAATGAAATCAGAGAGAGGATTAGAAGAAGATTTTAAAAAGAAGGACCAACAGACAAAACAACACGCGAGTTGAACAAATTCCAAAAAACGGGATGTATAAATGATGAACCAAGATCTAGACGTCCACGAATCTCAGGGCATAAGGTGGTGGATGCGGTACGAGGAGTTATCATGGAGCAGCCACGCACGTCTGAACAGAGCCTGGCCGGCTAGACTTTTAGATCTAACCCCTTAGATTTCTTTGCATGGGGCTTTATTGAATCGGATGTCTATCAAACGAAGGTTACATGCAAAACTTACGTCAACGCATTGTAAGGGCCACAAAATAACTCCACAAATGCTCCAGGACGTGTTTAAAAATGCTGCAGGAAGGTTTGAGCTATGACGGGATATTGTTTATTCAGTAAATATTAACACTCTATCGTTTTATAATTGAATTCCACACATTGTCCAGTTATTTCACAAAAATTGATAGAAACTTTATGAGCACCCTAGATATCCGCAAATTTGCAAACGGAATTTCTTCATTCACATTTTTAGGTTTCAATACACGATTGAGCGTATTCTGCATCCCAAAACAGCTGGTAGGTGTTGTCTTCAGCAAGAAGAAAACCAAAAAGTGCAAAAAGCGCATTTGAGAATTGCAACATACCCAACATTGTAAGTTAGGCCCACTCGTCAGGATGGAACAGTTATATCGATAAAGTTTAAAAACAATCGGAACTATAGCTCATTTATTTACTTTTGATATACTGTATAAGGTTGACCAATCAATCCATGTCAGCAAATTGATTGTTATACAAACAAAACGGTGGATACACGCAATTGGTTCAATACTAAATGTTGACGACTTGAAGCAAAGAGAACACTTCCAGTGGAGCCGAAAAGTTTTGCAAGCCATTATGAAATCTAATAAACCATATTCTAGAGTTATTTGCCTATGACAATAGTCGGTTGTCATCTAAATTCGATTAAATTCTTTCGAGAATTTATTATTTTTTTTTGGAAAGAAGTGTAAAATAAAATTAAGGCTGCGGGGAAGGGAAAGGCTTCAAAATTTCATAACAGGGAGCCAAAGAAAACGCATATGCCCATGATCAGTTGCTTAATGGGAACATTCCTCGTTTCTTTAAGGTGGTCACTCAAACTTTCATCCGCATCAGATTGTCAAGATTTATAGAAAATTCAAAAGGTTAACAGAAATCCAACTCACTTTTCTGAAGAAGAAATCGTATTCCAGCATCAAGAAAATTTATATCATATTATAATTATATAGGTAGTTTTGCAGAATCAAAATTCAGGATTTTGATTCTGAAGAACATTTCAGATCGGCTTGAAGAAAATTTGTTTCTTCAAGTGGGATACTTCAAAGTAATAAAGCGAATTTGTTTAACTTAAGATATAAATTTAAGTAATTAATACTCGTAAACTTAAAAAAAATAATAAATTTTTATAGATCTTAAATATTCTTTCAGTGGCATGTAGCACTTCTTCAGCGAAAAAATTCCTGTAATATTGTCCTGATGACATACTCAGCCTCACCTACCAACAGTTGGTAGGTAAGGATGAGCCCATGTGAATGTGGTAAATAAGATACTCTCCTGACACATCACCGTCCCTGGGTGGTCTGAATTTCGTGAATAACTATAATAATTAAAAATAAAACGTTTGGGGCCTACCATAACAGCAGCAGCAGATTGCCTGCGCAGAATACAATTCTGCATTAGCAGAACACGAATTGTAAAGCTTAAACAGCATCAGACTAAAATAAAATAAAATACACCATTTCACCTCATTGCTGGCATACCCACTTTCACAATACCAGATGGCAGTTTGTTTTCACCATCAATTACTGACTGATTGATTTATTACCACCAATTAATTGTCCTCGTGGGTAGCACAGATGGAAGGATCACCGTCCTCGCTTCTCCCCACCCCGGGTGGAAAAGATCTGAGTTCGAATCCCGGGGGTGTTTTTCACAACGTCGCTGAGTTAGTCAGTCTCAGCGAGGGTAGCATGGTTTTCTCCCAGAAACTGTCGGTTTTCGTCCAGAAAACAGAAAATTGACCATAGAACATTAGCAATTTACAGACAATATAAACGGATCAACTGATTGGCCGAAACCAAATTTACGCACATTAACGTGCAACCATATTTTTAGATTTAAATTTCTCTTCTTACGTGCGTTGCCTGAGAAAGAATAAGGATGCCATCATTTAGTTTACTTTACTCAAACCATTTAAAGTCTTTAATCAGATTTAAAATCAAACTGAGGTCCACTTCGACCAGGATCCCTAGCAGACGCCTACTTTCCAGACACCGCAATTTACACGTCTTTCCTGGTCCCTGTGCCTTTGACTAATCTTGTTACTTTTCTCTGCACTCTTTCAACATATCCATATCCTTGTTAAAATGAGACTTCCACGTCACAGAAACGCAATATCAATTGGCATTCTGTGCTGTCCAAATTCTGAAATAGTAATAGTAACAGTAATAGAGGCATGTGATGCAAGGAAGAAAGCGTGTTAAAAATCAGTATTCTCCACTCGCTGCAATTTGCAGAATCATCATCTTTAAAAGCAAATATGAAAAGCAAAGTACTCCCGATTTTCGGCATTTCATCACAAAAGTGTAAACCCAACAGTTGAAAGTGGACCACTTTCAAAACACGGTTAGAAGTTATACCAAGTGTCATTTCATTCAAAACAGCCGGTTTATCTGCCAGAACAGCACTTTTTCGCGACTTCTAGTGGATTTTCTGCATAAGGGACCAACATGATCTGCTAGAGTCACGTGATTCGATGTATATTTCGAAGCTAAAAATTTTGCAACCCACTCAATTATAAATCAATTAAATTAATGATATTTTGAAATCACACACACACCTGAGAAGCCATCCAGATGCACAAACAAACAGTGCACCTACTTTTCTAGCTACACCGCCGCGCAATAACTAAAGATGGTACTCCCCGATGCCAAAATCCAGTTTGGTAAAACATTCAGCATTTCAGTACATCCATCCACTTGCGCACATTTCCCGAAATCTTATATAATCAATGATTGTTTCCACAACATTTTGTTCAATTGAACCTGTCGTCAACTCTTTCCCTGACAGCGGTTCTTCCATTCTCAACAATTCCTGAGAATGGAAGAACCTTTCATTTGTAACAGCAGCAGAAGGCTCTCGAAGCGGGTTTCCACTTCAGTTTTCTCATCCAACTTCCAACGTTGCTGGCATCAACTGCCTCTGAGCTACACAAATTAGTAGTCTGTTAGCAACACATCCACTCTTACACGGAATTTATTTTTTCTTTTATTTGACATCCACGTTAAGAAAGACTTTAAGTGCGCAAAGTTTCATTAAAGCAAAAATCACGAGCAACCTTCGTCTCTTATACAGTATATTCTCCGCTTATTAATTAGCTTATTATAGAAAGAAGTACGTTCCTTATTCTCGAAACTATATATAACAGTTACCAGTGTTTGGAGAATAATAGGTGTGCGGTGGTCATCGATTATTTCTACTTCATTAAGCTCGTGGACACGCTCGGCGAGGTATGTGAGTCGTGGATCGCCAGCGAGTACCGGTTGGTCAAGATTAAATGGCAAAACGATGCTGTTAAGGAGGCGCTACAGGCCAGAATGTGCAGCACGCTCCAGTGTGTGGATATCATAATGGATATGGCATACAGTATTATCGTGTTGTGTGCGCGCGCGCGCAGATCTAACTTAATACGAGAAATGTATTCAGTGTACAACATACAAGAGGCTGTCAGTGATAGCTGGTGCAGGCACATTCATTACCCAACACGAAATTCAGTTTGCTCTATCCGATATCGAGAGTACACAGAAAGGAAGGAGAGAGGGAGGAAGTCAGGATTAAATGATAATATAATTTTGTGACACGAACGTCCCTAATGTTTTTGGCGCGATTTTGAAAACTTCTAAATGAAATGGAGTAAAATTCTAGATGGTCTTCTACCAGAAGCAATTTGCAACTGATGTTTATCGTATTATTTATAAATTTTCATCACCGTGGTGAGATTTAAAAGAATTGTGATGTACTTATTTCATATTCCATAATTTATTCTCGCATATTTGGTCAACTACCGAACAATAAATTACATCACAATCGTAATCTTTAGGAATGGAAGCACCGCATCTGTTCTTGAGTAAACCACATACAGGACTGACATTGTATCAAAAGATCAAAAACACACATGTGTTCCTCTAATGATACAACGAGGCAAATAATGTCTGCAGCTTCAGTTTGGTTACGAGTCCTAAACGTTAAGTGTAGTGAGTGTGTGGGAAACATCTACATTACAAGTGGCATCCTGTAGAACAGGATGGGCCTCTATGTGCAAGGAGTTTTATTATAATAAGAATGAGCACCCTTACGGTATAACCCTTTCACTCGTATAACTGGTCATTCTGCATGCAAATCAGGGAACTTGTTTGTTCGTTTCGTTCATATTTATCTTCGGCAACATATAGGTCAAGATATTGTGCTTCGGGCTAAGAGAAAGGGGTGCAACTGAAATATAATAAAAAGATTGCACGGAGCAACTACTTACCATCATTATCTCCACACGAAGTAATTTGAAAAAGATGTTTAGGATTTCAGAAATAAAATCTGCAAGAGCCAACCACTGTTTAAGAGTGATAAATAATTCGACACCCTCCAGTAGTGAATACAAAAAGCGTTTCCAGACATCAAAAGCCATCTATATCAATTACGATGTACAGGATACAGTTAATTCTTTAAAATGAATACGCATTTTCGAGACATCCCTATTTCTATAAGCAAAGTATCCAAACTGTAGCACATGATTAGGCTATGGGTGAATACCGTAGCATTACTATCCATCATAGGAAAATCAGGGCGCGTAACGGCCTTCCCATATCTGGAGCCCCAAAAGTTTACGTATACACCCAAATACACAAAACTCAGCATCAGCGGAGGAGTCCAATACAATGCCTTAGGACCCCCAACAGATCTAAATGCGCCACTAAAGGAAACCACCAAATCGTCTCTTGCAAAACCAATTATTGTAAAATTAAAGTTCAATTTATAAAATAAAGATACTGGGAAAATTATAACGCACTTTCCAGCTTAGAGAGGGGTATCTGATGGTCAAACACTGGACTTTATCTATCGAGATTGGCATCAATTATCCACCAGAGCAATACCGCTCAGAATCCTTTCAAAGAATTCATATTCAGCGAATTGAACGAACAGAACACCGTAAAAAAAAAGTAACTACATACATATATTTTCAAAAAAAATGGTTGTTAAATTAACTCCTTCGCCACATGATATTAAAATTGCTTAATTTTTAATTGGTAATCACAAACACGAAGGTCATTAGAACAACCAATAATATTCTGATATCGTGTATTGGTTCGGATGATAAGCCTGCTTGCCGATTTTCGACTTGAATTCGTGTGGATTGCAATTTTAAGCGAATACGTTTGAAGGGACGTTGTTGTAAAGAACAAAAGTAGAAGGGATAAATGAGGAAAGCTATTTCTTTAATTCTGGAATTGATTTCTGAATGGGTGCTGAAGCAAGGTTTTCAAGAAAGGGAAGGGGTGGAATTATGACGTTAATTCAAGAATTACAATGCCTATGAAATTATCAGGAGTGAAGCGAGTTTCTAAGAGAGGAGTTAACTGGGCTCTCGCTCTTTCTCTCTCTCTGGATCGAATAAGAGATGTGAGAACAATATTCCAAGGTAGCGCGAATTTTAGACTTTACGGAGTTAGCAGCCTTTGCGACAGAGCCAAAGGGTGAAAGTAAACATCCCTTTAAACACTACTGTTTACAATGTACTCTCAGGAAGATGCTTGATAAACAGGGAAAACAGATATGGATGAGACAGGAACAGTATCATATAGCTGCGCTATTTAAAATATTTCTTGTATTGCATATTCATGTCACAATGCAAACATGGCCATACGTATTCAACTGATAAAGGCGTGTTCTTGATTCAATTAATGTCTATGTACTGTGTTATTTGGAGTTTTATATTTAACTTGCCTGTATCAGCACAGAGTTGTTCTGTGACTGTGGGCTCCTGGAAGTGAACAAATCTGATCTTATTATTTGAGTCTAATCTGAAAATTTCTAGCAAGTAGATAGAATTCCATTGGCTGTGTTTGCTTCCCACGTCTTTTGTTTCTGTCCTTCGTTTGGCGACGCTCAACGGACTCCTTATCTTGGCCCGCCTCCCCAATTGCTACAGACGGTGGAAAGTCGAACACTTTTTAGGAGGCGGAATTCCATGCGCGCGATCTGTACACGAAATGGCATTATTTGCATGTCTGTTTGTCTCCTTTCTAACCAGCTGATTCTTTGACTCTCAATAGAGCAATGTCCAAAAAAACACAGTCAATCAACAAGAAACCACAGAATCTGCAGTCCAACTATACGCTCAGAACATTCTGGCAGAGATCCGAAAAAACAGAAACGAATACTTGAGGCTCCCACGAAATCATGGCTTCTATCACGATTAAATCATAAAACCAAGCCAGAGAGAGAGAGAGAGAGAGAGAGAGAGAGAGAGAGAACAACACTTCATCACTCGCAGAAAGCGTTACACAGAGGCCGCCCAGGGCACTTCACACCGATATATCAGACACACAAAAGCATGACAGAAACGAATCTACTATTTGGCAGACAACCAGAAATAAAAAGCATCGGCCTTCAATGCACTCATATTCGCTACGAAATTTGATATATTATTCAGTTCATTAACGTCCATTAGCGTCAACAACTTAGCTAATATCCGAAAATAAAACCATCTCTTATAGTCGATGAAGAAACAGCTACGCTCAACGAAAGCGAGAAGATCAAATCCAACAAGAAAAACAGCTCAGTGAAACAACCACTGCAGTGATGGAAGGATTACACACTGGGACGACTCATTAGAGATCTCCGAGTACTGTTGACTGGTCTGGAGTTTCAGCCTTCATTAAATATGAAGGCTTGAATTAAATTGAGAATGAAGAGCAATTGAGTGATATTTTTGCAAATTAAAATTTCCACAGAAAAATTTCCTTTGACTAGTTTATTTATTAAATTATGTATTTTATTAAGCAGGTCGAGAAGTGGCACACTTGTGGTTCCATTTGGACAATATCTAGAAGGCGTCTATTTCAATTAAAAATTCAAAACCGCGACATTCTTATTCGGAAGCTAGAGGGGATAAAAAAAAAATTAGAACTCAGACAATAAATTTACAAAAAAAATTGAGTTTTTTTTTAAATTAAAAAAGGTCCTTCGTGCTGGGTGTCTCAAAGAGAAGTATCCAGAACGTGTAAAGCTTATCAAACTTCGCGCACGAACTGCTTGATGGCAGCAAAACACTGAGAGGCAGTCAACCTCCAAAACGACATCCAAAACCATGGCAAAGGTTTTGAGAGAACTGCGCATTGGGACCGCCTTCGATGGCGAGCAGGCTTCCCAACTCAATTTTTACTTGTACCGCATGCATGAGACTATGGGTTCTAGTTAGAACTGTTGTGACTCAGTTGTTTATTGGAAGATAGTCGTTGTGAAGTATAATTTTTCACAGTTTACTTGAAACAGGTTCAGGATTTAGATTGTATTAAGCGGGAACATGCAGTAAAAGCTTTTCAAGGAGATTAGGTTGGACCGGAGTGGTTTGATTTGCAAGCTGCTTGATTCCCCAGACTTCTTGGGTGCGAAATGGTGCCTGATAGGACTGGCGCATCAAATCTACCTGTCAATAACTTGTCTACGATACGAATATTTGTCCTGATAACATCAACTTCCAAGGTGTCCACTCCATATTTGCATACAGAATGTCTGCGCGGGTAGCAACAGTGGTATCGTCACCATCCTCCCCACAGAGTAGAAAAGGCACGGGTTCGAATCCCGTCGATGACGCGAAGAACTTTAGTGGGCCTTTTTCACTCAGTGGCTGAGTTAGTCGGCCTCAGCCGTAGATGGCAAGGTTTTTTTTTTTCTGCAGAAATTGGGGTTTTTTCGTCCAGCAAACAGGCAAATCGACCAGAGAACACACGAAATTTACAAACAAATAAATAATATGGGTATAGATGTAATCATTTACGGGGGACCCTAATATCATAATTTTGTATACAGATATACGGAATGTGTCTTGATACAGTGAAGGAAAATTGGAAGATCCGGTTTAACCACCTAAGGAACCAATATTCAACGCTTGGGAAGGTTTTGGCGTATTTCTGGAGCTGATGACCAAAACATAAGACAAATCGGGGCAATGCACCTAACAACGTATTCTTTCACCAGTTCGGCATTATTGACCCCAATAATGTTAATCCCTGTCTTGAGCGTCAGATGGCGGCTTGGGTTTTCTTTGTGGTAGTAAAACGGTCCCTGAAGGATAACTTGTTATCCTTAGATTCTTTTTATGCAATTTTATTAGTAGCAAACATTGCACAGAGCTATGAATGACACTAATATATTTGTCAGTGCAGGAGCTGAACATCGACCAGGAAGACCGAGTGTTTTGACAATACACGATCTCCGGACAGTCGAACATTTTATTCGAATGCGTTGTTGTTTTAGGGTTTTAAGGCGCATCAGCATCTTAAGCCATATTGCTCCGTAAATAATACATCTGAACTGCGTATGTGTTGTGATCGATTTGCTGTTTCTGTACGAAAAATCCGAGTTTTCGAGAAAAGAAAACACCGCTACCCTCGTTTGAGACCAACTAACTCAGCTACATTGTGAAAAAGGCCCACAAAACTTCCTCGCGTCATTGACAGGATTCGAACTCGAGTATTTTCCACCCGGGGTGGGGCGGACGGTGATTAAGCCAACTGTGATAACCATAAGGGCATTTGGCTGCGATGGTTCGTTTTATGTCATGCTAGGAAGAAATGTAGTTGGAGGAATGGAAAAGAATTTTTTGCAGCGAAGAATGTCGATGCATCAGGTGGCGTGGCGTGAATCTGAGAGCGTTCTGCATCAAAACCGTCAAACAGTAGCTGTCTGTGATGATATGGGCCTGCTTTTCTTGATATGGTGGGGTCATGATATTGCGAGACTTAAACGCTTTGATGCAAACAAGAAGATATCGCTTCCACCCCCTAATTTTGTTCACCAAATTCAGGAAGCCGATTCTTGCTGCACAAAACTTTTGATCTATTATGCTACGAAATCTATTAAAAGTAGTTGAAGTACCCATTTTTGGTTATTATCCATATTTAAAGCTTTAAATAATAATATTATTATTTATTCAGATAAAGAAACAGTTAGGCACCCTAGACAGCATCCATACGGTAGGAGGATAAACACAAACATCAATATTTATGCCGTAATATGAAATAATACAAAAAGACTGAAACCTAATTATAATAGGCGATGGTGGCACGCATACTTGGGCAAAGATGTCTCACGGTGAAGGTGGCAGTGAGGTGAAGGATATTTGGAAAGTTTAAAACTGCAATGTGTTATAGGTGTATGGATAAAATTTTGTTAGGAGGCCTTGTCCTCAAAATTCATCTCGGGGCTGATGTTTAAATTCGATGGCTGGGAACAGGACTTAAGCAGCTGACTGGGTTGAGAGCAGGCCTAATCATTGGATGTTGGCTGATCCAAAATCCATTTACATATTTTTGAGAAAGACACTTGCACGACATCACTTTAGAGAGGGTAATTGTGTTTATCGTAATAATGATCTGTTTCCATGGAGTCATCTCATGAACCGATATAGGATAACTCGAAAGATGGTATGGATATGTCTGTAGTTTCTATTAAGGGATCTTAGAAGCTAAAGCTAAAATCCAAAGAACTGCCCGCACGAAAATTAGTGGGACAAATAATTAAATTTTCTACGCACAAAGAATCACTGCTAACGGACACAAGTATGAACAAATTTTGTAACAAATTCGGGACTGGTGAAACCCAATAGTTCCTGTCGAGTAGACTAAAGGGAAAAATATTTCATGCTTCCTTGAAGTGCTGGATGAACACGTTTCTATCCCAGATCCTTGTAAGAATTGACATTTTTAGTCTTGAATTCAGTTATTGAATTCAAGAATGTCATGCGGGCCGATTTTCAGCATTCAACTCAAGTCCAGATAACATTCTCTTTATGCTGCATTTCAGCGCCTTTGGACTTCATGTTGCTTCTTGATCCGGCCGACTGGAGTGAATGAAAAGTTTTGGATCATCAACGTACGATACAGTGTACCGACCAATGCTCCTTCAAACAGCACTGCAGACACCATCTGTAAAAATACCCCCCCCCCCCGAGGCATAAAAGGATCATGCGAACAGGTGTGTGAGAGAGAGAGAGCTACCGTTATCCATGCTGAAAGATGGCTCTGCTTATACCAAATAAATAGATATGAACCGGTCCCAGTAATATTCATTTTGTCGATACTGAGAGTTGGTGGAACGCAGTCGTTTCCAATTAACCAGGCTACTATTGGAACTCGTGGTCTTAGTGGAAGGTACCTTACAGAATGAGCTATTATGATATCTTCAACATAGTTCTTCCAGCAAGCATACAATTTTATGACGCGGTACCATGCGATTTGATCTAACAGAATGATATCCTTGCCACAAATACCGGGGTTTTTTCGGTTTCGTGTGAGAAGAATAACGTGAGACGAGTGTATTCACCCATTCAAACCTCTTGGTTTTAATGGGTACACACAAGTAAAAGATTAAGTCCAACGCCGACTTATTGAAAAAAAAACTGGAGGAATACAGAAATATTTCTGTGGCCACACGTTATAAATCGGAGCAGTTCCACGAAGTCTATAATCTAAGACAGAGGCAAAGGGGACCTTAACCATATGAAAATCTGATCCTGGAACAGTTTTTAGTTGCGAATATTGTTTTGGTATCACAAAATATATTCGACAGTTCCGGAGAATAAAGAGAAAAATTAATTGTTATAGACAAATTTTTATAACGTAATTTCTCATTATAATCTTAAAATATCTCTTTTCAAGCACCTACTGTGCTGCAGCTACCGCTGCAATTATTTAAAGCCATCGATGTCAATTTGAAAGCATGAACCAGCAAGGATTGGTGTCCTCCTTCTCGATTTATTGCAGTACTCATTGTTTTCACGCCGTTTCTAAATAACATGACACAGGTGAACTTAGAATTCATCAACAAGATTCGGATCGATGTTGATGATGAATCTTGTTGATGAATTTTTGATTCATAAAAACACAACTCCCCCCCCCATTTTTAATGAGGATTCAGTATCGTGTTAATCAAGTGGCTGAAATACTAAACCCTCTAGAACAAGGATGTTTAAATGACTTTTAGGAATATTTTTTAAAATTATAGGTCAAACAATTCTACTTTTCCTTTTACTAAATCAACAGCGTGTGAAATTTCACTAATTAATATCATTTATTTTATTCTGATGAACTTTTTTTTATTTTATTAATGTATGATGCATTACATTGGATATTAGATTAGGATATTATAGTGTAGGTACTTATTACGATGTTTTATTTTATGATATTTCAATACGATGATTTTGTTACTAACGTGTATTCTTAATTTTGAATTTTGCTGCATGAATTAAATATATACACCGATGAGCCAAAACTTTATGACCACCTAACTAATATGAATATGACGTTGGTCCTCCAAGTGCAGCCAAAACAGCTCGTACCCGGCGAGGCATGGACGCTACAAGATTTCTAAATGTGTCTCGTGGTATCTGGTACCAACACGTAACCAGCAGATCCTTTAACTACTGTAATGTCCGTGGTTGAGACGCCACAGATCGGAGTTGCTGTTTCAACACAAACCACAAATGCCTGATGGGTTTGATGTCTGGGGAATTTGGAGGCCAGGGCAATACCTGGAAGTCTTCCTCGTGTTCCGCGAACCAGTCTCGAACAATCCGGGCGGTGTGGCTTGGCATATTATCCTGCTGAAAGATGGCACTGCCAGAGGGGAAGGCCGTTACCATGAAAGGGTCTACCTGGTTAGCAATGATGTTTAGGTAGACATCAGAGCGTAGATGATAGATGGTAGACATCAGAGCGCCCGACACATGGATGACTGGACCCAGGGTATCCCAGCAGAACATCGCCCAAAACGACGCACATATACCTGGCTGTCTACATGGTGCAACAGCAAACGTGATTCATCGGACAGACGACCTTCTTCCAATCACTCAAGGTCCAGTTTCGATGCTCGCGTGCCCATTGTAGGCACTGCCGCCGGTTAACCGTGGTTAGCATGGGCACTGGGAGGGGCCTGCGGCTACACAGCCCATTTTCAGCACGGTGTATTGTGTGTTATGACACATTACTACCGTCACTAGCATTCCAATTTACTGGCGAGTTGCGCGACAGTCGGCCTTCTGTTGCCATCTGTCATCCGGGAGAGTCTTCGCTCACCTTGAGCATCGATGAGCCGTGGTCGTCCAACACGTCGCTGGCGGGTCCCCTCCTATTTTGGTAGGTACTAACCACGGCTGACCGTGAGCATCCCACCAGCCGTGCCGTTTCGGATATGCTATGACCCAGTCGTCTAGCCATTACAATTTGGCCTTTGTCAAACTCGCTTAAGTCCGTTGCCTTTCCCAACTGAAGAACAAGAGTAACACTGATTAACGGAGCTCAGTATCAGATGTTTCTTATACCTTGTCCCGACCCGCGCACGCGCCGTAGTTCACCTGAAGTTGCTTCGATTTGCATAACGACTCGCTGGTCATAATGTATTGGCTCATCGTTGTATATTATAATTTGCTTATAAAATTCACTTCAGAATTTTTCTTAAATAAATACTTCGTGGATTTTAATTTTTATTACACACGGAGTTTCCGAAGAGACATTTTTAACTCGATTGCCAAAGTGTCTTACATGGATGCAGAGCTGCCACTGCTCGAACGAGTACAGAGAAGAGCAACGAGATTAGGGAGGAGGGGAGAAACAAAGGGATGCTCTTACCAAGAAAGGCTTCAGTTCTGCAAATTTCAGCGTCTACAAACTAGGCATGTGTGAGGTGATCTGATTGAGATGTTTAAGGCGTTGAATGGATTGAGCTGATGGCATTCTTGCTCAGAATAAGGGGACATAAATTCAAATTGAGGAAGGATGGTTGCAGAAGTTGGCTAAAGGCAAACGTCCGCACATCTATTTTGCAACCATCCCTCCTCGGCTATTCTTTGATTGCTGTAACCATCTTTCCTCAACCATCAACCATCCGCTTGATTGCTGGAACAAGCTTCCATCCGTTGTTGCGGAAGTGGACAGTTTGAATATATTCAAGGAAGAAGTAGAAACTATTGGAGGGGATGGATAGGTGAAATGGGAAGTGTTTTTTTTTTTTGTTTGTTTGTTTGGTTGTTACTGATGCTGTATAAACTTGCTTTCTTGCCACTATTAATACTAATCCGAGTACGAAACACATTACGTGTAATGAAGCTATCTTTCGCACTCTTCTGATCTTTGCATAAAGCAATAATTCCCCATAAAATACGAGAAATGCACCCGATGTGACCCATGCGGATGGAATCCCATTCTGTGACAGCGATTCACGAGGGAAGTTCGCCACACGTGTAGTTGCTCGTTTATTTGACCCCTCCCGACCTTGGGAGATTCACCTGAACGCTTCCCTTTAGCGCAAACACAGCAGTCGACGCTCCTCTGAAGAAGAAGGTTGTGATTACTCCTCGGAAGTCGGTCACGTTTTACTGATGTATCCCCTACTCCGCCGAAGTTGCACTTCGCTGGTCTATCCGAAGGTCACTCGGAAGGGAAAATAAGCTGCCAAGTGACCCGCTCTGTCACGCGACTGGAGGCAGGAACGGACTGGGTCATTACAGAGCAATTAATGTTCGGGGGTCGAGAGGAAGGGGAGGGGGAACAGGAATGAGTCAGTACAAATTGCGGTGCATTCTAGAGGGACAGAAGTCTTGCGAATATTATTAAATATTAAATAAAAATAATAACAATCGTTTATTGCAACCAGAAGCAGGTACACAACATCCAATCATTGCTAGTCATCTAACGGCAGAGGACGCTTTCGTACTTAAAATATATTTGGTTCCCAGAATGTGTCGGTGGAACATTTCTAACGAAATAACGCGCTGATCAATTACTAATTCACTTGGTGGGCTAAGTTAGCAATCGATTATGGAAGCATGTCGGTGATTGACCCGCAGGAGAGACACGAAAAATCGGGCGGATGGGGTCGGTGATTGAACAGTGATCTTACAGCAGGCGGTACAAAAATAAATGCGTTGTAGATTGTAACTCGAGACTGAATTGGAATTTCTTCGAGGAAAGTGGGATCAACGGAATTGACCACTCTCTCCTGCCTTAAAAGCATTTTCAGGCAGTTTTTTTAAAACTGCCTGAAAATGCTTTTAAGGCAGGAGAGAGTGGGTACGCGTACATTCGTTTCCGCCTTAAAACCACTTTAATATGCAGGTGGGGGGGGGATTAATTGTTATCGAGGAAACTGAGGGAGTGTGATACCAAACTGAGGTGTGTCGAAGAAGGACTTAAAAGGACTCCATTCCTTGCAGATTCAACGGAACTATTCTGACGCAGAGAAGCCGCTATTCAAATCCAGAATTCTTTTCGTTGAGGACGATCTATCCGGATCTAATCACCGCGTTCAGATAATCGCTGTCGCACCTCCTTGAAGCTTAGCGGAGATCCGTCCTCAATCTCTCTCTCTGCATTTCCTGTTATGATCACTACATGAAAGCAGCCATAAAAAATCGACAAAAGCTCTCACACGTTTTCTAATCTCAAAATCCCGGTCTCCATCCTCCTACTCATCGCTGTGCAAGGCTGAGAACCAAGATTGCAACAAATCAATACTCTCTCTCTCTCTCTCTCTCTGACGTCCACAGAGCCACGAGCCCTTTACTGGCAGCCTGCCAGGAGCCCAAACAACCAACGCCGCTCACCAAGTCGCTTGTCGCGCGCTGAACGAGACTAGCAGTCTACAAATACGGAGCGCTTCCACATCGGCGTAAAAGTGCCTTAAGAGTGTCCCTGACGATCCTCGCAAGAAGAACAGATGGGGACGACAGAAAAATGTAAGTATTTCTCTCTCTCTTCTTATTATTGTAGAGTCAACTGCTGCGAGTGAGTGGCGATTCATTGAAGTAACCACGCCTGAAAGACGGTTTCTTATCTCTCGGATGCCCAGAAAGAACGAGAAATCCGAGAAATTCTCGCCTCGTTCATTCTCACATCTAAGCTGACTAGACGAAGAGACACCTGGTGACGAACGGATTCCACCGCAGTAACGTTTTGCGAAAGTGTCGCCTTCGTTGAGCGGGATGTCCTTTCTTCCCGATAGCATCCACACTTTTGGTGATTGGTGATATTGGAGCGGCCCAGGAAGTAAAAGAAGACTGTTCCCTTGACGTGAAATAATTTTCTCCGGGGAAATACTGAAGAAATGCTTCACGATTAGGCAACCAAAAAACATGGAACGATGTCACGTCGAAGTATGTCGAAGAATGTCGACTACACAAACGGGCGACCCCAACGACTCCAGTAAGCAGTGGATCGAAGTGAACGGAGGTTTGTCCGATGTCCTCCTGTAACCAGTTGCTTAAATGAACTAACCATTTACTAATCTATTCCGCAACCATCCTTTTTCCAATTTAAAATTACGTTATGTTCTCTTGAGAGTGTGTTTCCTGAAAAACAGCAAATGCGCTATCAAGATTTACTTTGATCTTTTAAAGTAAAATGCTTCACTTAGGTTTCCATGCACGTGGCTGGTTCTCAGTTATAGTTAATAAGTATTAGAAATAGAAGAGCGCCCAGAACTAAACCATGTGCGACCCCACTCAGAGTATTAATCCACGAAGAGTAACTGCCACTTATAACTACTCTGCGACTCGCAGGATTCAAGTCTTTGTCGGTAAAACTACCAAACTAATCTCATATCAGCTTGGGGGTGAGACGTAACGTCATCGCAGACTAATTGTGGGATTCTGCCTCCTGTCCATTTATAATCATCGCACGCATTTTCCTTCTCTGCCAGTGAAGCCATCGCAGCAACTGAATGCTTTCATTAGGTATTTATGTGATATAAATTGAAAGTTTTAAAGGGAAATGATGCCGAGAAAAGTAATCCAAGATTTCTTCTGTGCATTCGTTCCAACAGATTCACAAATCTTCCGAAAGTGAGGAACATTTTGTGAATCTGTATTTAGGATTTTAAACTGCATTAAAATCTGCATTCAGGATTTTATTTCAACCCTTGGAAGTAAAAGATAGTTGCTACGGGTGAAAATAAAATCGCTTTATACCCTTTAATAGCTATTTTTGATGAAACCATCTATGGCGACACCTACTAAATTTCGGACTGTAATAAAATCAATTTGTCACAATTTTGCGACGCGGAAATGACGTCATTGCGGATATACCGTGCCAAATCAAATAAATCAAAGTTAGTGAGTTAGCGTCATTATCCGATATATCTACAGGGGAAATGACACAATTTGATGTCATTTTCGGAAATTCTGTACCAAATCAAATTTAGTGAGTTAGCGTCATTAGCCGATTTCATTGGCACTCACAGTCAAGAACATTGTAGGTTTACCAAGTTGTCTAATCATAGAGAAAATAGATCCGCTTAGGTTGAGCCCAGTAATAGGTCGAGTTTGGAATTGTCCTTAGGAAGGCCAAATTGTTTCCGATACAGCTGTTAATGTATTCTTTCGATTGAACTTGCCCGCGGATAACTTTAGTATCTTTGCCTATGTATTTGAAAGACACCGTCAAAGAGGAGTCTCTCGTTCTCAATCTCATTATATTCATCGCTTTGTAAAAGAGATCATTTGGAGTAACACCGCATTAGTTAGATCTTCTGAGCTCGCTCGTTGCCATCATGAATGGAGTCATTTGTAAATTCTCTATGAACATTCTGAATTGTCCAAGATAAATGCTGGGAAAGGACAGTTCTCTGTGTGCTCATCAAACAGTAGGCTCTGCGGTACTTTAGTTTCTCCTGGGGCAATTCTAAAATATTTAACCTCGCTTCGCAACAACATTGGCTGTTGGGCAATGAGACTTTCCTCGATCGGAACCGCTTTGTTTATGTCATCTTTAGCCAAATTAATTTCCATGTGACTGTCAAAGAATGACTGATCTATCATGATTTGCAATAATCGATAAGGAAACGTGTCGACCAAATATAGAAGCCACGCTTTAACCACTCGCTTTCTTACTAATCCGATCAAATAGCTCAGCTTGTATATTATATAATTAGGGGATAGGGGATATTCATGTGTTGTTGAGGCGGATCCCAGGGTTCCCCCCCCCCATCATCCGCCGTTGTACATCTTGTGTAGAAGCTTACGCCAAAACCGCCATTTTCATGTAGTGTGTTGGATGTGTAAGTGTAGTGATATGGTGCATTGTTATGTTTTCGGCCGGTACCTGGCTCTTAGCAGATGGGAAGTAGCAACACCTTGTCACCACTTCCCATCCTCGCCACGTGGAGGCGGCCAGGATCTACTATCAACTGCTGGACTAGCCCAGGGCAAAAGACCCGAGAGAGCCCAAATTAGGATGAAATGAAAAGGCTGTAGAAGGAGAACTTTGGGAGCTGGAGAGGTAGGAAAGAATAGAAGAGAGAGAGAGAGAGAGGTGGATCAAACAGAGGAACCCTCCAATAGTTAGAAGGTAGAAGAAATAAAGCAAGACTAAAGGAAAGAGAGGTGGAGAAGTGGACTGACCTCTCATGCTATGGAAAATAATCCCATGGAGGATCCCATCCTAGAAGCTAGGATCAGCAGGATTTATTGAGATATAGTTATGTCTAATCTCTTGTAGACATTGCTCCAGGCACTTCCTCAGAGAAACAAGTTTTTTTTTTATTTTGTTTTATTTCTTTATTATCATTTTTTTAAACCCCGATCACACTATACACAGGTTCCACATCTCCAGAAGAACACCAAGGATTTACACTAGATACAGCAACACGGTCAGTGTCCAGCAGGGTATATTTGATTACAATGAATATCCAATCATCATCAACTCCTGAAAAAATTATTCCAAATTATTATTATTAAATCCGTTTATTCAAAATAGCAAGTGTTTGCTTTCACCCCTTATACACAGCCGACCGGCTAGAAGGGTGTACAAAATGCAAGAATTACAATTATTTACAATATAAGAAGGGTGTACAAAATGCAAGAATTGCAATTATTTATAATATAAGAAGGGTGTACAAAAATGCACGATTACAATTATTTACAAAAGTGCGTATATTTACAATATTGGTTACAAAATTCAGTTATTGACAAAATTATAATTGAAGTAAGCTGTGTGCTTCAGAGAGGCTCTTCACTCTCTACTGCTTGCTTTCCGAGTATTTCACAGAGTGGTCTATTGCCAATGAATTGAAAAGGTTGACTGAGTTGTTTGGGAAGAAATTCTTCAGACAACACAGGTTGCAGGGTATGTTAATACAACGGTAGGCAGGGGTTGTCATTACTGCGTCCAGCACGTGGAGTAGCAAAAGACCTCGAAGACTGGGGGCCTCAATCACACCGGTAAGCATCTGAGAAAGAAGAAGAATTTTCCTGGATGCAATGTGAACTCTCCAGGGAGTGATATTTAAGTTGATATTTAAAACGGCCCTGGAGATGGTGAATGCGTTGCCCTTGACCCTGTTCATCCAATCCATCGCATTACCCACTACTCGACTGCCAGGAATCTGTTTATGTACGACAACGGTGCAGAAGACCAGATTGATGATGCATACAAAGCGATTGGTTGCAGGCACCGCTGAACGTATCCTCCGACTACATCGACGTTGAGTAAGCCCGTCAGCTCTTGTCGAATTGCCCACATCGCCGAGAAAGGCTTCGATTTCATGGTCGAGAAATGGGTCTGAAAAGTGAGGCCCGCGTCCCAAGTCATGCCGAGGTCGGTGTGAGACTTCACTTTCCTTATCTGCACTCCGTTGTGATAGGCTGCGATGTCATTTTTGATTCTCTTTTTTGCGAAACTAAGTTCAGCTGATTTTGATACGTTTAATTCCAGACCTATTTGCAGTAGATGGTCACAAGGCTGTCGATCAGGACGGAGACTCGCTGATTAGTCAGGTGAGTTTGTTCAGCTTCTTTTGATGTTATGTATAATTTGAGGTCGTCTGCATACGGCATACGATGAGAAATCAGTGTACCTTGCGAGGAAGGGTTCAAGGGCAGCGGCGAACAGTAGACCGGACAGGACACCTCCTTGCGGTATTCCTCTCGTTATAATGCACTCCTGTTGGAAGGATTTATAACTAATGATGAGTTGTCTTGGTGTAAGGATGAGGTTGATGGTTTTTAGCAGGCTGCCAGTAATTCCAAAGTATTATTATCCGTTTATTAACCACAAGAAACTGTGAGTCACCCCGAGACGGCAGTATGCCAGGAGGGTGTGAGATTTACATACTGAGGTACTTTTCTAGAATGTAGATGAGAGCGGAAATTGAGAGCTGAAAGCAGATAAAATATCAAGGAAGATGACGTCCAGCTGACATTTACTGTTGAAAGCAGTTTGAATTTTAAATAGGGTATCCAGTAGGTTTGTATATGTAGATCTTTTGGGGATCACGGCATGCAGATGTTTGGGTCTATGAGAGAAGCATTGGTCGATCAGTGCTGATAAGATAGTTTTCTCAAACACTTTTAATAGAGAGCAGCCCACTGAGATCGGTCTCAAGTCCTTAGGTTCCTTTAGGTTTCTTCTTTTGGGTATGGGCTGTACCCTGTAGTGATTCCACATTGTCGGGATTGATCCGGAATTCAATATGCGATTAAAGATTACAAGAAGGAGCTCCACAATGAAGGCACTGCACACTTTAACCATGAATAGAGGAAAGCCGTCAGGACCAATTATAGATTTATTAGGAAGTCTATTGATGGTATTTATAAGGTGTTGTTTTGTTAGCGTTATAGTTGAAAGGGGCTGTCTGGAGTGCATGACGCAATCACTTAGGTTTGGGGTTTTTGGGTCTAATGGTATCCCTTATTAGCAAGTCTAAGCTCCTCTTTTCTTTTAAAAGCACGTGAGGCAACGGTGTTCAGTGCTATAAATGCTGCTTGAGATCGGATAACCGCAGGTTTATTTCCCATTATGAAGGTATCTGAAACAAGCTGCAGTTCACGTCTGTAGTCCTAATAATATTGACAATCGAAAATAATGTGGTCAATACTCTCTTCCTGTCCACAGAGACAAAGTGGGGTAGGAGACAATCCTTATTTGAATAATTTGCTGTTAATACTCCTGCGGCCTGTGAGTAAAAATGTACCATGCAAGCCAGGTACAAACCACAAAGATTCTCTCTTCCTGAACTCCTTCAATAAAAACTCTCTGGTCATGGCGCCAAGTTCCGAAGATGACAAGTCTCTTTGCCATTTATGAAACGAATACATAAATGGAACGAAGCCTTCTTCTCTCAGATGTTAAAGAAGCATCTAGGTCAAGTTGCACATCATCCAAAGTAACAGGTATTGATTTCTTCAGGTGATACATCATATATCTGTATTGTATTTCATAGTGTAGAGGTAATTTTCCCAATAACACCTGCAAAGCCATAGTAGAAGTGGTTCTACACGCCCGTGACATCATCAGGAGGGCAGCACGCTGGGCCTGCAGAAGCTGTTTCATAATTGCAGACTTGTTAGTCCTATGCCCTCACGCTCCAGCTGCATAAGCAATGGTAGGTAAAAAAACACAATTATAGTATAACCTGAGTGAATGGCCTCTCAGGCCCCATTCCTGCCTGGTTACCTGTCTCAGTCTGGATAAGAAAGACTAACACTTCTCTTTCACATACCTTGTATGTGGCAAAAAACATAAGGCATCATCAAGTTGAATACCTAAATATTTTGTAATGGCAGTATATTTAATTGTCTTTACAGGTGGTGGACGTTCTCTATCTAATTTTCCTTTTAAAAGCATAAGTTGAAAGTTCTTGTAAGACGCAGTTAGCTGTGTCTTCCAGATTCTTCCTTGAATTTCCGCGGATAAGAATGGTAAGATCGTCTGCATAGGCAATCATCTTTGTTCCTTCAAATTTCCTGGTGAGCCATGAATCAAACACAACATTCCAACTCAAGGGGCCAAGAATTGATCCCTGTGGGCAACCCCTTGTAACATGTCTAGAGACCTGTTTAGTACCACTCTTAACTATGATAGAGCACTGGTAAAAATAGCTTGTAAGTAATTTGAAAATTGATCTAGAAATCCCGGCCTCCCGGAACCTCTCCAGAGCACTCTGCCACCAAAGGGTGTCAAAGGCCCCTTTGAAGTCCACAAAGAGGCCAAGTAGGTATTTTGTATCAGTTTCCTTTTGCACAGTAAGGAATCTGGCAATTGCATCCTCAGTCCCCTTACCACAAGTAAAACCAAATTGATCCGGAAATGACAATGCTTTATTGGTGTGAATAAATAATAGTCGATTAGCGACCGCTTATTCCATTGCCTTGCCCATAACTGATAGCAAGGCAATCGGCCTGTATGAAGCCGGGTCGTCCTCAGGTTTCTTCTGATGTTTAAGGAGTATCTTAAAATTTGCAATTTTTCAGGCTTTAAGAAAAATTCCATGTTGCAGACAAGAATTAAACAGATTAAGAATTAAAGGAGAAACAACTTTCCAGGCTCTTTTGAGAACGTCCACTTCAAGACCATCAAAACCTGAACATTTCCCAGAGCGCATTGAATTTATTGCATTATCTACCTCTTCAAATGTGAAAGGAGGCTCTTCAAACTGTCCAATATAAGTCGAATTTTTAGATTTAATTTCCACCTGCTCTGGGAGCTCACATGTTCCATCGTCCTGGTGTATGATCAAGTATTCTATTAATAGTAGACGTCCACGAAAGGGTGTCCTGATTCTCTGCAGTTTTAACTGAAACAAACACCTCTCCAGGCCGGATCTTGTTACTCAGTAACTTGTACACTAGTCCCCAAGGATCAGCATTTCCCTGAGAACTCACCATACTTTCCCATGAAGCCTTTTTCTGTCTATATATCTCTTGGTGATATTGCCGTCGAGCTTGCTTATATCTATTTTGTAACACCAGTATTTCCAGGGATGAATGGGTTCTATCCTTTTTTGTTCTCTGAAATTCACGTCGTGTTCGTCTAGTTAGCGATTTTAGGTTCCATAAAACTGGTGACCACCAGGGCACATGATAAGATTTCCTCTTCTTAAAACTGAACGATTTGTCACACGCCTGTAGTATATTGTCCTGAATGAAATTTACCTGGCTGTCAACAGAAAGAGTTTCCATGACGTTCAGCTCATCCGATGAAAGAGACTTCTTGAGGGAACTCTAAAAAGTTTGCCACTTGGCCGATTGGGTATGATACCTGGTGTTATCAGTTGTATCCGATCTGGTTCTAGAGATGTCAGCACCCAAGAGAAAGTGATTACATTATAGTCGTTAGTGGACCAGCTTGTGTGTAATTTCCAATCACTGATATTGGAGGCAATGGACGAGGTAACAAGAGACACGTTGATGTAGAAATGTCCTTCAGGCGTTACACAAGTCGGGGATGTCCAGAAGTATTGAGAATTCTTAAACGTTGCGAAATAATAAGGTCCTCCTTTTAGATTTGTCTGTGGCTATTCCAAAAGGTGGACTCTGCATTCGCATCCATCAAAACGATGACCTGTTTATCCGAAAGGGATCATAATGTTGCATCCAGATGATCGACGAAAGGTTGAATAGAATCCCGGTACTGTGAGAACTGGCAATAAAGCGAGACCATATTTGATTTGGCCAGATAAATCTGGCCAAACCAACCCTCCAAGCAAGCAAACACACACAGCATGCGTGGAACACAGACTAGGAATCTTTGTAACCGTCAGGGTTGGATCTGTAATCACGATTGAAGCCCAGATCCATCGTCGAGCATTTCCGCCAGTCCCTACTGTGATAGGGTTGGACTGTATAATCCGATAGCGAATAAGTAGACCCTTAACAAAACCTTTATATGAATAAGGTTCTTGAAGAGCAAGAACCTGTACGGAATGCTCCTGTGCAATAGTGGTTAGGTCGTTCATAACTGAAATTGACCGCTGGAAATTCAGTTGTAAGAATTTAAGTTTGGGTAAGTTGAACTTGAAGCTGTACCTGTTGATGTTGTCCTATCCATAAGAGGTCTTCGACCGAATCATATCAACGGCTTTTAAATACTCAGGACATTTCGAATCCCTAAATGAATGCGCACAATTTCTTTTCCTCATTTACAATTTGGACAGTCTGATGGTTTATCTTTATTTGGACAGTCTGATGGTTTATCTTTATTTGGGCAGTCACCAAAATTATGACCCATAATTCCACAATGCCTATAGGTTTGCTGCTCCTGAGTCCAAACTCTTTTAGAGTGGCCATATCCCAGGCATTTAAAAAACCTGGGAACAATGGTATAATCATTCACTCTATGCGAGGTCCAACCGAGATATACCCTGCGAACAGATAAAAGAATCTTGCAAATATTTCTTGAGACCTCAAGAATCCAATTCACAATTGAGTTATTTGGTTTAGGCTTCGTAGAAAAACGCGGCTTTATTTGTTCTTTGACATTCTGAGGTGTGAAACGCCATCTTTCAAGTTCTTGTGAAAGATATCGTCCACTATGTCATCAATCTTTACGTCTTTGTGTATGTCATATATTACGACTGTAGGGCCTAATTTCTTAGGCGTCTCTGGCTTAAGACCGCACTCTCGCAGTCTAGGACAGTTTCTAATCTTCTCCAGATCCTGAGACGTAGCCGTCTCAATAAGAACTCCGTTTGCTCTTATTTTTCTCATAAACTTTATTTTGACGTCCTTGATGTCAGATGCCAGTTTGGTTTTTATTTCATGTCTGATCTCCTCGCTGGTAGAAAAGGTGCCGCCCTCCTGAGCCTTAATTAAAATCACATGCTACTGCTGTGAATGCTTAGTTGTTATTCCCTGTTTGGTAGCAATATTTTGTTGGAGTATATATAGAGCTGTGTCGCTAGTGCATACGACATAGGGGGCGTAGCAGAACCAGAAGGTCTACTATAATTTTCCTGTAACTTGTTTAGTTGAAATTCTTTTTCCTCCAGCCTAGCTTTCAAACGCTCGTTTTCTAGAATTGCATTGGTAAGTAGCTGCTCCATCGCTGACCAAATGTCTTGGATGTCCGTTATAACTGGTTTTGTTAGTCTACCTCCATCAGGGATAATGTCAGAGAAAGAGTAGATCTTAATGCAAAAACCTGTTCCGCATACACACCAGTATTTGGATTAGACTGTGATTGATCAGTAATCTAAGCAGATTCATTAGGTGGAGGAGAGTCAGGATGTACGGATAATCCTGCAGTGTGTGTATTATATAATAATAGTATTCAACAAATGGGAAATTAGGCTATCAATTCGGATTTCGCTAACCTCTTCCACACGTTATTTCGGCAGAATAGGTAGCGGGCGTGACCATAAAACGTTACATCGTTCGTAAGTTTGGTTCTAGCTGTTCGATTTTAAAACAGTTTTGATTTTCGCCAAAGATGTTTCACAAAAAAACATCTTTCGTGGGTACACACGCGATTTTTTTAGGAATAATCTCACATTCACACCCTTTATCACTAAGTGGTTCTTTCATTCACAGTTAAAAGAACCACCTAGTGATTCCTTTATCTGCGGATCCTTAATGAATGAAGTGATAATCAGATAAGAGTACTGCATTCTCTCATTGCCATTCCAACATGCTGGAGGAGAAAACAGTCATCCAATAAATCCACAAAGGTCTTCCTAATGTGTGAGTAACCAATCCACAGTTCCAGTCGATATCTGGAGAGTTAAAATCCCCCATTATAAAAACAATCCGATTTATTGGCCCACTCTATTTGTCTGTACAGCTGTTCTTTATAGTCATCATAGTCATTTGGCTCATAACACAGTCTTATTCTCATCCCCTTCCCAGAGGTTGTCACGCCAGACTCTCAACATTCACAGATAATCCAAATCAACCAGTGCCACTTCCTTAGATTCCATGTGCTTCTTAACTTCACCCCACCTGCCCTTTCTATGACAAGTTGCACTCACCGTATTCAAATTCTGTATTTCAATATGAATGACCATTTTTCGGATATTTCTAGTATTCAGTAACTTAAGGAATACGAGTAATGCATTTATTTAAAATGTTCCTATTATTACAAATAGCTGTCTGCCGCTTTTTGCTAATAATTGCACTGGTGTTCAAAGAAAGTGCATCACCCCTTAAAATTGTAATTGTCGTCCGACTAACGTAAGTACAGTATATGGCAATATGTCTTACAGATTGCATCAGATAAGATTGACACACGTAGGTGATGACGTAATATTGCATCAGCTATTACTTTCATCTATATAAGCACGCTCTGCAAGAATTGCAGTCATTCCTTGCTTGTGTCAGGATGGAAAGTTAGGTGCAGTTCACACCACGAAGAAAGAGTGCTATTTGTTGCTTTATGTGAGGAAGGATATTGCTCATAGAGGATCTTCTAATTAATTGACAGTGAGTAGGTTTCTTTCCAAACTCAAGAATACTGGTTCTGCTCATAGGAAAAAAAGGAACAGAAAGCAAACGAGTCTCTACGCCAAGACAGTACCGCGTTTTGAGGCGCTTACGCATTACACAACCGTAAAGCTTCTTCGTCTGAGCTGAAAAGAGAATGGAAAGAACATCCGAGAGTGGTAGCAAGTGTAATAACAGTCAGAAGATGCCTCTTCAAAAATGGACTTGTAGCCCCTCGTCCGAAGAAGAAGCCCCTCCTTACACAAAAAATGAAAAAGGCCAGATTAATTTGGTGCAAGGAGCATGTCAAATGGAACCCCGAGCAGTGGAAGTCAGTTAAGGATGAGAAGAAATTCAATCCGCATGGCCGTGATGGGAGACAAACGATTTGCCGTAGACACACGTGGTGAAGAATCCCATCCAGACTGTACGGTGTCTACAGTGAAATTCCCTACCAGACAAATGATATGGGGGTGCATTTGGTACCACTTTTTTTTTTTTTTATGAAACCCCAAACACGAAAAGTATCAAAACCTATACTACTTAGTACCGTGCATGGGTTGAAGGAGAAGTATGGGGGGAGGGGGAGGGGATGCCGGAAACTTTGCTCTAGAGATTAAACATGGGTTTCACCACTTCAAGCCTCCAATAAGCAAAGTGGTGATATTTCACTGGTTGATGAAAGTCATCTACTTGCAGTTTATAAAAGGTTCCGTCTGGCTGCCAATAGAAACGTGGCTATATTGGAAGGAAAATTGCTGCCAACCATCAGAGACCATTTAAACCTGCCAAGTAACTGCATCTTTCAGGACGACTCTGCTCCTTGTCATCGGGCGAAAAGTGTAAGTAGGCACTCCTGTAGTTACTTTAGATTCAATTCTGCATTAGGGGTTCGACAGTAATGTATTTACATTTGTTACAGGTGAAAAAACGGTTGGAAGAACGGTCCATTACAACTGTTAGCTGGCCAGGAAACAGTCCGGCCGGGACCTGAATCCTAGAGAGAACTGTTGGCATCGTGTGGAATCTGCATTTGCCAGAAAGAAACCAAATACCCTTTGTGGAAGCCATAATTCGTGTTTTGAACGACGAACTATCAGTTGATTATCTTCAGAAATTGATCTTGTCAATGCCATGACGGTGTGCTGCTGTCATCAGGGCCAGAGGCGGTTCAACTAAATATTAATTTGCACCTGCTGAACTTTTCATTTTGTTTTCCATTTACTGAAGCAAATTGAGGGCTTCTGATAACATTTCAACCATAATTGTTGTGTTTAGCAAAACTGTTGTATAAAGGTTGCAAATGCTCATTTTGAATATTTTGAGAGCACCTGCCAAATATTGCTTGACTTTGCCTTAATTTTGATATGATATACTTGGATTTTAAGAAAGCTTTTGATACTGTTGCATATGGAAGACTACTATACAAATTGGAGTAGTATGGCATTAAGGGCAAGTTGCTGCTATGGATAAAGGGATAGTTGAGTGGGAGGAGACAGTTGTTGTTGTTGTTATTTTGGTTTTTTAGGAGCATTAGCAACTAAGGCCATATTGCTCCGGGATATGCAGTGGTCATTCCCTGACCTTTCCGCATCCTCCATATTTGGTGGTGACGGGCTCGAACCCCGGTCTAATCAAGAAGCATGTGCTACGCACTGCTGCTCCTGCCCACCTGGCTACAGAGGCGCCTAGGAGGAGACAGAGAGTGGTAATCAATGGGCACTGCTCTTCGTGGAGTCCCCGGGGTGCTGTGTTGGTCCCATCTTTGTTTTCTGTTTTTATTAATGACATTGATGAGGGTATATTATGTTTAAATGTTTAGATGACCTCTTAAACCTGTTTAGACCTGTTAGTTTAACTTTTTTTCCAGAAAAAATAATGGAGCACTGGTTAAAGAAGTAATGCAGTTATAGTTCCGACACAGCATGGGTTTCTTAAGGAGAGATCTTGCCTGACCAATTTCCATTGGACACGATGATGTGGTCACAAAGGAACTGGATGCAAAAAATAATTTTGATATTATATACTTGGATTTTAGAAATGGTTTTGATACTGTTGCACACAAAAGACTGCTGTACAAATTGGAGCAGTTTGGGATTAAGGGCAAGTTGGTTCTATGGATAAAGACAAGAGAGGGACAAGAGAGAGAAACAGTGGTAATCAATTAATCTCTTCGTGGGTTAATGTTATTGGTGGAGCCTTAGAAGGTTCGAAGTTGGGCCCATTGTTGTTTCTATATTCATTAGCATTAGCATTAGTAGAGGCATATGATGCAAGAAAGCAAGCTTATTCAGCATCAGCCAAAAAAAAAAAAAAAAAACCCTCTCCCATTTCACCCCTCCGTTCGTTCGAAATACCTGTCCAGTTGAGCTTTAAATTTGTTTAGGCTATCAACTTCAACAACAAGTGATGGAAGTCGGTTCCACCAACCAACCACCCGCTGGCCAAAGGCAAATTTCCGCACATCTATCCGACATCCGTCCTTCCTCAATTTGAATTAATGCCCTCTGAGGTGATTATTCTGAGAAAGATGAAGAATCCCATTGGCATTGAGCATGCTCAAACCATTCAAAGCCTTATACACCTCTATCAGATCACCTCGCCGGTGCCTAGTCTCCAGACTCTGTAATTTGCAAAACTTAAGCCTTTCTTCGTAAGAGCAACCCTTTGTTCCATTTACTAATCTTGTTGCCCTTCTCTGTACCCGTTCCAGCAGCTCTACATCCTTGTTGAAATGAGGCCTCCAGACCTGTATACAGTACTCAAGATGTGGCCTAACCATTGCCTTATACAAGGGAATAATCACCTCCTTATCCCTGCTAGAAAAATTCCTGTATATCATTGACAAGACACCATGAGCTACTCTTGCAGCTCGTCTGCACTGCTCAGAGAACTTCATATCTGCCTGCACAATTACCCCCAGGTCCTTTTCATTCTCCACCACTGTCAGTGTAGTACCGCAGAGTTGATACATTACTCTGGGGTTACTGTTACCCATATGTAGTACTTTACATTTGTCAATGTTAAACTTCATTTGCCACCTCTCAGCCCATCTGTTCAACCTTTCCAGATCCTGTTGCAGCAGCATAGCGTCAGTAGTGTCCTTAACGACCCTGCCAACCTTTGTATCATCTGCAAACTTAGACATTAAACTTGATATCCCATCATCAATATCATTCATAAACACCGAAAACAACAATGGACCCAACACTGAACCTTGAGGAACTCCACTAATAACATTAGTCCACGTTGAGCAGTGTCCATTGATTACCACTCTCTGTCTTCTGCCACTCAACCATCCCCTTATCCATAGCAGCAATTTGCCTCCAATGCCACACTGCTCCAATTTGTGCAGCAGTCTTCCATGTGCAACAGTATCAAAAGCCTTTCTAAGATCCAAATATATAATATCAAAGTTATTCCCTGCATCCAGTTCTTTTGTGACTACATCATAGTATCCAATCAAATTGGTCAGGCAAGACCTGCCCTTAACAAAACCATGCTGCGTCTGAGCTATAACTGAATTCTTGTCTAGATGATCCTGCAGTGCTTCTTTAACCAGTGCCTCCATTAATTTACCTGGAACAGAAGTTAAACTAACAGGTCTATAATTACTTGTGTCAGCCTTTGATCCTCCTTTGTGAATTGGGGTTACATTTGCACATCTCCAGTCTATGGGTACCTCCCCTGAGTCCAAAGAAGCTCTCATAATTATGGCTAGGGGTTTGCATACTTCCTTTCATGAATGATATCAATGAAAGTACAGTATATCAGGATTCAAATCCAAGTTTTCAGATGACACAAAGGTTGGCAGGGTTGCTAATGACAGTAATGATAGTATGCTACTGCAATAGGATCTAGAAAATTTAGGCAGGTGGGCTGAGATGTGGCAACTGAAGTTTAACATTGACAAATGTAAAATAACTGCATATGGGTTGTCGTAAACGCATAGTAACGTAACAACTCTGTGGTACTACATTCAGGGTAGTGGAGAATGAAAAAGACCTTGGGTAACTGTGCAATGCAGTTCTCTGAGCAGTGTAGCAAGCGGTCAGGAGCATGGAGTTTGTCAATGATATACAGGAATTTTTCTAGCAGGGATAATTAAGTGATTATTCCTTTGTATAAGGCAATGGTCAGGCCATGCCTTGAGTACCCGGTACAGGTCTGGAGGCCTAATTTTAGGAAGAATGTAGAGCTGCTGGAGTACAGAAAAGGCTGCTCAAGAAAGGCTTAAATTATACGAATTGCAGCGTCTGGAGACTATGCACCCGAGGTGATCTGATTGAGGCGTTTAAGACTTTGAATGATTGAGCAAGCTCAATTCTAATGGGATTCTTCCTCTTGCTCATATTACGCAACTGAGGGGCCACAAATTTAACTTGAGGAAGGAGGATTGCAGAATAGATGTGCCGAAGTTTGCCTTCAGCCAACGGCGGTTGATTTGCTGTAACAAAGATCCATTTGCTGTTTTGTAAGTGGATAGTTTAAATAAATTCAAGGAAGAACTAGACAAACTATTAGAGAGGATGGATAGGTGAAATGGAAATTGCTTTTTATTTTAATTTATTTATTTTATTTTAATTTTGGCTGATGTAATCTTGCTTTTTTGTATAATTTACCTCTATTAATTCTAAAACTAAAATGGAGAGAGAACGCATAAGTCGCAGTGTTTTTGAGGAGAGTTCACTTAGAAAAGAGATCCAAATAACAATATACAAGTTATGAAGTTGATATCTGTACATGGCTTTGTCTAATATATATTAGAATTTGTAGTTGTTGATATTACAACAGATTTTTGGTGAATAAAATGGAAATTTTCAGACATCTGCTCCTGTAAGGTTACAGGAACAAGGCATTGTGGAAGGCTTTAAGTGCTTTATGTGGTTTACAAGATTATTTACAATTAAACGGTGAACATCCTTACAATTAAAAATAACAAAATATCTAAAATTTAAAACGACGAAATATTTGCGCTTACAATTTCAAACGTTTTTGAGAGCTGTACATTTAACCAAACTAGTAACACATTTACTTTACCTTATGAATACTTGAAGAGTTCGTAGACAGACAATTTTAATTCAGACAACCCTGGAAATGCGTTCCGTTAGTAGTTACTCTTAGAAACATTATACATCACATCCATATAGTTGCATTCTTTGGCTGGCTTGCATAATCCCTTGAAAATGAAGACAAGGTGCCCTAGTTATGGAGTACGGTTTCTTTACAGTGAATCACTAATACATCAGTAAAAAAAAAACTGCGTGACGGGTGGAAGACGTTTCAGTTCGGCATCCTCAAGCTCTTCTATGCAATTGTTGGTATACACAGTGATCACTGGATTATGACCACCCCTATGAAAACTGAATACGACCCGTTGACCATGTGAGGTATGAGAGTGCGCAGTTAGTCGACCTACGTAGCATAATAGATAAGGTGTCAGTGGTTCAGTACGTAGTAAAATTCCAAGCGTGACGGGTAAAAGGAAGGACTTATCGGACTTTGATAAAGGACAGATTGTAGAAGCTCGACGAGCTGGTGCCTCGATTTCCCAAACGGCTGAAGTGGTGGGGTGTTCGAGAGCCACCGTAGTTAAAGTGTACCAGACTGACGTCAAAATGGTCAAACAACGACCCGACGGCATAGCTGCAAAGGTCAGCGAAAGGTTGATGTTAGAGGTGAGCGCCGCGTCCGACGACTCGTACAGGCGAACAGGCCCAGCACTGTTGAAGAGTTGACTACCCAATATAACATGGGCCAACCAGGAACACTATCTGGCATGACCATGCGTTGCTCGCTCGCACGTATGGGCTATACCAGCAGATGACCCCTACGGCATCCTCTCTTAACCAAGGTTCATCGGCGTAAAAGACTCGCCTGGTGCAAAGAGCATGCAAGTTGGACGTTAGAAGACTGGAAGAAGGTGTACTGGTCGGATGAGTCACGTTGGATGAGTCACCGTGGATGGTCGTGTACGGATTTGGCGTCAATAACATGAGGCTCTTCATCCATCATGCATGGTATCAAAAGTGCAGGCCGGTGGAGCCGGTTGTATGGTGTGGGGCATGTTTCACTGGCAGGAACTTGGATCCCTGGTGCATGTGGAACAACGTGGATAACTGGTCTTCGCTATCGTCAACTGTTCGTTGACTGTGTACATCCCACTATGTTACACTTTTTCCCGATTGGCGATGGTGTCTTCCAAGATGACAATGCGCCAAGCCATTGGGCATTTGTTGTGCAGGAATGGTTTGAGGGACATAGTTCTGACTTCCAGCATATCTATTGGCCTCCGAACTCCCGCGATATCAATCCCATAGAACACTTATGGGACACTATGGAAAGGCATATCAGGCGTCCGGATACACCAATCACCTCCATACCTGCATTGCTGACAGCATTACACACAGTTTGGTTGGCCATATCTCCCGAACGCTTCTGACATCTTGTTGAATCAATGCCACGTCAGATATCTGCTGTACTGAGGGCAAAAGGAGAACCTACGAAGTATTAGGTAGGTGGTAATAATTCAGTGATTACTCAACGTAAGTTGTTTAGCTCTGCCAATGAGTGAGATTTGATATTTTCATCAGATATAACGCAAAGTCATGTTCCTTTAGGAAGAGTCATCCCAGAATTTCGGTGCATCAACTTTGAGGTGTAAAACTCAAACGCTGGCGAAGCATTCGGGAATGAAGTGCTGACCAAAACAGTATACTCCATCAAATACTTAAACCCAGAGATCATCTTGGTACGTCTCACAGAAATAAACTGGAAGGATCTACAGCAAGAACCAATGGACATCGCAATATCTAGCCTTGCTAACCAGCTAGTTGAAATTGCCACCCAAGGAGCATTCAAGCAAATAAAATTATTTGACAGATCCAAAGATCCAATGCATGAAGTCAGAGAAGCATTCAAGAGGAAACAAAAAACTTTCAGAAAATGGAAAAAGTTTCAATACTCAGCTGACTACCAGATGTACAAGAAAGAGTGGGCAACCTTCCTTAAATACAAAAGAAAAGCAATCCGGCAGTTGGTACTCAACAGAATAAATCACTCCAAACGTATTGCATCCAAATGAAACAAAGTTTTCCGTATGGAAGAGAAGGTATTTCAGGAATGGGTATCTTTGACTTTCAACGAGGTGCCATCAGACCCAAAAACCGCGAAACTGACCGATTTCCTCATACACTCCAAGCAGCCCCTTTCAACTATATCTCTAACAAAGCAACACCTTATAAATACCATCAATAGACTTCCCAATAAAACTACAATTGGTCCTGTCGGTTTCCCTCTATTCATGGTTAAAGTGTACAGTGCCTTCATTGTGGAGCCCCATCTGTCAATCTTTAATCAGATATTAAATTCCGGATCAATCCCGACAATATGGAATCACTACAGGGTACAACCCATACCCAAAAGAAGTAACCCTAAGGACTTCAGACCGATCTCGGTGGGCTGCACTCTATTAAAAGTGTTTGAGAAAACTATCTTATCAGCACTGATCGACCAATGCTTCTCTCATAGACCCCAAACAGCTGCATACCGTGATCCCCAAAAGATCTACATATACAAACTTACTAGACACCCTGTTTAAAATTCAAACTGCTCTCAACAGTAAATCTCAGCTGGACGTCATCTTCCTTGATATTTCATCTGCTTATGATACGCTCTCAATTCCCGCTATCATCTACATCCTGGAAAAATACTTTGGCATTACAGGAATCAAATTACTATATTAGGGTTACCCGTAAATGATTACATTAACCCGTATTCGTGTCTGTAAATTGCGTGTGTTCTCTGGTCGATTTGCCTGTTTTGCTGGACGAAAAAACCTCAGGTTCTGAGGGAAAAAACCTTGCTATCTACTCCTGAGACCGACTAACTCAGTCACGGAGTGAAAAAGCCCACTAAAGTTCCTCGCGTCATCGACGGGATTCGAACCCAGGCCTTTTTCACCCGGTGTGGGGAGGACGGTGACGATACCACTGTACTACCCATGCAGACCCTGGCATTACAGGAAGCCTGCTAAAACCCGTCAACCTCATCCTTACGCAAAGACAACTCATCATCAGCCATAAATCCTTCAAACAGGAGCGGGTTATAACGCGGGGAGTAACGCAGGAAGGTGTCCTGTTCGGTTTATGGTTCGCAGCGGCCCTTGAACCTTTCCTCCCAAGGTACACTGATTTCTCATCATATGCAGATGACCTCAAATTATATATAAAAGCAAATGACCCTGAACAAACCCACCTGATAAATCAGCGAGCCGTCGTCCTGATCAACAGCCTTGTAATCTACCTACTGCAGATAGGTCTGGAGCTAAACATATCTAAATCAGCCCAAATCACATTTACAAAAAAGAGAATCAAAAATGACATCACAACGGAGTGCAGATAAGGAAAGTGAAGTCTCACACCGACCTCGGCTTGACTTGGGACGAGGGACTCACTTTTCAAACCCATTCTTCGACCATGAAAACTAAGATTTTTTCGGCGATGTAGGCAATTCGACAAGAGCTGACGGGGTTACTCCATGTCGATGTAGTCGGTGGACACGTCCAACGGTGCCTACAACCTATCGCACTGTATGCATCGCCAATCTGGTCTTCTGCACCGACCTCGTACATAAAAATTTTCCTGGCAGTCGAGTAGTGGGTAATGCGATGGATGAACAGAGTCACGGGCAGCGCATTCACCATCTGACCTCAGGGCTGTTTTATATGCCAACTTAAATATCACTCCCTGGAGAGTTTACATTGCATCCAGGAATATTCTTCTTCTTTATCAGATGCTTACTGGTGTGATTGAGGCCCCCAGTCTTCGAGGTCTTTCGCTACTCCACGTGCTGGACGCAGTAATGACAATCCCTACTTACCGTTGCATTCTACACTATCCAACCTGAAGAACTTCTTTCCGAACAACGCGTCCCCCTTTTCAATACATTGGCAATAGATCTTGTGAAATACTGTGAAGGCAAGCAGTATAGAGTGAAGAGCCTCTCTGAAGCTTGCTTGAACTATAGAAGTATGAAGAAGAAGCTCGAACTAGAAAAAGCGAGGAACTTGAACTTTATAAATAGGAAGGAATGACCAAAATATAAAATAGCTGTTGGACATCTACTTTTAAATGGTACTTTGAATAATTTCCTCTTCTAAAGTTGTCGATAATTACATTCTGTAAATAACACTGTAAATGATTCGCACTTCTGTAAATATTGTAAATGTGATTTGTAAATATTGCATTGTAAAAAATTGCCATTCTTGCATTTTTGTACACCCTTCTAGCCGGTCGGCTGTGTAAAAAAGGGTGAAAGCAATCACTTGCTATTAATAAACGGATTTAATAATAATAATAATAATGTGCCGAATCCACTATAGTTGAACTACTATGTTCTCAAGATTGGGTTAACCTTTTGGCCTGTAGGAGTTAAGCGAAAATGTCTGTTTGAGGGTTATGATCAGTTGTTTACAAAGGGTCATGTTGATATTGAAATGAAATAAGTCTCGCGAAGGGTTTGGCAGTTATCCTATTCGGCCGTCTAAGTAACTATTACTCAGTCCCCTGGGGAGAGTACTGATGCGAAAACTAAAATCGAAATTAAAATTAAAGCATATACAGCTGCTGTTCTCAACTTTCAAGCAAAAAAGGAAACGGGGTGGATTATAACCAGTGGGGAAAGCAATAATTTCGCTGCTGGCAGTGTGACCTTTACTATCCAGATATTTAACGTAGCATTTCATGTAAGTGTTCTAAGTACACATTTCTTGCAGAATAGCAATCCGAATAAAAACAAGGTTTTTTATATGAAACTCGTAAAATGGAGGATGAAACATTTAGAAATTTTGGTAAATAAATTTAATTTAAAATGGCAGTCATTCTAAAATAAAACAAAACGTTAATGTTCTTGTATTCTCTCTATCTTGCGAACCCTTCTGATAGTATGTGGTATCAAAGGGGTTCACAAGAAAGCTGGCACTCAGTTTAGTCAATATCTAGCCAAACCAAATAAAAATTATATGCTCCCAACTTGCCCATTAAATTAATAATAAGTGAATTCTTTGAAATTATTGGAAATTTGAATGAAAATCAATGGGATAATTAATCAATTGGTACTACAATGTCGAAACCAAAAACCCAAAAGTTGGTTAAGGTCTTCAGACTATTTGCTTAAAAATTTTAAGCAAATACCCTGAAGCATTCTCGGGGCATTGCTCATTCTTATTCGACAGAAGTAAATACAGAAAATATAAAATGTGCAAATTCAAGCTATAATTTGAATGGCCTCGGCGTTAGTTGACAAAAGTTTGTATAAATGGAATGATTTGCATGTTAAGCGGGCTGAAAAACTCTCAATAACTATAAAGCCTCGATTGAAAGGACTTCAGAAGTTCCACCAGTCATAGACATGAATCAAACCTGGACGTCTCCAAAATGAGTAGCAGTATCGCGTTTTCTATGTGTATTAAGCTATAAATCATGTGTTTTCAGGTTGGTTGGTTTGCTTTTTCTCCCGGAAACAGCCCATAAAAGGAAAGAAAAGCAAAAGACTTGAATGGTTGTAACAGTATCCCCATTGTACTCTAATAACCAGGTCATGTCTTTCTCTCTAATGTATTTCATATCATCACAACTCCTGAGAGAGATACAACAATCGCGTAACTGACACCAAGCAATCCTGAATCCTGAAACCAAAAGGGGCCTAAAGTGGAGAAGATGTTATTTATTTATTTTTGTTGCATAAAATTTGGAAAATTGTTATGAACAGAATAAACTGAAGCACCCTTCGCATAGGCACAATATTAGTTGAGTCGAGCCATTAAAAACTTTATACAGGAAGGCTAACAAAAAGACCGACTTCAGCTTGCCTTAGGGTAGACCAAATCAGCATAATTCGTCTACACGGGTCAGATTCAGTCTTTGAGTGAGCTAATCGATCAGTGTCTCTTTCTTTATGAAACAGAGATCTTCTACCCAACCGGGAAAAAAAGCGGAGGTCATGCGCCACAATACTACAGCTCTGCCAGAATGACGTTAAAGAGGATGTCACAACTTCTCTCCTTCTACTACGACCGAATAAGCAGTACATGGCAGAATGTCTCTCATTCTACTCCCACTATAAAAATATAATCTACAAAAGTTATCGATTCAACACAACAGTACCACAAACAGTATCTTCAAATCATTACACTGACACCAGCATGCTACAAAACTGACACAAGGCAATCCGTTTCCAAACAATCTCAGGCTTAGTGTCACATTCAACTTTATTGTTTCATTTGATGAAAATAGTGTATATTATGATTCTTCGAAGCACGCAATTGTTTTCCCTCTCGGAATCCAATTCCTCTGAGCATAACACCACTACACTATGCCCTGCACTGACTTTCGTTATGAAAGATCTGTGGGTGGCAGCTGTTTTCCTGCTTCCTTCTTCTGGTAGATCCATATCCAGCAGACCTTTGAATTTTCCTAAGCCGTCGGCCTCAACTATCCATAAATCCATTGAATTAACAACTCACTGGCTGAAGGTAAAGTTTCTATAATTCTTTAGCTGCAATTTACTAGTGTTGGTAACAGCGCAAATTTCCCACTGTACTGTTCGTTCTTGCAACCAATTTGAAAATAAGGATCATGTCTGAAGGATCCTGTCTTATAAAAATCTCTGGCGAGTAACTCAAAAGGTTGCCTTTGTCTCATGTGTGGAAAAGGTACGAATTCGGCTTCGTTGCCAGCCGAAATAGAGAAATGCTTCCCTTGCAAACAGGACAAAACTCAACTGTATACAAAGATCAATGCTTCTCAGCACGTTGAGAGTGTGTAGGACTGTATCTACTGCAGCAATTCAGGTGCTAGCCGTGGCTATTCCTTTGGACTTATTCCTGATATACCGATGACTATGTTATTGGATTAAGAAGAAGATTCCCGCTACGTTTCATAACATTACAATTGATACTCAGGTAGATATTAAAAGGGAAAAGAAGCGGCGTATAAAGAGATAATTTCTTCCTGAGGTGACGTTTCTCCTCGATAAAAGGGTAGCTGAATGGTTTACACCTGGGTTGCAGTTGCTATATATAATAACAGGCCATGGCTCATTGAATGAGAAACTATTTGCTCCAGGATTAATAAATACCGAATTGTGCCAAGGAAAATTGGTGTGAACGTAATATTTATGATAGTACGCGATCTATAATTAGTGATCTCCTGGTGAATGTGATTCCTGGACAAGCGTTTCATCTCTTGATAGAACGAGATAAACTTCAGCTGTTACGAACCTTTGCTAAAGCTGCATTTGATCTAAGAAGAAGTATGCTTCCACAGTTAAGAACTGGATTAACTTTGGATAATTAACTGTGATTAACGTGGTGCTTGTAGTTACAGTTGGCGAGTTTTTTTGTTTTTTTTTTAATCTGGAGTGGGTCCCCAGAGTGGGTTTTTTTTTTTTTTTTTTTTTTAAACTGAGACCTAAGGCGTCCCATCTTCTAGACCTGGCCCACCTTTCCCTGGTGTGGACGAGTATCTGGAAGCAGCCTTCCCGGCGATCGCTGCTTCTAGGTAGCCAAGAGGCCAGCACATCACAACAACACAACATACATAAAATACACAAACATCACACTACTTCGAGTCTGGCCTATTTTACAGAATCTGTTAAAACCTACAGTAATACGAAGCGGATTTGAACCGACGTTCTAGGAGCCGTCCTAACAATAACAATGTCCTTGTAAACAGAAGTCCACTGGTCTCAGGTATGAAGAAAGGGGCTCCTTCTGCTTTTTCATTCTGTAAGAGACAACCCGACCTTAGAATATGCGCAGATTACATTCCCAATAACTGACACCCGAAATGAATTGTACATAGTCGAGAACGTTGTCACATTAATATTAACGACAATTTAGACCATCTGTTCCGTTATTTAGCGATTCACTAGAATCTTATCTTTTTTCTTTTTTTTTTTTTTTTCTGATATAAAGCATCGTTTGGGAAGGTTGGGAATGGGATGAAGTATTCAATACGCGTAATACTTTTGTGAAAGCATTTTTTTAATTAAAATAGAAGATCCTAAGAAGTACAGGCGGTTGGTAATGAGCGTTAACTTGATTTTTTTTTTAAAGTTTTTGTAATGCAGCAGGAAAAAGAGATCTTGTGATTGATTTAGTATAAGGAAAATATTTCCATTCCACTTCAAACAGATGCACAGGAAGTGTTGTGTTGTAGTAGGGTATGAGGAGCATTAGCGACTAAGGCTGTATTGCTCTGTGTATACTGTCTGTAAATTGTGTGGCCGATTTTCTGTTTGCTGGAAGAAAACCAAACTACCCTTGCCTGGGACAAGTTAACTCATTCACCTTGTGAAAAAGGCCCATAAAAATTCCTCACGTCATGGACGAGACACGAACTCAGGTCTTTTACACTCGGTAGGGGGAGGCCAGCGATTCTACCAACTGTGCTAGCAATGAGGACAAGTGTTGCGTGTTGTTCTGCCATGATACAATTCACAGATTCCCTTCTATGCATTTTTAAAAGAAAACCATTAAATAAAATTAATTTTAATTAAGCGGACATCATCTCGATACAGTCACGGTGCCGTATATCGGGCCCTCGTTTGTTTGTTTGTTTTTTTTTTTTTTTTTAGGAGCATTAGCAACTAAGGCCATATTGCTCCTTGGATATGCGGTGGTCATTCCCTGACCTTTCCGCATCCTCCGTATTTGGTGGTCACGGGCTCAAACCCCGGTCTAATCAAAAAGCGTCTGCTACGCACTGCTGCTCCTGCCCACCTGGCTACGGAGGCGAGGGGCCCTCGTGGGTAGCACAAGGGTAGAATCGCCGTCCTCCTTGCACCAGGTGGAAAAGACCCGAGTTCGGGTCCAGTCGATGACGAGAGGAATTTTAATGAGCCTTTCTCACAATATGATTGAGTTAGACGGTCTCAGGTGAAGAGAGCATGTTTTTTTTTCCTTCGGGAACTCAGGTTTTTCATCCAGCAAACAGAAAATCTACCTAAGAACACAGGCAATTTACAGACAAATACACGGAGCAACATGGCCTTAGTTGCCGATGCTCCTAAAACCCCACAACAAGAACAGCCGTTTATCGGAGAATTTAGATGCAACAGGTGAAGCTGCGGTACAATTTTCGAAGCACGTGATACTACGTTTGCTCATTAACTGCCTGTGCCACAGTTTCTTTAAAACTTCTTTTAAAAAACTTTTAGTGCTGATAGATCGTTTTCTCGGCTGTGAGCCATTTCCCTCCTCCTCTTTCTATTCTGTGTGAACCTGCTCCACCACAGCGCAGTTGTGCCGCAGAAATATTCGAGAACTTCTCGAATATTTCGAAGGTTTTAAAATTCAAATCGCGAGTTGGCCAGCAAAGTAATACAACGTAACTGGGGTGAGGTGGGGAGAATCCCACGTGAATGAGCTACTACTACGACAACGGAACAAGGTCACGCAGAGTCTCGTTCCGTATGCCCCTGCCTGCGCGTCAGCGTTCACCAAACACCTGTCACGATGGATGATGCAGGCCGCGACTTCCTCCTACGCCAAAGAAGCAGCTCCAACAGATAATGGCAGCGTCGCTGGAATTTTCTGGAAGAGGAGCTATTAAATATGAAAGGAGGATCGCAACAGCATTGACGGAGGAGGGACCGTGTATAAACAGCGGTCTACACGGAAAACAGCTGAGTTCATAAATCAAGACAGAGAAGAGTAATCGTTGACACGCTTTGACTTGTTTCCTTTATCTCTCTCTCCTCGTACGTGCGCGAGAAATAATAACCGCGTGCTTTAAAGGTGACATTCAAAGCGGATTTTTAGACTCCAGAAATTCGGATAAAGTGGGCCTTCTTTAGGGCACAACACTCCCAGCTGGCAGTAAATAGTATTCGCACCCTCTCCCCACCAGCTCCGGTTTCCATAGATAACGGGAGGACCTTGATTATTCGATTGTTAAATCGAATCGATTGGTTGAGACGGACACATAAGCACAAAACCTTGGTCCAGGATCCAAAGAACAAGCTCGAAACGAAATTTGACCGATCGTGGGCGCCCTCGATTAAATGTTCTGCAGTCCAATGCTCGTTAATGCAAATTCCCAATCTCAATGACGACCTGGCGCAGCCAGAAACTGTGTGGTTTAGCCAGTCGGGCAGCGGAATACATAAACAAAGCTTAGGAGGGAGTCTATATCTGTGGTAGGCAGTGTATACAAAACCGGTTCGTACCGAGTCGAATGAAGGAGAGTCGGATACGTGAATACGAGTCACGTGACCATCATCGTCGCACATTTCGCATGCCTTAAAATGGGCCTCGCCATCCTCCTGGGTGTATTTTTACTCTCGCCGATCCTCCTTCGAAATGCGCATGCGCACAACGCTACCTAAACCGCGCGTAAAATAGTCGCGCCATAGCACTTCCAGGAGTAACTCCTCTCCATCCGAGCCCTATTTAAGGCGAGCAACCCCGTGACGAAGGAGGGGGGGAGTGGTACGTTCAAAAACAACGAGCCGATCTATAATTAGCGTGGAGCAAGTGGCAGTGTAATAGGAGGGTGGTTATAGGAGGGGAACAAAAATAGACGCGAACAGCGAGCCAAAGAATGCGCTGTTTGGGATTCGCTACTGTTAGCGAGGGATATGTCGGCGTTTGGCAGGAAGGTGCAGGTGAATAAACGGGTAGACAAAACCCCTCGGGTTAACACAGTAAGGCATAGCATAAATAGCCGCCCTAGCCTGGCAGTCACAAAAGGGAGCGAGATTATTTATGACGCCAAATGAATGAGGCTAATCGAAAGGACTCGCTACACACGACGATGCTAATTTGGGCAGGTCTGCGAACATCGGGGCAAACACAAACAAACGAGCTCGCAGATGTTTTAGGGAACTTAATCCCTTCGGCGAAGGGCACAAAAACAACAAGGGGAGGGAACGGATTCATTAAATCAGCTAATCTGACGTAATGCCTGCCATAACGCAATGGCGAGGGAATAAACTATAAACGCAAAAGAGAGGATGGATCGGCACAACTGCGCCGTGGTGGAGCAGGTTCACACAGAATAGAAAGAGGAGGAGGGAAATGGCTCACAGCCGAGAAAACGATCTATCAGCACTAAATCAATGTCCAGAAATGGCCGGTCGGCCAGTCAAAATTGTGAAAATGCGCGTAGGACACAGACGGACCCAATAACGTCTCAACACTGCAGCAACATTCTCTCCCCCCCTTCCACCAGTCAGTTGTGTTTTTGCCAGCTTATTCCCAATATTCATCGACATACGTGAAAGGCAATGTACGCAGGGTGTTCATTTTAAAGCCAGAAACGACCACAGGAAAATAAGACTTATTATCGGAATAGTTCCAAGGATCATCTCAAAGAATCTCTGAGGACAGTGTGTGAAGCAAGTAAGAAAAAGGGATTGCTTCTGAATGTGTGTAAAACTAAAATTATGGTGATTGATGATAATCTCGGTTCCAGTGAAGTGAAGGTTAATGGGCAAGATATCGAAGAAGTTGATGAATTTGATTACTTAGGATCAAGAATAAATAAAAATAGTGACTGCTCAAACGATGTAAAGAGAAGATAGCCAATTGCCTCTCGTCTCTTTACATGAGCTGACAACATTGAGGAGAGATTAAGATCTGCCCCTAAAGATGAAACTAAGAATCATTGATTCGAATTTTCTAGTTGCCACTTATGTATGTGAAGGATTGAATCTGAAAAGAGTTGACAGGAAGAAAATTGAGGCATTTGAAGTGTGGTGTTTACAGGAGAATACTGGTATTTCTTACCTGGATTGAAGAACAAATGAGTGGGTATTGAATAAAATTGGCAGGCCCAAAATTCAAATTCTTCTTCTTAGCATCAACAGAAGAAAACTCAAGATTTCTGGACAGTAAGGAGGGAAAACTTTCCCTCCTTACTATGTTTATAATGGAAAGAAAAATCGACGGGAAGAGATGAAGAGGATGACCTGCAACTAGGTGGAAGAATGGGATCAGTGAACTTCTAGGGGCATGACATTCTGATGCCACTCGTAGAGCACATGATCGATGCAGTTGTAGGAATTTGTTGGTGACCACAACAGCTACTCAGGGAGCTAGCTATGTGACTGGAAGAAGAAGAATATCAGAATAGTTAACAATGCCCGAAGCGTCCTTCGTAATTAGAAATTCACTCTTTTGATCGAGTGATGGTAAAGTATCGATACATTCTTCACTGTATTTCCAATGTCCACTTTGAGCTGCTGAATGCTGCGTGGATTTCTCTCGTAACCTTTCTGCGAACCTCGCCCCCCCCAATAAGTAAAGTTTTATTCGATCCCCAAAAAGCTTACATTTCGGTGATTGAGTGTGTGTATGGCAGGTTGATCCGTCCTGGTAGAGCCACATTGTCTTATCTTCGTCTAGCAATGCAATAAACTCAATATGATGCCTTAGTAAACATCCGAGGTGGCAGTTTGTTAAAAAAAAAAAAATATGGGCCCAACTACCCTGCTCCGAGATGTGCAGCACTAAACACCAATTTTTTGGGTATGTATGGGAATTATCTTAAATTGCACCTTTGCAAGTACGGTTAGTGTTAGAAAATTTAGATCGAAAGGATGCAATCAGTTAGCATCCTTTTACTGTCCAACTGCAAACTCACAGAACCAACTTTTCTTCTTCGTTTATTCCTTCAACTTTCGTTTTCTGGAGCAACCTCCCTTCCTCCATATTTCCTGAAAATTACAGTCTACAGAAATTTTAATGTCAACAAGTATCTTCCTTCATCTTCTCAACCTTCAACCTATGCACGGTATTAAGTACTGTACTATAGATCAGGGTTGGCCAACGAGTCGATCGCGGATTTAATTTCGGTCGAGCACGACGAATTTTAAATATACATACAATCATCCCTCGATTTGTGCACCTTGTGCAATGAAATTTTTGAGATGGTAGATCACGGCACATTTTGAAGGAAAAAAGTAGATCGCATTACAAATTAAGTTGGCCACTCCTGCTATAGGTTATTGCAATCCACCGATGTTGCGATTGAAATTTTTGGTCTCCCGCTGATTCGGATTCTAACAAGAACCTAGAGTCAGCGAGGTATAGTCGAAAAATTGGGCTTGTTCTTAGTTGTAACTGTAACCGCCAAGTTGACATCCTGTCTAAACCAACTTCGTGCAGATTTTTCTGCACGAAGAAACGTGCAGAAAAATTGGAACGGCACAGAATTTGTAGATCTTGATATTATTATTACTATATTATTTCTCCTGTTGGGGAGGAAACAATCCCAAACAAGCACTGGTACAAAGTACACAGGTTGGTCATTATGTCAGTCTATTACTGTTGGTCGCGGAACTCTCTTACTGCCCTACAGGTGTTCATGATTGCTTTGCAACTTCCGGAGTTCATTGCACGATTCCTCAGGGAAGCCTAGTGCTGATAGGCTCTTGTGTAGGCTATTTGGCACTATGCCGGTGGTTGACATGATGATCGTAATGGTCGTTACTTGTTCTATATGCCAATCTCTTTGACCTCCTATCTCTATTTCCTGATCTTTTCCTCGGAGGTTGCTGGTATCAGGCACGGCTATGTCGATCAGGTAGGTAACTATTTCCTTCTTGTCGATGAGGGTTATGTCCGGTCTGTTGTGCGCTATCGTCTTGTCCGTTATTATGGCACGGTCCCAGTGTAGTCTGGGAGTAGAGGTCTCTAGTATGGCCTGAGTCTTGAACTTGTGATACTGTAAACTTTCTTTGATCAGTTGGTATTTTTGCGCTAGCTTCTGATATATTATCCTGGCTACCATCATGCCTGTGAGTGTACTCCATCTGGGTGATCAATCTGCATCCTGCGGTGATGTTGTTGGTTTAGGGATTTATTAGGCGCATCGGCAACTCTGGCCACAGTGCGCCACACAGCTGTGATTTGCTACATTGTTTTTGGGGTCAGGTGGCATCGTCGACATGTCATCTGTTACTCCGGGGTGCTTGGCGATGTATTTCCTGTAGCTCCTGATGTTGATTACCTGGTCTTGGATGGTGAGCATGAATCCTTCGGTCTTGGGCAGAAGCCTTCAGTTCGTGAGCTAAGCGTTGGAAGCCATCTTATCTATGTAGTCTTGATAGAAGTCATTGTAGTGTCTGCCATGGACTGCCTTCTCCGCCCATCTTTCTGTCTTTTTCCTTCTGTCTGTGTGAGTGTGGTCTCCTTGTTGAGATTGAGTGGTGTTTGCTGTTCGTCTGTCTGTCTTATGGCTTGGTATATTTGTGCTGTGTTTTCCTGGAAGTAATCATGGAAGCTATCAATTTCCTTCTTCTCTTGTTCATTGAGGTCAATGTCCTTTCCCTTCTTCTTTATGGATATGGTCAGTGTCTCGATGGCCATTTCGGGTGGGTGTTGGAAGCTCTTCATTATTATTATCTTAGTCGATCTCATCATCTCTTCCAGCTCGGTGTTGGTGCAACTTATGATCTCGATTATTATTATATTATTTCTCTCTGATTAGGGGTTCAACCCCGCGACGAGTATTGCTACTAAGTACACAGGATGTTGTTATGTCTGCTGTTATGGATGGTTGAGAAACTCCCTGATTGTCCTATAGGTGTTCAGAATTGCGACTTTCTGGAGTTCCTTGTAGGTATTTTCTGGGAGACCTATTGTTTCCCAGAGAGGCTGCACAAGTTACACCACGTTTTTTCTGCGTGTTCTGTTAATTTTGTCGAGTAGTGTCCTTTTGGTGAATGAGCTTGGTTGAGCGGTTTGCCAAAGGTAAAGACTGTTTCTTGTATTTTCATCAAATTGTAACTAATCAACAATTTTACAAGTGCTTTCTGCTTAGGGGCTTGTCTTTTAATTTAATAAAGTAATATAGTGTAAATATAATATTTAAATAATAATTTGAAAGTATATAAGAGAACTATGATGCTCAAAAGGTTCTACGTTGATATTAATATTTGTAAAAGAATAAGAGAATTTTAATGATACTCTCCAGAAATTAAAATGAATAAAAGATTAATGCAAAATGATTACAGTAAAAAATCAATTGAAAACAATTCAAAAAACAATTTTAAAAAATTAATTTAAAAAGTTTAACGTAAATTTTGAAAAACGATTTTCCTTCCTGAAGCTGACAGTACTTTTCGACTGTATATCGTGATCACAGGAATGGAAATTACGAAGTTTGTGAGTTTCAATCTTAAATAGAGAGATTATTTGTCTTCGCGCATGCGCGTAAAAGAACACGAATTGGAGATTAGATATGGACGACGAACGTTAATAGAATTCTCACGTAATTTAATTTCGATGGTTTCTGCAATTAACAGTCTCGTATCATTACGTTGGTCACTAAGTATTTTGGCCTCGTTAAATAAAAATGTGTTTTTCGTTAACGGCATGAAAGACTAATTCAGATGCTGCTGAGCGAGAAGCACGAATTGAGGACGCGTGCTGTTTTACTCCAACATTCAGCGAAAATTGCATCGATCCTTGGTAAGACAAGTCGCAATCACTGCAAGAAATGTATACTAAGTCATTATTTTTTTATTTTTTTCTGTGTCGCGAAAGAGGAAAGGACTGGGCGATTGTTCAGTATAGCGTGTAATTTCCGTATTGGTCTTAAATCTATCGAATTTAAGATACGATACCTTTAAAGAATCTGTTAAGCTGCTTGTGCTACTGTTCAACGTATGGGACAGAAATAAAGTATTTTTTGATGTTACTATTGTTGGTTGGTGTGGTTTTTTTGTCTCCTATCCGTAGCTTGTACCCTAATTCGGTTTATTGTAGCAAGAGGTAACCCCTGTTTAATAATCTGCTGGTTAACATCTGTATTATGAAATCATTTTTCAAAATCTGCGTTAAACTTTTTAAATAGTTTTTTTAATTTTTAATTAATTGTTTTCAATTGATTTTTTCTATAATCATTTTTCGTTGATCTTTTATTCGTTTTAATTTCTGGAGAGTGTTCTACTTATCACACGGAAGTGTTCTACGTATCACGTTGAGGTAATTCTCTCTTATTCTTCTACAAATATTAAATGATAATAAATGTGTAAATAGTACAATTTACATATTGTCAAATATTTTCGAGCAGCGCTCTTTCCACCAAAGGTAACGCTGAACGGGGCTAATTAGGTTGTCTCAGGAACGGAAAAGAGGGAGCACTTACCATCGCGTTGTTGTACAATATGATGTACTTTATATTAATCGATAGCTTAGATGGCGTATTTACACCGATATTATATAATTAATCGATAGCCTACGACACACACTCGATCAAAATATCTGGAGACGTTTGTGAACGCAGGAAACTTTGCAGCGCCATCAAATCTACTTGACAGTTCTCTTAGAATACGCAGAAGCAAATTTACTGCGAATTGCGATTTATGTGGTGCGAAAAGAAGCAAATACGTGTGTGCCCGTCCGTCTCCGGTTGTTCAGATGTTGGCGAACAAACGGCACTTCGTATGTAAGCGAATCAACCCAAAAATCGATGCGATGACACTTTGACCTTCATTTGTCTCCAGCCAGCCACATGACCTTTACGAGCGAGAGCGGCCTAAGTTTGAAACACTTCGGAGAACTTTATTTACAAGGCGAGTGTTGGCATTCCCAAAGCGGCCACGATAATAAATCTGGCACCAAACTGGCTTCGTCCGGATTATTCTGTGCCACATTTCGATTTATCGAGAATCCACAGAGCGGCGCTGCTCTCCACTGCCGCACGTTTATCCGGAGTTCGTAATGCGTACCTCCTCCGAGAGTGCGCTCAAGTAGCCACCCTAAACAGCCTTGGATGACACAGGTCTAAATTCTCATAAACTTGCAGAGGCTACTTTAGTTTCTTCTTTGTGAGCATCAATTCAAACTGCAATGACGCCATTTTTAAAATATCGCTCTCTCTCACCCACTGATTTTCCTGCTTTTATTTTACATTCATTACTTTTTCTCTCTGATGATGGGGAAGATATTAAAAAAAAAAAAAAAGAAAAGAAAACCTAAATCATTAAATGATGGAGAAACTAAAGGAAGCGGTAACGTTTCTACTACGCATGCGTAATGGTAACAGTAATCGATGTGACTGCAATGACCTTGAAGTCAAGGTCACGGAAGCCCATCCGTCGAGATGATATTCTGTCGGCGAAACTCTGAGCAAACGGGAGATCGTCGTTAACTGCAGCCTGTCGCAGCTACCCAGCAAAGTAATTTGCAATGCCGAGTTACCAAGTCAAGTTGAAAATTAAAAAAAAAGAAAAAAAACGTGAATAAGGCTGGATTAGGATTAAACATGATGAGGCCCTATACAAAAGCATGTGAGGAGGCCCCCGAAACATTTTTATCTTCAGAAAAGGAAACTGAGAAGCACCTCTCGAATAGCAAGCCATAAGCCGTGGTTTAATTGGCTTATGCTTAAATCAAGCCGTTCCAGATAATAATATCGTGTAATGGGAGCCGGGGAGCCAGGAGTGCACGGTTCGTTTTGGGGGGAGGGGGGGTGTTCTTTTGTTATCATCATCATCATCATCCATTTTCAATCCACTGCAGGATGAAGGCCTCTCCAGCAACTTTCCAGTTCCTTCTGTTTTGTGCAGTGGCCATCCATTTACTACCCACGAACTCGTGAATTCCATCTGTCCATCTCCGTTGTTGTCTTCCAGGTTTTCTTTTAGCTCCTCTTGAGTACCATTCTGTTATTTTCTTAGTCCATCTGTCATCGTGTCTTCGAGCTATGTGTCCTGCCCAAGACCATTTTAGTTCTTTACTTGGGTTTGCTGTCTAATCGATGTGTTTCTCTTCTTATCAAAGAGTCTGATTCCCAATAACAGTCTGATTCTTCGCTGTGTAGTTCTCAACTTTTCTTCCATTATTTTGGTGAGTGCCAAAGTTTCACTTCCATAAGTCATGGTGGAGAGTATACATTGGTTCATTATTTTACGTTTCAGACAAATTGGGATGTTTTTCCTCAGTATGCGACTATATTTCCTGAATACTATCCGTCCGAAATTTATTGTTCTCTTGACTTCCAGCCATTTATCATTGTTACAGCTTAAAAGTGAATTCATAGTTATATGAATCCACCTTTTCAATTTCTACTCCTTCAATGATTATATCCCTTTCTGTTCTTGTCCATATTCATCTTTGGTCCGAAATCCTTACTAACTCTTTTGAACGCTTCAGTCTTCCTTCTGTGTCGCGGTTTGGGTGGTTGCATCGAGCGTATCTATTTTGAATGTTCCAGCTCGACAAACGTACACATAATATTTACTAACAAAAAACATGCACAAATATGTGTAGGATGTCGATGTTCTATACAGAACCTACACTAATTTGGAGCTCTGCAGCAAGTTCTCTATCGTTAATGCGGCGATATTCCAGGATGCTCACTTCAATGTTTTCAACAATCTCTTTTGTTACAGCAGTGCTGACCATTCTGGGATTTCTCCATCATGCACTGAGGTTTTTCCACATTTGAGTTGTTTATACCAATGGCAATAACACTGTAACCTGGACAGTCTTCTCCATAAACAGCAACCATTTCATCATTGATTGTTTTGAGTTTTCCCTTGCATAAAGAGGAACCGAATCACTGATCTGTATTCCATTTTATCCATTGTAAACTTCATTCAACACTACAAATAAAAAAATAAATAAAGGAATTGCCAGTTCGAAACCAAAATTTGTGTGGTTGATATAGGGGTTAAGGTATGTCAAACAAGAACAACAAAAAAAATTCATCTTTCTATCACAACTACTTCTGGGCGAATACAAATCCTTTTTCAACACCCCTCGTATTTCCCCGTTAAACGGGGGAAATAACTCATAAAATGTGCTAAAATGATCTAACAAGGGGAATACTTGACAAAATCTCTCATCAGGTGTCATGATTCTGTTCATTGTATTACCTGCTACAGCGTTTCTGATATTATAATTCAATACTGGCCGAGATAGAAGCATGTAATGCTGCGTTTCTTCATTCGTATTATTTCGTAATTATTATTATTAAGATAGTGATAATGAGTTGCAGTAGAAGTGAAATGGAAAGGAATCTGATTTCAAATAAATAATTAAAATTCAAACAGCCATAGTAATAATATATTACAAAAAAAAAAAAAAAAAAACCGCAACTGTTTAACGTCGGGCAACTGAGATAGTCGCCCAGGATCCTGCCCTTTATTACTGAAGTGTTTCATTAGTAAGATCGGACGTGTTTTATTAAAGCATTAACGCATCTTCATGCTCTTTCTCTTAGGGTTATCCCATTGAGTTCTTTACTATTCTAGCAACTTTTCTTCGGACTTCCAAGACGCGGGGTACATTTTTTCAGGTGCAATCCCAACCCTGAGTGCTAAAAGTGTCGTCTCATCATTTATTTAGACTACATATAACTATTCAATATAGTACCAGGAATGGCTTTCTTCAAGTAATTTAAACCTGAACTAATCAATTATTTGCTTTTATTCCGTTCCATTGAAAATAGTTCCCTTTGGCAGCTCACACTAAAATCAATATTAGTCAACTCTTTTATTGATATCGATCTTGGTGCCCTCTACTCTGTTCGCTTTAACTTTAATTCTATAAAATATAAACAAATGAACATAATTGAGGACAGTTCTCATTGGTTCGTTGTTAAAAATAAAGTAATTCAGTAGCTTATCTCCTTGGGGGGTTGTAAAATTGATAAAATCGCCGTCCTTCCCATACCGAGTGGAAAAGGCCTGAGTTCGAATCCCATCAATGACGCGAGAAATTTTTATGGGTATTTTTTTTACAACGTGGTTTGGTTTTTTCTCCAGGAAACTGGAGATTTTCGTCCAGCAAACCGACCATAAATACATGCAATTTACAGATATCATATATACGGCTCAATATGGCCTAAATTGCTGATGCGTCGAAAATCATTCGCCGACCGGGCTAGCCAGGTGGGTAAAGTGCCTGCCTGGTAACCCAAAGGTCGCGGGTTCGAATCTCGCCTCGGGCTTGGATCAAGGTAAAATGCAAAAGCTTTGGGAGGTGCATTATGGCCACAGAAGCCGATGCCCCAACAACAAACAAACAAAAGAAAAACCAACCAACAAACTCAGTAGCTAACCAACGAGAGCTTTACTCAATAGCGTGCATTTGTTTATAGCGTTCTCCAAAGATTCAAAATATGTCCCTCAGCGAAATTTCGATAGGTAGAGCCAGATGGGAGATTTCTACCTCTGAATGATTTGGTTTTCCGTCAGAAATTGTCCCCAGTGACAACGCCGTCTTGCAGTTCGTTTTATACTGTGAAGTGATTAAAAAAGTAAAGTGATTAAAGTTTAAAGTGATTAATTAACGGTGAAATATCTCGTCGGAAGGGATCAGTCGATATGTAAGAATTTTTAAAAATCTGTTTGGAATCATCCCTAAAGGTAAATTATGGAAATCAATATGGAATAGAATTCACTACCCTCTGAACGATGACTGAGATATATGGCCAAAGTGCATTGAATTGGATGAGATTGCAGAACTTAAGTCACATTTTCAGATCATTAGCATAGGTACTGACATTTTGGATAGTTGCGAGAAAAAAGTGGCTGAAAATAGAATGGCGGTCAGAGAGAGAGAGAGAGAGAGCGTGTTCACTACCCTGAGGCTCTCAGTACGCATAGCTTTAGAGGATTTTGCAAGTGTCGAAGCTCTTTCCGTTTACCGCAAATGGTAAACTTGCTAAGAAGGTTAAGGCTCCTTCCGATTGTACTTGCCGAGAAGTTTAAATAAGGCTATTAGGATTAACTGCGTCGAATCCCGATAAAATATCTTAAAAATAAGGGCACGCAGATTTTTCTAGAGAGCCTGATGTAGGATAAAAGTAATGCTGAGTATACTCTGGAAATGGCAGAGTGAACTCTCACACCGCAGTCAACTTCGAGGGATTTTAAGGAAACTGGAAAAGAACAAACTCTTTCTTTCCATCACTAGGGAGGAGCATTAAAGTGATTATAGGATAAGAGAAGTAATTACTCGAATCAAGTTTATTCCAGTCTATCAAAAGTCAGAATACTTTGTAGTTAGGTGTATAATCGATGTACCTATAGTGTTCTTGGCGAAACTAATTTTCAAGCTGAAGTTATTTGGCTCTGATAAATTGATTGTTTTATGTAGCGTTGAGAATAGCCAGCATTTTTGAAATTCTAACTTGTTTTTGTTTGGTTTTAAATAGTTTTAATTGAGGAAAATTAGACGAATTAGCCAATGCCTAAAGAGCCCATTGTCTTCATTATGTGTCGTATGTAACAGCTCTACTTCAAGAGGACGGATTTTCATGAAATTTTATATTTGGTCTTTTAAGTAGAGTTGTCAAACCATCTCAGGTTCCATTAGTCAGAATAACAAGCATTTGCCACTTTTTTTTTAAGCGCGATCGCATACAACAGTATATGCATATAGGCCTATTGTTTCATCATGTCTGTCCGTCCGTTCGCATGTAACAGAGGGATGAAATGATCTTCATGAAAAGATTTTCATGAACTTTTATATTTGGGCGTTTTAATAATATTCATCGAGCCATCCTAAATTTCATTAAAATTGGACAAATATATATATATCCATGCAATTTGTATTGAAAAAAAGATTCATGGATTAAATGTAGTTTGCACACACCCTTCGCTTGTATTATTATGCAAGAATCGTGAATGTGGAGTTGCTTGTGAACAGATAAGGGAGAAGAGTAACAAATATTATTCGGTTGAAACAACCAAATGACTAAGTTTAGAGAACGTAAATCTACAGAGTTTCATTAAGTGTTCTATGAAGTTATAATCTTATTAATTAATCGATAAGGACATAACTATATTTGCTTTTCACTTCTATTAATCGATGAAAAAGAACGAATATTCAATTAATTTAAGGTATTCATTCAAAAATTCATTGCATATCATTAATGCTGATTTCGAATGGGCAGCCCATTTTTCCGAACCACCTTCAGTTCGCAAGATACAAGTATTTCAAATTTTAGTTTTTCACGTATAGTTTAGTAACAGAGGCATGTGATGCAGAAAGCAAGCGTATGAGCTTATCAGCCAAAAAAAAAAAAAAAAAAACACAATTTCACACATCCATTCCTCTAAAAGTTTGTTCAGTTCCTCCTTGAATTTATTTAAGCTATCAAATTATTATTATTATTATTATTATCTGTTTATTTCCATAAGGAAACCACCCCGGGACGGCAAAGTGCCAGGAGGGTGCTAAGTACATATCAGGGTACGAGATACTACGTGCAGTGGGTTACATATACTGAACACGTAGTCTCGTCCCGAAATACATTTTATACACATTTTATGTTTAATATATACAGTATTTACATATTAATGATTCTGTACATACATTCTACAACTCATATATTTACAATTCAGTAATAATTCCATCTATAAATTACATATTTACATAACTGTTACAGAAGGTATATTTTTACAGTCAACAAATTATTATTGTTCTTAAAGCGGAAAGTTTCACTTTTATTCACAATTCTTTGGTACTTTGCAGCCGATTCATATTTCGGTAAGTCTGTAAGAATTCTGGAAGATCTCTTTCCGGTATGTTGCATCCTCACACAGTTTTTCGGCATCTATGTGTAGTGAGTTAAATATTTTCGCTGCATTTGATGGGAAGAATCTTTGCAGGCTACTAAGATTGTTCAGGACTGAACGCAGTGGATTATTTACTTCTCCGCAACGTCTAGCAGTGGCACGCGGTTTAACTAGCATATTATCCAGGACTGGAGCATCCACTCTGCCTGTGAGCATTTGTGCGAGAGTGTGTATGTTCCTGTTAATTGTCCGCTGCATCCAGGGTGTGATGTTAAGGTTTGAGTAGAGAATGGCCCTTGAGATAGTAAAAGGATGGCCAGCAACTCTGTTAAGCCATCGCAAGAACCAGTACTCGATCCCAAGGACGGACTTATAATGTGAATCTGGAGCTGAAGACCAGATTTGCGAGGCATACATTGCAATTGGCAGGACACACATTAAAATGTACTTGGTCGCTAGCTGAGGATCCCTAATTCCTACCAGTTCCTGTCTAGTAGCCCATAAAGCGGCGAATATTTTTGTCTTCATATGGGCGAAGTGTTGAGCAAAGGTGAGTCTGTCATCCCACTTAAGACCCAGGTCCAGGTGAGAGTGCACTTTTTCCACACTAGACCCGTTCACAGAGATCGAGATGTCATTTTTATTCTGCTTGTAAGTTATGGTCATTTGGGCAGACTTCTGTGCATTAATACGGAGCCCGATGCAATCCAGGTAGCTCTCAAATTCTCGGATTGTGCTATTTGCCATCTGACAAATACCTTCTGCTGATTCATGGTCTCTGGAAGTGATGAAAAATTTTACATCGTCAGCATATGTTATAAAATTGTAGTACCGTGCAAGAAACGGCTCCAGGGCGGCCGCGAAGAGAGTAGCCGAAAGAACTCCCCCTTGTGGCACTCCTCGCGAGATGGTAAAGCAAGATTGTAGCTTTTGGTGCTTAACAATAAGTTTTCTATGTTCTAGCAGGCTGGTTATTATAGTTAACAGATTTCCTCTTAGATTAAAATAATTCTTTAAAATCGCAATGAGCGCTGGAATTGAGACGTTGTCGTAGGCTGCGGAGATATCCAAAAAAATAATATCAATTTGCTTTTTCTCATTTAGTGCTTTCTGCACGCGAAAAAGGGTTTCAAGTAAGTTTGTTATTGTTGATCTACCCGAAATAACTGAGTGCAAATGTGGTGGTCTATGGCTGAAGCAGTGTTGATTGATGGTGGGAAGAAGTGCTTTTTCGAATACCTTCTGTAGGGTGCAACTAACAGAAATTGGTCTGTAATCCTTAGCCAATTTTGGGTGTTTAATCTTTGGTATTGGGGTTACAATGTAATTTTTCCAGGCTTGCGGGAAAGCTCCTGACCTAATGATTTCCTGATAGATGTGCAGTAATAGATCTATTATAAATGGGCTACTTATCTTAAGGATGAACATTGGAAATTTATCTGGTCCAACAGTGGCCTTATTGGGCAGATCGTTGATTGCTTTCATTACGCTCTCTTTGGTGATTTGTATTTCACTCAATGGAGGTCTTGTTGGTTCCTCTATTGCCGAATAGTTTCGCTTGTTTAAATCTTTCAGGAATTCAAAAATTTTGTTACCATTATCAGTGTTCTCAATTTGATTCAGTCCATGCAGGTTACTAAAAGTGTTATTAGCCCATTCCTTGAAAATGCATTCTGTCATATTCTCTGTGCTATTTCTATTGCTAGTAATTCTTTTTGCTCTTTTTAGTTTATTATGAACAACACTGCAGTGTGCCTGTCGTTTTGCTTTGATGAAATGTGCTCTTTCTTTCTTATAACGAATGTGATCGGCAGGATGACCCGTTCTTTGCCATTTTCTATACAGTTTTTGCTTCCTGAGGAAACTTGCTTTCAGTTGTGGGTTAAACCATTCTTTTGTTCTCTCAGATATTTTGATTTCTTTTGCTGCTCCTTCCAATGCTGTTTGGTGTAGCTTTTTAGCGATCATTTCTAAAGCTTCGTCTACTGGCTTTTCTTGCAGGTCATTCCAGTTGTAACTAGTCAGGTGACTGAGAATGACCTCTGCATTAATATACTTCACGGAGAAAAGATACTTCCTTTGCTTTTCCCAGTTCGTGTGGTTACCCTGCATGTATTTGTGTATCTTCAGTGCTGCTTCTATTTCAATGGGATTGTGGTCCGACTTAAATTTTATGCAGTTTTGTGTTAGCCTTATGTTTAAGGAATTATGGTACAACAGGTCAAGTTGCTGCATTCCCCTTGTCACTGGTGTCGGAAGCTGCGTTAAGTGCAATGCACCCAATGTAGCATCCAGCTCTTTCTTGGCCTCCCTGTGTTTCGGAAGAGGCAAATTAAAATCTCCCGCTATTATTGTGTCGACTGATGGCTTTAGATTTGTAGCAAGCCAAGCATAGAGTTCGTTTCTTGTCTCCTTTGTGTGCTCAGGTGGGAGGTATATGATGCATAACTGTATTTTCACGTGCTCTTTTGAAAAGGTAACGCAAATACCTTCAAAATTATTTGAATTGGTTTTTCGTTCTCTTATAGGCTGGTATTTATTTTGATAGCAAATTATAACTCCCCCTCCTCGCCTATCTGTTCTTCCGGTTCCCACACATTTGCAGTTTGCTGCCGCAGTTAGCCGATCTAACTGTTTTCCATTTCCCAACCAGGTTTCTATTAGGCAAATGAAATCCAGATCCTCGTACATCATCATCGTTTGTAGGGTGTGGAGCTTATTTGAAATGCTCCTCACGTTTTGTACAAACAAGTGGATGTGATGTTCTGTATCCCCAGCTGGGGGTAGTTTTTTTGATTGCTATTGAGCCCGATTCCTTGCATCATTTTTAACCAGTGGTCTGGCCCATCTGTCTCTGTAGGGCTTGACTAAGGTACCTACTGGCCAGGCGCTTACGTCTTGTAGGCGAGTTGCTTTATCTGGTGGACAAGAGATTATAAAGGAGGAGTAAGCTGGGTGTCGTGTTTTCACTTGCTTTACTTCCACAGTTATCCCATGTTCGCCCTCACACATGGCTTTAATGTTTCTGGGCTGTGTTGTGGGCCCCAGCCTTGATACAAAAATTTGCTCTCTGGTTGCAACGGAAGTAATGTTGTAGATTTCAGAAAACCGTTTGTTTGTTTCAGGTGTGTTACAGGAAGACACGTTAATACTTTCTCTGTGAACTGGATTACGTCGTCGGCCGTCCTCGGGGAGAGTAGGCATGAAATTTTGGGATGGGCGGGTTTTTCTACCCTCAAAAGTGTTATGCTTTTTAGGTAGCATAGTGATGTGCGCATAAGTGAGTGGGTTTGCAGGAACATGATTTGAGGGGGAAGATGTAACTTTGGCGTTCGTACTCTCGGAATACATGCATGCCCCAATCATTTCAGTTGATTCCTGTTGTCCTAATATTTCTGAGACTTCTTTATTTTGGTTTCGACTTTTCCTAGTGGAATGTGTGGAGCCATTTCCTTGTGCTGCCCCTAAAGTTTCACTGGATTTGGTGCTATTGCTTGCGAGGTCCTGCTGCAAACAGACAGTTCCCGGCTGGGCTTGAAATTCAGATATTATAATAAACGACAGTGTAAGTTTGTTCCAGCAATTAACCACCCGCTGGCTAAAGGCAAATTTCCGCACATCTGTTCTACAACTGTGTTCCTCAATTTCAATTTATGCCCCCCTCATTTCGTAATCTGAACAAGCGGAAGAATTCCATTAGAATTCAGCGTGTTCAACCCATTCAAGGCCTTATACACCTCAATCATTAGCGCAGGTTCCTACTCTCCAGCCGCTGCAATTTGCAGAACTTAAACCTCTCTTGGTAAAAGGGTCCCTTCTTTCCCCTCACCAATCATGTTGCCCTTCTCTATACATGCTCAAGCAACTCTACATCCTTCCTAAAATGAGGTCTCCAGACCTGTACGCAATACTCAAGGGAGTGGCCTGACCATTGCCTTTTACAAAGGGATAATCATCTCCTTTTCACTACTATCAAAATTCCTGTTTGATTTGGTCTTTCTGTTATTATTGGTTGGACTGCTGTTTAAGAAATTTTCTTGAACTTGCTGCAGTTTTATTCTACTCCATCTTGCTCCCTGCATATCAGAAACGTACAAAGCAGCCCTCCCAGACAAGTCAATCAGTCGGAGTTATAAGTGTGAAAGTTAACGGTTTACATATTAGTAAACTCTTTATAGAGTTTTTGGAGTTAAATGCCGTTGAATGTGTGTTAATTCACCAAATTGATTTTATTAGATGTCACAGTCAAAACATTTTGTAATACGTTATTATAGAAAAATAGGAATTTTATTTTAGCTGCAAATTAGGTGATCAGGAAAAGAAGTTCGCCCATCATATACTGTATATGTGATACACATTGTGCTCCGTGTCTCAGAAGCTAGGTCCTTCGTGAGTATATAGTAGGGTCGTAACTTGTCACTGGTTTGGAAAGGTCTAGGTTCGATTCCCGTTAGCGAATGCAGGAATTGCTAAAGTCCTTTTCAAATCGAGGCTGTATGAGTTATTCCTATTTTTTTCAGCCCACGCAACATGCAAATCAGCCCTTGAACAAACAATATGATCTAAGTAGCCCTGAAACCAAACAACACATACTAGCTGGTTAAAAATATAAGTGTTAAGTACCACCGCCATTCACTGCCGTTCGCATATTGCGTCAGATAATCATGGTGGAAGACCATTACGCTGGAAAACTATTGTTGAACATTGATCAGAGTCTCCTGACCATTAGACAAAAAACCAAACTAAAAGAACGTATAAAGCAAACCTCCCGGAGTCAGGACGAAGGGCAATCAGCCGGATTTATAAGTGTGTGAGTTAAAACTTTGTTACATATTAGTAGGTCTAATGTAGCCGAGTGTCAGGGGAGAGAATGTAGTAGCACACGCTGTTTGAGTAGACCCGTGGTTCACGCAAAACAATGATGCATAAAAAAAATTGGACATTACCAAAAAACGGATATTTTCAAAAGTCAAATGTGAAACTATAATTTATGACACGCTAATTTTAAACTTGGCAGCTGGCTGGACACCCCTGGGTTAATCAGTTCTGGACACCCCTGGGTTAATCCATCTTCCCCTTAGAAATACTGCTACCCAAAGTCCCACCTCACAGCTACCAGCACGTGTGGCGAGGTTTCGTAAAAATTTCTTGAATAGTTTCCTTTATTGAAACTTGGACAGGAAGCAACGGGGACTAATCTTAGTTGAGAGAAATCTAATTACAATGGCAAATCTACTGGCGAATAAAATGGATAGACCACACATCGCTACTAGACATCCCTATCTAATTACGGGAAGAAGCAGCCACGATGGCCACAGGGTTCCCTTCGTTACGAGCTCACCGACCTCAGCAGCCTGAGAACACAATTGATGTTCTAAATAAGGCTCCCATACAAACTGTTACGCACCAAATACGAGTTACAAAGAAACCTCCTTGCAAACACCCCCCCCCGTTTCCGTAGCAGTCAAAGTTATAAGTTAAAATCAATTCATAATTTAAACAATCACACAATGGAATAATTACGAATACATTTTTAGTCATTAAAAGTAAGAAACCAATGTTGTGTTACTCCCTCCATGGCAGTAGACTTCACTTTTATGCTTCCTTAGTTTGCTCTTATTTGTAAAGGTCCGGGCCGATTCTATCAGAGTTTGGAGTGAATATGCCGTTGGTTAAGGCAGATACTTTTCCAGGGTCATCGTTCTCTTGTGGAGGATTTTTTTTATCCTAGTAACTGAAACTTTCTTTCCAGCAAAGATCAAATGGACATAATAATAGAAGTAAATTTGCAGAGAAGATGCATCGAAGCTTTGTGGCCTTAGGCACCCCGGTGCCTTTCTTTCAGAAACAACCTGCCGAGCACATCGTTTTGTCTTCAGATGGCTTTCCCAGTTATAAACTTTAAACTCGGATAATACTTAGAAGGGAAAAGATATAAACACAGCGTTCTCGCCATCTGAGCAGTTGATCTAAAAGATTTTAATCACATAAAAAATTATTAACGCTTTTTCACTAAGTGATTGCTTGAAAGGCTTCCTTCAAGAGGAGGGGAGGGGAGCTTTTGTCTTTCTATAAACTGTTAATGCGACTGACTTTTCGACATGAAAAGTTTCAACTTAGCTTCTTTGAAGAAGACTTCAGGAGTTAATAACAGCGATGGAAGAAATGAACTTCAAATGACTTCGAGAGCGTCGCATCTCGGAGTCAGCAGGACCCCCTACTCGAAAAACAATGTCTCAGTCCCCGTCTTTCGAGTTTCTCCCTACCAATTTAAAACTAGCGACAGACATTGTTGGATGCCCGAATGGAACTTTATCAATGGACTTTTCTTTAGAGACTCGCCGCAGCGATGACTGCAGTTGCGAATGGGTAACCTCGCCACACGACCTCTCCAATCCGCAACAACCAAGTAAACATTTGGAGAACAAAAAGATGAGATGCAACCACGTTATCGTCACTGAAAGAGCATGTATAAAAACGTTAACTCCAAATTATTTCTGAAAAGGCGAGCAATTGAGGGTGCAACTTTGGTGTTACGTAGACTTGTATTCTGTACAAATTCGAATGAATAATTTCCTTTTGGGTAATTTATTCCAAGATCTATCACTTCGATCCATTTTTTAACCCCGATCTTTTCTGTTTTTCTCCTGTGTACCTCGCCTACACTTTCTTTTAACTTCAAATACCTAAATAAAATTTTTAATCTTTTTTTAACCAATTCCAGCATATTTTATTTTATTATTATATCTTCATCCATGCATGCATGAAACAATTTATGTCCATACCATATACAAGTCTGAACATTGCAAAAGTTCACTCAATTCTATAGTGGGTGTAAGTATTATTTAAAATTTATTCACTACAGAGGAATAAAATAAACTTCAGTAAGATCGGTGTGCAGTATGTCCGCAGAAAAGCTTTCACGAGCGAACTTTCATATTTGAGAGAAAAAATTCCTCAGAAAAGCCAAAATATCCGCGTTTGATCGGATCTCAAATTTTCATTATTTATCATTTTGTTTTGACTTAACTTTATGGCATGTATTTTGCATCCGAAACAGAGGCACGATATTGTCGTCTTTTCCTACAATCTTCTTGGTTGACACTGAAGAAGATTGTAAATTAGGGAACAATATTCTTTTCTAATGTATTTGTATCATTTTTTTTATACTTCAATTTATTTCATTTCTTTGTACATTTATTCCTTTTCTATTTATTCACTCTTCTATTTCCCTTTCTCGCCGTTGCTTTTACCAATAAATTATATACTTGCGAACGCGCCTCAAAACTCTCGTGCCTCTCAACTGGGTGTCGAAGTGCCAATACCCTTTCCATGTTTACTTATGGCAATAAATATTTTGTACAATGACATCTTTTAACTACTTAATTCTGTAAATCACCATTGACATCAATTCTACTATTAACTAACCGTCCGATCTAGGCTTTTGCTTATCGTGCAGTCCAGAATCTTGATGCTGGATTGCCAGTTGGCAATGTTTCTTTTAAGTTCATTTGCTTTACTTGTATCTCTCATCGGTTCTTTAATGGTTCTTTAATTCTAATCGGTTATCAATGGTTCTTTAATTCATAAGTTACTAAATATTCTTAGCCTCTACACTTTAATGGGTATTGCCATCGTGTTGTACATCATCCAGCAGCAATAAAGTTACTATTATGCAAGAAAACTGAATAAAGGTAAGACAAAATCCATGTTTTCCTCCCTAATACAGTCATTGACTAGAGAAGCAAATATTTAATCTTTATCCGAAATTCTTTATGCAAATTACTTCAGTGGAGTATGTACAAAATACAAAGAAACTCATGCAGCGTGTTCGAATCCACGTGAAGCTACAAAATGTAGTAAAATTCTAGTAAATCGCTGCAGTTGTAAATTTGAAGTGCCTTTCCGTAATATCAACTGAAATTTTATTATAATGGTAGATCATGGAGAAATCAAATAGCACACTCAGTCTAATCGCGTATAGAAAATAGATTTTCAGATGAAGATGTCTTTCATTTGTCTCAAAAGGTGAATAAAAAGAACATAGAATTGGCGTTTAGAAACCCCATAAGTCAGCATCTGATGTGCTCTCTTTCATAACATAACAATTGGCCCATTCTTCTTGGCAGGGTGTTTGTGTACTCTTATTCCAACAACCTAGATATACCAAAGAAATTCGTTTATTCTTCACTATTCTATTTTTTTAACAAATGAGGCTAGCACCATTTACCGAAGCAGTGAATGTAGCTCAACCGGATACTACGCTATTAGACAATATCCGATTAGTTGGTGGGACTTATATGAAGGAGATGTTTTATCAACTCCAGTGTCAAATAGCAATTATTTTAGAATTGATCTAAGCAATTAGGACTCTCGAAGGTGGCCTAAAATAGATTATCAGGTAGATATATTCCAGAGGGCACGTTTTTCTAATTTTTTTTTTTTTTTATAGTGTGTTAACATGTCAGTGAGACATTTGAGTTTCTGAACCGGCCGAAACTTTTTTCTTTGGCTCATAATTTTCAAATTTAACGATGAAGCCGTGAAAAACTGGGTGTTCCCTGTATAATAATGCGGTTGAATTCTTTCTTCCAACTCCATTTAATTGCGCATTCTTCTTTTTCAGTGTCTCACATGGACTCCAATTCCCACATGACCACCAGATTTCCCACGTCACAGTCAGCAGCCAGCGCCCTCTCAGATTTACCGCTGAAATCAGCTGCGACCAACGGTGACCACGACGATTCACCAGAGGGAGATGGCATCAAGCTGAAACGGCGGGTTGGACTCGTTAGTGGGGTGGCCTTGATCGTTGGAACCATGATAGGTAAGTATGTCTAGTTAACCTGATCCAGAGACTGATACTCCCTTTGTTTGTCGTAAAAATTAAAATGAAAGGTCGTCGGTTTCGTACTTGCAACCCGTTTGAGCCATTCGCGTCCATAATGCAATGACGAGGCATTTTCTCTAATTTTTTCGGGCCACAAACCGCTCTATTAGAATGCAATATGCGGCTACAAATTGTATGCTCATGTTTCATGGTCTTAGCGGCGATCACAGCAACGTAACCATGCCTATATCGGTGATAAACATGTTCAAGACCTTAAAATGAATAAAAGTTATTTTTTGAATTTCTTTTCTAAATTTCGACATTTGTTTTGTTTCCACTTTCTTCCATCTTTGTCAAAAGCAGACCCTCAAATATTTATGAAATAATCGTTAAATAATTCATCTTTTTATAACACGAAACTATATTTTTGTAGGTTCCGGAATTTTTGTCTCACCAAAGGGGGTTCTACTACGGACAGGATCTGTAGCCATGAGCTTGATCGTATGGGCTGCTTGCGGCATTCTGTCTCTCCTAGGTAAGTACAACTCTCAAACTCCGAAGTTGTTTTATTTTGGCGGTTGCGCGTTCCGTTTCGGAATTGAAATTTGCTGTTCCCTAACTCAGTTACATCTATGGAAGAAAAAAAAATTAAATTGTTTAAAAATTTGTAAAAATATTTTGTAAAGTTTTTTTCACAAATTTAAAGAAAGCTATGAGTTATAGGGACCGCAGCTATCTTGCTCTTGGACAGATATATTTCTTTTCACGGCCTATTAGTAGGTCTATTCGAATGTTAAAAGAAAGTCGATTTGTGCCTTTTGGCATAGTGGAATCGTGCATCAAAAATTTATCCCACTGAATCAAATGTCAACCATTTCTACAAAGTTCTACAGAGGACAACTGGAGATAGATGCATCGCATGGATTTTCTGAAGAAGAGCATGCCGGAGATCGGTTACTACTTACGCCAATTTAAAGGTGTGACAATTTTTCGCCAAGGGTAACATGGATGCGTCCCTAGTCCTCTGTATTCTGCAACTCTAGCCCCTCTACCTCCTTCCACCTTATTCCCAAAATTTAACTTTTGCACTTAAAGGTGACGATAGACTTCTTAACATTCTCGGAGACATATGAAAATCACAGGAGGTATGAAGATCACAATATAGAAATTCTGGAAATTCTTCCAACAGCGGAACCACTAGACTCCTATCAGTCTCATGGAGACAACTTCGAGGATAACAGCACAGTGCAACCCGGTATCAACATTTCCTTAATACAACACGTGAAGTTTTGGCTTCACCTCGTATGCAGTTTTCATTTTTGGACAATAGTGATCAGGACCCATAACAACGGCTAGGTTACGATAGACAAAAGTCGATGGTAATTGGCAAATAAGAAATCGAGCGTCTCCATCAGGGTATTTGAAACAATGTAAAATCGGTCTTTATAACGCAGCTACACATTGCGCAGGATCAAGGAAGTGTGGTACCCAGAATGCTTGTGTTCCAGAGCTTCGAAGGGTGCGGTTGAACCCTTATAGCAACTTTTTCCTGATATGCAACGAGTTCTCTGATTTCTGTGGATTTCCAATTAAGCAAACGAAAAAGTGACTCGATAAAATCGTCATGTTCTCCCAATTTTATTGGGAGAGTAGCAATAAAGAGGGTTTTCACATGAACGAGATTGTCTATGGAATACAGGACCAACACCACAGCTACGTGGGTCATTTAGGATTAAGCAAGCGGTAAAGAGGTAGGTTTGTCTCTTTAATAGACTAAAAATCCTGAATTTCAAAGAGGAGGGGGAAAAATTTTTTTACGGGAGTGGTAATTTTTAATATTCATGTTTTTTTGGTTAAGGAGCTAAAATCTATATTATTTTTCTAAAAATGAAAAATTTTATAAGCAATTTTAAATGGATCATATAAGTAATTTATTTTAGGAAAAATAGAGGGTTTCACCCAGAGAGGAGGAAAGGAGACTTTTTTTTTGTTTTGTTTTCAAAATTTATGACTTTGGTCATTTGGTGTATAATATGCATATACAGGTGGTGAACAAATTAATAGAAACACCAGCGATAAGAGTTACAGGTATGCACTAATATGACGTTGGACCATCCTTTGCTTTTAAAACAGCTTGTATTCTACGTGGAACAGTTGTTTTTGTTGTTGTAATAGGTTTTTAGGAGCATCGGCAACTAAGGCTGTCTTGTTCTGTGGTTGATTTTCTGTTTGCTGGAAATTCTTCCAACAGCGGAATCACTGGACTCCTATAAGTCTCATGGAGACAACTTCAAGGATAACAGCACAGTGCAACCCGGTAACATTTCCTTAATACAACACGTGAAGAAAAACTCGTGTTTTGGGAAGAAAAATAACATTTCCTTAATACAACACGTGAAGAAAAACTCGTGTTTTGGGAAGAAAAATACCATGCTACCCTCGCCTGAGACCGACTAATTCAGCTACGTTGTGAAAAAGCCTATAAAAATTCTTTCCCTCACTGATGGGACTCGAACTGAGGTGTTTTCCGCCCGGTGTGGGGAGGATGGCGATTCTGCCAACTACGCTACCCACGAAGGCACGTGGAATAGATCCCAATCAATCTTGAACTGCCTTAAGAGGAACATTGGTCCATTCTTCATGGAAAAAAGTTTCTTGTTCCTTGAGCGATGAAGGTGGAGGAAATCTGCTTGTCACTCTCTTCTTCAAATATGCCCACGGTGGCTCAATAACATTTAAATCTAGATACCGTGCTGGCAATGGAAGATACTTAGCCTGCCTCAGTTTCATGCTCCTACAATATGTATTGGAGCATTATCATCTTGAAATATGTCATCGTCAGTGGGAAACAATGTTTGCATCATCAGATGAACCTAGTCACTCAGAATACCAGTGGCAGTAATTCGCCCTTTCAGGGTGATGATAGGACTTGAAGAATACCAAGATATTGCTGCCCAAACCACTGTTGATCCTCCTCTTACACGTTTGAGAGTCGATTGTTTGTTGGCACAAGATATTCACCGTACTGCGCTTCCATTGGCATTCGCCAAAAGTAAATTCTCCTGATGTTGTAAGAAGTGTGAATGATTCGTCTGAAAATATTGACCACCTTCTGTATTTCACTTTATCGAGACCCGCTAACTCTCAACTGATGAAATGTGAAGGTGATTAACAGAAAAGAAAAATTCGACTGGACCCTACAAAAATGTTCAGGAAAAGAATTTCTGCCTTCTTAGTTCAGTATCTCCTAAGCTTTGGAAAGAAGTGAATATCAAATCAATCATTCATTCACTATGAAACAGAAAAGGAGACAACATCACTGAGCACATTTTGAGGGAGAAATAAGTAAAAGTGAGTTCCGAAACACCTCGAGAAAATCACAATAATAAAACGGCTGCGAAAGCAATCAGGAGTTTGGCTTTAAGGAATTGTTTAACGAGCAGGATCAAGTCACGTGGTTCTGTCTGTCACGAAATTCTATACCTAATTTTCTCTCTGAATACAGCAATCTCCCGTCGTGGTCTAATAAAGCAAGCATTACACGCACTAAATGCTTTCGAAATCAAACTCACTGCTAAACTGTCAAAGCTCTGACCACCAACTTGCGCGCTAAACTTCAGTGAGTTGTGAAACAGCTCATTAAACTGCATTGAGTTCTGCAACACCTCGATTCTGGTCTATAAAACAGATTACGCTGTAATACTTATTGTCATAATGATATTTTTGTACGTCGCATGATTTTAATTAATGTAAACAATGTTTCATGTATTGGTTATGTATTAATCTAACCTTTGGGACTTTTCTTCTTTATCCTAACCTCTTCCCACTTTCTTCACTTCCCTTCTAAACTCCTGTTAAACCAGGGGCTCTCTGCTATGCCGAACTGGGCACCATGATAACGAAGTCTGGGGCAGAATACTCGTACATGCTGGAATCTTTCGGCCCGCTCTCCGCTTTCCTGTTCTCCTGGGTGTCGGTATTTGTTCTGAAGCCATCTATGTTGGCTATCATCTGCCTCAGCCTCGGGGAGTACATAGTGGAACCTCTATCCACGGGATGCGATCCCAATCCCCTCTTGGTGAAATTAGTTGCAGCAGTGTCAATAGGTAAGTAGCATGTATGCGGTGGCGCCATCTTCTTGACATTTGTAGACTTAAACTATACCCATCGAGGAAATTTACGGTTTACAATATCGAGAGAGAGGTAACTCGCTCATATATAAGCGAAGAAACGCCCATTACCTTTTAAGCCACCCTTCCCCGTGCTTCAGTTTGCTTTTAGACTTGGCTGCCAGCATTATAATTCAACACTTTCGTCGCCACTTCTCTATTAGCCCTTCATGTCGTTGCTACAGAAGTAATGAAAACTGCAAACCATCGGAACGTCAAAGAGCAAAATATAGGAGAAAAAACTGTCATAAATATTAAGTTCATGTGCGCATGGTGAAACAGGCTAGACTGTAATTAAGGAACACTTTTCAGAATTTTTAAACGTTTCTGCAAAAAACGAAGTTTAATATAAAGTTTTATACAAATTTTACTGCTTTATTTCCTGTTTATTATCCTTCGTATTTTTTTTTAAATCTTTCTCTTCTACTTATTTCTGTTTTCGCATCCCCCGCCTCAACCTCTTGGTCGCCATCTTTTTAACCTTGGTTTTTATTCTTTATTATACCATCTCTACTACGATATGTCACCAGCCCAAAGAGTACTTGATGTCTTCTCTCACCAGATACCTTTATGTGGCACTCCTAAACCACCTTCCTTCCGGCACAAAAGTAAGTTTACTTTGGGCAGAAACATAGAGTCCAGTCACAATATTATGACTACCCTCCAATGCAGACACCACACACGCCTAGCGAATCACACAGCACACGTGTCAAGTTCACACAACGTAAGTCTATAAGGCTTGATGTTTGGCATCCGTGAACACAGTAACAGCCTCTGTCATGGGCAAAGCACACGGCCTATCAGACCTGGAAAAAGGTATGATCATCGGCTATCGGGCCAGGGGTGCCAGCATTTCCAAAACAGCAGATTTTGTGAAATACTCACGTGCTGCAGTGGTAAAAGTATATCAAGACTGGACGAATGGGACAGTTTTGACGACCCGACGTGCCAACTGTGGAGTCCCATGCGCCATTGATCCCAGAGGTAAACGTCTGCTGAAACGGTTGGTCAGGACCGATCAGCGCGCTACTGTTGCTCAACTGGCCGTCCAAATGAACAGTGAGCCACCAGAACGGTCTCCAACATGACAGTGCAACGAACCCTGCTGCACTGTCGTGTTGCGCATAGTGCTCCGGAGCAGACGCTTGGTGACAGCACCCATGACGGCCGTTCATTGCAAACAACGCCATCAGTTTGCACAGCAATACCGACACTGTACCCTGGCCGAGTGGCAACGGGTGGCCTTCTCCGATGAGTCACGGTTTCTGCTCCACCGAGTGGATGGACAGTGACGTATTAGGCGTGAAACCTCCGAGAACAGACACGATTCTTTGTAGAAAGCAGGCTGGTGGGGGCGGCGTTATGGTCTGGGGAATGTTTTCATGGCATGGCTTGGGTCCGCTGATATCTCTGGAGGGCACACTGGTTACCTATCAATTGTCGCCGATCAGGTACACCCGTATATGTTGACCGTGTTCCCTGGGGGCGATGGTATCTATCAGCAAGACAACGCGCCATGCCATGTCGCCAGAAATGTCCGTGAGTGGTTTGAGGAGCACGACGAAGACTTCAAGCTACTCCCATGGCCACCGAATTTCCCCGGATCTTAACCCAATTGAAAATCTATGGGACCACCTCGATCGACACATCAGACGGATGGATCCTCCACCAAAGGAACCTAGAGGAACTCCGGAGTGCACTGCAGTCTGCATGGTCACAGATACCCGTAGCAACCTTCCGCGGACTAATTGAGTCCTTCCCACGGTGGTTGGCTGCGGTGCATGCTGGGTTAGGCGCACATTCTGGATACTAGGTAGGTGGTCATAATAATGTGACTGGACCCTGTAATATTTGAAAAATGGAAAAATGGAATGGGTACAAATTTAACTCTTTTATGACTGCACCCGTTCTGAATCTAGAGAGATTTGGGAACATGGAACCAGTTCAAAAACATTGTTCAAAGTGGTTTGTTTTATTTTCAGAACACCCTGAGCCCATGATGTTGTTAGGGATTTAAGGGAACGGATACTATATGTTCAAAGAATGAATCTTCAGGGATGCTTTATTGCAAAGCACTACAGGATACTATCATAGAAACCAACAACAATAAAGTGTAGCTTTTATAGGCAGTGCAATATCGAGTAGACCCGTGGTGATGATGCTGCTTCGGGAAGTTAATGCTGTCAGCATAGCACTGAAAAACGAAATCCTATTATTACTCATGATTTTAAAATGTTTTTTTTTATTATTATTTCACGCCGTGAACTCGCACAGCTAACTTATTCAAAGACTGCCAATGTTTTTGGCAAAACTTTAAATTCAATTTCATCTTCAGTATTTCCGAAGTTATTCTCATTCAGAAGCCTTGAAATTACGAGTAAATGTATTTCTGGTTAGGGTCCTATCACTTAATTCTCTTTCAGTTTTACTTTTTTCTTTTCTTTCTCTTCTTTACCGCTTCCACTTTTTACTTTCAACCTCCTTCGTTACAGTTAATGCACTTTGTTCTCCTGTCAAACAACAGTTCTTCGGTGAAGGCCTACTTCTCTCGACTGTCCATTAACTTTCACATAAATCCTCCAGGGGATCGAATCTAAGACGTTTTCTGTGACATTTGCAGGAGCTTTGAGTTATGCAGAACTCGGGACGCTGGTGCCACTTTCCGGCGGTGAATACACCTATCTTCTAGCAGCATTCGGCAAAGTAGGCAAAGGCGGGCCAATCCCCGCTTTCCTGTTTAGTTGGACTTTAGTACTCGTTTTAAAACCGTCCTCGATGGCTGTGCTTTCTCTCAGTTGTGCAGAGTACGTGACCGAGGCCCTTCCCTCCTCCTCACCCGTCATTTCTAAGAAGATAATCGGTGTCTTATGCCTGAGTGAGTTCCTTACTATGCACAGTTTGTAACTTAAACCGAATGTGATAAGAGTCAACCAAAGTGGCACCATTTAAATGTAAAATCGCTTCACCCAACTTAACTGGTATTAACTTAACTAGTATTACCTGGAAGAACTATTCAGTATTGGTAGTACAACTCTTTATTATTCTTAAAAAGTTAGTTCTTAAAAAAAATAAAATTGTAGAAGCGCCTTTGTTTTTAGTAGCGCTGTCTTACTCTCTTTAGAAAGTTCTTAGCAAGGAAGAAAAAATCTTTTAAGAATGGCTGCTGCTACCTTGGTTCATTCTTTTCCATCTGAATTTCACTTGTAACGAACTGTATTGTCTAATTCAGTGCTTCTCATACTGGGCTGATCAGAACTCGGCTTCAGCAAACAAAAAGTATTTATTATTCTTGCGATAGTTTTTTTAAAAAACCATCGAAAGAATGCGATAAAAATCATAATTCCAATTATAGAAAGTATGAATGAAGCAAAGATTAAATTTCATCTGCCACTTGGGTATAATACCAACCACACTGATGCGCGATGCATAAAAACTCCCCTGTGAAAAAGGGTATAAATTTACCATTACTGTTCTACAAATGATGGCTAGTGGCAATGTAATAGGAAAATTATTTAAATGTTAAAGTTACTTTTTTTTTCTTCAATTTTTACATAAAAATCAACATTTTATAATTAATTTTATATTCAGTGGAATAATAGTGGAATTAATGAGACTAATTATTACTGAATTTGCCCCAAATTTTCATTACTAAGGTTTCGATGAACTTGTATTTAAAAATACAGAGTTCTGCCGCAGCATCAAGTTTGAGAACACTGATTTAACTCATTTTTATTAATTCTGTTAAATATCTTGTAAATCTAAACCTAAATAAATATTGCAGTTTTAACGTCAAGCAAAAGTTCTTTAAACATATTTGAAAAGGAAGAAGAGCTGCCATCTCTGTGTGAAGCCCAAAGGATGTTCTCAAGTGTTACTAGCTCCAGCATAACCTAATAACCGAGTTACATCGAATCATCATTACAATTACACCACCAACAGCCCTGGTTCAGAGTTTTTATTCTGTTTCAGTGACTCTCTGGAAAAAATATGATACCCAAATATTGCACCAAATGTTTTCTGAAAATAGCGAAAATACCCAATCACTAAAATTTCTCCCTTTCTTTTCAGAAAAGAGAAACATTGGCTTGCATTCGACTGAAGAATAAGTATCAGTGTGACTAGATTCACCATATAGTGCAAGGAAGCTACAAGCTTTTGCTGCACTGGCCAGAAAAAGAAGTAGTTAAGAAAATACAAATTACGCGCTTCCCTCCTCACGTAGGTAACTATCCAGTTGACCTTTGAATTTCTTCAAATTGTCAGCCTGTGGAGACAACTTGTTCCAGTAATCAACGACTCGCTGACTAAAAGAAAACTTCCTACAATCTAGTCTAAATCTCTTCCCCAGTAATATGAATTTATGATCCTTAGGTCTGGAATTCTTTATAACAGCAAAAATTCCGTCTTCATCCATTTTCCTAAATCCCTTTCAGATCCTTACAAACATCAATGAGATCACCTCTAAAGTGCAAGGTTGCCAAGCTCTATAGCACCATGCGAGTTGCCGCTGTTTGGATTCTTTCGAGAAGCTCAATGTCTCTTTTTAGATGATATATCCATACTTGGACACAGCATATCAATGCAGTCTTACAACTGTCTTATACAATGGGATTATGACCTCTCTATCTCTACAGTTTGTTCGATAAATCATCGATAGGACACCATGGGCTTTCCTAGCCGCCTGTTTACACTACTCAAAAAAAAAAATTTCATATCTTCCTGTATCATAATTTACAGATCCCTTTCTTCCTCTACTGTTTTTAATTCAACCGCACCAAGTGTATAAGTTATTTTCGGATTGCTATTCCCCAAGTGCAAGACTTTGCATTTCGTTGCATTAAAACATAGCTGCCACTTTTCTGACCATTCTTAAAGCCTGTTCTAGTCACCCTGAAAGAACGCTGTTTGGCATTGGTCATTAAAGACTCTCCCAATCTTATCTTTAAATCGTCTGCAAATTTTGATATCACGTCAAAATTTTCGTCGGTGTCGTTTACGAAAATGAGAAACATCAGTGGTCCTTGGAGAACCCTAATTCTGACGAATATCTATTAATCTCGACCCTCTACCTTCCACCCTGAAATCCATCTTTCCAGTAATCCCCACGTGTTCCAACTTATACAATAACCTCTCATAAGAAACTGAGTCAAATTCCTAAAATCGAAATAAACTATGTCGAAACTGTTCCCAATATCCAGCTCATGAGGAATTGTGTAAAAATAGGTTACCGAGGCTAAACATGATTTTCCCTTAACAAAACCATGTCGTACCATTTGAAAATGCCATTTTTATCTAAATGTCTCTGAATTGCACTCTTAATCGTTCGAAGCTCTTTATAGCGACCCTCTTTTTAACGTCCCACACATTATAACGTTCTATGTGGTTGGTTCCAATGTCTCATTAACCTAGTGCTATTTTATGAACACGTCATATAACGCCCTTCCGATATAACGACGACCGTTTTCTCATTCGCTGGGGTCTTTATAGAGCTTCGACTGTATACACTAGTGTTTCAAAGAATGTGCATCACTCCTTAAAATTGTAATTGTCGTCCGAATAACGTGCAATATTTCTTACTGATTGCATCAGATAAGTTTGACACGCATAGGCGATGACGTAATATTGCATCAGCTGTTACTTTCGGCTATATAAGCACGCTCTGCAAGAGTGCAGTCATTCCTTGCTTGTGTCAGGATGGCGAGTTACGTGCAATTGACGCCACGAAGAAAGAGTGCTTTTGTTGCTTTATGTGAGGAAGGATGTTCTTCCTATCATATTGCTTATAGAGTGTCTTGTAATCAGTCGACAGTGAGTAGATTTCTTTCCAAACTCAAGTTCTGCTGATAGGAAAAAAAAAAGGAACCGGACGCCGCAAATGTTGTTGTTGTTATTTGGTTTTTTGGAGCATGGGCAACTAATGCCATATTGCTCCGGGGATATGCGGTGATCATTCCCGGACCTTTCCGCATCCTCCGTATTTGGTGGTCACGGGCTCGAACTCCCGTCTAATCAAGAAGCGTGTCTGCGCATTGCTGCTCCTGCCCACCTGGCTACGGAGGCGCCGCCGCAAATACGCCAAAACAGGACCGCGTTTTGAAGCGCTTATGCCTTAAAAACCGTAAAGCTTCTTCGTCTGAACTGAAAAGAGAATGGGAAGAACACACAGGAGTGGTAGCAAGTGCAGTAACAGTCAGAAGACGCCTCTTCAAAAATGGACTTGTAACCCTTCGTCCCAAGAAGAAGCCCCTCCTCACACAAAAAATGAAAAAGGCCCGATTAATTTGGTGTAAGGAGCATGTCAAATGAACCCACCCCCGAGCAGTGGAAGTCAGTTATTTTCTCGGATGAGAAGAAATTCAACCTGCATGGCTCTGATTGGAGACTAACGATTCGCCATAGGCACACGTGGTGAAGTATACCATCTAGACTGTGTGGTGTCTACAGTGAAATTCCCTACCAGCACCCCAAATGATATGGGGGTGCATTTCGTATCACTTGCAGTTTATAAAAGGTTCCGTCTGGCTGCCCATGGATACGTGGCTATATTGGAAGGCAAATTGCTGCCAACCATTAGAGACCATTTAAACCTGCCAAGTAACTGCATCTTTCAGGACGACTGCTCCTTGTCATCGGGAGCGAGAAGTGTAAGTAAGCACTTCTGTAGTTACTTTAGCTTCATTTCTGCATTAGAGGTTCGACAGTAATGTGTTTACATTTGTTACAGGTGAAAAAACGGTTGGAAGAACGGTCCATTATAACTGTTAGCTGGCCAGGAAACAGCCCGGCCGGATCTGAATCCTAGAGAGAACTGTTGGCATCGTGTGGAATCTGCAGTTGCCAGAAAGAAATCAAAGACCCTTCGTGAACTTCATAATTGGTGTTTAGAACCACGAACTATCGTTGATTATCTTGAGAAATTGATCTTGTCAATGCCTCGACGGTGTGCTGCTGTCATCAGGGCCATAGGCGGTTCAACTAAATATTATTATTATTATCTTTATTTCTCCTAGGAGACACCCGGTTATAGCCATTGACTAGGGGATGTAGATACATATTCTGTTATGCAACAGAGAATAATATTATATACAATTTTACATTATATGTAACACTCGTTACTAAATTATACAATGAATGTAGTACTTATTATCAGAATTATACGATACATTAATAACTTGTAACTGGTTAAGACTTAATAAATAAACGAGAAAAATTTTATGATGCTGCGTTTAAAGCATAACATCACCGTATTTACATTAGCACGGATAGTCTGGGAAGCGGAAGATATTCGCAGCAGAACAGTATACAGAATATAATACAGAGTAAAAGCGTAAAAAGTTCATTTTTAATGTTTTCAGCAGTCTGTGTCTTCTGTGGGAGTAGAGTGGAGTAGGTGACGCATATCCAGGAGAGTTTCCAGATGAGGTCGGGATTCCCGTCAGCCACTGTATGGAGGTTCTTAGTGCTGTTTATTTTTTCTTACATCTGTATCTGCAAGTAGCAGATACAGATGTAAGAAAACTCGAGAACTTCTTTTCTGTATGTTTTGCTTGTGCAGAGTTCTTCAGGGTTGATATTTAGGGTATTAAACAGCTTTAGAGTCTTTGCTGGAAAGAATCTTCCCAGACTATCCAACTGCGTAAATGCGGGCTTGAGTTGCTGTTCCTAAACCTGCAACTCGTCTGTTTTTCTCGGGGTGTTACTATTCGCTCTAGGGCTTTCGGAGAATCCAGCCGTCCCGATAAGATCTGATCGTTTGTCCCCAGGGAGTGACTTCTAAATTGAAGTATAGTATAGCTCTTGAGATGGTAAAAGGCTTAGCTGAAATTCTGTTCAGTCATCTCAAGAGCCAGTATTTTATTCCTAGAAAAGCCTTGATAGTGCTTTCCGGAGCTGAAGACCAGATTTGTGACGCGTATAGAGGATATTAGTTTGCACCTGGTGAACTTTTCATTTTGTTTTCCATTTAAAATGATAAACTGAAGCAAATTCTGATAACATTTCAGTCATAATTGTCGTGTTTACCAAAACTGTTGTATAAAGGTTGCAAATGCTCATTTTGGAATATTTTGAGAGCACCTGTAAAATATTACTTAGCTTTGCCTTAACTATTAATAAATATCTTTTGTTTATATTTCTATTTGTGATGCTAGTCATTAATGTAACATACCATCGCGAAAAAGGGTAAGAAATGTGAAATTCCTATGTAAAGCACTTTCTTTGAATAACGGTGTATATATGCGTTCATGGTTTCCGTGATTATTGCTTTGAAGGTATTCCATAATTCAAATATAATCCGCCCATTTATAGATGCTATAGAGCCTTAAACTTTAAGACACCCCTTTCTGAAATTAAAACCAATGCTTTTACCTCTAACTACTTCATCTTCCAACTAACTAACACCACACAGATTATATGATGGCAGGCTTAACGATAAAGATCAGATTTACTCAAATGACCTTTGTGTGACCGTTTGATAGCTACACACCCCCGATACGTGATTCAGCGTGATAGTTACGTACCCTCCTAGAGTTTTCTGAATGGATGGATGGATGTATTTACTACCGTTCGAGGTTGAGTTCAGTTAGACAATCGCATTAATATCCACGCTTGAAACATCCATCAAGCTCAATATTGTAGTCTCTTTATAACGGAGAATTTCAATTAAAGCGAGCTACATGCTGGGTAACCATGGAAACTGGAGAGGAAACAAAAGGTCTCCATCAGTTTACCTGAAAACTGCTGACTGCAAACAAACTCCCCTGGATGAGTAGAAAACCGGGACCTAGTTTCCCATGCCGGTTATTCTGCTTTAGCAGCGAACTATGGTAACATAAAAAGAGAACTCGTGCACTCTCTTTCATAATTAATACGTAAAGAACGTCACGCACGATGGCAGGTCTGAGTCCTACTTTTCAACTGTAATATTTATTAAGAGATTACTTTTATAACAGAAATTTTAACTTAAAGGTTAATATTTTCAGTTTATAATTTTCTGTAACTTCTCATAACTTTGGATGTAAATTAAGGTTAGGTTTGGATGAAAATTAAATTTGAATGACTTGTTGTCTTTTGCTATCTGTTTAACCAATTCTGTTTTAGAAGCCACAAGAAATAAAAGACTATGTTAATCAGATTACGAAATCTTTCTGGAAGGACAAGAATTAAGGGCCCTAATTTCTTGTCTACTAAATAGAAATTATTGCTAATAGCAGATTACTTCTCGGTATTATAATTAAATAATAATTGTGCAATTACTGCTCTTTATAAAGACCCATAAAAGGCCCATATAGACTGCTATAAAATTGCAGCAGTGTGGCATTAAGGGCAAGTTACAGCCATGGATAAAGGAGTGGTGAAGTAGAAGACAGAGGATAATTATCAACCGAACTGCTCTTTTTTGGGCTTATGTTATTAACGGAGTCCACTTTGGTTCGGTGCTGTACACTTACTAATGATATTGATGAAGGCATATTAGGCTTAATGTCCAAGTGTAGATGATACGAATGTTGCCAGTGTGATTAATGATAGTAATCAAGATAAGCTACAGCAACAAGATCTATAAAAATTAGGCAGATGGACTGACAAGCGACAAATGAAATTTAATATTAATGAATGCAAGGTATTTCATATGGTTAGCAGTAATCCCAGTTAACATATTGTGTTAATCTCGAATTTTCCACCACCGACCACTACCATGTAGTGCCAACTGTGTGGTACTACATGATAGTGAAAAATTAAAAAATCTGTAGGTAACTGTGCAGTCAGATATGAAGCTATTGTTGTTCTTGTTGGGTTTAAGACGGATCCACTTAGGCGATATTACGCCATATATAATCTGCGTGTGTTCTGTGGTGGATTTACTGTTTGCTAGACGAAAAACCCGAATTTCAGGGAGAAAAAGTCTAACTGAGAACGTCTAACTGAGCGATGAAAAAAGCAAAAGGCCCATGGATTTATTAGTTTTTCTACAGTGCAGACAGGCTGCAAGGGCAGCTCATGGTGTTTTGTCAATGATATACAGAATTTTTACAACATAATAAAAAGGTGATTACACCATTGTATAAGACAATGGTCAGACCACTTCTTGAGTACTGCATACAGGACTCGAAGCTTCATTTGCGGAAGGAAGTTGGAGCAATGAGATCAGAGAAGATAGAAATGGGGGATTTTTACGAGGAAAGGCTTCGGTTCTGAAAACTGCAGCCTTTGGGGGGATAGGCACCTGCGAGGAGACCTGATTGAGGTGTTTAAGGCTTGAGTAAGCTGAATCGCGATGGAATTCTTCCTCTTGCTCAGACTACACACGAGGAGGCATAAATTCAAATTTACCAAAGATGGTTGCAGGTTCAGATGCGCGTAAATTTGCCTTCAGCAGAAGGATGGCTGATTGCTGAAACAACTTCCATCTGGTATGGTAGAGGTGAGTAGTTTGAATAAGTTCTATGAAGAACAAAACAAACTATTAGAAGAGATGTCCAGGTGATAAGGGAACTGTTGGCTTTTTTTCTTGGCTGGTTCCATAAACTTTCTTTCTTTGCCATAAGCCATAAGCTTGCTTTCTTTCATCATTTTCTACTACTAATACTGATTTTAATAATGTTTTCTATTTTCAGCCAATCAATGATCAAAAATAAGGCTTCAAAATATAACGAAATGTGTTCTTCAAAATGTATTCTTTAGATTATCAAAACGATTTAGTATCGCGAAGATAATTCAAGAGCCTTGCTTTAGAATTGGTAAAAACAGATAGAAATTGACGTCAGTTTATTGCATTGTATATCCTTAGGTTTTAAATAAAAAATTTATTAAAAATGGGAAAGTTTAAGTTTTGAAAGTTACAGAAGTCTTGCTGCGAGTAGTTCCTCTCTCTCTGCTTCTTGCTTCCCTTCTCTGCCCCTTATTTTCCCTCCCTTCTTTTGTTCCCTTTGATTCATATGTCTGTCCATCAATTGAACATGCAGCATGTCTTTTTAACTATATATTAATGTACGAAAGATCTTTGTATTTACTAGTGCACCCAAAATTTCTTTTAAAATGCAGAAATTCTTAGATGCCTTTGTGTGTGCGTGTGCTCCCCCGTAGAGACTACTTTTGACTCTTCTTAATGTCCCATTACGTGTGTATGCAATGAGTAAAGTGTGATGTTTCTTCTGACTTTAAGGGCGGGAAGATTTTTGCAACTTTCTGTTGAAATATAATGTTAATACAATGGAGTCAGTGTTAATGACTTTCACATTCGGCCTAGAAAAAGTAATTTTAATCTTCAAAATTATGCAATCTAAAATAGCTATTTAGTGGTAGGGGGTTGGTATCCCAACATGCCATTCGTATTTTGTTCGGCAGTTGGAGCCGACCTTGTAGAGCCTCTCTCTTCCGTGCCACAGGCACCATCACCTTCGTCAACTGCTACAGCGTGAAGCTGGCCACCCGTATCCAGAACATCTTTACCGCTGCCAAGCTGCTGGCCATAGCCATCATAGTCGTCGGAGGAATGATCAAGCTGGCTCAGGGTAAGAGACTTTCCTTTCTTTCTTCTCGATGTTCTGTAATGTGTCAAGAGTAGTACAGATCTTCCCTAGATTTCCTGTGAGCACAAACAATTAAAAAACACCTTAACAACTGGAAAAGGTCTTTAAATTCCCAAAACCCTTTCTTTAGGGAAGCTCTGTACACCCTATATTTACAAGATATAAATAAATGTAATGATATCTGCCTAATTACACTAGAACTAATCTAATTTTAATCTTCTATAAATTTTGCTTTCTGAACAATTGTATCAGGTTACGTGGCACGGAATATAATGTAACTGTCTTAAAATACTACATGGAAACGCTTAAGGACAAGTGAAAATACACTGAACAATTTTCGACATTGAAGCGTATACATGAAAATACAGTACATACACAGGATTAATGGGGTGTATTTTTTCATGTTAGATACCGTTAAATAAAACAGGCTCAATAAAGAACTTTTAAGGACCGTTGTCCAATTAAATAACAGATGAAATTATTACGTAATCATTCTACAAAAGTTTAGAGGATTCGAAAGTAGATCGTGCTACGTTTGCAAACCTGAAACTCAGCTGGGGTGAAGTCAAGCATTGTTTTCAGTTCAGTTCTTGCCTTTTGTTATGGCTTAGTTATATATTGTATGCGTGGGACCATGAGACCGCAGAGTTTTGGCCATGTTGTGATCATTGCGTAAATTTTCAATGAATAAATTTCATTATTTACCGTGGTAGGTGAACGTGTTCTAATTTCTAATGACAGTATCGTACCTCACGAAGATATACCTTCCACAGTGCTCCAAGGTTCTGCCTCAAGAACATTTCATTTGAATACTATTATCCTACAGAATTGGGGTTCTGATGATATACTCCTCTGATAATCTGCGGGTAGCGACAGTTTTGTTACGTGGTGTTTCTATCGTCCTACACATTCACCTCACCTTTAAGGTTACTGATGTAGACTCTCCCATTTATCACCATTCAAAAGATAGAATCGGTTGTAGGCAGTAAAAAGTAGCATTAACAGCTGTAGGAGATCCCTGTACTCACAGCCCTTCAAGGAACTAACTGACTTCAAAGCTGCTAGTATTGTAGGCAAAGGAACTCTATAACAAATGGATGAAAGATTTCATTTTTCTCAGATTCTGCCTTCTTTCGGAATTGCCCACTTTTTTCCAAGCTGACAGAATTCCAAGGCTAAACCATGTCTTAGCGATCGATAATCATTTTCAAGGTTAAAATTATTTCATACTTAAACCGAACAATTTAATTAACTCTCCAAGATGCAGAAGGGGGTGTGGCGATTTGGTCTTTTGAATCGGTGCCAAGGAAACTCAGGCCTCCAGACATCGGTAAGTATCGTCTGTAAGTTAAGCGTGTTCTAAGGGCGAGCTGTCCGTTTACGGAAGAAAAATTCTACAGCTTTATCAGAACCAACTAACTCAGTCCTACTTAGAAACACTAATAATTTCCTCTCATTACTTTCGGAACTCGCATGTAGACAATTTTAACTCTCAGAAAATGACAATCCCTATTCTGCGGCTGTGGAGTACTTCCTGACACAACACGACATATTTGAATACATAAAAATCTCTTACATTAGTTTGAACTTACACGGAGGGGGCAACATCCTGGACTCTTACAATAGCTTTTCATTCCTTCTAAGTTAAGAGTGGTACTAGTGATAGTGTGTGTAGTATGTAAATGCAGGGCCCTGGCAGCCCTAGGCACGGAGACACCACGACTAAATTGTACGCAATTTTAAATACAGGTCACACACAGTACCTGGCCACGGGATTTGAAGGTTCCACAGCATCTTTCTCAGACATTGCCTTAGCTTTCTATAGTGGACTGTGGGCTTATGACGGGTGGTAAGTATTTTATCTCCTGCTCTATCTTCTCAGATGACGTCATAAAGACAGGATTATTAAATTCGCTGGTTTGTTACTATTTCTAAATAATTAATAACCTCTCCCTTATAATGTTCAGTAAACTGTTAATTAAAACAGAAAGTGCTTAAAGAGCAAATTATTTGTCTGGTTAATTACACTGCCCAAAGAGTTAGGAGTACTGGTTTTTAACTGATATAACAAAGCAGCTCCTTCACCAGTCTTGGAAATCGAAAAAAGTAAACCTATAGGTAATTGGTGGTTTCCACAAAGCACCCTTAACTTTTTGGTGTAGTGTAATTATAAAATAAGTGATGCCTGTCCCTACCATAGCATTAAATACCTGGATAATGACGTCATACTTTAGTAAGAATGTCTTACAAAATTATAAATTTCTTTTAACATGTTTAGATGGACAGCTGTTTGCGTAGAGTGACAATCTCCCATTTAGTCTTTATACCCATCTATTAAGTACAATGTTCACAAATAAACCCTTTTATAGCCCGTCTTCGTGAACAAATTTCAACGTATCAGTGATGACGCTTTTAAGATGGCAGATTTTGGAAGTCTTCGTAGGAATCACATTTAGGTGAAAAATGCCAAGAAAGAATGAGCAGTAGTTGAAAAACAAGATATGCAATTAAGATCCTGGATTATTCAATAATCAATCAAGATTGAAGACTTTAGAACATGGGTCATCAAGAAGCATGCAACTGGAGAAGCAGGTGAGGTCTCTAAGGTATACTTAAAGTTCCCTCATCAAAGTCTGTAAAATCTTTAAAAGAAAAAGTTCACCATACAGGAATATGATGGACCTGTTATTTTTTCCTCATAAGGACTCTTCCTGCCCACAGGTGGAAAATGACCGATAATTGTCTTCTATACAATAAAATCAACATACACACCCACACTCAGACAGACACACAGGACAACGTTGATGAAAATACCAGGTGTTTTATTTTTTATTGTATTTTGGGTGGTTTGTTGCCTCTGAATGGACAAACATCAAATGACGAATTTTAGCATATTATATTCCAACCTAAACGAGAATATTTCTTCTGTTGTAGGAACAACTTGAACTATGTAACAGAGGAATTACTGAATCCTTACGTGTAAGTAGCCTATTCTTTCTATTACATTCTCTAATGGTTCTTTACACCCTAATAAATTCTATCTTAAATCTGATTTGTTTTTACATACTGAATCATATTAATTCGCAGGAGGGTTGATATTTCGAGGCTTAATCAAATCTATAAAATTTCTGTCTCTTGTTTCGTGAAACTGATGATGAAACAAGACTTTAAAAAGCTGTAACAATTCCTTAGCAACATTTCTTAACCATACGGAATAACTGCCTTTACAGGGGACCTTTTTTAATTTGACGTTTCTTTTGGCTTTCTAGTTCACCTGTACGTTCAACCAAAAAGGATAACAAAATTCATTTGGCTGCATGTGTTTATTCATTGGGCATTTTGGTCTAAGTAAACGCATCATAGTGGCCCACTAAAAATAATTTGTTCGTTTTTACTACCAAAAGTATACTGAAAATTTTAAGTTCCAATCTGCTACAGATATTAGCGGAAATCAAAGTAAAATGGTTATTTTCCTTTGATTAGACCTCCTGCTGTGAAAGAATATTTTATTAATTTTTGAATGTATAACTGCAAACGAGTCCTACCTTGCATTTCTAAGCGTCAAATAAGGATGTGTATATATATATATATATATATATATTTTTTTTTATCTCAACAGCAACCTTCCGCTTGCCATTGCCATAGGAATACCACTGGTCACACTGTGTTACGTAATGGTGAACATTTCCTACATGACCGTCATGTCGTCTTCAGAGCTTCTAGCATCCGAAGCAGTAGCAGTGGTAAGAAATGACCCTAGCAACGATAAAGATGAACACTATAAATTGATTGACTTCCCCACCACCGGGTTTGACTTACATGACACAAATTTTTATTTAAATATTACTTCTTATTTTTGTTTCATAATAAAATTGTTACCGAACACTTGTCACAGTGCCAGATGTTTCAAAATCGTATGAGATACTCTGAAGACATTTAAACAGTATAGTAGAGGGGATTTAGGGTTAGAAGGCAAGGGAAAAACTTTAGACTTGAATATCTGTAGATCATTATTTTCAGGAAATACACACCCAAGATGTCTATTCAAATGAATAGAAGGAATGAATGAATGAAGAGGAAGGGAAAAAATAATTCGATGCGTTTTCAGTCCAACCACAAATGGATGATGAGTGGTTGCCGAATATTTTCCAAAGTGTATAGAAAGAAGAGTTGCGAAAGCCATAGATGCCAGCTCAGTAGAACAATGTCCGTGGAAATTTCGGAAAAAAAGAAATGCGTCAGAAATTGAGAAAACTGTAGATGTGTTCTGTCTGTGCCAAGAATGGTAAGTGGTTAAAGTTATTTCCAGTAGAGATCTATTATAGGATTTCGAGGTTACTGAGGATAAGCACAGACGAAGAAAAGTTTCTTACTGAAAAATTAATAAGGTTGTTCATCTTCCACAATGTCTCGAAAAATGCACATCACAACGTATTTTGACCATGTTATATTAAAAATTTTATACAAGACGACCTTATTCTGATACCAAATTAGATTATCGACGAAGAAAATGCAAATTAAATGCAAAGCCAACATAATCTAAATTCTTATTAGTTTCAGCATCTCTCTCTCTCTCTCTCTGTTATTAAAAAGAGTGATAAGCCAACATTTCATTTTCTGTGATGGTAAATATGGGAAATTACAATGTAATTCCGTTGATGGCCGACAAATTTTCTAAAATCATTAAAGAAATTGTGACTGTAAAGAAAGAAAAAAGAATCAGTGTACCAAATGGAAGATGAACGTTAAGTACAAAAGAAAAATTGAGGCTGGCATTAGCTTTCAAAAAGGTGCTTTCTGAGTGCCTGTGTACAGGAATCGATACACATCAGGACTAATTCCTTACGTGTGAACATCACTGAACACTTAAAGGCTAATCTGGGATGCAGCTATTAATAGAGAAAGAGGTACAAATTTTATCTCGCTTAGTTGTGCTGATTTTCTATAAACGTTATTTGTTATTTTGGTTTTTAGGAGCATTAGCAACTAAGGCCATATTGCTCCGAGATATGCGGTGGTCATTCCCTGACCTTTCCGCATCCTCCGTATTTGGTGGTGACGGGCTCGAACCCCGGTCTAATCAAGAAGCGTGTGCTACGCACTGCTGCTCCTTCCCACCTGGCTACGGAGGCGCCAATATAAACGTTATATGATTAAATCGTGGTCTGAAATTAAGATAAATAAAACAATTAAAATGTAAGCGCTATTATTTAATATCCTTCTTTGGAGTCTACTATTGATAAGCAGGATGGTACAATTTTTCACCAAGCAAGCATGAGAATGTTTCAATGGCACATTCCTTCTCACGTGCACACCAAAGATTATATTCGAAATTAATAGTTTTATCGCCAAAGTGAAATCGTTATCTGCAAAGGCAGACTATCTGATTTCAAGACAAATTCAACATGCGGGGACCAATCTCTGGCAGACTCAGTCTAATTTAGCACTATCTGAAAGCTTCTGAAAGAAAAACAGAACGCTTCTGAAAGAAAAACAGAAACAACAAATTGATGGAAAACATGCTTCCTCGTGCTGGCACGGCTACAACGGTTTCCGGTATCTGCGCTGGCAGCTGCAAGCACGATATAAAGTTTCACAACACAAAGGCGTTTTGGCCTTTACAGTGTCACCAACTGAAGAAGAGTCTGGTTGAACGTGATCAAAGGAGCAACCTGAACTTCCTACATAAGAACAATAAAGACGTTCCTGTTTTATCTAATGAAAGAGTTAGCACATGTCGTAAAGTTTAACTTTAATTATTCTTAGTTGATTGCTGTTCTATTTGTTCTTGAATAATGATGAAAAAAGTCAGTATGTTTTGAGTACAAAACATACTGACCTTTGTACATATTAATCAAGATTTAAAATGATTAGCTGAAACCATATAGTAATTCAAGTGTTAAAATTTTAGACCTCTACTTACAAAACGTCAATTATGAGAGTTAAGACACAGATTTTGAGAATTTAAATCTGCTTTAAGCACTGCAAATATTAGTGAAACGGTTATCTTTACAGAGAGAAACTTTTAAAGTTCTATTGATATCCAATTTATTTTCAGAAATCAGATTAACTGCAGAAAAATTGTGAACAGTGTTTTAAAACTGTGGTTCATGCATTAGCCAGAGATAAATAAGCTGATTCTGTCATTTTTCTTTAAGCGAAGGCTAGTTTTATTTATATATACAAACAACAAACATGTGTCCTTGGTCAATATATCTCCGAATCCTTGCTCACAAGATGTTTTCAAACACCTTGTAAACAAAACATTGCTTATTTGTCATCGAAATAAGCAATGCCAAAGTACAAGAAAAACTATAAACACAGCACTTTAAGCCCATATCCTGCTAAATAACGTGGAAAAACTGAAACATTTTTCCCAAATTTTACTTATATAAAAGTTAGGATCTAAAGCATGGAATAAACCTACGGTACCAAATTTCAACAAAAATAGAACCAGTCGGAGTTAAAATATAATTATAAAAATATAATGAAGCTGATCTGCTGTGACGCATTCATCCGAAATGCTACTAAGATGGTTGAGTAAAAACATAAAAATAATAAAATCTACAAATTCTTAAATGATATCTCCTGCACAGATCCCGATTATGTTACTTAGTGACATGTAAAGGCAGGGTTCGAATTTCACCAAGGTACACGAAGTTATTGGAGAAGACAGGATTAGCTGATCTCATGGGAAGACCTCCTCCGCTTTCACATTAGGGAAACTAGACTAATGTTTCCGCAATGTAAAAGAAAGTAAATTCAAATGAACCAATTGAAGCCGAAATGCGTCAAGGAGCATATCGTAACCTTTATATACAGTCATAACATAGAATAAACCAGTTAAATTCGTATATCCCTGTTTAACAGATAACCGATAAAAAAAAAGTATTTATTGGACAAAATTAAACTCTGGCTATCATATGATTTAAAAGCAGTAAAATCAAGTTGTCTGATAAAGCGCGATTCAAATTTCAGACAGAATGGTTAAATTGGTGCCTCTTACCACTATTATCTGCTACAAAGATAACCGAGAAATACAAGAGCTTGTCATGTTCCACAGGCGTTCGGCAAAGTGAACTTCGAAAGTAAGAGATAATGGCTAATACGCACTCAACTGTGAGTGCGTATATCGATCAGGAGCTGATTAAATCAGAATCAAGGGTGAAGGCTTATCGGAAAAGTATGGGCCACGTGCTAATTACATTGTACCGGCGAAATCATCGCCTCACCGATTCCTCATATCTTTTTGTAGTCGAAGGCCTACAAAATGAACAGCAACCACAAGTAAACTAATTTACCTGTGGCTGCTGTTAACAGATTTCCTTCCCTCCAAGGTAGAGAAGGAAAACTAATTTAAAACTGAAAGTTATCGATAATAAAACGCCTCCAATAATTGTTTCCTAACTTAATTATATTTAAGATTTCTTAATTGAGTTATCACCTGCGATGTACGACATTATTGGTGAAAAATTGCGAGTTTCTATAGAGTGATAGAAGAATTTAGTGAGGAAATATGCTTGTTCAAATATCGGAGTTCAAACCGTGGAATTTAACACGGACAAAGTTTCTACAAAATTAAGAAAGCAAAAAACCGTATTTTTTTATTAAATGTTAAACTATTTCTTCTGCTAGTTGTCATAATGCATGCTGATTGTTTCATTTTTTCCCTTTATTAACCCTTTTTTCCTTCCCTGCCCCTTGTGTGGATTGGGTGTGTGGCAGAAATTCGCATCTCACACTTTAGGTCAAGCTGCCATCTTAGTTCCTCTGTTTGTCGCTGCATCCACCATTGGCGCTGCAAACGGTAGCTGCTTTACTGCCGGAAGGTAAATGGTTTTATTGTGTTCTGCTTTTTAAAATTTGCATATATATAGCAAGAGTTTACACGCAGGCATCTTTTTTTTTTCCCTACAATGTTTCCAGACCTAGGTAATATTAAATGAATTTCAGATTCAAAATGGCGCCTTTAATTCAATGTACATCTTGTGGCAATTCTAAAACGAGTTATGAATTCAGTTATGTGTAATGCATGCTGCTGTTAACAGAGAATGCTGGTGTGTTGTCATTTTGCGTATTCTTACTAAGAAATTAATTTGAAATGGGGAACCAAGAACTTTTTTATATTTTTTATTTTTTCTATTACTCCATTCCGATCCTGCAATTTTTTATTTAATAATGTCATTGAATACGCATATCCAAAATATACCCATGTGTTGGAACTTGGGAAAAAATATCCGTATAGCAAAGAGTGTAATGGATGGTGATAAGGTACGAGAAGAAAACGAGTTTCAAATCCAGTGAAATGCACTGTACATTGTATTTTCTTGAAATAAATTTGTATTTTCTCATTAACACCAAATATTAAAACCACATTCGTAGAGATAATTTTTAATATGATACATTAATTATTAACGGTAATTACTGAAAAGATACTCAAACTCGTAGTATTTCTTTTCTAGCATCTTTCTAACGTTTCCTCTCTAATGCTGTATTCTTCTCCTGGTGACGTGTTTCTTTCTTTCTCTCCTCCTACAGACTTGGGGAGTTCGGGTGCTGGGTGTGATATCTTTTGTGATGCCCTTCTCTGTGGCGCTCTCAACCTTTGGTGCTGGAAACGGGTCTTGCTTTACCAGTGGCAGGTGTGCAATTTTTTTTTTTTGCTTTATTACTTTAAATAATTTACCTTCTGAGTAAGCTAAACAATTTTCGATGTACACAATAATCTTCTTTAACTACAGAAATAAGTTATGAATAAGACCGCCATGTTTTAAGTTTATCAAACTCCATTTGTTGTACTTTCCTATACCTAGTATCTGAAATTCTTATTGCTATGGCCTTTTTGGACGACAACCGGAAAACTGAAAATTTTAGGGGTTGATTCGACGACCGATCTGGAATCATTCAATTTAGTATTCATACTCCATTAGTCACTTTTGAAGTTGACTCATGGAGTGTAAATACGAAACCAGTTCAAATATATGATATACTCGTATATATAATGTCTACAGGAAGATGAAAAGTGTTAGCTTGTTATATAGACGAGTATTAAGACGTTAGCTAATTCAGTTGATTTTGGGATTTTTTAAATGTAATCAGTATAACAGTGGAATTCTCTCTCTTCAATTATACGCAACAACATAGTCAAGGAAAATCCCTCTCTTACTTCCACAATAAGTTCTGAAACAGAATTTTTTATAAACTAATTAAATACAACGTTTAAACTCGCATGATATTCTGTCGATCATGAAACTCGTTGACAAAATTTGTTCAAGAAGAATGGATCTTCACTGGGCATTAATGGTGGTTTTGGCAGTACTGTTTTTAAAAAGTGCAACACCAGAGTAATTTTTAACGCACTAAATACGATAAGTTAAATAATTCGAACGAGTTTTGACGAATTATAATTTTTAAACTTGATTTTTAGTGAAATACAGAAAATCAAATTATAAAGGATGAATAAATTATTCAGAAAAAATTGCTCAAGAAAAAAAATTTTCATGAGCAATAAAGCATGCCACCAATAATAAACCTGGTTCGGGTATATTTTTTGAAGTATCCAAGTGTGTATACAAAAATTATATTTTTCTGAATGTAGTTAAAGTGTATATTTAACCATCAATGGCGAGAGCATTTTTCTAAGAAATATAGAAACGAAAGATTGTATTAAATGGATACGTACCTTAATTTATAAACAAGTACGTCTCTCCCTAGCAACAAACTTCTACAAATATATTTTTTTAAAATCTCAATGCCCATTAAAGTTCCTCGAAGACGCGAGGAACTTTAATGGGCTTTTTTCACTCCGTGGCTGAGTTAGTCGGTCTCAGGAGTAGATAGAAAAGTTTTTTTCCCCCAGAAACTGGGGTTTTTCTGTCCAGCAAAACAGGCAAACCGACCTGAGAACACACGCAATTTACAGACACAAATAAGGGTTTATGTATTGAATTACGGGTAACCCTAATATAATAATTTAATTTTTAATTCGGCCCTCACAATAGTCCAAAAACTTGGACAGAAATTCGAAGCCTGATGACATTCTTTTTGCACAACCCTCTCGATCTGTGCAAACCTTGTCTGAATTATGACTGTTTTGTTTGAAAAGTAAACCTTCACAACATTGTACATATTCATAGAACTCAGCATTATTCGTAATCGTCTCAAAACAACAGGCCACCATAAATTATCGAAAGCTGACCTGTCAAAAAAAAAATCTCATAATATAAAAAGAGGTAGCTTCATCTACCGTCTGCAGTAACCTATATAGGGCATCTTCGATTGATCTCCCTGGTACAAAACCAAATTGCATTTCAGACACCAGTCCTTCGTCTTGGTAGTACCTTTTCTTCAGTCATTTAATTACTAACCGCTCATGTAATTTTCAAGCAACTGATAACAGTGCAATCGGTATACATGAACCAATACCATCTGCTTCAAAATCATCAGCACAGCAAAATTTTAAATATAAGGAAAACGACCTTCTTTCAGACATTCATTAAAAACCGACCTCAAAACTTGCAGTTTTATCCTAAGAAAATTTTTCACTACATTCACCTCGATTCCCGAGGCTTTGGGGCGCCTCCGTAGCCAGGTGGGAAGGAGCAGCAGTGCGTAGCACACGCTTCTTGATTAGATCGGGGTTCGAGCCCGTCACCACCAAATACGGAGGATGCGGAAAGGTCAAGGAATGACCACCGCATATCCCGGAGCAATATGGCCTTAGTTGCTAATGCTCCTAAAAAAAACCAAACCAAACCAACCGAGGCTTTGTTGACTTTCATAGCCTTTAATGCATCATCCATAAAATCTATATCTCTTTCACACATGATATATCATTCTCTGTCCTAGCTTTCCTATGATAATCACCTTACAATTTTTCAATGTCTTTTCTATTGTGTCATGCCAACCAACCATATTCAATCCCCCCCCTTGAATATCAATTACTGTATATCCTACTTGCTCCACATTCGTCTTATCCATGATAATCTTATACACAACTCAAGCAAACAGATGGTTGGGTGGATAATTCCAACTTTATCGAGTGGCTATCACTGCAGCACCGTCGCGGTGAAGAGCACGCATTCGCTGAATGAAATGGAGGGTTACTTCTCGTTAAGAACGGTATGGACTTTTAAGGACTATTTTCACTCAATCACGACTGAATTATTCATTCTCGGGTGAGGGCTCTCATGGTTCCTTGCTCTTCTGCTCCGCGAAACTCGAATTTTGTTCCACCAACATGAAATGCATATGGCATAAAGACAGACAATGGACTCAATTGTGTCCTAATGCTGGGGACAGTCCAACATGAAGCCCACAATAATGGATGAAATTTATCCAACCAATACTTTCTGTCGAAAGGTACTGATAATAATGAAATTAAACTAAAATGCAAGCATTATACTCATTTATGTGTTATTAATTATTACACTGTGGAAGCTAGTTATAATTAGAACAAACTACCTTCATCTAGGCTCGATTCTTTAGACAGCTACAATCATCATGCACCCATACAGCAACAGAGAGACACGCAAGGACCTTCAGCCGCATAACTTCGACTTCGATCTAATTTTGATCAGTTTTAAGTTACAGCATATTCCCCAGACGAAACTACAATAAACTCTGTAAAATCTGGCACATTTTACAAAAAAAAAAAAATAATAATAATTAAAATCCGAAAATAACAGATAACTGATAAGGTAGTCTTACAAACATTTTATAATTTCCTTTTTCTCTCTGAGGCCATATAGCTTTAGCAGTAACTTTTAATTTCTGTTTTTTGGTGCCATCTTTTTTAAGTAAAGTTCATAACTTAGCGCAAACTGCCCTTAAAGCACAGCTATGTGGCTGGGTCATACAGCGCTTTCGTGCTGATCCGTTTACCATCAGTGCAGAACAGCCGAGAGAAAAACAGCCGGAAAAATGTAGGCTTCATTAAATCTATGGTTAATCTCTACCATAAACAGCAATTTACTGATGCTCACAAACAAACGATTTAATTTCACTCAATCAAGGTTTCTTCTTTCGCCATTATAACTACAGCGCAAGTCATACAGCGTAAAGTGCATGATTAAAGTAGGGAAAAAAAAACGACAGACGGCTCAAAATCACTCATTTGGCTTCCCACTTCCTGATAACGCTATGGAAGAGAAGACGTTCAATCTGTATTCCCAAAAATAAGTCATATCATTTATCTTTTCCTTCTTTCAGTCGTCAAAATAATAAAAAAAAAATCAGTAAAAAAATGCTTAAAATATTCGCAACTTGTTAACCAACCATACCACGATCCACTAACGTTTTGGTAATTTGCTCTTATAGTATCCTTATTGAGAATTACTGCCACGCCACAACATTGAGCAGCAGAACTGGACAACTTTGGCAACAAAAGCAATTATTCAATATTACGTAATTTTGTAATTAAAATTAGACTCGATTCATTTCGAATGATATATGATACATCTTTGTAGGTGCAACCATAAGGGAAAGATCATAGACAAATATATACTCAAGAGTGGTGTTTTGATAATGTATAACAGACTCAAGGACCCCAACTAACTTAGTTACTAGCAAAAAAAAAAAAAAAATTCATCTCATTAAATACATATTTAATAACCATTCCATCAGTATTCAGGGCAAAAATTATACTATTTTGAACTTTAGAGTCCGAGTGCGCCAAATGAATTCATATCTGGCTTAATGTCCAAGTTTGTTGATGATACAAAGGTTGGCAGGGTGCTTAATGACAGTAATGATGGTATGCTACTGCAAAAAAGATCTAGAAAAATTAGACAGATGGCCTGAGAAATGGCAACTGAAGTTTAACATTGACAGAAGCAAGGTACCGCATATGAGTAGTAGTAATTCCAGAGTAACGTGCCAACTTTGTGGTACTACACTCAAGGTACTGTACTGGAAAATGGAAAGGACCTGGTGATAATTGTGCAGTCAGATATAAAGTTCTCTGAGCAGTGCACACAGACTGCCAGCACAGCTCATGGGGTTTTGTCAATGATATACAGGAATTTTGCTAGTAAGGATAAGGAGGTGATTATCCCTTTGTAAAAAGCTATGGTTAGGCAGCATCTTAAGTACTGCATATTAGTCTGAAACTACTGTCATTGTAGGAAGGATGTAGAGCTGCTGGAGGGGGTACAGAGAAGGACAACATTGGGGAGGGGAACTAAGGGGTGCTCTTACCAAGAGAAACTTCAGTTCTTCACGTTGCATCGTCTGCAGACTATGCAACTGCAAGGTGATCTGATTAAGTTGTTTAAGGCTTTGAATGGCTTGAGCAAATTCAGTGCTGATGGGATTCTTCCTCAGACTACGCACATGAGGGAACATAAATTCAAATTGCGGAAGGACGGTTGCAGAATAGATGTGAGGAAGTTTGACTTTAGCCAGCGGGTGGCTTATTGCGGGAACAAACTTCCAGCTATTGTTGAGGAGGCGGGTAGTTTTAATAAATTCAAGGAAGAAGACAACGGAATGGATAGTTGAAATGGGAATTTTTTTTTTTTGATCTGGCTGATCTGTACGCATTCTTTCTTGCACAATTTGCCACTACTAATACTATCTGCTGTGTATATATCACTGGCCATTAATTCATTTTATCACTTGGAACTGTTGTATATTATATATCAGATATATCGTATTATGACAAAGTCAATTTGTTAAACATGAAAATATATTTGTTTCACCAAATCGATCATGATACTTTTTTTTTTTTAGTATAGATGTGGTTGAGAGGATATTAACAGTTATAAATAATGATCCGTACAATAGTTATAGGAAAACTGTTTACAATGCGGATGTGATTGCAACTCTTTATCACTTCACAACTTCTATACTTTATCCATTATTCAAATTTTTTAAAATTATTTTTCATCCATCGTCACTTACCTCTTATCTCCAATTATGAAAGTTTTAAAATTTTTATTTTCACTCCCCCTATGATTCGTCCCCATCTACACGCCATTTTTTATTCCCTAAGCTACACTACTTCACTCCAAAATTCAAATTTTCGGATGTTTATTTTTTTGTCATTAAATCCCCTCCAAACCCTTCCTTCCTTAAGAAAAAAAATAATAATTCGCTAAGGTTTACCTCTCGGTACTAGGTAACAAGATTCTTTACAACAAAGGTAAACTGGGAACCATCCTTCTTACTCTTATAAGGGCATGCTGCACGGTTAGTAATCCAGCCCTTCAGGTTCTTGTGGGCGTCCTTCCGCTCGATCTGGAGGTTATTCGAAGGGCCTTCACTACTGTCTATCAAGGGGCATACCAGCAACCCTTGGACACACTATCGATAACCTGAATGAAATCAGGCAGGAAAAGAAACAAATTGCCACCCCTACTACTTCAGACTTGGGAGGACAGACGGACTGCTACCGACAAGGGCCCAATCACCAAGAAATTTATACCTTGTGTGAATGCCATATTTTCCAAGTCTCCAAATTGGTTCTCTCCTGGTCTTTATCCCACCTACCTTATTACCGTACACGGATCAATAAACCACAATCCATGGGAATTATTGACAACCCCTACTATGTATGTGGTGAAATAGAAGACTGGAACCATCTAATATACACCTGTCAACACTATGAGGACCTCCGCAGCATCCTCGTATACAAGACAACCCTCAAGGAAATGAACACTTATTCATCACAGAAGAAATTAACCCCAGAGGCTCACATCTGGTGAGTACGGGCTTGGCACACACACACACACACAAGGTCCTGAGCTGGATATAATCACTCTTCTCTTTCTTGGTGATTTCCTTCTACTTCTCAGGGCAACTCAGAAATTTTTTTTGGCTGGTGCAGCATAAGCCTCAGGCTTCTTTGTACCATATGGCTTATAATAATAATAATAATCATAACTACTATGAGTTTACCAAGTTTGCACAAGCCCTCTTCACAAGACGGAGCACCCTATTGCCAACGTAGAATAAGAACACTCCAAACATCTGATCCTAACCCAACTGGCCAACCAATTTTAACCTGGATAGGATCAACTCGCCCACGGGCCACCTGATTCATCAGTAGCGACTTACACGCAGTTCTCTTGCTGTCTTATTTATCCTCCTCCCCGGGTTCCCCTTTCACCTGATGGCACTTATTGCTCCATTCATAACCTGGAGGATGCCTTCGCCTACATCCTCCATACCTCTAGCTATATCCTCCTTTCTTGCGTACACTCTGTACTTCCCCGACTCTACCTTTTTTTGTCTCCGTCCAGAAGCTCTGACGACCTTGGCGGAGACAAGCCAGAAAATAATGAGCAGCCTGGCTACCTCCTAGTGGTGTGTGCGGCCAAATGCCAGGACACACAACAGAACCCAACTAATACGAAGTCTTCAACACACAACACTGTTCTGGAATTCAGTGTTCTGTACTTCTTCGCAGAGTTCATATGGCGCAGATGTGGGAACCACAGGAGGCGCCTGACCCTAATACTATGCACACTATGTATTGCCAATGAATAAAGTTGGTTTATAACATATTTCCGCAGACTTTAAAGTACAGCTTATAAGTGTGAGTGGGTGGCCAATTATCCTGAAACGGATGATCGAGAATTTAATTACGCACAGGGCAGAAGCAAATCACGCTATTTGACAGCCTTAAAGAGGTTAACTCACACCTCCAACTGTATTTTCCTTTCTATTAGAACTGCTGACTTTGAGAAGAGACATCCCCTAAGGTTATACGCGATAAACATAAATGGATGCATCACGGGAAAGATAAAAGCTTATATCTTCCCCTCAAAAATTTCAACCGGTATTAAACACTTTCTTCTTCTTTTTTTTTTTTTTTACTTTCTATAGTAATGGGGGGGGGGGGAAGCTGGTTAGCGATTAACTTTTTGAATATCCCAAACAACAATACCGGCTTATTTGCATAACAAAATATTCCACTACTTAACAACTTTTTTTTTTTGTTATTATTATAAACCTGTTCCGTATTCATGAACTTCTACCAGTACGCATCGCAGCACTTTATCAGAACCCCCCTCTTCTCCTCCCTTGCATTATGTAAACTGTGAATGACCCCTACTAGGTAAAAGCGATTCAAATCTATTTCTATTCAAAAAGAATGACTTTCGACAGTCCTAAGAGTTTATATTTTAAACAGAACTTGGCGAAGTGACATCAAGCAATTTTGCAAGCTTAATTGGAATTCCTTCAGCTTGTATAAACTGAAAGTTAAAAAATTAAAATATTATTTACAATTGCTGAACATGGCTAAATTTCTCAATCGAATTAAAGACTTTTTCGACTGAAGAGAAAATAAAAGACAAACCTACATTCCACTCATTTTTCCAGCTACAAACAACATACGCTAGGTGTCGTTCTACTAAATGGTTAATAGCATTAATTGTTTAATAGATTTTTAATACTTGTGCTGGTGTGTATAAAGATTAGCTAAAAATAATTACATTATGAAAATTTCTTACATATGTACACTTTATTCAACTTTAATTAAACCAATTTTAATTTTTAAAACAGATCAAATGAAACGATAATTCATCTTATACAAAACACATTTGTTTCTTATGTATCGTATAGTATTCAAGCACTTCAAATTATATAGCATTAGAAAGAAAGTAAAAAAAAGCGAGTGAGAGATAAGCTACCTGAGAAAATGAACTATGCTAAAACATTAAGCCCTGTTAAGGTTCACAGCTCAACTTTTAACCGTTAAAAATCCAAAAGGAAAGCACAAAATGTCACACGGCGAGCTCACTTACATTTTCTGTTTTGTAGATTGGCATACGTTGCTGCGAGAGAAGGCCACCTGGTGGACATTTTGTCGTATCTCCACATACGAAGATTCACTCCATCTCCAGCTTTAATATTTAATGTAAGTATTGGAATGAGTTTGTCCTCATTTTTTTATAATCCATTTCTTTTAAAAATACAAGAATGCCTTACTTTGAGTGCGGGTACTTATTTATTAAAATGACACCTAAAACGCCCTGTTGTTATATGAAATTCCCAGAGAACGTTATCAGCAACTTTACGAGAAACATAATTGATGATGCACAAGGAACTTTTTTATTTTTATTTTGACAATATAATTAGTTAATCTCAGGGTGCATCAGGAATGACAGAGACATGCTCCATTGAATCACTTCAAATCATATAGCGGAGAATGGTGAAAACAAAAAGAAAAAATTCCAAGAGCACTTTGTTATTATTATTATCTGTTTATTTCTCTTTCGAGACACCCATAAACAACATGTAGCTAGATGGTGTGGTTACATTATTTCAATATTTACATGCATATTTACATGAACTTATTTACAAAATTTGGAGATGAAAAAACACAGAGCATGTGGTTAATAAATTAATTACTAAGTAGTTTTAGTTAATTACTAAAAGCTAAATATTATTATATAAATTATTAAATTAGTGTTCTTATTATATTTGTACCTGCTGGTACACATATAATAAATGTAAGTATTAATTGGAATTCTATCCTATTTCTATCCTATACATTTTGTCTGTACATAGTTTCTCTGGATCTATATTTAAATTATTAAAATAATTCACAGTATTTGCTGGGAAGAATCTACCCAGAGAGTCCAACTGACTCAATTCGCACTTGAGACTTGGTTCTTCCCTGTTTATTCTCGGTCGTATCATCCGACGGCGAGTGATCACGTTTCCCACTTTCGGCGCATCTATTCTCTCCGTTAGTAGCTTTGCCAGAGTTAGGATGTTTCTGGTTATGATGATATACTTCCAGGGTGTGATGTCAAGATTGGAAAACAAGACCGCTCTTTAAATGGTAAACGGTTTCCCGGCGATCTTATTTACTCCATCTCAGGAGTCAGTATTCTACTCCTAAGAAGGCCTTGATGTTGTTCTCGGGGGCCGATGACCAGATAGTCGATGCGTACAACGGAATCGGCGTAACGCATTTAAGGATCTATTGAATCATGAGGGCTTCGAAGACCGGTGAGTTCTTGTCTACTGCTCCAGAGTGCTGCGTATGTCTTTTTTCTAATGTGTTTGAAGCGAGGTATGAAGTTTAATTTTCCATCCCACTTAAGGCCAAGGTCGACATGTCCGGGGGATTTTTGGACTCTGGTATTGTTCATAAAGATCGTAATTTCGTTTTTCTTCTTTTTGTTGGCGAAGGTCATTTGGGCAGTTTTCTTTTCATTAAGTTTCAGGCTAATGTAATGTAGATATTCTTCTAGCTTCCTGATTGTCTTGTTTGCTTCCTCGGATAGACGAAGTGCAGTTTCTTATTCTTTAGAGATAACAAAAAATTTCAAATCGTCTGCATATGTAATGAATTGTTCACAGTTTTGAGCTAAAAATGGGGCTAGTGCTATTGCGAAGGTCCTTGAGTCCTTGAGGTTGGTCCTTGAGGTTGTCACAGACATTCTCTCAGATATGCCAGACAAGCTGTTCTTGCTACCTGGGAGTCTAAAACGCTGATGGAACTGATATTCTGGGTGACACTTAAGTCAAGTGGACCCAATTTCGGCGAAGTCCGGACGGTCTATGACAGCCAAATCCTCTGCTTGCACCTTCACGATGGTGGGACTGTTAGTATTCCTGGGTATAACCTCCATGCACAAGTACATGGTGGGTGACCACCCAGGTATGTACCAACGTAAGCAGGGGTCGAGGTGTGCCGCCCACACCACATGGAGGAACGCCGCCCCTCTATGTTACCAGGCAGTACTAGGTGGTAGATGACTCTCATCAACCGGTGAAATACCACCACTTTGCTTATTGGAGGCTTGAAGTGGTGGAACCCATGTTTAGTCTCTACAGCTAAGTTCCGGTCAACCCTTCCCCATCTCTTCCATCAAGCAGTATGATTGATGACTTTTGAGGTTATGATGAACATCCAGGCAAGATCCAATCTTCCTTACATTTCGAGGGTACAGCTCTAAAACGGTTTTCGCAGGCCGGCCGCTAGTTAGTACACCGGACCGAACCTATTGGTAACTCTCTAGGAGGCTTCCGGATCAGCTAGTGTATAATCTTGCTACCTCTACTCTGCCAGGTAGTGACTGGAGGGAGTCCGAGTAGTGTGTATGCGGGGAGCATTGTCGAGGCCACGTTATGTCAAGGATCTGGGTATATTCTTACCACATGTACGCCATATCCAAAAATTTCATTACTTCATACAGCATGTCACACCCACTTTTTCTTACTATTGAATACACCATGAATTGTCAAAATAATAGAGCAAGCTTATCTGCGAAAAGACCTAAACCTCCCAAGGACTTCCTAATTCATTTCACAAATATACGTGGTCTCAATTCCAATCTCAACGATGTCCATTTCCACTTGCAGTCTTCCAAACCCCATGTACTTTTTCTGACTGAATCTCAGTTATCAGTTGATTCAACTACTGCTCATCTCAGATGTCCAAATTATTTGCTGTATGATTCCTTTCGCCTCAAAGGTGGTACTTATGCATATGTCCGTTCTGATATTCCCTGTCAGAGACTTGGAAATTTAGAATCTCCTCTCTTTGATCTTCTCTGGCTTAAAATCTCTCTACCTCATTGTGTCAAATTCATCTGTTGTCTCTACCGTTCTCCCAACTCCACTAATCACTTGGAGCTCTTTGACTTCCTCTCTTTGCAACTTGACTTTCTCCAGTCCAACTTTCCTAACAGTGAGGTAATTTTCCTTGGTGATTTTAACGTTCACAACTCCAGCTGGCTTCCGTTTTCTAGTTACACCGACCCAGCAGGTCGAGATGCTGAGGCTTTTGCAATTACTAACGACCTAGCACAGATTGTTCATTTACCTACAAGAATACCGGACAATCCTAATCATACAGCCAATACGCTTGATCTTTTTCTCACAAACAACCCTTCTAAGTACACGGTCGAAGTGAGAGGTCCTTTAGGCACTTCAGATCACAACTTGGTGATTGTCTCTTCTCCAATGGAACCTTTATCTCATGGCTATTCCCAACCTCGTATTGTTTGGCATTACAAGAATGCAAAATGGGATGACCTGCGAGACTTCTTTTCTTCTTTTCCTTGGTCTGATTACTGTTTCAAAACTTCTGATGTCAACGTTTGCTCAGATCGTGTCAGTGAAATTATTCTTGCAGGAATGGAATCCTTTATCCCACACTCCACTTTAAAATCTCGTCCTTTATCTAAACCTTGGTTCTCCAACAAATGTGCTAAGGCTGTCCAAGAGAAGAATGTTGCATATCGTAATTGGCTTGTTTCTAATTCTTCAGTTTCATTTTCTGCCTACACCAAAGCTCGCAACAATTGTAAAGCAGTTATTAATCAGTCCAAACTAGAGTTTGAACAGGCTAAGAGTAGAAAACTTGCTTCTTGCCCTAATGGTAGCCGAGCATTCTGGTCTCTTGCCAAAGCTATTGGCCGCAACTTTTGCCCATCTCTGCTCCCACCTCTGTCCAAACCAGATGGTTCTGTTGTCACTTCAGCCAAGGATAAAGCTGACCTGTTAGCATCCCATTTTTCTTCCAGCTCATGTATTAATGATCTTGGTAAAACACCTCCCACCATTCCTAACACGCTCCATTCAATGCCTTCTGTGGTCTTCCGTCAAAAGTCTTCCGACAAGTCTGCTGACGAGGCTACTAGAGACGGTCGTTTTCAAAGCCGCTAAGTGGATTTTTGTTAATTATTGATTTGAAATTATTGTTTTTCTAAAACTTTTGATTTAAATTTAGTAGTATAACATTATTTTGTGATTTTCTGATTAATTTGGTGTATTTATTCTTTACTCGGCCTTGTAATTGCATAAAAGTATCGGTAAAGGTTTCCACGTGTTTCAACTCCGCTAACCGTTCGTAATTTTCCCGCCTTTGTGATACGATATACCGTACTAGATAGCGTTAGTTGAACTTCGTTAGCAGTTAAATTGTACGTTTAAATAAATACATATAACGACTTAGATTACAAACGTAATATAATTAATTTTATTTAACATAATTAATTATACATATAACCACTTAGGTTACGTAACATAAATAATTAGTAAAAACAAATAATTAATACATAACTTGATACGAAAGTTATATAAAGGGATTTCGCAGATAACACTCGTTACTGAAACGTAAATATTCCGTAGATAACACTCGTTACTGAAACATAAATATAGCGTTATAACTGTGTTCGGCAACCCGGTTTAGGATTTAAATTTTGTACAGAAATTGAAATTTTATTGAAAGTAAATCTAAATCATGACTCAAACCAGAGCAGCAAAGCAAAGGGCTCAAGCTAATGGGAATGCTGTGGCCCAGGGGAGAACTGAGGGGGGCAGTTGTCCTCTGAATCACAGCCTTGTAAGATGCACTATTTGCTTGATGTTTGCGGAGCAGTCAAGTATGGGACATGATACTGCCATGGGGGATGTCTTTGTGTGTGTGCGATGCAAGGAGTGTAAGGAGATAAGGCGACAACTCAGCGTTGTTATGGGCCTATATGAGAGCTTGAAGGATAGGGTGGATGCCCTCGAAGGATTACAAGTGAGGGGCCCATCAAGCTCTCAGCTGCCCACACCAATGCCAGAGCTTGCACTTGGTCATCGCGGAACACAGCGGCAACCCCCAAGGCAGAATGCGCTGGTCCCAAAGGAACTAGTAGTTGTTGGTGACTCTATTGTCAGGGAAACGGGAAACATGCTTTGTAAAAAGGATAGGTGGAATAGGACCAGGGTATGTCTGCCAGGGGCAAAGGTTGATGACGTTGTAGAGCGGATATCATCTTTTAAGGGCACAAAAGGTGATATAGTTGTACACGTTGGCACTAATGACATTAAGAGTAGGAGACCGGCGGAATTACTTGACAAGTACAGGTCACTGATGAAAAAAAGCCGTGAATTAGGGTTGAAATTGAAAGTGTCTGCAATTCTGCCCAGACACGATAGGAGGGAGTATATGATGAGAGCCCTGTCAATCAATTCGGCCCTGGAAAGATTGTGCAGGGCTCAAGGGGTAGAATTTTTTTCAGCCTGGTCTGTACTTGTTAACAGGAGAGACTGCTTCTACAGGGATGGGATACACTTAAATAGAAAGGGTGCAAGAATGTTTGCTGATGCTATCGAGGCAATGTTAGGTGGGTCGGAAAACTGCTAGATTGGGGGGATACAAGGACTAATAGATTAACAGTAGCCACTGGCAGAGGTGAAAGTGATTCTTGCACTGCTTCTATTGGAATGAGCCGCAGCCTGGAAAATAAGATGCAGGATATTTCAGAGACTGCTGGGAATCATTGGGGTACAAGTAAACACATGGGTTGTGTTAGGGTAGCTAAGAAAAAGAACAGGTGCATGTATACTTGTGTGTACACCAATGCTAGGAGTTTAGTAAATAAATTTGATGAATTTGAGGTATTGCTCAAAACATCAAAGGCAGATATTGTGGGGATTTCAGAGACGTGGTGTCACACAGATATAAGAAATGCAGAACTGGAATTTGGGGAGTACAATGTGTACAGAAAGGATAGACAGGATAGGAAGGGAGGAGGGGTTATGCTATTAATTAAGAAACACATAAAATCCAAGGAAGTGAAGCCAGTCGACATCGCTGGACAGTGCAGTGTCGAGTCAGTTTGGTGTGACATAAGCATTGGGAGATCAAAATTGAGAGTAGGAGTGTGCTATAGGCCTAATGACTCTGATGAGTATAATAAGAAACTGTTCGGAGAAATAGAGTGGGCCAGTAAATCAGAGAGTCTTATAATGGGGGATTTTAATTTCCCAGATATTGACTGGAATTTGGGGGCTGGTCACTCACACAGTAGCAAGGCTTTTGTGGATTTATTGGATGATTGTTTTCTACATCAGCATGTTCGGGAGGCAACTAGAGGGAGTAATACTCTTGATTTGATTATCAGTAGTGATTCTTCATGCATTCAGAATCTGCAGATAAATGAACCACTTGGTGGCAGTGATCACAGTGTGCTGAAGTGGGAGTTACTCAAAGAGGTAACTACCATTAGGGGTAAAGGGAAGGGGTATTGCTTTCGTAAAGGCGACTACAATGGACTGAGACAGTATTTAAATTCTATACAGTGGGATCAACTGATGATATTGCCAACAGCAAATTCAAAATGGGAAGCATTCAAAGAACTTATCGTGGAAGCTACTAGGCTTTACATACCAACTAAGAAATATTGTTCAAGGTTTAGGCCTAAATGGTTGTCAGATGAACTAATGAGGCATATGGCAGAGAAGAAAAATGCATGGGATACATACAAATTAACACGTGACACGGATGCCTATGATAGATACAAGTTGATCTGTAACCAAGTTACAAAGGAGGTTAGGCAGGCGAAGGCAGATTACGAGAGATCCTTGGCAAGGGATGCGAAGAAAAACAGCAAAGAGTTCTTTACTTATGTAAACTCTAGAAGGAAGGGGATGAATCAGATTGGTCCACTTGAGATCGATGGGTCAACTGTTGATGACCCTGCTCGGGTAGCTAACAAACTAAATGAATATTTTGCATCGACATTCACACATGAGGAGTTATTCAGCGAGGGGAATGCCAGAGGTGTATTCAACTCTAGCAGTAAGCTAGAGAATCTTGTAATAACTGAGAGCAAAGTGGAGGAGAAATTGTTGAAGATAAACACAAGAAAGGCACCTGGGGTGGATGGTATCTATCCAGTTATATTAAAGGAGGCAGCAAAGGAGGTAAGCAAACCCTTAGCCATAATTATGAGAGCTTCCTTGGACTCAGGGGAGGTACCCATTGACTGGAGATGTGCAAATGTGACCCCAATTCACAAAGGGGGATCAAAGGCTGACACAAGTAATTATAGACCTGTGAGTTTAACTTCTGTTCCCGGAAAATTAATGGAGGCACTGTTGAAAGAAGCACTGCAGGATCATCTAGACAAGACTTCAGTTATAGCTAGGACACAGCATGGTTTTGTTAAGGGGAAGTCTTGCCTGACCAATTTGATTGGATACTATGATGCAGTCACAAAAGAACTGGATGCAGGGAATAACTTTGATATTATATACTTGGATCTTAGAAAGGCTTTTGATACTGTTGCACATGGAAGACTGCTGCACAAATTGGAGCAGTGTGGCATTGGAGGCAAGTTGCTGCTATGGATAAAGGGGTGGTTGAGGGGGAGAAGACAGAGAGTGGTAATCAATGGACACTGCTCATCGTGGACTAATGTTATTAGTGGAGTCCCTCAGGGTTCAGTATTGGGGCCTTTATTGTTTTCTGTATTTATAAATGATATTGATGATGGTATATCAGGCTTAATGTCCAAGTTTGCAGACGATACAAAGGTTGGCAGGGTTGTCAAGGACACTACTGACACTATGCTGCTGCAACAGGATTTGGAAAGGTTGAGCAGATGGGCTTCGAGGTGGCAAATGAAGTTTAACATTGACAAATGTAAAGTACTACATATGGGAAACAGCAACCCCAGAGCAACGTATCAACTCTGTGGTACTACACTGACAGTGGTAGAGAATGAAAGGGACCTGGGGGTGGTGGTGCAGGCAGATATGAAGTTCTCTGAGCAGTGCAGACGAGCTGCAAGAGTAGCTCATGGTGTATTGTCAATGATATATAGAAATTTTTCTAGCAGGGATAAGGAGGTGATTATTCCCTTGTATAAGGCAATGGTCAGGCCACACCTAGAGTACTGTATACAGGCCTGGAGGCCTCATTTCAGGAAGGATGTAGAGCTGCTGGAACGAGTACAGAGAAGGGCAACTAGATTGGTGAATGGGACAAAGGGGTTCTCTTACGAAGAAAGGCTTAAGTTTTGCAAATTACAGTGTCTGGAAACTAGGCACCAGCGGGGTGATCTGATAGAGGTGTACAAAGCCTTGAATGGTTTGAGCATGCTCAATGCTGATGGGATTCTTCCTCTAGCTCAGAAAAATCACCTGAGAGGGCATAAATTCAAATTGAGGAAAGACAGATGTAGGATAGATGTGCGGAAATTTGCCTTTAGCCAGCGGGTGGTTGGTGGGTGGAACAGACTTCCATCCCTTGTCGTGGAAGTTGATAGCCTAAATAAGTTTAAGGCTCAGCTGGACAGGTATTTCGAACGAACAGAGGGGTGAAGTGGAAGTGGTTATTTTTATTTATTTATGTTACTTTTTTTTTTTTTTTTTTTTTTTTTTTTTGACTGATGCTGCATAAGCTTGCTTTCTTGCATCAAATGCCTCTACTAATGCTAATGCTAATGCTAAAAGGATATCAGAAGGATTTTGATGAATCTCGATGCTAAGAAAGCTCCAGGTCTTGATGATATTTCTCCACTTGTTCTCAAAACCTGTGCTCCTGAACTTACTCCTATTCTTTGCCGCCTTTTTTCACTTTCTTATTCCAAAGGTGTTTTTCCTTCTGCTTGGAAATTTGCTCATATCCAGCCAGTTCCTAAAAAGGGTGACAAATCCCTCCCATCCAATTATCGTCCCATTGCAATTACTTCTACTCTTTCTAAAGTAATGGAGAAATCAATTAACCGCCAACTCTTAAACTACCTAGAAACGTTCCGTCTGATCAACGATCGCCAGTATGGATTCAGTCAGTGTCGATCCACTGGTGATATTCTGGCTTATGTTACCCATTTGTGGACTAATTCAATGGAAAGGTTCGGTGAAACACAAGTAGTTGCTCTTGACATCTCAAAGGCTTTTGATCGTGTCTGGCATAAAGGTCTTCTAAACAAGCTTCCATCTTATGGTTTGCCAACTGTTTTTAGTAATTGGTTATCCAGTTTTCTCTCTGATTGCTCACTGAGGGTGATGGTAGATGGCTCTCTGTCTTCTAACTTCTCCACTAATGCCGGTGTCCCCCAAGGTTCAGTTCTTTCCCCCACTCTTTTCCTCTTGTATATCAATGACCTTCTTCCATTGACTGGAAATCCTATCCATAGTTTTGCCGATGATAGCACATTGCATTCCACTTTCCATTTTGAGAAACCTTGTCCTGCTCAATCAGCTTCAAGTTTTCGAAAATCTGCTGCCAATTCCTTAAATGCCGATCTTCAGGTAATTGTCCAGTGGGGCAAAGACAACTTAGTTGATTTCAACCCTTCTAAAACTCAGTCTTGTCTTATATCTCGCAAAAAGGATTCTTCTGCTCCTATGCTTATCTTTAGTGACACTTCGATTTCTAGGCAAAATGACATATCTCTTTTGGGGATTACCCTGACTTCTAATCTCTCTTGGCACAAGCACATTACAAATATTGCTTCCTCTGCATCTAAAAAACTTGGTTTTCTCTTTCGCTCTCGGCGTTACTTTTCTTCCAAACAGCTGCTCACTCTGTATAAATCGCAAATCCGCCCTGCCATGGAATATTGTTCCCACATCTGGGGTGGTGCCCCCAAAACCTCTCTCAGGCTTCTTGATTCCATTCAGAAGAGGGCAGTTAGGTTAATTAATGATTCATCTCTAACAGAGTCTCTCCACTCGCTTTCTCATAGACGTACTGTTTCTGCTGCATGCCTCTTCTACAGATACTTCCATGGGCACTGTTCTTCTGAATTGGCTTCTATAATTCCCGCTCTCTCTTTCAAAACAGTCCGAACACGTGCCGCCACCAGTCAACATCCATTTACTGTCCAGCTTCAAACCCACAGAACCAACTTTTCATCTTCCTCATTTATTCATTCAACTGCCCTTTTCTGGAACAACCTTCCTTCATGCGTATTTCCTGAAAATTACAATCTACAGAAGTTCAAGTCCAATGTCAACAAATATCTTCTTTCGTCTTTTCAACCTCCAACCCAAGCACGGTACCAAGTACTATAGGTTCTAATACCTCTCGTGTTTGGGGTTCTCATAAAAAAAAAAAAAAAAAAAAGGTGGCGGACAATACGCCCCCTTGGGGTACTCCCCTGGAGATACAGTAAGTTGCTGTTTGTTTCCCGTTTATTGTGATAATGTCTTTCTTAAAGGGTGGTAGTCAGAACTCTTAAAGTGCTTCCTGAAATGAGGAAATACTCCTTGAGGATTACTGTCATAGCTGGGATAGAGACGTTGTCGAAGGCTGCTGCTACATCCAGGAAAACGATGTCCAGCTGCTGTTTATTATTTAATGCTAGCTGTATCCATAGTAGAGTCTCCATTAAGTTTGTAATAGTCGACTTTCTAGGAAGCACAGAATACAAGTATCGTGGCCTGTCTCCAAAGCAGTGCTGATTGACGGTGTTCAGGATTGCTTTCTCAAATATTTTTTGCAGAGAGCATCCCATTGCGATGGGCCTGAAATCTTTACTGGTTATAATTATCCATCTTTAATTCTTTAAATCGTACTCCAGATTAATTTATAACGGATTATCCAATTAAAATGCATCCAACTTTTCAACAACAAAGGAATACAAAATACACTGGTGTACAAAACTTAAAGACCAACACTATTTCTCAAGGTTACAACCACAAAATCAAACAAAACAGCCTGCGGCGATTTGCATAACTGTGGCCGTTCAGTAGAAAGCTGGTGCACATGCAAAAATTTGAATCGTGATGAGAGGGCTCACATAAACAGATAAAAGCAGCAGTTCAGCAGTTATGTGCAAATTACCGAATGGTGAACATGATTGTTACACATGTTCATACGGTTTCATACAGTGCTGCAGACAACGAAATGGCCAGTAGACAAGATCTACATGACTTTACCCGGGGTCGAATAATTGGGAAGCTCGAGGACGGTCGAATTGCAAGGAGTGTGGCTGCAGAGTTCGGTATCGCCCATAGCATCGTCTCACGTGCGTGGTCGGTCTTCATAACGACAGGTACAGCTGTTCGAAGGACCAGTGGTGGTCGTTCAGGAAAAATAACGCCCAATGATGACCGCTATATGTTCCTACAGGCCAAGAGGGAACGACACCAGACAGCGGGATCTGGTGTCGTTCCCTCTTGGGGTCGAATAATTGGGAAGGAGTGTGGCTGCAGAGTTCGGTATCGCCCATAGCATCGTCTCACGTGCGTGGTCGGTCTTCATAACGGCAGGCCTTTAATATCACTTCTCAAGTTCAACTCCGCATTCTTTGCTACCATAGATTGTCATTCACTGTAAAGCCAATCATGTGATCAGCGCAGATTTATGTGAAGAAAGTCTAGGTTGCTTTGATATATTGTTGACCGGCCACTTAGTGACCAGGAAGCAACAAACACCACGTGAGTCACTTTCTGGTTCCCGTCCCTGTGCCACGAGTAGGCAGGCCTTTAATATCACTTCTTTCAAAAAAAAAAATTATCATCAGTGGCCTGAATTAATGATACCTGCAAAAGAAATCCTGCCTTAGGCAAACATGACACTCACAAGATCCCCCAAAGGGGTAAGCAGTCTGAGTAGTGTAATGCCAGTCTGAGTAGCAATAGACTGATTGTGCTCAGAAGAAATGATCGAAAGTGTATGCAAATCGAACGAGTTGCGCCAAGATATACAAATGATTAAAATACGGGTCCAAACGAGGGGTATCTTCGGATGATATAAAAACAAAGCAGGGAGATCGTGAACTTTAAAGCAACGCTTCTGTGACGCAGTTCACTTCTGTCTCGCAGGAACCGACTTAAAAGTACAAAAAAATTGTAGAGAATGCTGGGATGATACGTTCGACAATATCAACGACTTCAAGAGGAGGGCGGATTATCGGCCTACGAAGAGGCTGGATGATCGCTTTATCGTGTAGTGGAACACGTTGACAGCACCAAAGTGCACAGCTGAGGAAAGTACGACTACTCATCAAATAAATCGCAGAACGCAACAGAGGACACAGAACGGGAAGATTGTCTAAATCGACGACAGATTTACGCTGAACCTATAACCATGCTGGTTACAATCCAACGAGCCGTGACATCAGATGACTCGAATCGTTGCTCGCCGACTGGCAGACGGAGGACTGCCGTGCATTCCGTCCATTGCGTAGATTACCTCTGATCGCTGTCCATCTCAGCGTCTGGAATGGTGCCACGCACGGGACTCCTGGGATGCAGAATGGCGTCAAGAAGTAGTCTTCAGTGATGGTTCCCGCTTCTGCTCTGGGTCCGATAATAACTGCACATACGTGTGACAACGAGGTAAGGTGTAAGGTGTAAGGTATATTGATGTCATGCGGCACCAGGGGTTTCCCCCATCTCCGCGTTGCTTTCATTGTGGGTGTACCAGTTTGCTGGGAATGCCAGAGATTTAAAAGTGTGTGGGTATTGTACATGTGTAATGTCGTGTACCGTTGTTCATCTGGTCATTTAGCCGCTGGGCCCCTGCTGGAGCCCAATGTTGCCCCACCTTCGCCCCGTGGAGGCAGACCAGGAACCCAGTAGACTTAGTTACTCTGGCAGGTCCTGCCGCTTAGTTTCCTGAGATTTCGGCGGCTAGGACCTTTAAAAAAAAAAAAAAAAAAAAAATCATAATATGTATGTATATGCACATGTATATACTCATTTCACTTGTCTGCATACACCATATATTGTATGCCTATACACACCGCTGGGGGGTTTGATATTACATAGATGGATAGGCCGAGACTGGGCGAAGATTATTTTGAGTGTTGCTAAATTTAGTGTGTGGGGCGTTCGCATTGTATATAGATAGAGTAGGAGGGGAGACAGAAGATTGGGGGGTAAAGATAGAAATATGGGAGCGATAGAGAAGATGCCCCCAGTTGGTCAGTGAGGCATGCCCATGCCTCACCAGAGAGGAAAGGGGGAAGGGGGTTCAGCAAGGGGAGACAAGGAGTCTCTGCCCCGCCGTGGTAGGGTTGGAAAGGAATAGAGTCAGGTGCTCGATTTTGGTCCCCAACGAGTCTTGATGGCAGTGAAGCTGCATGGTTCAGGTCCATGTGGCCCTTTCGCAGATTCAGGGTTCAGTCGGTCGCGGAGTTGTAGGCCATGTCCTTTTATTCTCATTGGAAGTATGGAATTTGTTGTGGGAATAGTAGCTTGTCCCATTTAGTTTCCAGTTGTGTTGTTATTTGCTTGTTGGGCTAGTGTGGCTCGGCGTCTGTTAAACAGTTTCTGTCCAAATTCGGTGAATGCCATATATGGTCCTTTATCATCCAGAATGAATTGCTCCTGATCCTTGGGTGAATGTTGTAGTCTTGTCACCAGCTGACAGCGGATGTCGTCGTATTGGTGGCAGTCATACATTAGGTGCGACCAAGTTTCTGGAACGCCACAAGTGCAATTTGGGTTTTCAATTATTAATTATTCCCAGAGTTGTTAGTTTGGCGTTTAAGGCACCATGTCCTGTGAGTAGGTACGTCACAAACAGACCAGGTGCGTACCAGGTTGGTAATTTAGGTTGGAATCTATGTATATTTGGAAAGAATTTATTTGTTATCCGACCTTTAATGGAGACATCCCATCGTGCCTGCCACGCCTGCAGCAAGTGGGTCTGGAGTCTTCTTTTTTCCGCAATGCGGTTATTTCCTGGATCTCCGTTGAAGTCAAGGTGTGTACAAGCATTGCCTTTAGCGAGCTCATGGAGGATGCCTCTCCTCACCACCTCTAGGTCTAAGGGGAGGGTTCCTGCGATGACTTGCAGAGCGTGTGTGCTCACTGTGCTGCAGGCGCGAGTAGCAGTGAGTAGCATGATTCTATGTATGGAATCAAGTATTCTTAGGTTTGCAGCTGTGCTGGCCTTTTTGTACCAGGCACCAGCTGCGTATGTTGCGATTGGTAAGAAGGCTGCTTTATAATAAAACATCATCGTTCTCTGTTTCAATCCCCAGTCTCTTCGGGCAATTCTGTTTATTAAGGCAGTGCAGTTTCTTATTTTTCTTCTTACGTAGTTTAGGTGCGGTTTGAAGGATAAGCGGGTATCCAAGATGACGCCCAAGTATTTGAGCTCTGTGCTGAGCCTTATTGTTCTAGTGCCAATTTTAATTTGACAACGAGGTAGTGAGCCCAATGATCCTAGAGCCATTACTGAACGACATACTGCACGCCCTACTGATGTTATGGTAGTTTCGCCACTGAGCAAATCGCCACGAACTACATTCGTGTTGTTGATGAAAATACTCTTCGTAGAATTTTAATAAACACTAATGCACCAATAAATCTCCTAGAATAGACTTAATACATTGTTACGAAGTCTATTTTATATATTTTGATGAAATATATAAAATAGAGGTAATAAGATATTACCAAAAATATCTTCATAAAAAGATGTTATTCTCTTAAACCAGCTAACTACTTTCTCTTTTCAACAGTGGCCTTTCCCAAAAATCTTTTCCTACTGCCTAGAATTCCATTTTTTTTTTTTTTTAAACTAATTTGGAAGCCAGTAGGAAAGGATTATTGGGAAAGGCCACTGTTGATAAGAGAAGGTAGCACAGCTGGTTGAAGAGAATAACGCCTTTTGATGAATATATTACCAATTAAATATATTCTAGGAGATTTATTGGTGCATTAGTGTTTATTTAAATCCTACGAAGAGAACATTCAGCAGCGACGTGAATGCAGCTAGTGGCGTTTTGCTCAGTGGCGAAACTACAATATGGCCACTGACCAAAACGCTACGAACTGCATTGGGAATCTTACGAGCGGGCAGAAATTGTAAATTCGCCACTTTGCATCAGTTTTATAGAACAGAATCTTTAATTGAAGTACGAGCTACATACAATTAATCCCGTCACGCCAGGGGTTTACAATAAATATTTACATCCACATCCATGCAGACATAAGAAATACATGCATGTTACATAATATACACTGGTGTCCAAAGAAAGTGCATCACCTGAAGTTTCACATTTCTAACTCGTTTTCGCGATGGTATATTACATTAATGAACATCACAAATAGAAATATAAACAAAAGATATTTATTAATAGTTATGGCAAAGCTAAGTAATATTTGACAGGTGCTCTCCAAATATTCCAAAATGAGCATTTCCAACCTTTATACAACAGTTTTGGTAAACACGACAATTATGGCTGAAATGTTATCAGAATTTGCTTCAGTTTATCATTTTAAATGGAAAACAAAACGAAAAGTTCACCAGGTGCAAACTAATATTTAGTTGAACTGCCTCTGGCCCTGATGACAGCAGCAGCACACCGTCGAGGCATTGACAAGATCAATTTCTGAAGATAATCAATTGATTCGTGGTTCCAAACACCAATTATGGCTTCCTGAAGTTCACGAAGGGTCTTCGGTTTCTTTCTGGCAACTGCAGATTCCACACGATGGCAACAGTTCTCTATAGGATTCAGATCGAACTGTTTCCTGGCTAGCTAACAGTTGTAATGGACCGTTCTTCCAACCATTTTTTTTTTACCTGTAACAAATGTAAACACATTACTGTCGAACCTCTAATGCAGAAATGAAGCAGAATTGCCTACTTACACTTTTCGCCCATGATGACAAGGAGTCGTCCTGAAAGATGCAGTTACTTGGCAGGTTGATATGGTCTCTAATGGTTGGCTGCAATTTGCTTTCGAATATAGCCACGTATCCATTGACATTTACGGAAACTTTTATGAACTGCAGGTGATACGAAATGCACTCCTATGTCATTTGGCTGGTAGGGAATTTCACTGTAGACACTACACAGTCTGGATGGTATTCTTCACCACGTTAATCTACGGCGAATCGTTTGTCTCCCACCAAGAAAATAGCTGACTTCCACTGCTCGGGGGTGGTTTCATTTGACATGCTTCTTACACCAAATTAATCGGGCCTTTTTCATTTATTTTTTGTGTGAGGAGGGGCTTCTTCTTAGGACGACAAGTCCATTTTTGAAGAGTCGTCTTCTGACTGTTACTGCACTTGCTACCACTTCTGTACGTTCTTCCCGTTCCCTCCTTTTCAGCTCAGACTAAGAAGCTTTACGGTTTTTAAGGCATAAGCGCCTCAAAACGTGGTCCTGTTTTGGCGTATAGATTCATTTGCGCCCGGTACCTTTTTTCTATTAGCAGAACAAATATTGTTGAGTTTGGAAAGAAATCTACTCACTGTCGACTGATTAAAAGACACTCTATAATGGGAAGAACGTCCTTCCTCACGCAAAGCAACAATAGCACTCTTTCTTCGTGGCTTCAATTGCATGCACGTAACTCGCCATCCTGACACAAGCAAGAAATGACTGCAACTGTTGTATAGGGTGCTTATATAGCTGAAAGTAACAGCTGATGCAATATTACGTCATCACTTAAGCGTGTCAATCTTATCTGATGCAATCTGTAAGAAATATTGCCATATACTGTACTTACGTTATTCGGACAACAATTACAATTTTAAGGGGTGATGCACTTTCTTTGAACACCAGTGTACATCCATATGTATATGCATACAAATACATAAATGATTACATGAACTGTAACCACATAAATTAGCAATGAGATATTAAGTGGCCGAGTGACGAGCTAGGCAACTGTTGTCGACCGGGGTCAAATGTATAGCGACTTTTAGCATATTGAGGACACTTCTGTGGTGGACACGGGTGATACTACTATTGGAAGGCAAAAGCGCAGTTCTAATTTTTAGGGTAGCGAGGATTCTCTTTCTGCATTTTTTGTTGTTTACCACTTCTTGGAGGTCACTGTCGATCGCTTGCAGTGAGGGCAGCATTTGCTTTGGCAGGAATCGGTCGGTAAGTTCTAGCCGATTATGGTCTGCTAGTAGCCGTGCTGAAGGCTAGACATAAAGGGGGGGGGGGGGGGGGAGGAATGCGCCAAGAGTAGTGATCCCAGAAATTTTGGCCCATTTTTAACAGCCAGAATTTGGCCACCAAATATTTTTTTAAAGTTTGATTTTACAGCCGAGGCCCATATCTCTGAAGCGTATAGTACTGTAGCTTATAGATTTGATACGATATACCTTTTTATCAGTATGGGTCTTTGGTGTGGAGCAGCTGTTGCTTGGCGACCCAGATTAGTGAAGTCAGCCTCGAATGTATGAGGTTAACATGGTCGGTGATGGATAGCTTGTGACGTTTCAGGTGACGTTTCAGAATTCTTACAAAATCCCATCATCAGATGCTATGGGGTTGGATGGGGGAAAATAAAAGAACGCTTAACAACTATGTAAAATAAATTGGTAGACAATTAATCAAAAGTAATTACAACTAAAACCTTTAATTTTAGTTTTAATTACTTCAACTTGATTAAGTTGAAGTTTAATGAACGCACATCAACTTGCCTTATAACAATCTAAAAAAATTAAAAGATCTTAGTTGTAATTACTGTTTTATTAATTGTCCATCAACTTGTTTTTCGTACATAGTTGTTAAAAGCTGTATTCCGTCCCAGTCTGGGGCGGAATAGAACTTCATCATCATTATCTGGGACTCCCAGATAATGATGATAATGGGGTTCGGTAAGAATCCCGAAATGTCACAGATCACCAGAATAGAGTATTTTTATTAAGGTATTTATCCTTTGATTGAAGATCTCACATTGAGTTGCCTCGGTATTGGATCTCAAATAAACAACTCAGAAGACAACTATAATGCGAATTATAATGCAATGATTACCCAAATGGCCAATTTTGTGTTTAATGTCCTCTCGGTTGGCTCTTGTGAATAAGCATTAAAGCAGCGCGTTGTCTATAAATTGCGAAAGTATTTAGAATGATTTGTCTCCTTTTAGTGTAGAAAGAAATGGGAGAACCCTGCGCTTGTGTGTTTCTCCTGCATACATAAGTCTCAAACCCGGGTATTTTCCACATCATGTGGAAGAATAATAAATGGATAACTCTGTATAATTTTTCCAAATCTCTTTCAAACTTCAAGTCAGATACTTTCTGTGTAATTGGTTAACAAATGAAATGCAAATACAAAAAAAAAAATCTAAATTCAAAAATTCGCATTTACCTATATTATATTTTTATTACCATTTAAGTATTTAAAAATAGGGAACAATTCATTTCTACTGTCTACGATTTCTCATTTAAAGAACTACTTAAAATCAAATGAGTAATGAAATTTTTCTTCAGGCATTCCTGGCCACATGCATGATCATCCCAGGAGACATCGGAAGTCTCATCGATTTCTTCAGCTTCACAGCGTGGCTATTTTATGGGGCGACGTTTCTAGCTCTAATTGTGATGCGGTGGACAAAAAAGGACGAACTTCGACCTTATACGGCAAGTATCCTCCAACCGTCTTCAATTAATGTTATTTGAAGTCTTTTGATTCAGGAACTGTCTTCTTATATAATTTCAATGATCCCTCTAGGTTCCGCTAATAATTCCAGTGCTGGTGTTGATAATATCCGTCTACCTCGTGGTTGCTCCTATCGTTCAGGACCCACAGATCGAATATTTATACGCATCGCTTTTTGTGTTCTCCGGTCTAGTGTTTTATTTTCCATTTGTCCACTACAAGCTCCAGCTTCACATAATGGGTGAGTATCTATTAATTTTAACTATTTAGACATAGGTCTAGGACAACATCTTACATATTTTCGATATTATTATTATTATTATTAGTCATACGGTGCAAGAAAGCCTGAGACTTATGCTGCAGCAGGCAAAAAAAAAAAAAAAAATAATAATTTCTGAATTAGAGAGAGAGAGGAATGATGATATCCAGCTCAGGACCCTGGGTGTGCCAAGTCCATACTCACCAGATGTGAGCCCCCTGGGGGTAAATATCTCGTCAGTATGCAGCTTAGATCTTTACAATGGCTACCTGTCTACAGATGCGAATCCAAGCACAGTCTAAACCGAATTTGGGCGATGGCACCCACTTTAAATAAAAAGCAATATAGTTCTCCATTGACAGTGCCTTTTATTCAGAGTAGCGATCGATGCACTAAGTAGCACCCCCTCCACAATGTGATCAATGCGCTAAGTAGCAAATGTAGCTTCCTCATAGCTATGCACAGAAAAGAGGTTATGCCCGATGTGTGCAATGATCTGTGACTGTCTATTAAGTGATCGGCTTGTAAGTAGCTTTAAAACTGTTTTCAACGAGTTATAATAATTGCAGCGCTTTGCGTGCTAACTCCCCCATCTCATTCCTCTTAAGATTCACTGCAACTTTCGCAGAAAAGAATGAGTCACTGGTGTCTCATCTACATCAACAAAACTTCCGTTAAGAGATTTTCAGTTCATATGCATTATTGCAAATAAAGAGTTGGGAATTAAAATGCAATTCATTGAATTCGTATAAACCACCGCTAGCATGCAGTCCTGACCACTATATAACCTATCCAATTATATTGATGGATTTTACAGTGGCGGACCAAAAAACTGCATCGCCTTAAACATTTACAGTGAAACGTATAAGATATTGTTTGATTAGTCATTTTGTTTGTCGTAAAGCAAAGGTATTGCGTCAGATAACGCTTCTATTGCATCAGTCAGTAACTGCAAGGTATTGCATCATCCGTTTCTATAAATACGGCGTTGGAAGGGTATACACGCTCCTGTTTCGCGAAGGTGTAAGCATGGCTCCATATGTTCAGTTGACACCAAGAAAAAAAAGTGTAGTTGTTGCTCTGTCCCAGGAAGGGTTTTCTACGCGTGCTATCGCTGATAAAATAGGCTGCCACCAGTCAACAGTATCCCGGGTGCTGAAATTAAAGCGTGATGTGAAGAGAAGGCCTGGGTCAGACCGTAGAGAGTGAATACACCTTCCCAACATCGATATTTGAAACGGCTATGCCTTCGTAATCGCCATGTGCTCCTGATCTAAATCTGGACTTTGAGATGGTGTTGAAGTGCACGAACTATCCAAGACGGCTTTCGAAATGTGGTCTGCATGCTTATCGGCCCAAGAAGAAGCCTTTGTTGACTCAATAAATGATGAAGAAGCAACTTGCTTGGGCTAAAACGCATATTTCAGGACAAAAGAGCAATGGGACACCGTTATCTTTTCTGACGAATCGAAATTCAACTTGAATGACTCGGATGGGAAGCGATATGTCAGAAGACGAAAATCGGAGGCATACCATCCTGATTGTATAACACAGACTTTAAAGTTCCCTGCCGGTCAGATGGTCTGGGGATACATAACAAGCAAAGGGGTGGGGCGAATTAAGTTTATTAACGGAACTGTGAATGCAAAAACCTACACTGCTACCTTGGAAGAGTGCCTGCAACTCGTTATTAGGGATCACCACACAGGCGTCCAAAACTGCATTTTTCAACAGGACTCAGCACCTTCATCATCATCATCATCATCACAAGCCATTTTCAATCCATTGCAGGATGAAGGCCTCTCCAGCAAATTTCCAGTTCCTTCTGTTTTGAGCACTGGCCATCCATTTACTACCCACAAACTCATGAATTTCATCTATCCATCTCCGCCTTTGTCTTCCAGGTTTTCTTAGGTACCATTCTGTTATTTTCTTAGTCCATCTGTCATCATGTCTTCGAGCTATGCGTCCTGCCCAAGACCATTTTAGTTCTTTAAGCACCTTTTAGTTCTCAGCACCTTGCCACACAGCAAAATTGATAAGTTTTAAGCTACAGTTGTCTCACAAGGCTTAAAACATACTTATGTTTTCCCTCGTTTTTCTCCCTTAAGGTGCAGTCATACCTCAGAAATGCTGGAATTACTGTGTTGGACTGGCTCGGCAACAGCCAGATTTGAACCCTACTGAAAATTTCAGGTACATAATGTCGTTTAAAATTGCTCAGAACCCAACAAGTAAGATTCAGCCGCAGGAGAGCATTGTAAGGGTACCACGAAATTGGGAAACCGCATATACAGCAGTTGATTAACTCTATGCCAGATCTTTGCAAGGCTGTAATTGCAGCTCGAGGAGGAACAACGAAATATTGAAGACTTATTTTGCTAATTTACAGTACATAATACTATTACGTTAATTTGTCATTGCAGTTTATACACGTAAATGCAATAAAACGTATGTTTAGTTATCATGATTGCCATTTGCATGATTTCTCATATTTCCATTAATTACGTATTTTCACCTTTTGGGAAGATATTTATGGCAATTAGGTGGAGTCTTTTTATTAGATTTCATTCACAGAGATATATATCCCATCTAAAAGATGCATTTCGAACATTTTTGCAAGCCACAATGCAGCGCAAAACACTTTATTTGCAAAATTCACAAGCGATGCAGTTTTTTTGTCCGCCACTGTACATGAACAGGTTGGAAAACCTTAGCTGTTATAATAGGAGCATCGTTAGATTCGGGTGAAGTCCCTATAGAGGGCGTATTCACTTTTACATATACAGTTTTTCGGTAAGATATTTTAAATACAGTATTTAAAAAAAAAATTGAATTATGGAGCACAAGAAAGGGAGTCCCGCAAGTTCTCCAGCCAAGTTTTAGAACATGAAAGGTTTCGGAGAGCAGAAGCTGTTCGACAGTGTCTAATTTGTTACAAATACTTCTTGCATTTTGAAAGACAATTCGAATGTTGGTATCCCTAGTTTCCGCAGTTGGTACAGGTCAAGAATCTTTTTTAATGTCCGTATTGGTCTACTGTGCGTTGTAACGTGTACAGTAATAGCCGACATAGGTCTAGTGCCCTGGGGGTTGTCACCACATTCGCCTTGGAGTTGCGTTGATTGAGATGAGGGCGTTTTGTTTCCTATAGTACGTTTGTTATCAGCGGAATAATTGCACATCTTCAGTTTGTTGGACAGGAATGCGCTGTTTTTGTTTTTATTTTATTTTTCCTAAAGAAAAGTAGCATTTCTTCTAACATTCAATTAACGTCATCTCCGCTACCATTATGACTACCTTTTTTTTTTTTTTATCAAAGTTTTGATTATCCTTCCTAGGTGAATAAAATTTCTGTGCACGCTCATATGATGGTCAGTAATTGATTAGTTGAACCCATCATTTTGATAGAAGTGATATTTTTATGTAATGTCGACTAAATAAAAGTTAGGAAAATTTTAAATCAATGCGCCGATGCGTTTGCTATTTGAATAATCATTTCGGCTGGAACATTTGCAATATACTGATTCAAGAGAAACGGGCCCTTTGAATTCCCCCCCCCCCCCTTATCAAACACAAATCAGTTACAGCGAAAATCAGTGTCTAACTAAACATAAAGCATGCATTTTCTGCTGCACTTAGAATAACACCGAGCTCCCTCCAACTGGCACGCCAATGTTACAATGCAAATGCCAAATGTTACTTAATTTGGCCTCGGACATGGTTTAGAAGTGATTTCACATTACAATGCATTTTTGGGGCACAGACAAGTGGCCTCCGTAGCCGAGTGGGCAGGAGCGGGAATACAGTAGCATATGCTCCTTGAGTAGACCGGGGTTCAAGCCCCCGACTGCTAAATACGGTCGATCTGCCAACCCGCTCTGGACCAGCATGGCAGATTATGATCCATTTCCCTCAACATGAATTGTTGAGGAGGCTTCCATCCTGCAGTGGGTTGGTAATGGCTTCAGTTTAAGGTATATGTACTGCAAGATTTAAAACCTCGCGATCACCTTACCCGTAAAATTTTTTGCCAAGAAATGCTGACTCAGATCGATCATGTTGAGGACTTTATTCACAATTTATGGGTCTGATGAAGCTTGCTTTAATCTAAACCAGGTGCATCTAACTTTTTTTGGCTAAGAGCCAAAACAGATAAAAAGCTGAAGTTTGCAGCAAGCAGGTTTTGGTCTGCAAGTCTCGTTCCTTAAATTAAAAACAAAAGTCCACCAGTTATTATAATACTAGTCCTATTATATGATTATAATAATATTGTTAAATTAGAAGGATAATGCATGAGACAGGGGAAGGCAATACAAAAAAATCGAATATTATTAAAAACAGATTTTCAAAATTCAACATAAAAGTATATTTAGGACACCCTAGTTTTAAAGTACCAGGACATGCAAAGTTTGAAGGCTACCTGCATGGCTGTGAGCTACCCAGTGTGAAGAAGCGGGCCACGCATGACCCATGATCTAAACGGTTTTGTAAATAAACAAGCTTTTGTTAATGGTCGGAAGAAAACCCTCGCAAATGCCACCAGCAACCATTGCACTGTGATTGGGTAAGAGTTTGGTGTACAATTTAATCTCACAGCATTGCCATATTTAAATGGCAATGTCATGTAAGGTATTGGTAGTAGCTGTGATGTCAGGCCACTATGCTAACATGATCACAACTTTTTGATTGATGAACTAGATACTCGATTTCCTCAAATTTATGAGGGCCAATTGGTATCAACAAGATGGTGCACCATCTCATATCACCAGGGTGGATGCCGTAAGAATGCTTTTAATACCATTTCCAGGAATGGTGACATTTCTTTGACTTCAAGGTTCTGTAGGCTCCTCAGCATGTGACTTTTTTTATGGGGGAACTTAAAAAGCAAAGCCACATCACCCATACAATACAGAAGAGCTGAAAGAAAGAATTCATAAGAAACTGCCAGAGCTCCTTTGGAGATGTTACATTGCATCATGGGAAACATGCGTGGAAGATTAGAACATGTGCAGAAACGGAAATTGGAGAAACCTCCATTATTGTGAAACATTAGCATTACCAAAGGCATATGATGCAAGAAAGCAAGCTAATATAGCATCGGGCAAAGAAAAAAAAAAAAAAACCCTTATTTCACCCATCCATTTGCTCCAAATGTTTGTCAAGTTCTGCCTTGAATCTATTTAAGCTATCAACTTCTACGACAGATGGAAGTTTGTTCCAGCAATCAACCACCCACTGGCTAAAGGCAAACTTCCGCACATCTATCCTACAATCGCCTTTCCTCAATTTGAATTTATGCCCTCTCAGGCGATTATTCTGAGCAAGGGGAAGAATCCCATCAGCATTGAGCATGCTCAAACCATCCAAGGCTTTATACACCTCAATCAGATCACCTTGCAGGTGCCTAGTCTCCAGACACTGTAATTTGCAAAACATAAGCCTTTCTTCGTAAGGGCAACCCTTTGTTCCATTCACTCATCTTGTTGCCCTTCTCTGTTTTGGTTCCAAGAGATGTACATCCTTCTTAAAATGAGGCCTCCAGACCTGTATACAGTACTCAAGGTGTGGTCTCACCATTGCCTTATACAAGGGGTTAATCACCTCCTTATCCCTGCTAGAAAAATTCCTGTATATCATTGACGAGACACCATGAGCTACTCTTGCAGACCATTTGCACTGCTCAGAAAACTTCATATCTGCCTGCACAATTACCCCTAGGTCCTTTTCGTTTTCTACTGCACAATTACCCCCAGGTCCTTTCGTTCTCTATCACTGTAGTACCACAGAGTTGATACGTTACTCTGGGGTTACTGCTTCCCATATGTAGTACTTTACATTTGTCAATGTTAAACTTCATTTGCCACCTCTCAGCCCATCCGCTCAACTTTTCTAGATCCTATTCCAGCAGTGTACTGTCATTAGTGTCATTAACAACCCTGCCAACCTTCGTATCATCTGCAAACTTGGACATTAAGCCTGATATACCATCATCAATATCATTTATAAATACAGAAAAAAAACAACAATGGACCTAACACTGAACCCTGAGGGACTCCACTAATAACATTAGTCCACAATGATCAGTGTCCATTGATTACCACACTCTGTCTTCTCCCCCTCAACCACCCCTTTATCCATAGCAGCAATTTGCCTCCAATGCCACACTGCTCCAATTTGTGCAGCAGTCTTCCATGTGCAACAGTATCAAAAGCTTTTCTAAGATCCAAATATATGATATCAAAGTTATTCTTTGCTTCCATTTCCTTTGTGACTACATCATAGTATCCAATCAAATTAGTCAGACAAGACTTCCCCTTAACAAACCCAAGCTGTGCCCGAGCTATAGTGTCCATTGTCATCCATTGATTACCACTCTGTCTTCTCCCACTCCACCATCCCTTTATCCATTGCAGCAATTTGCCTCCAATGCCACACTGCTCCAACATGTGCAGCAGTCTTCCATGTGCAACAGTATCAAAGGCTTTTCAAAGATCCAAATATGCTTTGGATCCAAAGAATAACATCAAAGTTATTTTTGCATCTAGTTACTTTGTGACTACATCATAGTATCCAATCAAATTAGTCAGACAAGACTTCCCCTTAACAAACCCATGCTGTGTCCGAGCTATAACTGAAATCTTGTCTAGATGATCCTGCAATGCTTCTTTAACCAGTACCTCCATTAATTTTCCTGGAACAGATGTTAAACTAACAGGTCTGTAATTATCTGTGTCTCCCTTTGATCCTCCTTTGTGGATTGGGGTCACATTGGCACATCTCCAGTCCATGGATACCTCTCGAGTCCAGGGAAGCTGTCATAATTATGGCTAAGGGTTTGCTTACTTCCTTTGTCGCCTCCTTTAATATAACTGTATAGATTCCATCCACCCCAGTTGCCTTTCTTGTGTTTATCTTCCACAATTTCTCCTCCACTTTACTCTCAGTTATTACAAGATTATCTAGCTTACTGCCAGAGTTGAATACACCTCTGGTATTCCCTTCCCTGAATAACTCCTCATGTGTGAATGTCGATGCAAAATATTCATTTAGTTTGTAAGCTACCTGAGCAGGATCATCAACAGTTGAACCATTGATATCAAGTGGACCAATCTGATTCATCCCCTTCTTTCTAGAGTTTACATAAGTAAAGAACTCTTTGCTGTTTTCCTTTGCGTCCTTTGCCAAAGATTTCTCCTAATCTGCCTTTGCTTGCCTAACCTCCTTTTTAACTTGGTTACAGACCCGCTTATATCTATTGTAGGCTTCTGTGTCACATGTCAATTTATATGTATCTCTTGCATTTTTCTTCTCTGTCACATGTCTAATTAGTTCATCTGACATCCATTTAGGCCTAAATCTTGAACAATATTTCTTTGTTGGTATGAAAAGCCTAGTAGCTTCCAAGATTAATTCTTTGAAAGCTTCCCATTTTGAATTTGCTGTTGGTAACATCATCAGTTGGTCCCACTGTATAGAATTTAAATACTGTCTCAGTCCATCGTAGTCGCCTTTACAGAAGCAATAACCCTTCCCTTTACCCCTAATGGTAGTTACCTCTTTGAGTAAATCCCACTTCAGCACACTGTGATCACTGCCATCTAGTAGAAGTTTGCAGATTCTTAATGCATGAAGAATCATTACTGATAATCAGATCAAGGGTATTACTCCCTCTAGTTGCCTCCCGAACATGCTGCTGTAGAAAACTATCATCCAATAAATCCACAAAAGCCTTGCTAGTGTGTGAGTGACCAACCCACAAATTCCAGTCAATATCCGGGAAATTAAAATCCCCCATTATAAGACACTCTAATTTACTGGCCCACTCTATTTCTCTGCACAATTGCTCATTATACTCATCAGATTCAGTAGACCTACTCTCACGCACCTACTCTCATTTTTCCTTTTCCAGTGCTTATGTCACACCAGACTCAACATTGCATTGTCCACCAACATCAATTGGATGCACTTTCTTAGATTTTGTGTTTCTTAACTAACAGCATAACCCCTCCTGCCTTCCCGTCATCTCTATCTTTTCTGTACACATTGTACACCCCAAATTCCAGTTCTGCACTGCTTATGTCTGTGTGACAGCATGTCTCTGATATCCCAACAATATTTGCTTTTGATGTCTTGGCCAGCACTTCAAGGTCATCGAATTTATTAATTATACTCCTAGCATTGGTGTACATGCAAGTATACATGCACCTGTTTCTACTCTTAGTTACCCTAAAGCCCATCAGTGGCGGATTTCCGCACAGGCGCACGAGTCGCGTGCCTGGGGCCTCTTAAATAGAGGGGGACCTCAAATCTCAGGTCTCAAAAAAAAAAAATTGTTTCATTTTTAATTTTCACACTCATCATTATTACCGTTACTAAATAAAACTGTAATTTAATATGAGAAGTTTGTAAACTCTTATGCGAATATCCCTACATATTATATGAAATATCTATGCGAACTAAGTGAATCTGAAGTAGAATACGTATTATCATTAATGCTTAGTTGTGCCATTTTTTCGTTTAAACATTAGTTAAAATATGTATGAAAGAATTGCGCAACCAAAATTAAAACCGCAACACCAAATCTAGAGCACGTGCTATAGTAAAAACGTAAGCATAGAATGCACACTGTAGTGGTACGGAAAATATTTACAGGGGGGGGGCTTAAAATTGAATTGCGGCTGGGGCCTCTCAAGTGCTAAATCTGCCACTGCAGGCCATGTATTTATTTGTTCCACTATGACTGCAGCCCATGTATTTATTTGTTCCACTATGACTCCCAGCAGTCCTGGAAATTCCCATTGCTTTGCTTTCCAGGCTGCTGCTCAATTGCATTTCAATAGAAGTAGTGCAAGAATCACTTTTACCTCTGCCAGCTGCTACTGTTAATCTATTAGTCCATGTATCCCCCAAAGCTAGCAGTTTTCTAACCCATGAAACAGCAGGACCCCCGCAATTCATCAGACCAGGCAATGTTGTTTTTCCCATCCTCCATCTCATATTGTGTTCTGCAGTGAAATTATTGTTTTTTGCTGATAGGAGTGGAACCTGGTTTAGATAACCTATCTATGACAAAATAAGAGTAGTGCATTCTGAAATGCCTTTTAGGTTACCACTGTTGTAGCGGGTTGTTATTTGGCTAAATGTAGCCCTTCTGTTACCCTGCACAGGTCTTATCAGCCTCTGTTGGCTTCTCTCATCAATGAAACAGCAAGCTGGTTGATATTATTTGATTACTGGGCCAATCTTGATACCTGAGACACAGATGTATGTGACAACCCAAGCAGAGTTGCAGTTTCCCAAATACTCATAACATACCAATATGTGTGGTATCAACTACCGTACAACATTCAAAGTCAATTAAATCTGTTGTCTTGCCCATTCTTTATTATTATTATTATTACTAGCCATATAGTGCAAGGAAGCCTGAGGCTTGTGCTGCACCAGCTAAAAAAAAATTCTGATTTACCCTAAGAGAGAGAGAGCAGTAGAATGGAATCACCAAGAAAGAGAAGAATGATGATATCCAGCTCAGGACCCTGCGTGTGCCAAGCCCATACTCACCAGATGTGAACCCCTGGGGTTGTTGCCCCAATATATCAGCATACAGAATCTCAGAGATTCTGTATGTATTTTACATAAAAATATTCTACATTAGTGTAATGTTATTCCTGACCTCACAAAAGGCTTTTAGTTTTGTTTGTTGATTTGTGTTTATTTTTTTTTTTGTGTCCCCTAAAGCACCATAACATTTCCCGCTTGAATTAATATGTAAAGTTTTACCTGTATTTTATATATGAACTTTGGTTCCATCATGGATTCTTTGTTTAATGTTATTGGGATATGAAAATCATATATTCAGTTAACAACAGGCTATATGAGACTCTACTGCTCATTATGTTTTAACAGGCTTGGAAACCTATCCCCTAGTTCTAACTTAACTATAAATTGAATCTGCATTCTCAGTTATTTCAAGTTTAGATTGGGCTCACTGTGTAGGTGTACAAGTTTCATCATCAGTGCCACTCGTGTTATTTTTTTTCCTGCCACAACACAAAACAAAGTTAATCATTAATGATGAAGTCAAAATGACACAGCATGTGGAGGGTAAATATTCATTTTATAATATGATGCACTTAATGAGATGATTTGCATTATATTTAAATGTAGGCTGAAACCTCCACATGTACTGTTACATAATTTATATAGTTAAACATTTGATGTGTACTTTAATATTAATGTAAATACTTGTACATAGTCACGTTTTTTAAATACAGTATAAAAAGATTCTGTATAAAATATTTATGTACAGGGACTTGATTGTGATTCTTGAAATACACAGGAATTACAATTGCACATATTTTAAATTACGCCACACTGAATTAGAACAAATTTGTTCTTTGTATATTCCATTCTGTTTTCTTTTATTTTACAAATTTTTCACCCTTCTAAAGAAAGCATTAGCTGCACAATTATCAAGTTTATTTTTTTAAAATCTAATATCAGTATAATCACATACACAATTATATTAAGTTTTATTATACATAACTCCATTTATTATACATATATATATATCCCAGATATATATTGAAAGTATTGAAACTTATTCCATTATAAGTTTGAATACTTATATCCCATATAAAGTAAATAGGAATTTTGCTGTACAATGAGTGGTCAAATTATTAGAATCACTATACTAGAATAACTTTTTTATTCAATTATTTAAATTTATAAAATTAATTCACACATTAAATATTACAATGTTTTCTTGATATTTCCAAAGAGATAGACATGTTGTCATTAATAATTTATATATCATATAATCATGGGCACTGGCAGCATGGTGCAAGGTGGTGTAAGTGCACCACCTTTGGATTTTGAAGTAATACACAATTTTTAATATTTCATTAATTTATTGAAACATAAGTTATTGCATGTATTCGAACATTTGGTGAACAAAAAAATTATTCCCACATGCACCTTGCAAGATATCTTGCCAATACTCATGCATATAATACTTTAAATTTCAAATTAAAAAAAAAAAAAAAAACAATCAATGAAAACAGGAAATGTATTTCATAAAAGTAATATTTTCCTTTCTGTCCTTTGGCTAAATAACTGCTAAAATCCCCTCAGGTATACTATAAACTCATGTATTGCTTACATCTTGATCTCTTGTTCATCATGCTACGTTGAAATAAGTTTCAAGTGAACTGTCTCCTCCTGGAGATTGCACTAGTAGAGAATTTCACTGGAATTTCCTTGTTTCACAAGGTTTTACAGATATTTTCAGTAGGATTACAGTAAAAAAATTAATTTTTACATGGTAAAAATTAATTTTTTTACTGTAATCCTACTGATGCACTACCCCACATAGAATACACTGTGGCATCGTGAAACCAATTTCTTATCCAAGGAATTAGTCATTACTTTAGATTTCATTATTCACTGGACAACGTACAGACACAATGTTCCCTTTTCCACTTATTACAGATTATATCACTACTATCTGTGGATGTTTTGCTGTTTGCACTAACAGTCCAGAAGATCCAAACTGTCAGTTAGGACCTGAAATGGGAATTTGTAATGGCACTGAAATATTTTGTTTAACTTAATTTTGATTTCTGTTGATCATTTTTTGCATAAGTTTGGACTTTCTTTATGGAAGATATAACCTCAATCCAAATTCACACAGAAGTTCACCTCTCAGGACACCCAGAAGGCTGTGTCCCGACAAGTGAACTCCTTCCCCTTCAGATGATTTCAAAGGAGCTGATAGTCTTTTTTCTGTTTCTTTCAAAATTTAACAATTTTCCTATCTGTTCTTGGCATCCTCCCCCACATCTTCCTAACAAAGTTCTTCATTATTTGAGCAATCATTTTCTTCCCCAAGGTGTTAATCAATTGCTTTTCCCATATCTACTTAGAAAATTATTAAGGGAACTTAAAATAATTCAAAACTAAGATAATGAAACTCAGATCTCTGTAGATGAAAAATCACTGGAAGTCCATCAATTGGCAACCCCCTTATACATATATATTTTAGATTTATTTTCTTAATGTGTTGTTCACAGTGTTTGTTATACAGTAATGTAAGTTCACATTTGTTTTATCTTTTATAAGAAACACTGCATTTAGGTGTATAAATGGAAACAGAAATTTAATGTATAATGGCATAATTATTGTTTTTATGACAAGGACAAAAAGTGGAACAATAAATTTTGCCAAATATGAATAAGCAATTAAGATATGGTAGAACATACAAGAAACAGTGTAAAACTGGCAATACTGCAGACATATAAGTGTCACACCAGAAGATTTTGTTTTTTGAAGTTGTTGTTGGGTTTTTTAAACACATTGGTAACTTAGACCATGTTGTGCCATTGTGTACTATGTTTGTACTGGTGTGTGTTCACAGGCTTATTTGCATGTTGTATGTGGGCCTGGGGCTGAAAAACACAGAACAACTTATGGGGGAATCTTACTCTCTCCACCTGAGATTTGCTAACTAAGGTGGAAGGAGTAGGGTTTTAGACGAAGAAGCCTTTAGAAATTCCAAATTCCTCCTGTCTACAATGGGACTCAAATCAAAATGAGGTCTCTTTCGGAATGAATTAAGATTGCAGTAACGGATGTACCACAATTTTTACCAGAACACACAATTACATTATATTCTTGTGAAAAGGATCAGTGGGGAGCTGAGATTTATTACTGCTTGAGTGTACAATTGCAAGAGGATGTTATTACTGACAACTTTGAGTGGTTCATTCCAGAACAGACATAAATGGGTGTTAAATGAAAAATCAAAGGTATGTCATTAGCCAGCAACACTGACATCATGAAAACAATAACATCCACAATAAAAATTTCTCACTATCTGTAGGATGAACAAAGGAAAGGGATGGTCAAAGGAATTTTTACATGATAAAAAGTATAGAAATATTACCATATTTAGCAATAATGTGGGTTGGAACACAGTAAACCCAAATGCACGTACTATTGCACTCCTGCATTTCACTATGTCATTCTCTTCACTGAACCAGAAGCATTTTGCATGAGCTTCCATAAAGTGATTGCAAGAGTGTTGAGGCACTTGTGTGTGCCTGTTTGTCTCTGCAGCTCAAAGCAAAACATATTATCCAAATTTCTGCTCTTTTACTTCAATTTAATGAGGGAAGGTAAAGTATTTAGTATTAGTAGAAGGAAATTATGGTAACAGTAATGGCATTTGCCATTTAGAGCCCGTGCCCACCAAATACGGAGGATGCGGAAAGGTCAGAGAATGACCACCGCGTATCCCCGGAGCAATATGGCCTTTGTTGATAATGCTCCTAAAAAACAAATAACAAATAACAAACAAGCCATTTAGTACAAAGAAGCCACGGGCTTTTGCTGCACTGTAAAAAAAAAAACCAAGTCGATACAAAAATACAAATTATATGCTTTCTTCCTCACACAGGTAACTATCCAGTTGACCTTTAAATTTATTCAAACTGTCAGCCTCAACTACCTGCTTTTCTTTTCTTGCTGGCTAAAAGAAAACTTACTACAGCCTAATCTAAACCAAAACCCCTGTAATTTGAATTTATAGCACCTAGTTTTGGAATTTTTTATAAAGGAGAATTTCACCTTCATTCATTTTACTCATCCTTCTCAGAGCCTTATAAACCTAAATCAGATCACCTCTGAGGTGCTCTTCCACGATAAATGATAGAAGTCTGTTCCACCAACCAACTATCCGCTGGCTAAAGGCAAATTTCCGCACATCTATCCAACATCTTTCCTCAATTTGAATTTATGCCCTCTCAGGTGATTATTGTGAGCAAGAGGAAGAATCCCATCGGCATTGAGCATACTCAAACCATTCAAGGCTTTATACACCTCTATCAAAACACCTCGCAGGTGCCTGGTCTCCAGACACTGTAATTTGCAAAACTTAAGCCTTTCTTTTTAAGAGCAACCTTTGTTCCATTCACTAATCTTGTTGCCCCTCTCTGTACTCGTTCCAGCAGCTCTACATCCTTCTTGAAATGAGGACCCTGCTAGAAAAATTCCTGCATATCATTGACAAGACACCACGAGCTACTCTTGCAGACCGTCTGCACTGCTCAGAAAACTTCATAACTGCCTGCACAATTACCCCCAGGTCCTTTTCATTCTCTACCACTCTCTATCAGTATCTATCATTCTCTATCAGTGTAGTACCACAGAGTTGATACGTTGCTCTGGAGTTACTGTTTCCCACATGTAGAACTTTACATTTGTCAATGTTAAACTTCATTTGCCACGTCTCCGCCCATCTGCTCAACCTTTCAAGATCCTGTTGCAGCAGCATAGTGTCAGTACTGTCCTTAACAACCCTGCCAAACTTTGTATCGTCTGCAAAGTTGGACATTAAGCTTGATATACCATCATCAATATCATTTATAAATACAGAAAACAGCAACGGATCCAACACTGAACTCTGAGGGAGTCCACTAATAACATTAGTCCACGATGAGCAGTGTCCATTGATTACCACTCTCTGTCTTCTCCCCCTCAACCATCCCTTTATCCATAGCAGCAATTTGCGTCCAATGCCCGACTGCTCCAATTTGTGCAGCAGTCTTCCATGTGCAACAGTATCAAAAGCCTTTCTAAGATCCAAATATATAATATCAAAGTTATTCCCTGCACTAGTTCTTTTGTGATTGCATCATAGTATCCAATCAAATTGGACAGGCAAGACTTTCCATTAACAAAACCATGCTGTGTCCGAGCTATAACTGAAGTCTTGTCTAGATGATCCTGCAGTGCTTCTTTAACCAGAGACTCCATTAATTTTCCTGGAACAGAAGTTAAACTCACAGGTCTATAATTACTTGTGTCAGCCTTTGATCCTCCTTTGTGAATTGTGGTCACATCTACACATCTTCAGTCTATGGGTACCTCCCCTGAGTCCAAAGAAGCTCTCGTAATTATGGCTAAGGGTTTGCTTACTTCCTTTGCTGCCTCCTTTAATATAACTGGATAGATCCCATCCACCCTGGGTGCCTTTTTTATGTTTATCCTCAACAATTTCTCCTCCACTTTCCTCTGTTATTACAAAATCATCTAGCTCACTGCCAGAGTTTACTTCCCCTCTGGCATTCCCCTTCCTGAATAAAACTCCTCATTTGTGAATGTAGATGCAAAATACTCATTTAGTTTGTTAGCCACCTGAGCAGGATCCTCAACTGCTGAACCATCACTATCCAGTGGACCAATCTGATTCATCCCTTTCCTTCTAGAATTAACATAGGTAAAGAACTCTTTTCTGTTTTTCTTTGCATCCTTTGCCACGGATTTCTCATAATCTGCCTTTGGCTGCCTATCTCCTTTGTGACTTGGTTTCAGACCAGCTTATATCTATCATATCTAAATTAATGTCACCCATTAATTTATATGTATCCCATGCATTTTTCTTCTATGCTATATGTCTCATTAGTTCATCTGACATCCATTTAGGCCTAAACCTTGAACAATATTTCTTAGTTGGTATGTAAAGCCTAGTAGCTTCCAAGATAAGTTCTTTGAATGCTTCCCATTTTGAATTTGCTGTTGGTAACATCATCAGTTGGTCCCACTGTATAGAATTTAAATACTGTCTCAGACCATCATAGTCGCCTTTACGAAAACCAAAACCCTTCCCTTTACCCCTGATGGTAGTTACCTCTTTGAGTAAATCCCACTTCAGCACACTGTGATCACTGCCACCTAGTGGCTCCTTTATCTGCAGATTCTTAATGCATGAAGAATCACTACTGATAATCATATCAAGAGTATTTCTCTCTCTAGTTGCCTCCCGAACATGCTGATGTAGAAAACAATCATCCAATAAATCCACAAAAGCCTTGCTAGTGTGTGAGTGACCAACCCACGAATTCCAGTCAATATGTGGGAAATTAAAATCCTCCATTATAAGACTCTCTGATTTACTGGCCCACTCTATTTCCCTGAACAGTTTCTTATTATACTCATCTGAGTCATTAGGCCTATACCACACTCCTACTCTCAATTTTGATCTCCCAATGCTTATGTCACATTACTTCCCTATCTCTACAGGATAACATTCGATAAATCATCAATAAGACACATCTTTCCTGGCTACCTGTTTACACTGTTCAGAAAACTTCATATCTGCCCATATAACTCCCAGATCCCTTTCTTTCTCCATTGTTTTTAATTCAACCCCACCAAGTGCATAATTTATTTGGGGGTTGCTATTCCCCAAGTATAAGACCTTGCATTTAGGAGCATTAAAACATAGCTGCCACTTCTTTGACCATCTTTGAAGTCTGCTCAAGTAATCCTGAAGGATTGCTACTTGGCACTGATCATTAACGACTCTGCCAATCTTTACGTCATCTGCAAATTTTGACACCACACCTATCATCTTGGTTGATATCATTTATGAAAATGAGAAATGACAGGGTTCCAAGAACTGATTGTTCAGGGACCCTACTCCTGATGTTACACCAATCTGAAGAATATCCATTAATCAAAACCATCTGCCTTCTGCCCTCCAACCACCCATCTTAGAATCTTACCAGTAATTCCAACCTGTTCAAGCTTACACAGTAACTTCTCATAAGGGACCAAGTCAAATTCTTTACTAAAATACAAATAAACTATGTTGAAATTGTTCCCTAAATCCAGCACATGAGTATCTCCATCAAAATAGCCTAGTACGTCAGTTAAACATGATTTTCCCTTAACAAAGCAATGTTGCATGTCCTTCAGAATGCCATATCAGTCTATATACTCCTGGATTGCACTCTTAATCATTGCTTTAATTTTTTTAGAAAATTAGAAGAAATGATTAAGAGTGCAATCTTAATCATTGTTTCTAATTCAGAAGCAATGATTAAGATTGCTTCTGAATTGGACAATTCAGAAGCATTCTGAATTGTCAGACACAGTAGACTAACTGATCTGTAGTTACCAACTGCACCCTTAGAACTGCTTTTATGTATTGGCACTTCTCCAATCTTTTGGATTGGAGAAGGCCCCTGAATCCAAATATGCCCTCATAATTAACCTAAATGGTTCAAACACTCCCTCAAAACTACAGGGTATATGCCATCAACTCCGGGGGCCTTACTTGCTTTTATGCTCAAAAGTTTTTCTAATAAAAAAACCAAACTGCAGCCATTATCAATCAACTGCAGGATGGAAGTCTCCTCAACAATTAATGTTAAGGGATATGGACCATAATCTGCCACGCTGGTCCAGTGCGATTTGACAGATCAACCGTATTTAGCAGTCAGGGGCTTGAACCCTGGTCAACTCAAAGAGCGTGTGCTGCTGCAGTTCTGCTCCTGACCACTCGGCTGTGGAGGCCTTTTCTAATAGTCATCTGTAATTACATCATTAATTTCATATGGCTCAGCCTTCCTCAGCAAGGTCTTTCGTCAGTAAAGACCTACGCAAATACCTATTCAATTCATTTGTAACATCAGCTGGGTTTATCTAAGACTATCCTACACCCATTGCACAAGGGTCTGATTTGATTAGCTTTGTTCTTCATTGTATTTGCATACATGAAAAATTCCTTGTCCTGTTTCTTTGCTCTCTTAGCTAATGATTTCTCATATGCAGCTTGGCCTCCCTGACTTTATTTGTGGTACTATTATTACAGATCAACTTGTACCTGTTGTAGGCTTTGTACTTTTCATTGTTCTGTAACTGTCCCATGCTATCTTTTTCTACTCTATTTAAACAGCCAAGTCTGCACTCATCCATTTCGTCATCCTCCTCCTGCAAATATTTTCTTAAAGGTATGTATGCATTCATGGCTTCTGTGATTTTTGCTTTAAAAGTATTCCATAATTCAAATTTACAATCCCTTGGCAATCCACCCAATTCACAGATGCCATACAGCACCTTAAACTGTCAAAAATAGTGGAAATATTTCCTCAATAGCATTGTCAAACTCTTCCCTCCCACTCCCATTCATCGTAGGCGCCTCCGTAGCCAGGTGGGAAGGAGCAGCAATGCGTAGCACATGCTTCTTGATTAGACCGGGGTTTGAGCCCGTCACCACCAAATACCGAGGATGCGGAAAAGTCAGGGAATGACCAACGCATATCCCAGAGCAATATGGCCTTAGTTGCTAATGCTCTTAAAAACCAAATAACTAACTAACCCATTCATCGTTATATATATATCAAAAAGGCAAAGTCCTGACTTGCTTCAACATTACCCAACATAAGCGCTACTAGAAAAAGTACATGTCTACCACCATTAGGATTTGGGCTAGCTACCATCTTCTAGGATGTAAGCTATTGCTCATGTCAATTTCTTGGAGAAGAGTTGTACCATCAGTGTTGGCACTGTGGTGTTCTGGGGAATTCTTTCAAAGTTTTACAGAGGGAACATCATAATCCTGTCAAGAGAGGATTGCTTTTTCAGTGACAGTGGACATACAATAATTGCCACAACCCTTGAAGTGTTCTGATAGTCACTATACATTCTCTATAGTGTGGATTTGTTTCTGTGTAACTATCACTTTTGTTTAGGCCTCTGAAGGATTGTCTCAATATCATGTTTCATGCATTAAAATTGCGAAGGATAACATGAATGATTAGTTGTGATATCAGCCTACACAATTTAAGACTGGTATCAAAAATTTTTCACCTTGCTGGCAAGCACTGCAATGTCATGTGGCTTTGTATATTTCTCTTTTAAACTGAACATTGTCTGGTATAAATTTGAATGACCTTCACATAACTAATTGATATAATTTGTTTATTTAACTAAATAAAACATTTACGTAAACAAAATATTTTTATTTGTATGTCTTAAAAACTTTAGCTCCATTAAAAAAAAGGCTTGCTTGCACCATATGGCTAATAATAATAATAATAATAAAAGAGTTTTTCTAATAAATATCTTTTCTTTTGCAGGGAAAGTTACGCTTTTTTTCCAGTTGCTTCTGGAGGTTGCACCAACTCAGTACATGCCAGATTGAGGACAATTTGAAAACAGGGTCAAGAATTTAAATGCCTGGGATCAGTATTTTCATTTATTTTGGACAATAACGCCGAAGCGTAAATATTTTGGATCACATTTTTCCGATTCAATATTTCTCTGTGATGGCAAAACTGGAAGCTACAGTGGGCATGCTGTCTAGCAAGACTACAAGTTCTTGGATGCCCCGGTGGACTAAACATACAAAGAAATCACCAAGCAACCCACTGATGTTTCTGTGTTTATTTTTATGGGATATCAGGAGGCTGTTAGACATAGAAATCTATATTTAGAAACTAAAAGTGTATATTTATCATTCCCAGATCATCATACACTTGAAGAAACTTGGCATGACATTCTCCATGTGTTCTACACATCTTTAGGTCTGTGATGTTCTGGTCGACGACAATGTTGCTATATTGTTGTTGCTAGTTGTTACCATTCCTCAAAGCTCGTTGGCATTCATTTGAAATGAATCAAATCAAAAGACCGACTTTTGTGTATAAAATATAACTTGATTTAACACATTTATATTTTGATTTCAATGATTAATGAAAATTTCTCAGTAAATTAGTTCTAAATGTTGTGGGTGGCTTTTTATTTCAATGCCTGCTGCCGGCTAAACTGGAACTGGTCCTGTGAACCTTTATAATCATCAAATCCATTTACTATTTCATAGGATATATATACATTCACATGTATACACATACTGATCAGTAATATACAGGTTTAATTAAACAATCAGTTTCATACTGATGAAATCCCACACAACTTTGAAAGAGAATAAATTCTGTTTGCATGGTTCAGCTAGTTTTTCAACTTGTTGAACCATGCAATACTAATATGAACCATGCAATATTTGCCAGAGTTGTATCTTGTGTAGAACCATCAGAAGTGGCATTATTTATGCCACAGAAGTTTACACTTTTAGGCTTTGTGCTTCCAAAGGCAAACAGTTATTGAAAACTGTATGGGTTCAGGGTTGAGAAGCCAGAATAAACTTAGTGAAATTGGGCTTGAGGATAACTTGCTGGAAACACAAGAAGGAAAGTGCTGTTCTATTGAACAGAAATAGGGGAAATAAATGAAGAGGGAAAATGAGTCAATTGCAATTTTCAGTTAAAAGTGTGAACATTGGCTGATCGATGCACATATTCAGACTCTTTCTCTCTCTCTCACTTGAAAGGAGATAGAATTATAGAATCCAGATCAGAAAAACTAACTGTGGTCACATTATTTTCTATACATTCACCTGACCTCCATCTAATTGAACACTTGTGGGATGTTTTAGAACAGGAGGAATATGGACATGCAACCATCATGTTGGAATAGTCCAACACTATGGAAAGCTTGCAGGCAGCATGGCTGCAGATCCCTATGGTCTGTTTGTCTGAGTATGCAGAAATATCTCTCACACATACACACACACAGTATAAACTGAATATACGAGAAATGAGATCATTAATTAACTGAAATTCTTGCCTCTGAATTGAGGCAAGGCGTTTCAAGGAAGTTTTGGAGACACCAACAACAGATGTATATTTGCACCAGTACAGATTATATGAATAATCTATAATAATCTATACAGGTGCAAATTAGAATTTGTACAGAATTAGTAGCTATTTAAAAAAATAATAAAAAAAAACACTGAGTAGCAAAAGAGAAAGCCTAGTCTTTTCAATGCAGAGGAAGTAGTTTATGATATGCTTATACCAAGAAAGATTAAAATTCTGGGTTAATGCTAGCAATGAAATCTGATTTCTATAAGATGAGCACAGGAACAAAGCAAGTTTATTTTTTTATTTATTTTATTTTTTGTGAGAAATGTCAGGATTGCCTTTTTTTTAGGAGCCTATAGTTAACTAAGTTTTCCATCACCTACTGGGGAATTATCTCCAGATCAGCACTTAAGGAACTGGTGCAGGCCATAGTAACTGATTGTTTGTGGAGATCATAATAAATAATCAACAGATTAAAAAAATATATAAAATTAAATTTAATATAACTGTACAATTAAAGCAAATATGAACACCACTGAAATATGCTGATAAAAGCATGTGTGTGTATACAGGGTGTCTCAAAAATATTGGTACAAACATTTAGGGGAGGTAGGTAGGTAAGGAATGTGAATCGCATAGGAACCCATAACCGGAAACGTCACGGGAAAGTAGTAGCAGAGGCACAAGAAGCAGAAATGACACAAGACAGTAATTAGTGGCAAACATTTATTTGACATAATATTAACAATGGAGTACGAGATGGATGCATTTCATGATGTTACAACAGATGCTTCAAGGTTCCACCATGAGACGCGATGCATGCATGACACCAACGCAGCATGGATTGGCGGACACGGTCGAACACACCTGGAGTTTCTTTGACAGTAGCAGCAGTGCAGACGAGTCTCGCCATGAGATCCATTTCCGTCTCCACAGGTGATTCATACACAATAGATTTGAGGGCCCCCACAGAAAGAAATCAAGGCTCAATAAATCAGGTGAGTGGGGGCCAGGCAATGGGTCCACCACGGCCAATCCATCGACGCCCAAAACGCCTGTTCAAATGGTCACGAACACACCTTCCATAATGGGCAGGCGCTCCGTCATGTTGAAACCAACTGTTGCGTCTCACATTTGCTGGAACATTGTCAAGTAACCCTGGTAGAACTTTTTCAAGAAAGATCCGATATTTAGCGGAGTTCATGCGGGATGGTAACAGGTATGGGCCGACTAAGCAGTCACCGACCATACCTGCCCACACATTTATTGCAAAGCGATGTTGTGCCACATGGGGGCGCACACCGTGTGGGCCTTCTGCTAATCCATACACTAGGTGCATGTCTGCCAGCTCACAGCTCGTATATCGATGCATGCTCTTCGTGCGGCGACTACCGTGTGAATGAGTAAACCAGAAAATTTCCCTCTCCTGAACTAATGAACAGCGGCGTGTACCGACTTACGGTGACGTTTCCGGTTATGGGTTCCTATGCGATTCACATTCCTTTAGATGTTACCTACCTCCCCTAAATGTTTGTACCAATATTTTTGAGACACCCTGTATATACACATAATCACCAAATTGTGACCACCCCTTCCATAATGGGCTACATTACAGAGCCTGCAGTATGAAAAGTCAAACAGTTCTGTATGCCAGGGCATTAGTAATTTGCATCTGGTTGTGCAAGCCAAAGTGATTAAGCAGCTGTTATGTATCACGGAATTTTCAAAGGGCACGAGTGTAAGAGTTCATACATCAGGTACTTCCATATTGGAAATGGTACATCGTGTCAATTGCTCGTGGTGCATTGTGGTTAAAGTGTACAAAGAATGGTGTCAAATGGGTTAAACAACCTCCCATAAAGGATTATGCAGGGTGGATGTTCATGGTGAGTGAAGAGTGCAGCACGTTGTATGGGCTCAACAGTAGGTCACTGTGCAACAGTTAACATCACAACGTAATATGGGGAATGCAAGAACAATACCTCAAATGATGATGTGCTGCACACAGACATATGGGGCTCCACTGCTGATCATTGTCAATGGTGAATACTGCAGTGTCAACAACCTGCTGATTGGACATTGGAAAGTGTGCTTGTTGGATGTCTAAATACCTGGTGCAACATGCTGATGTATGTCTTTGTGTGTGGCACAAGCAACACAAGTCCACGGACCCATCGTGCACAATGGTTGTTTAATATGGGGCATGTTTTACTGGAAGAACTAAGACCCCTGGTGATATGGACAATTTCATTGGCAGCTCTTAGAAGAACATGTCCACACTGCCATGTTGCAATTTTTTCCAGACAGAAACAGGATCTTCCAAGAAGATAATGTGGCACATCATCGGTCCCACACTGCACGAGTGGTTTAAGGAACACAGTGAAGATATCACCCATTTTGATCGGCCTTCAAATTTTCCTGACTAATTTAATTGAACACCCGTGGGATGTTTTGCAACAAGAAGTGAGGCGTATAGACATGCAGCTGTCATCAATTCCAACACTGTGGAAAGTCTTGCAGGCTACAGATAAAGTCAATGTCTAGGTGAATGGTGGCCTAACATGGTATTATGTAGGTGGTTGTTGTTGTTTGTTTATTTGGTTTTTAGGAGCATTAGCAACTTAAGGCCATATTGCTCCGGGATATGCGGTGGCCATTCCCTGACCTTTCCGCATCCTCCGTATTTGGTGGTGATGGGCTTGAACCCCAGTCTATATGTAGGTGGTCATAATTCAGTGATCATTGACTGTGTATACATCTGTATATTTATGGATGTGTGTATGTATACAGATGCATATACAGGCATAAAACTGATGCTTTTCAAAGCAGTACAATAATCTCTCAATTTACAAAAACCATGCCTTCCTAAGTTCATAAATTGAGACTGATTTCCATACACACAAATGATGAGGAAACGTGCCAAAAATTTTTTCTGTCTTCTTTTCAGTATCATCAGTGCATTATTTACACTTTATTTTATAGTGTTCAATACGAGCAGCACAACGAAGAGTAGTACAGTGTTATATTATGCAACAATAGAAAAGTCAATACAACTGCTAAGCTTTCATCTGAGCTCTAGTAATGGTCTGGCTTCAAATTGACAGAATTTGCATATTTGTATTATGTATTGTTTATTTTAAATTTGTATCTGTACAGTATACAACACATTTTAAATGCACAAAAAATACTGAAAGTATTTTATCCTCATCCTTTTTACTTTCAAAAGATCAAAAGTTAGTCAGGAGATTAGCGTATGCTCTTGCTTGTTTGTGTCTAGTCTAAAATATTTCTTTTTATATACTGTGATACAACCTTAAGGCAGTTGGAGGAATATTTTTTTATTAATAACATGATACACAATAGGTAACCATTAATAGTGTATCCGAGAGCAGAACAATGAACAGAGTTGATAACAATAATATGAAATCCAACAGGAAGATAAACATTGATAAAGATTTAAACATTAAAATCACATGTACAAAATAGGAATGCATTAAGTTAAGTTACCAGCAAAACAAATAATAATTAATTAGTTAGAGAATAGAAAAATAATAAAACAAATAATAATAATAAACTACAATAACTAGATGAGAGCTAGTCACTTTGCAGTTTAAGAGAAAAGGCAAACTTGTGGATGGAGTTCAACAGTGATTGGGAGTTGCTAAAGAAGTCAATGAGAGAGTCATTTGCTGATTCTATTCAGTGGACTGAACTTCATAAAGTCCGTGGTGGCAGAGTCAAGGTGAAACAATGTAATGTTACTGACTTGTCTACAAGGAGAATTGAAGTTGATTTTTAAGTTGATTTTACTAAGGATATCAGATGCTTCATAAGTTCTAGTGAGTACTTTGGCTAGAAGGGTGATGTCAGCAATAACTCTTCTAGTGCACAGAGGCCTAAGATGAAAGTAATCACACAGAGATTCATAATACACTGAGTGATAAAATAGAGGGTTACAGAACGTAAGGTAATGGACAAAATTTTTTTGGACTGCTTCAATTTTGTTAATTAAAGTCTTTTTGTGAGGGTTCCAAATGGGTGAACTGAATTCAAGGATTGGCAGAACAATAGTTTTATAAAGGATAACCGCATATCTGTAGTTTTTAAACTTGTGAGTGTTCCGTTTGACGAATCCCAGTGTTCTGAATGCTTTGCTGGTGATTTTAAGGTCATGGGCATTGAATCTAGCACTGCTGGAGAAGAGAATCCCCAAGTTGTTAACTTAATCACACCTTTCGATGATCACGGAGTTAATAGTGTACTCCGTATTTATTAGTTGTGGAGATCTGCAGGATGAGAAAGATTAATTTGCACTTTGAGGGGTTTGCAGACAAGCCATTCAGATAGCCACAGAGAAAATTTATTGAGGGCACATTGAAGCTGTTGAGAATTGGCAATCTCCTTCACTGATGAGTAGATCTTAAGGTCATCTGCACAGAGAGAAACTTGAACATTGGAGTTGCAGATGAAAGAAGGAAGATCATTTACGAAATCAATGAAACCTAAGGGGAAGCCTTGAGGTACTCCACTTAGTGGTATAAAACAGTCCGAGTTCACTTGATTGATGATAACACTCAAGAAACGATGTGTAATATAGCTGCGTAGCCATGAGAGCAACGAGTTATGGGTACCATATAGCTTAAGCTTTTCCAGAAGTTGTTCATGCGGGACTTTATCAAATGCCTTAGATATATCTGTGTAGATTGCATCAACTTGAAGGTGATTATCAAGAACTTCAGAGGTGTATTGCCAGGAAGGAAACAAATTTGTGACTACAGAAACCATATTGATTCTGATCAATGAAAGAATTGAAGAATTCAAAGAGATGTCTGTGTACTGCTGTGTTGAAGAGGCCAGGCTGTTTTGCAATGATATGAGTCTGTAATCAGTTACAATATTTTTATCGCCTTTTTTGAAAATTGTAACTATACTGACCTGCTTAAAGTGCTTAGGATAGTTCCCCAGCGTGAGAGACAAGTTGAAGATCCGAAGTATGAGGGGTTTTAAGGTAGTGACAGTCATTTTCCAAAATAAGCCAGGAATGTCATCTGGACCTCTAGTATAGTAATTTCATTGTAACCAAGAGGTTATAACATGTACATTTTCAGCTGTACATTATTAGTATTATCATTAGCCATATGGTGCAAGGAAGCCTGAAGCCTATGCCACACCGGCCAAAAAAAAAAAAAAAATTCCCTATTACCCTGAGAGAGAGAGAGAGAGAAGTAGAAAGGAATCACCAAGAAAGGGAAGAATGATGATATCCAGCTGAGGACCCTGGGTGTGCCAAGCCCATACTCGCCAGATGTGAGCCAGAACCAATCAGCACAGAATTTGCCATTACGATGTATATGCCAATTTTTCTTAAGATGTTGTTTCGGGACTCAAAGGTCTACATGTAATGCCCAAAATTTCTAGTAAATATTTAAACCTGAAAGAATTTATGTTTCTATGTTTCAATTAGTTGAAACATAGAAACAATTTTGTTTCTATGCTGTAAATTCTAAATGGGATCACTAAATTTGAGAATCAGTACACAGTACAACAGAAAATGGCTTGGATTGAGAACTGGAACTGCCTGAAATTCACTTGTCAGATGATGAATGTGGGGTGAATCAAGGTTGTGCTTAATAACAAATGCAAAATTCTCAAGTCCTATTCTTTTCAACTGACATGAGCTATCAGTAATCATACTGCTCTGAGAAGTGGATGTGATGATTTTTCTGCTTAAAAGTACTCAGCTAAAAATGCTTATCTATAAAATTTTTATAGATAACACACTTGGCTAACAAAATGTTTTCATCAGATATTTTACTGACCTTAAAACAGTTGACCCTCCCAAATCTGGAGACCATGGGATCTGTGAATAATTTCTGGATTTTGGGATCATATGATAATCATGGTAAGCTACAAAAAATTTTTGTAACGAAACTTATTTTAGTGTACAAACCTTTTTTGAAGTGCAGCCCACACCCAGCTGTAGACTGCACTTGAAAAAAGGTTTGTACACTAAAATAAGTTTCATTACAAAAATGCAACATTTTTTCAAGAGGCCATTAACTGTCAGACTCAGAATTGTTGTTGGGATGTATATTAGGCAAATTATTAAGTTGCCACCTCTCATCACATTTCAAAATAACGGAATGGCACACATAATAGGATGTATGGGTTCCAGCACTGCAACTGATGGTGGAACCGACTACAGCTACACTGATCAGCCAAAACATTACGACCAGCAAGTCGTTATGCAAATCAAACCAACTTCAGGTGAACAGTTGGTACGGTGCAGTGCATGTCAGGACATGGTATAAAAAACACCTGATACTGAGCTCTGTTTGTTAATCAGTGTTATTCTTGTTCTTCAGATGGGAAAGGCATTCCATTCCATTTCCATTTATTTGTGCACACAAATTATTACATTTATATATAAGTTACAAAATATGTATACAATTTATATACATTAACATTCTCGTTATACATATATAAAATACTATATTATATATGACCTCCTGGTGCATAGCACTGGTGTATCCCAGAATCAAGGGTGGCTCCTAGGCAAAAGCCCATCTCCACCTAGTTCATCTGTACAGCCATAGACCCGCTACAAAGTTGGCTTAAAAACATGTGTGCTGTATTATAACACTGCCGACACAAGGCAGCTGCTACCTGGTGCCCTTCTCTAGGCCCGGGTTTACATTGTCTGTTTGTGCCAAATGCACAAGTCCCGCACCCACCAGAGGTAGTACAATACAAGTGTGTGCCTATCTCGCTTCCTGACCTTGGAGCGAGCGGATAATTCAATAAAATGAGAAGTGAATCACTAGTGGAGAAAATTGCACAAATTATCCTCAGTCCACCAAGAAACAGTAATTATTATATATAAATATATATATATATATATAACACTTGTTTTAAGTGTGCTCTGTCTGAGAATTCCTGAGAATCTGGAAAACGATATATAATTAGTTTATGTACAATAGACTATGTTTAACTACAGAAATAGTCTTCAGAGAAAGACCACCTCCACATTTAATTAACGTCACTATCTAGTCTTTCCGCTAGAACTTCCAAACCTGCTGACATCTTGTCAAAAGCAATTGACCTAAATCACCATTGATTAACATAAATCAATACAATAACAATTCACGTAAATCTTCCGTTTCCATATTAATCATTTGTCTTTTTGTGGAGTCCAGACATTAAATCCACTGTAGGTTGAGAGTACAATGGACAGTTCAAAAGTACATGAATCCGATAGAGACTCAATTGTATGTTCTCAGTTGGCGGACAGTAAACAAACGCAATATAAAAATTTATGAAAGGTGTGGAGATCATTAAACAGGTCACAGTGTCCATACACAGACCTTTAATGTTAGCATTAGCAAGGGCAGAGGATGCAAGAAAGCAAGTTTATATAGCATCAGCCAAAAAAAACTCCATTATTTCACCCATCCCCTCGCTCCAAATGTTTGTCAAGTTCTGCCTTGAATCTATTTAAGCTATCAACTTCTACGACAGATGGAAGTTTGTTCCAGCAATCAACCACAAGCTGGCTAAAGGCAAACTTCCGCACATCTATCCTAGAATTCCATCAGCATTGAGCATGCTCAAACCATTCAAGGCTTTATAACACCTCAATCAGATCACCTCACAGGTGACTAGTCTCCAGACACTGTAAATTGCAAAACTTCAAGCCTTTCTTCGTAAGAGTAAACCTTTGTTCGGTTCACTAATCTTGTTGCCCTTCTCTGTACTCGTTCCAACAGCTCTACATCCTTCTTAAAATGAGGCCTCCAGATCTGTATACAGTACTCAAGGAGATAATCACCTCCTTATCCCTGCTAGAAACATTTCTGTATATCATTGACAAGACACCATGAGTTACTCTTGAAGACAATCTGCACTGCTCAGAAAACTTCATATTTGCCTGCACAATTATCCCCAGTTCCTTTTCATTCTCTACCACTGTCAGTGTGGTACCAGAGAGTTAATACGTTACTCTGGGATTACTGCTTCCCACATGTAGTACTTTACATTTGTCAATGTTAAACTTCATTTGCCACTTCTCAGCCCATCTACTGAACTTTTCTAGATCCTGTTGCAGCAGTGTACTGTCATTAACAACCCTGCCAACCTTTGTATCACCTGAAAACTTGGACATTAAGCCTGATATCCATCATCAATATCATTTATAAATACAGAAAACACAACGGACCCAACATTGAAACCCTGAGGGACTCCATTAATAACATTAGTCCACAAAGAGCAGTGTCCATTGATTACCACTCTGTCTTCTAGCACACAACCATCCCTTTATCCATAGAAGTAATTTGCTTCCAATGCCACACTGCTCCAATTTGTGCAGCAGTATCAAAGGCCTTTCTAAGATAAAAATATATGATATCAGTTATTCTTTGCATCCAGTTCCTTTGTGACTACATCATAGTATCCAATTAAATTAGTCACACAAGACGTCCCCTTAACAAACCCATGCTGTGTCCAAGCTATAACTGAAGACTTGTCTTGTCTCAATGCTTCTTTAACCAGTGCCTCCATTAATTTCCCTGGAACAGAAGTTAAACTAACAGGTCTGTAATTACCTGTGTCTTACCTTGGTCCTCCTTTGTGGATTGGGGGTCACATTTGCACATCTCCAGTCCATGGGTACCTCCCCCGGAGTCCAAGTAAGCTTTCATAATTATGGCTAAGGGTTTGCTTACTTCCTTTGCTGCCTTCTTTAATATAACTGGATAGATCCCATCCACCTCAGGTGTTTTTCTTGTGTTTATCTTCAACAATTTCTCCTCCACTTTACTCTCAGTTATTACAAGATTATCTAGCTTACTGCCAGAGTTGAATACACCTCTGGTATTCCCCTCGCTGAATAACTCCTCATCTGTGAATATCGATGCAAAATATTCATTTAGTTTGTTAGCTACCTGAGCAGGATCATCAACAGTTGAAGTGGACCAATCTGATTCATCCCCTTCCTTCTAGAGTTTACACAAGTAAAAACTCTTTGCTGTTTTTCTTTGCATCAATTTCCAAAGATTTCTCGTAATCTGCCTTCGCCGCCTAACCTCCTTTGTAACTTGGTTACAGACTAGCTTATATATATCATAGGCTTCTGTGTCACATGTTAATTTATATGTATCCCATGCATTTTTCTTCTTTGTCACATGTCTAATTAGTTCATCTGACATCCATTTAGGCCTAAATCTTGAACAATATTTCTTTGTTGGTGTGAAAAGCCTAGTAGCTTACAAGATTAATTCTTTGAATGCTTGCAATTTTGAATTTCCTGTTGGTAACATCATCAGTTGGTCCCACCATATAGAATTTAAATACTGTCTCAGACCACCGTAGTTACCTTTACGAAAACATAAACCCTTCCCTTTACCCTTGATGGTAGTTAACTCTTTGAGTAAATCCCAATTCAGCACACTGTGATCACTGCCACCTAGTGGTTCCTTTATCTGCAGATTCTTGATGCATGAAGAATCACTGCTGATAATCAGATCAAGGGTATTACTCTGTCTAGTTGCCTCCCGAACATGCTGCTGCAGAAAACAATCATCCAATAAATCCACAAAAGCCTTGCTAGTGTGTGTGACCAACTCACAAATACCAGTCAATCTCTGGGAAATTAAAATCCCCCATTATAAGACACTCTGATTTACTGGCCCACTCTATTTCTCTGCACAATTTCTCATTATACTCATCAGATTCATTTGGCCTATAACACACACCTACTCTCATTTTTTCCTTTCCCAGTGCTTGTCACACCAAACCGACTCAATATTGCATTGTTCACCAACATCAATTGGATGCACTTCCTCAGATTTTATGTTTCTTAACTAACAGCATAACCCCCTCCTCCCTTTCTGTCCTGGCTATCCTTCCTGTGCACACTGTACTGCTTATGTCTGTGTGACACCATATCTCTGATATCCCAACAATACCTGCCTTTGATGTCTTGGCTAGCACTTCAAGCTCATTGAATTTATTAACTAAACTCCTAGCATTGGTGTACCAAGTATACATGTATAGCATTGGTGTTCCAAGTATAGATGCACCTGTTTCTACTCTTAATTACCCTAACACAGCCCATGTATGTTGGTAACCACCAGATCATTATTTAAAACAACTACTGCACTTTTTGCAGGTTTTTCAAGGGAATGAATAATTCTTGCCGAGGTTGGAAAACCCATAACTTAATGGGCCCCACCTCCTACCTGCAAAGAATGGAAGGGTTCCTGTTTGCAAATAATATCAAAAGTTATTTTCAAATGCCGATATTCTAATTTCATCCATTGCCACTCTTGAGTGCTGACCATTTATCCGAAGAACTTTTACACCCTCATATATAACATCACCCAAAATTAGATTCTTATCAGCCACTCTGTCACTGAATTTGAACCCATTATCACTCATGTTTCGTTCTACTGTCCGTAAGCTGTACCGCTTTCATTCTGGACACTTAACATCCCTTAGAATGATTATAATCTCTACCACATCTCTTATAGTTGATACATTTTGGAGAATCTTCTTTATGGGAACACTCTATAGATATTACCACCCCTTCGCACAGTATCCACAAGAAACTGCCTTATCGGAACAAAATTGCCCCAAACAACAGAAACATTTGCTTACAATCGTAAACCTACAGAACCTGTGATGTGAATCCAAGATAGATTCTATCACTCTCCAGAATATACTTTTATCATATGAGGACTAGATCCAATCACCCAATTAACGACTTTTGTACCTGATCCAGAACTAAATCTGAAAGTCACCTCATCTTTAACTTCACCCTGCGAGAATCCAAAATCTTTTTAAGTTTTTAAAGAATAGATCTTCAAATATATCCTCTTTAACATAATCACAAGGGACACCATATATTAACACTGTTTGATCTGATAACCAAGGTTTCTCCAATGTAAGGCCTATCTCTTTCAAGGCAGGAGCAAAAGAGATCCTATTAGCATCCACCGAATTTGTGGTCTCCACAAGGATCCCCTTATTCCTAAGGAGATGAATAAGGAGATGGTCGTGCCTAATGACTTCAGTCACTTTCTGCTTAATGTCCTGGCTCAAACTCAAGGAAGAATCCTCAGTGGGCCTGAGAATAACCTGATTCTGAGGATTAGGCATACCTCTAGAAACTGATAAGGATCTATTCTAACTAGCACTGCCAGTCCCCTCTTTGGATCTTGATGTCCACAGGATCAGTTAACTTGAGATCCTGCTGCACTATCTCTGCATAAGACTTCTTATGAAGTTCAACCTGACAATCTAAAATTTGATTTATCTGACAAGCACTCTCCTCCAGATCCCTAGCTCATACCTTCAGGTGCTCATTGTCCACGACCAAAGCTGTTGTCACCGCATCCAAGTCAGCCCAGAGACCAAAAATTCTATTGGATGCTGGTTTTGTTATTTTACTTGACTCTTCAGACATTATTTCTCCTAAAGCCATTCTTATCTTAGCCAAAGACACACCTCAGAGGCATTTAATGATTCTCCCACAATTAAACCATCTATAAAAGAAATCCTATGGTCCTCCCTACTACAAACAGTAATTATATTATCCCTCCCACCACTTGGGGAATCAAAAACTCCATAACCCTCACTGTTCTCGGCTGTACTTGCTTGAACTACTTTAACAAGTGACAGGTGGTTCATATTTTCTTCATCATTCAAGGCAATGATTTTTTTCATATTTCTTTTATCAAGTTTCAGTTTGTTTTTTTCCCTTATTATAATAGTTTTTGGGGTCTTTGATTTTCTTTTACATTTATTCCTTACTGGGATCCCCTTAGTCCAAGAAGATTCTTTCTCAATAGACACTTATCTTGTTGCAAAATCCAGAGAGGAAGAATATGCTTCAGAAGAAGATGAATATGCTTCAAATTCCTGGGACCAAGTAATATCTCAATCTTCTTCTGACATTATGTAATTTAGAAAATTAATCTAGACAACAAAAACCAATTAATTCCCACAGTCTATCAATATATGTCTATACAGACACTTTCCCCCATTGGGGATGAAATCTGGATTAGAGTTGAAGATTTCCCTCAAGCGGGTTTTCAGATCTCAGCCCCTAAAGGACAGGGGGCACCACAAAATTATGCACCAAATAAGTAATGTCACAAAATTACCTTTCTTCAAATATAAGATCCGCAACACAAAAATTAAGAGAGCTATAACCACTTCAAGTTTCTTTAAACGTACCCCATGTTAGACTATGGGACTTTACCAAAATGAAAATGTGAATTCAAAGTAATAAAACACTAATATGTCCAAAGTATATGATCACATATACTAAGGAGGTTGGGCAGGCGAACGCAGATTACGAGAAATTTTGGCAAAGGATGCTAAGAAAAACAGCAAGGATTTCTTTACTTATATAACTCTAAAAGAAAGGGGATGAATCTGATAGGTCCACTTGATATCTATGGTTCGATTGTTGATGATCCTGCTCAGATAGCAAACAAACTGAATGAGTATTTTGCATCTACAATTCACGTGAGGAGTTATTAAGGTTTGAAAATGCCAGAAGGTTATCAAATTGTAGCAGAGTGCTTAATGATTTTGTAATAACTGAGAGCAAAGTGGAGGAGAAATTGTTGAAGTTAAACATAAGAAAAGCACCTGGGGTGGATGGGATCTATCCAGTTATATTAAAGGAGGCGGCAAAGGAAGTAAGCAAACCCTTAGCCATAATTATGAGAGCATTGTTGGACTCAGGGGAGGTCCCCACGGACTGGAGATATGCAAATGTATTCCCAATTCACAAAGGGGAATCGAAGGGTGACACGAGTAATTACAGACCAGTTAGTTTAACTTCCGTTCCGGGTAAAATAATGGAGTCACTGGTTAAAGATGCATTACAGGATCATCTAGACCAGTGTTTCTCAATCTTTTTACTCTCGTGGCACATTTTCCAAAGAAGAAAAATTTCGCGGCACACCTACGTAGTCATAGAAGAAGAAATTTCTAAATTTCGCGGCACACTTGGAAAATTTTGCGGCACACCCTTTGAGAAACACTGATCTAGACAAGACTGCAACAATAATTCAGACACAGCATGGGTTTGTTAAGGGAAAGTCTTGTCTGACAAATTTGATATCATATATTTGGATCTTAGAAAGGCTTTTGATACTGTTACATATGGAAGACTGCTGTACAAATTGGAGCATTACAGCACTAAGGGCAACTTGCTACAATGGATAAAAGGATGGTTGAGTGGGAGAAGACAGAGAGTGGTAATCAATGGGTGCTGCTCTTCGTGGACTAATGTTATTAGTGGAGTCCCACAGGGTTTGGTGTTGGGTACACTGTTGTTTTGTATATTTATCAATTATATTAATGAAGGTATATCAGGCTTAATATCGAAGTTTGCAGATGATACAAAGGTTGGCAGGGTTGTTAATGACAGTAATGGCAGTGTGCTACTGCAACAGGATCTAGATAATTTGGGCAGTTGGGCTAAGAAGTGGCAACTGAAGTTTAACCTTGACAAATGCAAAGTACTGCATATAGGTAGAAGTAACCCCAGAGAAACGTACCAACTGTTTGGTACTACACTTAAGGTGGTAGAAAATGAAAAAGACCTGGGAGTAATTGTGCAGTCAGATATGAAGTTTTCTGAGCAATGCAGACAGGCTGCCAGGGCAGGTCATGGGGTTTTGTCAATGATATATAGGAATTTTGCTAGCAGGGAGAAGGAGGTGATTGTCCCTCTGTATAAGGCAATGGTCAGGCCACGCCTTGAGTACTGCGTACAGATCTGGAGGCCTCATTTTAGGAAGGATGTAGATTTGCTTGAGCGTGTACAGAGAAGGGCAACAAGATTGGTGAGGGGAATGAAGGGATCCTCTTACCAAGAGAGGCTTCAGTTCTGCAAATTGCAGTGGCTGGAGACTAGGCACCTGCACGGTGATCTGATTGAGGTGTATAAGTCCTTGAATGGGTTGAGCATGCTGAATTCTGAAGGGATTCTTCCACTTGTTAAGATTACGAACTTAAGGGGGCATAAATTCAAATTAAGGAAAGACAGATGAAGAATAGATGTGCGGAAATTTGCCTTTAACCAGCGGGTGGTTAATTGCTGGAACAAACTTCCATCTGTCGTTGTGGAAGTTGATAGGTTGAATAAATTTAAGGAGGAACTGGACAAACATTTAGAGGGAATGGTTGTGTGAATTTTTTTTTTGCTTGCTTTCTTGTATCACATGCCACTACTACCACTACATATAAATATATAATGGCTTCTCCCTAAAGGTTGCTAACCCAAGCCAGTAAATATCCAAGGCAACAAGGTATCAAGTCTGCATTTTGTGTAATGTTATTTCAACGGGACAATGTAAAGTCTACGGGAATTTTCACAAGGGAAAATCCTCTATGGTAACCTATGAGGCTATGGTCTATATATGTGTCGCTATTAGAGACAAAATTTTCAAACACCAATATCTTGAACGTCTCTTCAGCACCTGCAATAAAATTTCATCCTGAGACTCACCAATGTTATCTCTATTCATGTCATATATTTAATAAACATAACAACTCTTTAAACCACACTTATACATAAAAAAATTGAGCACAATTCCTTAAGCACTTAACAGAACCAACACTACCAGATGGGAAAAGGCAGCAGACTTAAGCAAGTTTGACAAAGGCCAGACAACTAGGTCAGAGCATATCCAAAACGGCACGGCTGGTGGGATGTTCACGGTCAGCCGTGGGTAGTACCTACCAAAAGTGGTCCGAGGAGGGAAAACCCACGAACTGCCAGCGAGGTATTGAACGACTATAGCTCATCAATGCTCGAGGTGACAAAGGCTCTTCCGGGTGGTATGAAGCAACAGAAGGGTGACTGTGGCACAACTCGTTGGTAATTGGAATGCTGGTGACAGGAGTAATGTGTCGCAACACATTACTCCTGTTATGGAAATTTTTACATCGAACCCTGCTGAAAATGAGGCTGAGTAGCCGCAGGCCACTCCGAATGCCCATGCTCACCACGACTCACTGGCAACAGTGCCTACAATGGGCACGCGAGCATCGAAGCTGGACCTTGAGTGATTGGAAGAAAGTCGCCTGGCCAAATAAATCACGTTTCCCGTTGCACCATGTGGATGGCCGGGTACGGGTGTGCCATTTACTTGAGGAAGTGATGGTACCTGGATGCACCATGGGACGAACACAAGCCACTGGCAGTGTCATGTTTTGGGCGATGTTCTGCTGGGATACCCTGGATCCAGTCATCCATGTGCCAGACACCCTGTTGTCTATCACCTACCTAAACATCATTGCTGACCAAGTACATCCTTTCGTGGCAACGGTCTTCCCCTCTGGCAGTGCCATCTTTCAGGAGGATAATGTGCCGTGCCACACCACCCGGTTTGTTCGAAACATGAGGAACACTTCCAGGTCTCCAAATTCCCCAGACATCAATCATCTGTGGTTTGTGTTGGAACAGCAACTTCGATCTCCAGCACCTCAACCACGGACCTTACGGGAGTTAAAAGATCTGCTGGTTACGTGTTGGTACCAGATACCACAAGACACATTTAGAAATCTTGTAGCATCCATGCGTCGCCAGATACGAGCTGTTTTGAAGAAACAGGTGCACCAATGCTAGGAGTACAGTTAATAGATTTGATGAGCTTGAAGTGCTAGTCAAGACATCAAAGGCATAGGGATATCACACAGACATAAGCAGTGCAGTTATGTCACACAGATATAAGCAGTACAGAATTGGAATTGGCAGGGTTGTTAATGACACTAAAGACAGTATGCTGCTGCAACAGGATCTAGAAAAGTTGAGCAGATGGGCTGAGAGGTGGCAACTGAAGTTTAACATTGACAAATGTAAAGACTGCATATGGGAAGCAGTAACCCAAGAGTAACGTATCAAATGTGTGATGATGCTACACTGACAGTGGTAGAGAGTGGAAACGACCTGGGGGTAATTGTGCGGGCAGATATGAAGTTTTCTGAGCAGTGCAGATGGTCTCCAAGAGTAGCTCATGGTGTTTTGTCAATGATATACAGGAATTTTTCTAGCAGGGATAAGAAGGTGATTATCCCCTTGTATAAGGCAATGGTTAGGCCACACCTTGAGTACAGGTCTGGAGGCCTCATTTTAAGAAGGATGTAGTGCTGTTGGAATGAGTACAGAGAAGGGCAACAAGATTAGTGAATGGAACAAAGGGTTGCTCTTACAAAGAAAGGCTTAAGTTTTGCAAATTACAGTGTGGAGACTAGGCACCTGCGAGGTTAGTTAGTTAGTTAGTTATTTTTGGTTTTTAGGAGCATTAGCAACTAAGGCCATATTGCTCCGGGATATGCGGTGGTCATTCTCTGACCTTTCCACATCCTCCGTATTTGGTGGTGACGGGCTCGAACCCCGGTCTAATCAAGAAGCATGTGCTATGCACTGCTGCTCCTTCCCACCTGGCTACGGAGGCGCCTACCTGCGAGGTGATCTGATTGAGGTGTATAAAGCCTTGAATGGTTTGAGCTTGCTCAATGCTCATGGGATTCTTCCTCTTGCTCAGAATAATCGCCTGAGAGGGCATAAATTCAAATTGAGGAAGGACAGTTGTAGCATGGATGTGCAGAAGTTTGCCTTTAGCCAGCGGGTGGTTGAGTGATGGAACAAGTTACATCTGTCGTTGTAGAATTTGATAAATAGATTCAAGGCAAAACTAGACAAACATTTGTAGCGAGTGGATGGGTGAAATAAGGGTGGTTTTTTTTTGGCTGATGCTATATAAGCTTGCTGTCTTGCATCATGTGCTTTGCTAATGTTAATGCTAAAAATTCACTTAATTCTTCTTGTTCAATGTAGTGTGGAGGTTTTTTTTTTTTTTTATTCTGGCTCGTAGTCCAAATCATGTGAAGTACAGTAATACCCCGACTTACGCGAACTCGGAGTTACGCGGTTCTTGATTTTTTCGTTTGGCAACGCTGCCGCCCACTATCTTCAAGGTCGTTTTTCATATGTTATCGATATACGGTGCGACGGCGGAGAATGAGAGCGAAAGATGAACAAAATTCAACTTTGCTGCTTTTATGTTTTTTATATCAGTGAAGGGGAAACACATTTCACCATAATAACGTAAAAACCAACACAATTCCAGCTATCGGTATAATCGCAAATGCAATTAGATCGAGTTTACTACCAGTTTATAACAGATTTCACTAGCAGAAACCAACTGGATTTTTGTTTTATGGTAGTAACCCCTAGAAATGTGGTGTTAATAGCGTATCTCTGCCTTTAGGGTGTTGTTTATTCAGTTGCTACATGCGCGCAGCTTTGTTTATGCGTATCAAGCGTGCCTCCTTGTTTTGTAATTGTGCTTTATTCCCTAAAAATGAGTAAAATACTTAATTAAAAAGTGTGAAAAGGAAGCGTCCTGGTGAAGACACTGCAGATTCAGAGAGAAAAAGAAAAGCAATTATCGATAAACAGAGGCGGACTGGGTCAAAAATTCTTACCCGGGAAAATTTATAGTGGCCTCATACTATGGTTTATGGCCAAAATCAGACTGGCCCACCGGGGTTTCCCTGGTAAGGCTTATGGCCAGTCCGCCTCTGTCGATAGAGAAAAAATATGAAATTGTGAAACGCTTTGAGCGAAATGAAAAACCATGTGATATTGCACGTGCTACAGGCCTAAATGAAGCAACGGCGAAAAGCACATGACAATTGCAAACTTGACAGGTTGAAAATTGAAAAGGGCTCAATTGTAAAGGGCTTAAAAATTTTAGAAAACAGACTCCAACGAAGAACGCGTTATAGATACAAAGCAAGGAATAAAAAAATTATTAGCTTGCTACGAAGAAATTCTGCGTGAAAAAAAGAACGCGCTGTGTCGTCAGACGAATTTGTTAGATTTTACGAAGCCATCGACATCGAAATAACTTTTTAACGTAAGTCATTTGTTTTTTTAATACATATTTTGTATTAATATGTATAAAGAACTGCAATTTTATTAATATTTTTCTTCTAAACTAGTGTTTTTGTTAGTCCTTGGTCCCAATTAAGCAAAATTTATATGTATTTATATGCAAAGTTGTACCCCGACTTACGCGATTTTTGTCGGACCCACCTATCGCGTAACTTTGGGGTATTACTGTACATGGTTCCGCAACATCTGGTAAAACGATTTCTTCTGTACCTTCATCACTACTTCCAATACCCCAAGATTTTGGTGGCACAGGTACTGGCAGTTTACCATGTGGCACTGGCCTAATTGCTGATGGGATATTTGATGTGGTGCTTGCTATTTTTGGAAATATCTTTTATTTTTGTCATGCAGAAATAGCAGTCATCGAAATGATTCTTGGGCTCGTGCAACACCATAGGGACAGCAAAAGGTAATGCTCTCAGCTTGCCAATATAACCACAGCGTTAATTTCGTTGTAGAAGTAATAATACTACAGATATGTGGAGCCCAATTTTTTTCTTGGTCACCAATCTTGCAGCAAAATGTACAATGAATATGCAACTTTTGTGACATTGTATATTTTCTTCCTCTGAGTTTTTGGGGTAAGTATCCACCAACATAGCAGACGTTGTCTGGGTGATTGATGCAAGTTCTGTGCTTTGTCTTCTCCATTTTAACAATGCATTAACCTAAAAACAGTAAAAGCAATTGGTAAATTTGAACAGAAGGTGAATTCTTGTAGGTGGTTTATCATACACTATATATTGAACAGTTGAATGGTGTAATAAAATTAATAAAAATACTGACTTCTCTGGAAAAGTGCATCAAAATCAAAATATACTATATTGCAAAAACAGTAATGATGTACTTGCTCAACTTTTAGCCCAATAAACAAAACCAACCAAAAGTTAATGTTTAAAAATTAAACAATTTTAAACATTAAAAGTTAATGTTTAAAAATTAATGTTTAATAATGATATCTTTGTACAGAATCCAGTTATCTATCTATATCTTAAAACTGAGACATGATAGGAAATTTTTATGATTGATTTTAAATTCTATACATAAAATTTGACCAGACACAACCATTGATTTGCTGAAGGTAAAAATCATGTTAGGTAGTATAATTAAGAGTAACAAAATAAATGTGGGTTGTAACACCAAATAGCCTTCAGTCACATTGAGCATAGAAATGTGCATTTCCAAAACCATCAGCAACAACTAAATTGGTGCGTTTTTAAACAATGTAGTGTAATTTGTGTTTGTTCCTTACTAGTCACACTAGGCATGTGAATGTGTAATGTCTTAGAATAGTCAGATCTCTTTAAATTTCTGGAAACATTCACTGAACAGTAAATGTGTTTGTTGAATCACAACCTCAATCTAATGCTCTAGGTATAAATTGTGAAACTCATAAATCATGTTAAGAAATCTATTGCGTATTATCTGAGTCACAAACAGCAATTTGACAATTCTACAAAATAACAAATTCTGCTATGTTGTAAGAGTGTGGTGGAAACTTATGGGTGAGGTGAAATCTCCAAGTACACAATCAGCTCTGATGTGCTGTTTCTTCAATGAGTATACAGTATGTGTGATTCTCAAGTGGTTTGCCATATTCACAACTTTTTCTAAATGCAGCTGGTAAACAGATGGTGCCAGATAATTGATTGCCAAATTTTAGAGTTATTGACTGTATTTACTTTAAAAGTACACATAGGTGGACACTACATGGTGTTAGTTTGTTATGGCTGCCTTTTTTTTTTTTTTTTTTTTATGTGTCTGTCCCATCTCCTTAATTTCTCATGGCTATGAAATTTATGTTAAAATTCACTAACATATATGCAGACAAACTTGCTGCATCCTACCCTGCCGGCTCGCACACAGACAAGATCTCCGAAAGCGCTCCTCAAGATAAACAACGAAGTGTATTGCTTCATTGAAAATCTTAGCCAAATGAAAAGAACTAGCATGTTGAATCCTACCTCTTCTCTAACCTGAACTTTACAGTTCTGAAGTTTTGTGCGGTCACCTACCATGTAATTCTGCCATTGTTCTAATCAACTACATCGATTGCATTAGTAATGATAACAGCTCTAAATTATGTGTTAACATTTCATATCAATTATACGTACTTAATTGTGACTGTTGTGTTATTAATTTATATATCTATCATTTTTACTATAAGCCCCTATAACTTTTCCTAGTTGTCCTGGTGACCAATGATCACCTGGGGCAAGCTGGTAATTGTTTGTGCATTTCATTAGTATAGGGGCTATGTATTTGGTATGGGCTTGGCACACCCAGGGTCCTGAGCTGGATATCATCATTCTTCTTTCTTGGTGATTTCCTTCTACTTCTCTCTCTCAAGGTAATTCAGAATTTTTTTTTGCCAAGTGCAGCATAAGCCTCAGGCTTCCTTGCACCATATGGCTAATAAGAATAATACATCTCGGCATGGCCACGCTGGCCTGTCACTTTGTCTAGGATGCCTCTAGACAACCCTGTAACCACTGGCCTGTCACTTTGTATTTATTGCCTTGCTATATTGTATGGAATCCTGATCAATAGCTAATAAACGGAATTAACAATAATAATAAATTCCATTTTATAGTATTATACAATATTTTTCTGACCCCTGTGGGACTTTTAATGAGATGTCTGGGGGATATTAAGAAGTTGTTTCTGTATAGAACAGGATTCATTAAAGTAGAAAGCAGAATTTAAAATTTCTGTTTCTGCCCTGTCATCACCACCTTAGGTTCTGACAGTTGATGGCATACACCCTGTAATTTTGAGCTTGCGGCAACAGCACCAATATGAAGCAAGGGAAATTGAATCTATTACCAATACATAAAAGTGGCCGTTAAGAGTGAAGGGGTAACTAACCACAAGTCAGCCTGATTGCAATGGTTTCCTTGCAATCAGGAATTATGGAATCAATGATCAAGAGTGCGGCACATATTCAGTAGACAGAAATGGAATTTTGAAAGAAACAGAGTGGTTTTATAAATGGTAAATAAAATTGAACCAACCTGATTATTTTGATAGATTCACTTATGAACTGGATGCAGGAAATAATTTCAACAGCATGTAGTAATAGTAGAGGCAAATGATGCAAGAAAGCAAGCTTACACAGCATCAGCCAAAAACAATCCCACATCATGTCCATCACTTCCAACAGTTTGCATAGCTCTGAATTTATTCCAATTTACCCACTTCTACAACCACATGGAATTTTGTCCCAATGATCACTTAAATTTCAGAAAAGCATTTAAGAACTGCATAAGAGGTTACTGTAAAAGCTGGAACTTGTTGCAACCATAGGAAAAATATAATTATATTTACTCATCAGACTGGACTATTGTAATGAGTGGGTTCCCTGAGGATTGGTGATAGGATTACTGTCGTTTTTGATTTTCTTAAACATCGGTGAAGGGAATGTGATGAAAAATTTGCAGCTGATTCCAAGATCGGTAGAGCAGTAAATGATCGACACCATGCAGGGTTTTCAGGTATACTTCGGTGATGGCCAGAAAAATGGACCAAGGTTTTAATGCAGCAAAATGCAAGTCTTTACATTTGGGGAATAACAACTCCAGAATAACTTATATAACTGGTGTTTTTGAATTAAAAAAAAGTATAGGAAGAAAGGGATTGGGAAGTTAAGATGTTGTTGGACATGTAGTTCTCTAAAAAGTATAAACACTGAGCAAAGAAAGCTCATTCCTATCAGTGATTTATCAAATATTTTAGGAAGGATATAGATCTATTGGAATGGGTGCAGAGAATGGCAATGAGATTGGTGAAGGGAATGAAAGGGTGGTCTTACCAAGACAAGCTTCATTTCTGCAAACTGTAGTGTCTGGGAACTAGACACCTACAGAGTGATCTGACAGATGTTTAATGCTTTGAATAGATTGAGCAAGCTCAATGCTGATGACATTCTTCCTCTTTCTCAAACTACACACAAGGGGGCATAAATTCAAATTGAGGATGGTTACATGACAGATGTGCAGAGGTTTGCCTTCAGTCAATGGGTGGTTGATTGTTGGAACAAACTTCCAATTAAAGTTTAATATTGAAAAATGCAAGATACTTCCATGGGGGAGCAATAATCCTAAATTAACTGTACCAGCTGTGTAGTAGCACATGGTGGAGAATGAAAGCAGGTAATTCTGCAGTCAGATATAAAGTTCTCTGCAGCAGTGAAGACAGGCAGCCAGGGCAGCTCGTGGGGTTTTCTCAATAATATACAGGAATCTTGCTAGCAACAGCAAGGTGATTTTACCACTTTATAAGGTATAGTTAGGGTGCATCTTGGGTATCAGGCCTGGAGGCATTTTAAAGATCTGGATCTGCTGGAATGAATGCAGAGAAGGGCAACAAGATTTGGGGGGGGGGGGGGGGGGCAAAAGCCAATTTTACCAAGGCTTAGATTCTGAATATTGCAGCATATGAAGACTAGATACCCATGAGTAATCTGATTAAGGTATTTAAGGCTTTGAATGGATTGAGCAAGCTCAATACTGATAGCATTCCTCTTGCTTAGACCACACACACACACACAGACGATAGGGCATAAATTCAAATTGAGGAAGAATGGTTGCAGGATAGACGTGCAGAAGTTTGCCAGCAGGTCAAAGAACAAACTTCTGTCTGTCGTTGTGAGAGTGGGTAACTTGAATAAATTCAAGAAAGAACTACAGGAACTATTGGGGGGGGGGGGGGTAAGGTGATGTGGGAAATGTTTTTTGACTATTCTACAGAACACAGGCCAGTCTACAGTAACTTCAACCTTTCACTCTTTGAACTGCCTTTATGTATTGGTGATATGTGATTTAAGCTTGTATTGCTCAGTGAAGCACTGGCTATTACTCTGACATTAGTCAGAGTATAGCCAGTGCTTCAGACCATTACTGATCAGAATATTAGCACACCTTTTGATATGAAGTCTAAATCTGCAATTCAGTGGAAAGTAGTCCATAATCTGTAATCCTTCAGAAAGACACCTTGTTGATGTGAAATACTGGACACAGCAACTACACAAGACAACAGTGAAATATAACCTCACTGGCAACACAAAGAACTGTCAAACAGATGTTTTTGTAGCAGAGTTCTGGCTCCTTTGGTATACTATCCACAGAGGATCCTCAGCTTTGTACCAGAGCAAAGTCTTTGGCATCTCTAAGCTCTTCTAACAGAAAAAAGTGACTTCTCACTACAGTAAAGATGCTTACTGGCCTCATCATGTCTCCTTCATTCCAGGATTTCTGTAGCTGGAAGATGATTCTGCTTTCCTGGCCTTTCATCAACCGGTGAAATACCACCACTTTGCTTATTGGAGGCTTGAAGTGGTGAAACCCATGTTTAGTCTCTAGAGCAAAGTTTCCGGCATTCCCCCCCCATACTTCTCCTCCAACCCACGCACGGTACTAAGTACTATAGGTTTTGATACCTTTCGTGTTTGGGGTTTTCATAAAAAAAAAAAAAAAAAAAAAAAAAAAAGCAGAATCCCCTGCAATCTGCTGTCTCCAGTCCTGCCTGAACCCAAGATTACCAAGATCACTCTCCCCCTCCCAGATGCTTGAATGAGTCCAGGAAACTGATGATAACCTCATATAATTTGCTACCAACCACTGTTACAGAAAGCATATCTTCATAATCACAGACCATTTGCCACCACCCATCCCCACCATTACTTTCTAAGCAGGGCCAGAAATTCACCATGTGACATCCATGATAGCAACGTCCTAATAAACCTTCTCCACTCCAAGCCATCTTGACATCAGACTAGACAGTTATCTCATTGAGGAAATGTCATAAATGATCTCAGCTATTATTCAGACCTCAGTTTGGTGAATCACCTATAAATGGCATGAACCTCAGTGCCCTGAAAACTGTTTTATAAATGCTCACGTCAAGTTTGAGTTGTCAACTCTAGACAGACATGCTCCTTTCATCTCAGAGAACTCTGGGTCTTAACCTTCAGCTCCCCTTGGCTATTTCCTTCTTTCTACTGAAGTGAGTGGATAGCTCGACACATCCATTGTCTATTCTTTTCCCTGTCAAATTAAATTTCTTTATTTCATTCTGAGTTTAAGCATTATTTTTTAATTTTCATTTTATAGTCTATAATTAATTTATCTCAGAATAATCTCTGTACATGTCCTATTTGTAACTCCAAGGCCATGTGGACATAAAGGATTTTGCATTCTTTCCCCTCCCCCCATCATTAGGAACTTGATACCGCCAAAAGGTGCAATGGTCTTTATGGAATATTGTTTGGTTAAGAAGATTTGCAATCTTCTCTAAAACATTTACAAAGTGCACTTTTTGAGAGGTTTAAAACTCCTGTTCACAGCAATGTAGACATATAATATCACTGCTGATAACCCCACTAAACTTTCAGTAATGTAGGATAACAGACTCTCTCCTCCACCACATAACTACCTAACTCTAATAAATCCCAGGGCTGTGGGATTTATCATTTTGATGATTAAATTTTTACAGTAATGAAGTTTTTTTTAACTGTCTGTGATAAGGATCACTCTGTCCCACCACTGAAGTAAACAGTTTTGATTGCAACCTGCTGATCACTTTGAAGTTAAAAATTTTCCTGCAATACTCTCCCATGGAAAGTGTGCATTTCCTGGATCAGATTTAATTAACCATGACATGGCAGTAAGTGGATTTCAATTTCTCTGGTATGCCTACAGAGAGGTTTAATAGTCCCTCTGAAGTAATCAAAATTAATTACCTTGGGAATTCTGTATGCACACTAGTTCTACACATGTAAAGCACTAGTTCTACACATGTAAATTCAATGGATTCCACTGTATCCATTGAATGGCATAGTAGACAAGTTGTCTTTTAATTCTAATGGCTAAAGCAATTTTTTAAATTTTTTTTTTTATTACCCTACTCTGTCAGGCACATTTGGTCTTAAACCTCCACAAAACCCCCCCCATTAAAACTAACCCAACTCTGTTATCCTGCTAATTATTTCAGTATGCATCACATAAAAATATACTAAATACAGCACCCACCATAAATACCGCTACAAAGAATATCCTGGAATTGGGGATTCCAGGCATACTCACAATAACCTTACTTCATTTTATTTCACCTGGTACACAGAAGAATCACACCTCCCCAAGACAACCTTAGCTATAGCAGGAATTTGCTGTTTTTGTGGTTTAGTGTTTTCATTTTCAGAAGTCTTGATCATACCAGAATAAATTAAAAATACAAAACAGCACATCAAACAAAGAAAAGAAATATGCCTGCCATAACCAGTAGGGGCACATATTTCAGTTTGCCAAAAAATTGGATCCACAAAAAAAGATCAAATTTTCTATACCTCTTGACTTATATGCAATAAAAAGTAACAAAAATCTGCAAACTGAATTAAAAGTTATATTAACAGAATAACATATCCATCATTTCAACTGCCTCTGCTTTACGAGTTGACCTAGCTTTTTGAAAATTAAAAAAAAACTTGCTAGAAAACTGCCTTGTTTACAACAGAATAGCCAACTACATTGGAAGGGGGGTGCCCATTGAAATGTCTATCCATATTTATATAAATTCTTAAAGAAATAAGCACAATCATGGCTCTGAAGCACAAGTACTCATTTAATGTAAATTAACACAATACATTAAGTCATGTATAGAAAAATCCTAGACAACACAGTAAAAGTTATAAAAATTTCATATTTAAACTGAATAGATCAAAATTCAGAAAATATTTTCTTCTGAAAGAGGTAACAGAACAGCTTTTCTCTTTCTAGGTTTTACTTTTACGCTATTTTCAGTATAATTATTGTATATTTTATCTTTTTAATAATAAAATTCATGATAATGCTTTGCTGCAAAATATGTTTACAAGAATACAGTTCAGGATTTCATATTTAATGTATAAAAATACACTGCTAATCACCAACTCATTGTAGCCTACCTAATTTAGGAAAGAAAAAAAAAAAAAATTAAAATAAATACAAAGCATTTTCTCAGCAGATAATAACAAAACTTCTAAATAAAGGCATTCATTTTTAAGAGATAAGAGAAAAATAAATTGCATTGTTATCAGTACTGGAAATTGCACTTCAAAAGCATTTATTTCTATACAATGATCATCAATATCAGTCCTAGTGACCTATATTAGTAATACAGGTTACTAGCATCAGTAATATGGAAATTACAATGGAGGTGAAAACATTAAGATTTGATATTATTATTATTCATACATCATTTTTTTCTCTATATTTTCTAAGACTAACAAACAAAACTTGTTCAAATGAAGTGCTAAAACAAATACCCGAAATAATTTAGGTATTTGTTTTAAATGTGTAATTTTAACTATTTAATTCAATTGAGAACTAGATAGGTTTCAAAAACTCACAAATTCTGGGAAAGCAATTTTAAAAACAAAATATACTACCCCCATGTACATGTCAAACCCTAGAGTTCAATAACTGAAACATGTTATTAAAGGACATGTTACAATAAATATGCACTGATCACAATGATTAATAAAATAAAGAATACGATCTATCCACATTCCAAGCACACTCAAAAACAAGAATACAATTCAAAAAATTTAGCTCTCAGTCTCTTGGATGAGTATAGCATAAGACATTTCAAAAGGATGTCTTTCTCACAAATGTTTCTAGATACATATTATACATTTTGTAATCCTTGAACCTATTATTTGAATCAAAAATTATAACAGTTTCAGAGAAACAGTTTATACATCAATGTTATATATATATATACACACACACACACACACACACACAAAAAAAAAATCCCAAATGGCATCCATTCCGTATTTAAAACAAACAGCAAAATCAAATTAAGCAAAGACAATACAGATTCCTTTCTGAGATCAAAATATATTTAGTTAATTCTTAAAAATTAGATATTTAATTTCAGATTACAAATGAGAGTATGGCAGACCACACAACGTGCAGAATTAATAAAATATGAAAACAGAAAGTTAAAATCTGAGCTAATGCTTAAAACAGGTTTTAGAAAAGGCAATTATATATTAAAACAGTTACCTTCCACAAAATACTGGAAACAATTAATATTAATAATAATAAAAAAAAACCTGCTAATCATTAAACATACAATAACACATCAAATGACAGTTTTACTTCCTTATTTTAAAAGAGGACCTGGACAGAATGCAGATAAAAATGAAAGTTAAATAATATGATTTGGATTAATATGGATGACTGTCACTTGATGGCAATATCTCAACAATCGTACTTTTCTAATAAATACACCAAGAACAACCTATACTGGTATATACAATTGCCATTCACATATATTAAATCAAATCTTGTACTGGCTGATCATGTTTCTGAAGTGCATAAATTAAGTCTACTAACAATATAAAGAGCACCAAGTGAATATGGAGATATACATCAAAATGCATACAAAAATTTGTATAAATTTAAAACTACTGGATCCCACATGCAAATTAAAAGGAAATATAACAGAATGAAATTTGCATTAATGCATCAAGGAAAAGTTTTTTTTTTTTAATTGATAAAAACATTACCTCACATTTTTCATGTAATATAATGTTGCTTAGCACACGTGGCAACCCGATGCGATGCATTACTTTTATGATAATTTTCCTGAATTTTACGCACAAATGCCGTTGCCATTCATAATCTCTATCCTGGGAATCAGATATGTTAGCTGATACAGTTCTTCTGTTGCTTCAAATGATGAAAGGTCCTGAGAGGCACACCCAAGTTTTTTAATTTTTTTATCATGTAACTTGAACCTTCATCTTATTTATTCAAGCTAATATCAGGAGGTTGTTGGCCGTGGTTTTAATATTAACCTTCCATTCTGTTCAAATGAAAAATACTGTTAAACAGTAACATAGTGAAAAAAAAAAAAAAAAAAAAAAAATCAAGACTATAATCAATTTCTACCTTCAAATAAATCATTTCCATAAACCAGTGTTTCTCAACCTGTGTACTGCAGCACATTAATAAATCCAAATTTTATAATAAAAATTAATTTATAACAAAAAATTCATTTATTTTCACTGCACCGATCTGAGTGCCTTCTGACAGTCAAAGTGGTGTCACGTTTTGATTGATATAACTGGATTTGTTCACCTATACTACACAAATAATAAATGTATCATTAAATATACCCTACAGCAAACGGATTGGGCTTATACTGCATTTATGTGTATGTGATGTCTTATACATCAGATACACTTTCAATTACCTGAGCTATTGTGTCGCAAAATTTTGGTATCTTTAAAAGCATGCTGCAGCAACAAAAAGGTTGAAAAACGCTGCCATTAACTAATGATAAGTACAGCTATCTGGCATTCATATATCCAGAAAGCTTGTGTAATTGCCACATTTGAAAAGTAACAGTAGAAAAAAGGGAAGTTGTATCCATCTACCTACCCTATAGCAAAGGGATTGGGAATTAAACAGTTAAGCATAAAAACAATGTTCAACAATTTATATAAAAAAAACTAACCTGAAATTATTGTATATTAATTGTTAATATATAATTAATTGTATATTAGCATAATATTAATTACTGTTTAATATATTTACATTACAAAAGTGACAGCCAGAGAGACTGTCCTTTGCCCAGTCATTTGAGCAAATTTATTTATATCATCATATCTACAACCCCATCTCCATCCATTATAGTATCACAAAAGATCAGAAAGATGAAAACCCATAGTCGTCTTCTGTTAACCTTAAAACAGAAAATGCATATTTTTAGAATACTAGAAAAATGTGAAATCATAACGCATTTAAGAAGGATTGAAATCTTGGCCGATTTGAAATCTCTACAATTTATGATATAAAAACAGACTCAAATTAAGCCAAAGGAAATAAACTGTAATGTATACAGTGGTATGTTAAGAAGTCTAACTTCACATTACAGCATTTAATTGTTAGTTGGTTGTTGGGTTTTATTGACGCATTAACAACTAAGGCTATAATGCGCCAAAACCAGGTGATATATAAAAAATTTAAATGTCCACTGACCTAATTACTTAGGTGCATTTAATTGTAAAATGTATGCACCAATGAGAGTAATGCTCATGCAACCAGCAAATACTCTGGATAATTGGGCTTATACTGAATATACATGTATGTGATGTCTTATACATCAGATACACTTTCAATTATCTGAGCTTTTAATATAAAATGGTAAAAACAACTGAAGTTGTTTCCACAGCAAATGTCATGAAATGGCAATGAATGGTAAAGTGCCAGTGCCCAATTTATAACATTACAATGGATACAATTTTAACAAAATTTAGCAAATTTTGCAAATACAATTTTAACAAAAAAACAAATAATATTACCAGGTTCTGGCCACCTCCTCTTATTATTAGTGCGTGTCTTGTTTGAACAAACTAGTTTTATGAAAAATTCAAAAACTAAAGGAAAAACTATTGGAAAATTATGTCACTGTGTAATCCCTATCATAAATATGGCTATGGAAGCATTCACTTGAATGGAAAAATGAAAGTTTTAAAAGATGTGACAAAAGAATTCATTGCTTAGTTTTTGAATGCTTATGCTCCCTGCCATTACCCATATATTTTTTGTGTTAATAAAATTAAAGTGTTAAAAACAGAATGACATTTAATATGTGAAAAGTAACAATGAGCAAGAAAACAAAGGGCCAAGATCAGACCTCTACTCCACCACGAATCGGAGGAGGAACAGGACAAAGGGCAAATCGTAATCGTGTTCAAGAGTGCTCTAGTAGCCAGCCTATAAGCAAAGAAGAAATAAATGATATTGTTTCGAAAAAGAAAAAACAAGAGGAAGTAGTTCTTCAGGTAAATAATGTGTAATTTATTTTGGAAACTTGCTTCTTTTTGTTTGTTTTTGATGACCTATATAGTTTAAACACCATGCATGAGAACTTCAGACATTGTTGATTGAAATAAAGAGCGCGTGGGTAATGCCAGAATAACTATTTGAACCCCAGGGGCTCACATCTGGTGAGTATGGGCTTGGCACACCCAGGATCCTGAGCTGGATATCATCATTCTTCTCTTTCTTGGTGATTCCCTTCTACTCTCTCTCTCTCTCTCTCTCTCTCTCTCTCTCTCTCAGGGTAACTCGGGAACTTTTTTTTTTCCTGGTGCAGCATAAGCCTCAGGCTTCCTTGCACCATATGGCTATTAATAATAATAATAATCATGCAACACAGCGGCAACCCCCAAGGCAGAATGCGCTGGTCCCACAGGAACTAGTAGTTGTTGGTGATTCTATTGTCAGGGAAACATGTTTTGTAAAAAGGATAGGTGGAACAGGACCAGGGTATGTCTGCCAGGGGCAAAGGTTGATGATGTTGTAGAGTGGATATCATCTTTTAAGGGCACAAAAGGTGATATAGTTGTACACGTTGGCACTAATGATTTTAGGAGTAGGAGACCAGCAGAATTACTTAACAAGTACAGGTCACTGTTGAAAAAAAGCCATGAATTAGGGTTGAATTTGAAAGTGTCTGCAATTCTGCCCAGACACGATAGAAGGGAGTATATGATGAGAGCCTTGTCGATAAATTCGGCCCTGGAAAGATTGTGCAAGGCTCAAGGGATAGAATTTTTTTCAGCCTGGTCTATACTTGTTAACAGGAGAGACTGCTTCTACAGGAATGGGATACACTTAAATAGAAAGGGTGCAAGAATATTTGCTGATGCTATCGAGGCAGTGTTAGGTGGGTCAGAAAACTGCTAGCTTGGGGGGATACAAGGACTAATAGTTTAACAGTAGCCGCAGGTGATTCTTGCACAATTTCTATTAGAATGTTGTTGTTGTTTGGTTTTTAGGAGCATTAGCAACTAAGGCCATATTGCTCCGGAATATGCGGTGGTCATTCCCTGACCTTTCCGCATCCTCCATATTTGGTGGTGACGGGCTCGAACCCCGGTCTAATCAAGACGCGTGTGGTACACACTGCTGCTCCTTCCCACCTGGCTACGGAGACGCCTCTATTAGAATAAGTAGCGACCTGGGGCGAGGGGTGTTGGGGGTTTCAGGGACGGATGGCAGTCATCGTGAAATAGGTGGGTATATGGGATGTGTTAGGGTAACTAGGAATAGGAGCATGTATGCTTGCATGTATACCAAGGCTAGAAGTATAGTAAATAAATTTGATGAATTTGTTGGTCGAGACATCAAAGGCAGATATTGTTGGGATAGCAGAGACATGGTGTCACACAGATATAAGGAATGCAGAACTGGAATTTGGGGAGTACAATGTGTACAGAAAGGATAGACAGGATAGAAAGGGAGGAGGTGTTATGCTGTTAATTAAGAAAAACATAAAATCAAAAGAAGTACACCCAGCTGATATAGATCAGGCCCGGGCAAACTTTTTGGCTGAAGGGCCACATTAGGAATTCAAAAAGAAGGCGGGCCGCACGTAAAATACTATTTTTAGATATATATTATTTGTTATCATGAAAATATAACATAAAAAAAATTATTCTCTAACAACCAGGAATTTAATGAGATGAATGGAACTGTTTTACATCTTTTAACATTTTTTTTAATTTCGGGTGTTAATTTTGTAGTTGAGATTCTTAAAACTGCTTGTAAATGTTCATTGGTGATGCTTGATCGTAAAGAATTTTTATTTAGATTCATGATGGAAAATGTTTGTTCACATATGTAGGTTAATTCAAAAATAACCAACATTTTTCGGGGAAAATCTTTAAGTTCGTCGAATTTACAGATCTCCTCACGACGGTGCAATTCCCTTAAATCGGTATCACACTGCAGATATATAATCTGAAGTTGTAGTTCAATAGAAATTGCACTAGCAATTTCTATTGAAAATGGATCGCGCACTATTGCCAAATTTTCGGAAGTCGCCAGATCTTTGTGAAAAGTCGTCATTCAGCGCATTGATAATTTCACAATATTTTTCAAATTTATTTTCTGGAATCTTCAGCAACTTCATGGTTGGAAAGTGGTCTACCTTGTTAATCAATAAATGTCGAAGGAACAACTGGAGTTTTAAATGAAATGCATTCAAACTTTTTACCATATCATGGGCATATAAATTTTTCCCTTGTAACACGGTGTTGAAAGTATTTAAGTGTGTCACGATGGCCAGGGCAAAAGCAAAATCACAAATCCAGTTATTATCAGTTAATTCGGGAAAGTCCATAATATTTTTCAGTTTTAAAAATAGAATGATGTCATCTTTAAGATCCCATACTCGTCGAAGAACTTTTCCTAAGCTAAGCCATCGAATTTGGCTATGATAAGGAATATCTGTGTACTCAGATTCAATATCTTGGAGAAAATTAACGAATTGTCTGTTTCAGGCCCCTCGATTGTATTAAATTTACTAGTTTAATAATACAAGATGTGACAGGTTCAACTTTTAACACATTTTTACATAATACTTGTTGATGTATAATACAATGAATTGTAATTAAATTATAATCAGGATAATTTTCATAAATTTTATCTTGAATTTTCTTTAATGCTCCAACATTTTTACCTGTCAAACTTGGTGCTCCGTCAGTTGTTACGCTTACCATTTTGTTCCATTGTAAATTATATCTTGCTAAGCATTTTTCAACTTTTTCAAATATATCAGCCCGTTGTTTGGTCTCTAAGAGATTCCACTGAAAGAAGCTCTTCAATAATTTCAAAATTAGATGTACATTCACGTATGAAAATTAATAACTGTGCAGTATTCTTTTGGTCATTACTTTCGTCGAGAACTATCGAGTACCATGTTATGGATTCTAATACTGATAATAAACAGTGGTCTCATTCAAATTTGTATCGATACATTCAATTCTTCTTACTACGGTTCGCCGAGATAAACTTATATTCTCAAATTTGTGTTTAATGTCAGGAGATATAATTCCATCATACATTCTTTAATATATGAGAAATAACAAAACTTGCCTCTACAGTAGCTTCTTGTTCCTTAATTAGCCGCGTAAACACATTTTGTTGTCTAGATAAATTTTGAATCAATCCATCAGCAGTTTTCTTTCTCTCTTCCGGAGTTAAATTGGCACCATATTCGGAATGTTTAGTAGTGAAATGTCTTTTAATATTGTACTCTTTCAACACTGAGACACTCCCGGCAGATGAGACAAATAGTCTTGTTATTTATGTTAACAAAAAAATATTTTGTGTTCCACTCTTCATTAAAGACACTATGCTCTTGTTGAATTTTTCGTTTTTTATTCTTTTTTAAAAGGCCGTAAATATTATTTTTATCGCTACTGGCACCAAGATAATAACCGAAGATAACGGGAAAAAAAAAAAAAAAAAAAAAAAAAAACTAACTGCGGGATGACCGTCAGAGAAAACAGATTGGAACTGCGGCCGGTTGGCAGTCCTATCCTATTGCTCCGCCACCACAGCAAAGCCGTTGTCGTCATCACCGGTTGTCTGTTACCGTAGTTTCGCGCGGTTAGTTTATAAAATTATAAATTATACTGTTATAAAAGCGTCCGTTGGCTCGCTCCGGTTCGTGCACAATTTCAAATTGAACAATACAGAGATGATAAAACAATTTACAAGTTGACAAATTCTATAATGTATTACATATACAAATTTATTTTTCAAAAGGCATAAAATAAGTAAACTTTTTTTGAAAATACAATTAAAGCTTGCGGGCCGCACAAAAATGTGCAGCGGGTTGTATGCATCCCACAGGCCATAATTTGCCTGGGCCTGATAAAGATGAACAGTGAACTGTTGAGTCAGTTTGGTGTGACATAAGCACTGCGAAAGCAAAAATAAGAATAGGAGTGTGTTATAGGCCTAATGACTCGAATGAGTACAATCAACAATTGTACAGAGAAATAGAGTGGGCTAGTAAATCAGAATGTCTTATAATGGGGGATTTTAACTTCCCAGATATTGACTGGAACTTGTGGGTAGGTCACCCACACACTAGTCAGACTTTTATGGATTTATTGGATGATTGTTTTCTGCAGCAACATGTTCGAGAGGCAACCAGGGAGAGTAATACTCTTGATCTGGTTATCAGCAGTCATCATTCGTGTATTAACAATTTGCAGATAAAGGAACCACTAGGTGGCAGTGATCACAGTGTACTGAAGTGGGATTTACTTAAAGATTTAATTACCAGTCAGGGGTAAAGGAAAGGGTTTTTGCTTCCATAAAGGTGAGTACAGTGGTCTCAGAAAGTTTTTAAATTCTGTACAGTGGGATCAACAGACGATGTTACCAACAGTAAGCGGGAAGCATTCAAAGAATTAATCGTGGATGCTACTAAAAGCTTCATACCTATTAAGAAATATTGTTCAAGGTTTAGGCCTAAATGGTTATCTAATGAACTAATAAGACTCGTAACAGAGAAGAAAAATGCATGGGATGCATATAAATTATCAAGCGACTCAGAAGCCTCTGGCAGATATAAGCTAGTCTGTAATCAAGTCACAAAGGAGGTTAGGCAGGCGCGAAGGCAGATGAGAAATCCTTGGCAAAAGATGCTAAGAAAAACAGCAAGGATTTCTTTACTTATATAAACTCTAAAAGGAAGGGGATGAATATGATTGGTCCACTTGACATCGATGGTTCGACTGTTGATGATCCTGCTCAGATAGCAAACAAACTGAATGAGTATTTTGCATCTACATTCACACATGAGGAATTATTAAGGTTTGAAAATGGCGGAAGGGTATCAAATTGTAGCTGGATACTTAATGATTTTGTAATAACTGAGAGAAAAGTGGAGGAGAAATTGTTGAAGTTAAACATAAGAAAAGCACCTGGGGTGGATGGGATCTATCCAGTTATATTAAAGGAGGCGGCAAAGCAACTAAGCAAATCCTTAGCCATAATTATGAGAGTATCCTTGGACTCAGGGGAGGTTCCCACGGACTGGAGATGTGCAAATGTATCCCCAATTCACAAAGGGGGATCGAAGGGTGACACGAGTAATTACAGACCAGTTAGTTTAACTTTTGTTCCGGGTAAAATAATGGAGTCACTGGTTAAAGATGCATTGCAGGATCTAGACAAGGCTGCAGCAATAATTCAGACACAGCATGGGTTTGTTAAGGGAAAGTCTTGTCTGACAAATTTGTCTTGTCTGACATCATAGGATATTATGATGTGGTTACAAAGGAACTGGATGCAAAAAATAATTTTGATATCATATATTTGGAATTGCACATGGAAGACTATTGTACAAACTGGAGCAGAATGGTATTAAGGGTAAGTTGCTACAATGAATAAAAGGATGGTTAAGTGGGAGAAGACAGAGGGTGGTAATCAATGGGTGCTGCTCTTCGTGGACTAATGTTATTAGTGGAGTCCCACAGGGTTCGGTGTTGGGCCCACTGTTGTTTTGTATATTTATCAATGATATTGATGAAGGTATATCACGCTTAATATTGAAGTTTGCAGATGATACAAAGGTTGGCACGGTTGCTAATGACAGTAATGGCAGTGTGCTACTGCAACAGGATCTAGATAATTTGGGCAGATGAGCTAAGAAGTGGCAACTGAAGTTTAACCTTGACAAATGCAAAGTACTGCATATGGGTAGAAGTAACCCCAGAGAAACGTACCAACTGTGTGGTGCTACACTTAAGGTGGTAGAAAATGAAAAAGACCTGGGAGTAATTGTGCAGTCAGATATGAAGTATTCTGAGCAATGCAGACAGGCTGCCAGGGCAGGTCATGGGGTTTTGTCGATGATATATATAGGAATTTTGCTAGCAGGGAAAAGGATATGATTGTCCGTCTGTATAAGGCAATGGTCAGGCCACGCCTTGAGTACTGCATACAGGTCTGGAGGCCTCATTTTAGGAAGGATGTAGATTTGCTTGAGCGTGTACAGAGAAGGGCAACAAGATTGGTGAGGGGAATAAAGGGATCCTCTTACCCAGAGAGGCTTAATTTCTGCAAATTGCAATGGCTGGAGACTAGGCACCTGCACGGTGATTTGATTGAGGTGTATAAGGCCTTGAATAGGTTGAGCACGCTGAATTCTGATCGGATCCTTCCACTTGTTCAGATTACTAACCTAAGGGGGCATAAATTCAAATTAAGAAAGGACAGATGTAGAATAGATGTGCCGAAATTTGCCTTTAGCCAGCGGGTGGTTAATTGCTGGAACAAACTTCCATCTGTCATTGTGGAAGTTGATAGGTTGAATAAATTTAAGGAGGAACTGGACAGGCATTTGGAGGGAATGGTGTGATTTTTTTTTTTATTTTTTTGGCTGATGCTGCATAAGCTCATACACTTGGTTTTTTGCATCACATGCCACCACTACTACTACTACTACAACACCCTGCACAACTGCAAATTCCCTGTGAAAGACTGCATTTCCATAATACCCAGTAGTTCAACTCAAGAACCCATGTGCTTCTAATCCATGAATATTTAGATACATGTGTCTCTAAATCAGAAAGCATATAAATCCAGGAGATACTCAGTGGATGAGAAACATCAGTAAAATACTGATGTAAATCTTTTGTGATATAATAAGCATACCAAAACAACAGCGTGTGCTACAAACCAAATGTATACAAAGGATATAAAATTAATGCACCTGGAGTAGAACACAATCAAATCAGGTTGGTATATGTTGGTAAGACATCTGTAGAAGGCATCTAAGTACTACCATCAAGTAATAACTAGAACGCCTAAATACCTCCCATAGTGTTTTTTTTTGGTAGTTGGCGCATCGGCTTCTGTGGCCATAATGCACCTCCCAAGGTTTTTGCAGCTTTGATCCAAGTCCGAAGCGGGATTCGAACCAGCGACCTTTGGGATGCCAGGCAGGCACTATACCCACCCAGCTAGCCCGGTCGGCACCTCCCATAGTATGTGATACGGGGTCGAAAAGGTGTCAAATGTATATGCTCAATTGTTGAGAGATAGATCTCCGATATTAAGCCACTCAGACTCAATCCCATTGGCAAACCAAAAATTTGTTTGTACACTTTGTCTCGAAAGGTGATATAGTTGGCCTCAACTAACAGTTTAATTAAGTGAAAAATTTCCTTAATTGGAAGCTTTGTATAATTGACTGAAATAGGGTACAAGCTAAGGATAGGATACAAAATACTACACCAACCAACAATAGTAATATCGAAAAATTCTTTATTTCTGTCCCATATGTTGAACAGTGGCACAAACAGCTTAACAGATTCTTTAAAGATACCGAATTTAAAATTGTAGCCAGGCCAATACGGAAATTACACACTATACTGAACACTCGCTCAGTCCTTTCCTCGTTCGCAACACAAATTAATGACCTGGTATACAACATTTTGTGTGGTGATTGCGACTCGTCTTGCCAAGGTTCAACACGTTTTCCTCTGAATATTTGTTAATCAACACGCGGCCTCAGTTTGTACGTCTCGTTCAGCAGCGTCAGATTTAGCCTTTCATGCCGTTAACGGAAAACACTTTTTATTTAATGAGGCGAAAATATTTAGTGTCCAATGTAATTATACGCGACTATTAATTGCAGAAACCGTAGAAATATTAAATTACACGAGAATTCTGTTAATGTTCAACAGCCATATCTGATCTCTGATTCGTGGGCTTTTATGCACATGCACGAAGACAAATAATCAGTATTAAGGTTCGTGCTCACCCCTATTCGGTAATTTTCATATTTTCATTCCTGTGATCACGACATACGGTCGAAAAGTGTTGTCAGCTTCAGGAAGGAAAACCGTTTTGCAATTTTTTCGTTAAATTCTTTTAATTCATTTTCTTATTTTTAATTGCGTTAAATTGATTTTTAATTATTTGTTACTCTAATGTAAGATTTTCGATTTTTTTGTTTTAATTTCTGGAGAGTATCATATGGAAGTGTTCTACGTACTATATTGAGGTAAACTTCTCTTATTATTTTACAAATATTGATATCAACATAGAATGTATTGAGCATTACAGCTCTGGTTCATACTATCTAATTAATATTTAAAATAAGTTATTGTACTACTGCATTCAGTGTTACTATTTTACTTAGTTATTTACCTATTTTATCAAGTTTTGGTAACTTACAATAATGTGATTGACTTTTGATTGCTGTCCGGCTACAGTGATCCTTTTGATTGTAATCACAGAACACCACCAATGCCGAATGCCATAATGTGCCACACAATACATCTGACCCGAATCGGCTGGATGATCTGACCGGTTTGGGTGAGTGCCAATCTGATTCGGATCGGAAATTTTTCAAAAATTTAAAAATCACCAGTGTACATTATTAAATTACATTAATAATTTTAAGCGTGAATTTTTTTAAATCATGCAATTTTCTCATCTACGATACATTATTCTTTTTTGCTTTATGCCCTTCCTCACCTTACCACATCCCATATTAAAATATGAGGGAAGGATACACAAAGGCTAAGAATTCGGAAAAATTTTAACAACCATAACGGATATGCACATTTTGAGGTCCATAGGATAGTTTTTGGAATGATGTCTGTCTGTCCCCAGTGATATGTCGGGGCGAGGCGGGGAGTTTAATACAAGAGTGCCTATGGCCTATGAAAACCTTAATGCGGCCCTGATTTAAACTATCAACTTCCAAAACAACAGATGGAAGTTTGTTCCAGCAATCAACTACCTGCCAACTAAAGGCAAATTTCTGCAATTTTCAAATCTTTCAAGGCCTTATACACTTCAATCAGATCACCTTGCAGGTGCCCAGTCTCTAGACACTGCAATTTGCAGAACTGAAGCCTTTCCTGGTAAGAGACCCCCTTTGTTACCCTCACCAATCTTGTTGCACTTCTCTGTACTTACTCAAGCAACTCTACATCCTCCCCAAAATGAGGCCTCCAGACCTGTACACAGTACTCAAGCCGTGGCCTGACCATTGCCTTATACAGAGGGACAATCACCTCCTGTTCCCTGCTAGCAAAATTCCTGTATATCAATGACAATACCCCATGATCTGCTCTGGCAGCCAGTCTGCACTGCTCAGAAAACTTCATATCTGACTGCACAATAATTACTCCCAGATCTTTTTCATTTTCTGCCACCCCAAGTGTAGTACCACACAGTTGATACATTTCTTTGGGGTTACTTCTATCCATATGTAGTACTTTGAAGGAAACAAAATTTTATTCATCAAGATTAAAAGTTTGTTCTGTATTCTATTCTAGACCAAGCCAAAACTACAGTCCACCAATGAGAGAGAGAGAGAGAGAGAGAGAGAGAGAGAGAGAGAGAGAGAGAGAGAGAGAGAGAGAAGCATTTTTCTTGCTTTTGATACAACAGGCTGGAATGAAATGTATATGTGAGACTATGGTTTGTAGTTCAAGTGACCAAGTAGTAATCAGTAACAGCATGGCAAACGTATTATAAGTAACACATGTTAATATACACACACACACACACACACACACACATCTGTACATACTTAAATGTTATACTCACATCATCGCACGACATATTAAAGTCTGCTAACACCAACCGTACTCTAGATACAATGCTAGCAACAGTAAAGGAAATCAGAAATAACATTTAAAAAAGGAAGTTTTTATTTAAATATTATATTAAAAGAACAATAAAGACAACTTCAAAGATTAAATATAAATTTAACATCATTAAAAATATATATATATTTATAGCTTTCATTTTCTGCTTGAATATAATAAATTATCTCTTGTCATTACACTATGTGTATTTTAGTGCAAATGTATCATTTATACACAGCTAATTATAGATTAGCAAATTTGTAATAGCGGCATCGTTTAAGTTACATCTCATATTGCGAATACCTTCACGACGAGTTGCCATGACATTTGCACTACTTCAAATAAGTAACGCTTCACCCGAAGGAGAAGACTATTGTTACTTATTCTCAGTGGATACCACCACCCAGACAGCACTGTTTCAAGGCTATTTGGCCCTTATTCGGTAGGTGGGTAATGATGACAAACCAGTTGTGAAGTATATTTCCACAATATGAGAGATGCCTGATGGTGTATGATATAAGTTAAGACTATGCATTTGCATAGTCTAGTCTCTCTTTCGCAGCTTGAGGCTTAAGCCTCAAGCTACGAAAGAGAGATTGTATTTTAGTGCAAATGCATCATTTATACACAGCTAATTATAGGTTAGCAAATTTGTATTTGTAGTTACATACAATATGAGATGTAACTTAAACGATGCATTTTCACTAAAATACACACAGTCTAATCTCTTTCGCAGCTTGAGGCTTAAGCCCTTAATGCATTAGACTCTTGTCATTACTGAATGACAGTTTTTTTTTTTTTTATATTTAGTTAAAAATCTCAGAATGTGGGGAGAGTGGAAGAAATATTTTAAAAAAATGACAAAGGCAATGTTAAAAAAAAAAAAAGGGGGGGGGGGGGGGTTTGCCAAAGTTAATCCCATATGAAACAGCCAGAAGGCCAATGATGCTACTTATAAAACCCTTTACAGCAGATAAAACTCTATTCCATTCAACCATCCTGAAAATATTAGAAGTGTTACAATTCTTTAAATTTCGACATTAAATTTCATATGTATCCAATGTAATTGTATACTGTATTGTTGGTGCTATGTCCATTTTTGTACCTGGATAAAGAAGAGCATCAAAATTATTCAGGGTGTTTCAAAAGTGATGGTCAATAATTTAAAGGTGAACTGTACAGACTACAATATGCAAAAAAAAACCCAGTAAACACAGGTTTTTAAGTCCTTAAGTGAATCGTTTTCGAGATATTGCACATTTCTAGTTGGGATCTACCACTGAGAAGGTGAACTGTACAGAGTTGGGATCCGCCACTGACTTATGCTCATCTTCTCTGTTTCCCCTCTCTCAATGCTCTGAGACGTAGCAGGCATACTAGTACTTGTCAAAGGATAGTCAACATGGAAAGAGGTTACAGCAATGAAGAGTATGCGGTCATGCACTTCATGTATGGTAAAGCCAACAGCAATGCATTCGAGGCTGCACATTTGTACCAAGAAGCATTTCCCTGCTGAAGGCAGCCCAGTTGTTAGTTTTATGGTGCAATGGCAGCTAAAGGCCATTATGCACCAAACAATGGTAGGAGCAGCAGCACAACAGGTGCACATTCATCAGGGTACATCAACACCTTAGAGAACATGGGTGCTTCGCACATGGAGTACAAGCAGGTAGGCCCAGAAGCATAACACCTGATGTTGAGGAAAGAGTGTTAGAAAGAACATCCTGTAACATGTAATCTCTAAAATCCTGGTGTTGAAACCAAAAATTAAAAATGTATTATCTTATGTTTAATAAAACCACCCTTGGCAAAGGATTCACAGCTTTTTGCTAAACTAGTGCTTCCATGGTCAGTGGTAGATCTTAACAGAAAATGTGCATTATCTCGAAAACAGTTCATCTACGGGACGTAGATGAACTGTTTCCCCGATGTTCACTGGGACGATGTTCACATTTCCCGATGTTCACTGGAACTTTTTTTGTTTATTTTAGTTTGTACTTTTCACCTTTAAATTATTGACCATCAGTTTTGAAACACCCTGTATATAACATAGTACAGCAACAAATTCTGCCTTCAGACAGGAGTAAAGTAATCGCGATGACTAGTTTACTGAAAAAAATTAGCAACCTCTGTCAAACTTCCAGTAAGCAGGAGGACCTTCAGAAATGTTTTGCTACGGAATATACTTTGTCTCTCTGTTGACCTGTATGCAATAACAGCCCAAATTTGTAAATACATTTATAAACTGTTAGTAAATTAATAAGAGGAGTTTACCTCAATATAGTACGTAGAACACTTCCGTATGATACCCTCCAGAAATTAAGACGGAAAAAACGAAAAAATCGACAACTTACCGGTACATTAAAGTAAAATATAAATAATTTATATTTTACTTTAATTTATATTATTTATATTTTACTTTAATGTACCGGTAAGTTGTCGATTTTTTCGTTTTTTCCGTTTTAATTTCTGGAGGGTATCATTCGGAAGTGTTCTACGTACTATATTGAGGTAAACTCCTCTTATTAATTTACTAATATTATTATCAACGTAGAACATATTGAGTATTACAGCTCTGATTCATACTATCTAATTTATAAACTGTAAATAAGTATAGACAATATCCTGGTGACAGTCATAAGTTTTGAACTATCTGTAAATAATTAATACATCTGTCACCTATAACCTTTTATCTGAATATCTAAGCAAATAATCTTCTGTGAAAATAGTAATTATCCAACTTGAATGTATGGGAATCTCACTGAAATGGATGCATTTTAATTTGTATCATGCTCTCTTGCTTTCCAGCTGTGTAGAGGCAAAAGCTTCAGTTTAAATAAACAGATAATAATAATAATTTTTTATATTATATCTAATTATATTGTAGGTTGACCTACAAGGTCAACCTACCTCCCCCAGGTCAAAGTGACAGCTGAAATAGATAGACACCACCTGGTATCATTCTACCACTGCCATCGGATGTAAGCCGAAGCTAAACAGGTCCACCTCCATAGATGGATGATGATGTCAAAGAGTAGTAATAATCATACTGCATCAAGTGTGGCACAGGATAGTCACATGAATTTGATTTTTGAACCAACCCTTAGGCAGATGGGTTGGTTCAAAAAGTTGGAGACAGTGGAGCAAGTGGCGCTGTTCCCCATATGGCTACCACAAGGAAAGGGCAAGCCCATCCAGTCCAACCAACTGGAAATGCTTCCTGCACAAGTGACTCAAGAAGAAAACTCCAACGCATGAAGTGGAGCATTGAAATGAATATGTTCATCATGCAAACATACTAAGAAATAACCAAGCTAGAGACCGATATCTCAAGTTCTTGTTTATACTCACCGGCACAACCACCAGGTCAGTGGAGTTTACAATAAAGCAATCAATACAAAAAGTTAATTGTATTTAGTAGCCACGGGCTTGAACTCCGGTCAACTCAAAGAGTGTGTGCTACTGCCTCTTGAATTTCTCTGGACTTTTTGAAAGTTTGGAGTAGAGGAAATATTATTTGAGGCACATTTTGTGTGAAACACAGGACTTTCTCAGTCTGTAATATTGTCAATGAATGGCTTAAGAATAGCCTGTGGGGGGGGGGGAGATACCCAGGGCAGAGTAGCCTATGAATGCTCCCCCTTTAATCTTTATAAGCATTTTAAATATGCTAACATTGATGTGCACTCCTCACCAAAAGTACGAGCCCAGGGTGGCCACCCCACCCTAAGGACAACTCTGAGTATGAGTTCAAGGTAAAATGATGATGAATTAACTAATACTGAGAGACTTCCTATGTTGGGAAACTTGCTCTCCATATTATCAGTTTATTGTATACTCTCCATATACTCTCCATACATCCCTCTCGATTTTCTGGGATAGAGGGTAAAAAAATATTCCCGGATAATCCAAAAATATAGTAAGTCCCCGACATACGCAAAAAATACGTTCCAGGACTTCTTAAGTAAGTCAAGATTTGCATAACTCGAGAATGACTAATAAAATATTGCTACTATATCCTTGATATGCCAAAATTACAAAAACCACATAATATCCTCAGAAGAATGAAGAAAAATAATTATATATTTCTGATTCGTTCAATTAAAAACTATCTAGGGACAGGGGTGAAGTTATTGAACTGTAAAAACTGATTTGTATTTCGCAGCCTTGGTTGTTGTTATTATTATAGATGACCTTTATTGGTGCTGACCACTTCTCACATTGTCTTTCTCCTTTTTTGTGCTCACTGTTGCCACTGACAAATCTGAATTCTGCGCATTATTTGTTAATGTTTGGCCACTTTCATACATCCCTTTTGTTTTAATTGTCTAATCCAACTCGATCGCTTTCCTTTTCTTCATAGATTTACTAGTGCCACTGTCACTTATTCTTAGTCGGCACCATGATAATAGTCAAAATTAAATTTTCTGAAAAGAACTTCACAGGGTTAAGGCGAAAGCTCACGATTATCACCCCACGCGAGCTCACATTTTACTAAAGTACATTTCTGGGGGTCACTGCCATAAAACCATAAAAACAATTTGCATTTTCCGGGTTATTGGGTATTTCTGTTAATGCAATCTATTATAAGCAGGTAGTAAACTCGACCATATTGTGATAATACCGATAGCTGGAATTCTGTGGGTTTTTACGTTATTATGGTGAAACGTGTCTCCCCTTCACTGAAATCTTCAGTCATATAAATAACATAAGTCCGGAGCTACGTAAGTCGGGGACATACTGTATCGAAAAATGTTCAGCAACCTACGTAAAAAGTATGGCGATAGATAAAAAACGAAAAAACTTACCATGCACTACTCGTGTGTCCAATACGATACTTCTGTTTATGTCGCGTATGGTTTGGTCACCAACATTATAACGGTTCTATAGAGATTTAACGGATGCACCGTTTTCAAACTTTTGAATAATTTCAAGTTTTTGTTTAAACGAAAGCACAACTCTTGCGTTTGCCCATCATTTTCGTGATTTCTAAAAAAAAAAAATACTATATAAAAAAATTCCGACATCCCTGACATAAATAACAAAACAAAATTTGTCCTTTTGTGGTGCGATGGAAAACAACAGTCGACGCAATGCACTAAAAAAAACTAAACACTCGGTCTCTTTTTTTTTTTGAGTGGCAGGTGGGTTGCAAGATATTTGATTTTTGATTTTTATTTTTTTAAAATTTGGAATCTTGAAGTGTCCCAGTGAATCTGATCCTGGTAAAAATGAGTCTGCTGTATATAGTTTCTTATGAAGTGGGACTCAACAAGATGAATATAATTAAAAACAAATTTATATGACATCAGTGTTTAAATGAATTGATGCGAATCAGTATTAACAAACCATCAGGAATTCAGCAACAAGATAAAATGTGACAAACTAGTGTTGCACTATGTTTCATTAATAGTTATTTGCATTATTAATATACAAGGCAATTTTTTATTCAACACAATACTGCTTTTCTTTGTCAGTTTCACAAACTTCTAATTTTTCGTACTAGTAACTTCATTATTCTCTAGAGAAAGGTTTGGAGATTTGGTTGGCAACACTGAGTACACCCCAGATGACGTGAAGAAAATGACAGCTTACAACACTAAGCAAAACAAGTTTATTGTTTAAGAAGTAAGAATACAAAAGTGAGAATTCAATTGTTTCTGCTCACAGAAGATACCAAAAAAAAATTTGGCATGTGTGATGGACCAGCAAACCAAACCAAACAGTACTGGATTAGCAGAACAATTGAAAAAAACAGGCAGTGTTTTAGATTAAAAGAAAGATCACGCATACTGACCATCATTAAACCTGCAGTAGTAGTGCCACCAATTATTACAAACATGGTGGCACTACACCTGACAGATGTCAACTATATTTTAAAAATTGCTTGGAGTATACCAATATTTCATCTTTTCTTAATGGACAGCAATACTTATTACATGCATTTTTTTGTTTTTAATAGAAACATTAAATATTTAAAAAATGCTGTGTTTATCTTTTATTTAAAAAAAAAAGCTGTTGAAAATTAGAAAAGAAAAACATTATAGGAATAAAATATAAAGATGAAGGCTATTAAATAGCTTCTTTAATTTTCCAGTATAAAAAACTGCTTAAATGTACACAATTTATAAACATGCATATATTGCATGCTGTTATTCACTTCCATTTCCAAAGTTTTTCAAAATTTATTTCAAATTTAGTATGCTACTTAAGTTTGCAAAATATCATGTCACTAACTCTATCCAGAGTGATTGTTTTGTGTTTATTATTCAAAAAGACGTAGTTCATGACCATTAGAAACGATTAATAATAGTTAGATCACATGGGCAGATTTCATAAATAACACGAGCTACACCAATAAACAAATTCACATAACTCTACTCAAAATGATAATTGCTTTCCATGTTTCCATGTTCATTATTCAAAAATAATAATGAACACTTCAAATAAATCTTTTGGAAAAAAAAAAAAAAAAAAAAAAAAAGTAGTTTATGACCATAAGAAACAGTTAACTGTTAGATCAGGTGAGAGAGTGTACAACTTTAACTAGAAACAAACACAATTTTAGGTTTTGTAGCATCAATAGTAGTGACTTTCCCATAATAGCATTAATACAAGTTAGATGTACAACAAAGGTGGTGGGCTGTACTTGCTGAGTGCACTCACACTGTAACTCTGGAAAAACTATAAATAAAAATTCACAAACCATGCAAAGTAAAAATTTGCCCATTTAAAAGTATTTATACTTTTAAATAACCTCATTCTTATTTTTTGACAACACAATTTAGAAAAATTGAATGCATATGTAATATATTGAAAATTTATAAAATAAAATGTAAACACTATTTAAAGGAAAGACACTTATAATAAAGGATACATCGATGGTGCCACTACCCTCTTGTGAATACCCATTAGGAAAAGGATAACTAGAATAACACTACTAATAGTGAAGAACATATGGTTCATTAATGACTGGAGAAAACTCACCTAAAGAAAAATAATATTTGTGCTTTTTATAATGCCACAAGTCTAGTACTAATGATAAATTTGGCATTAAATACGTTCTAGGTAAGGCATGTCAAACATACAGTGCTGACCTTTGGGGAGGAAAAAAAAAAAAACCAAGAAATAGAACAAATAAAAGCTTACCCATTCTATTTAATAAATATTAATTAGTAATTTTTAAATATAGATTTATTTTTATTACCATGCACTTTGGTTCCAATTTGACATTTGTTTAATGTAGCACTCGAAAAAGAGGCAGAAAATATGGTCGCTTTTTTTGTGTCATCTCTCATGTGCTTTCCATTTTACAACGTATTTGTATATGCAGCTGGCTCATTCAGTCTCACTACTTACCACAACAAAGTAGGTATCTTCCCAGTTATGTCAGTGAACTGTATTTTTCGTCATTAAAAGTTACAATTTTATCTGTGTGGAGTGATCTGGAGTGAATTTGTGTTTTATTCGCCTTTAGTTGAAGCAGTAGCTAATAAACAATATGTCGAACCGTAGTACCAGTATGAATAAAAAAAGCTCTATTAAAGAACTTTGCAGTTTTCAAGAGAAATGGGAACTACAATATTTTTGTATCCAAGTGAAGAATAAAATATTATGCCTGATATGTAGGCACTCTATTGCAGTTTTCAAGGAGTACAACGTTAAATGGCACTATGATACAAATCACAAAGCAGACTATGACAAATATGTTGCAAAACTTCACGAAAAAGTTGTCAGAAAAACTTCATGAAAAACCTGTTAATGGATCTGCTGTAAAAGCTAATTACCTAATATCTTATTTAACTGCAGGCAAGTCAAAGCCATCTACAGAAGGGGAATTTATTAGTGAATACAAGATTAAAACAGTGGAGGTGATGTGTCAGAACAAATAAAAAAAAAAATTCAAAAGTATAAATTAAGTCAAAATAGCAATCAAAGCTAGCAGAATCGATGAAATAGCTGATAATTTAAGAGATCAGCTTATTTCAACATCGAACTTTGAGGCCTACTCAACTGCAATCGACAAAAGTACAGACATTCAAAGTATCACTCAGCTGGCCATTTTTATTTTCAGATGTGACGTGAACCTGAAAGTAAGTGAAGAGTTTTTAGAAGTAATTCCAATGATGCATGATATACCCACAGGGACTGATATTTTCGATGCACTTATGGAAGTTCTGAAGAAATATGAGCTACCATTGAAAAAGTTGGTGTGTCTTGAGACTGATGGTGCCCCTGCGATGATGAGTTTTACCAATGTAGTTGTTGCGAAATTAAAAGAATATGCAAACAACAGGGTAATAATTCTTTTGACCATTTTCATCACATTATTTATCAGCAAGTATTATGTTCCAAAGGTCTATATTTAAAACTTTGGAACACATTAGTAGAGCATTAATAGAGGCAAATTATGCAAGAAAGCAAGCTTGTACAGCACCAGCCAAAAAAAAAAAAAAAAATCTATTTTACACAACTAGTTGCGCTAAAAGTTTATCCAGTTTTTCCTTGAATTTATTTCAAGGAAGAACTTAAAAAAAAAAAAAAAAAACTTACAAACAGAACTAAGTGAAACCGATAACTCTTTGAAGCAAAAATATATGGAAGTTAGAATTCCAGATTTTTACACCTATTTATCTGTAGATCCATTCCCCAGAGTGCTATCTTTCATTACATGTATACCACTATGTTCAACAGCACATATTTATGCAAACAACTGTTTTCTTTAATAAAAAATAACAAAACTCTAGAATGATAAAGATTATCGATCAGTCTATCTTCAATTTTGAAAATTTCATCAGCTCAAGACATTATACCAAATCTTATTGTTTTATATTGTGAAAATCGGTGTCAACTGGCCACTAAAAAAAAAAAAAAATATATATATATATATATATATATATATATATATGTGAAATGCCAAATATAAGCAAGTTTTAACAAGCAGTGTCAGTTGATAGATAAAAATAAGGATATGACAGATGCACCCAAATGTACAAAGCAGCAGTAAAGGATGCAAAAGTATAAAAGTATATACAGTAAGTCCCTGACTTAAATAAGCCCAAGTTACATAAATTCGGACCTACGAAATTTTTTTTTTCACTCATTTTTTTATTTTAAGGATTGTAAAATTTAAAACAGTAAAAAAAAAAAAAAAAAAAAAAGCAATCAATAACGTTTCTCTACTCTTACTTATTCTCAGTGGCGCCCAATGAAAATAAGTAATTGTAGTCTTCTCTACCAGAGAAGTATTACTATACAAAGTAGTGCAATACCCGGTATCTCTTTGCCACAATAACGCTTCTCTACTGTTACTTATTCTCAGTGGTGCCCACTGAGAATAAGTAATAGTAGTCATCTCTAGTAGAGAAGCATTACTTATTCGAAGTAGTGCAATACCCGGTATCTCGTTGTGAAGGTAGCCACAATATGAGATATAATTAAAACAATGCCTTTACACTATATACGTAGTTTAATTTTATGGGTTACCTATGGTGTATCTACATTGATATTATATATATATAAATATATATATATAAATATATATATATCAGTTTTTATATAAATATATATAAATTATATTTTTATATAAATATATATATATATATATATATATATAGTATATAAAACAGGTGAAAAAGGTAAAGAAAGGAGAAGAAAAAGGTAAAGAAAGGAAAAGAAAAAGAAAATAGAGAATAGATGTACCTGGACGCGCAAGGCTACAGAACAGGATACAACTATAAAATAAAACATAGAAATAAATAATAAAGGACATAGTAAGATGGGAAAGTTATTAACAACAACGTGCCATGCCTAAAGGAAGATATGAGAAGAAAAGAATGTTAAGATCCTAATGAATTAAGTGGAAAAATTGGCTGAATTGATAAGCCAAATCATATTTACAAAAGCTAGAAAAAAGTGGTAATTAGTGCATATTAAAAAGTAGTAATAAATAGAAATGAAAATAATGAAAATAACAATTGGTACATAGATCAGGTAATTCATCAGGGGACTACACCCGATCATGTACCAAAATACTGCGTTTCTATACAAACCCATGCCGATGGAGGTAGCAATAAATTTAAAAAATAAAAATAAAAAAATAATAATAATAAAAAAATAAAAATAAAAATTAAAATTTTTTGAAACCTTCATAGACATGAGTGAGGTAGCCCCAACGCAGTGTGTATATTTTAAGTGAACCGTTAAATTAAAAGGTGTAATTAAAAGGTGTACCAGGCAGCAGCATAGAAAAGGGAAGTAATACAAGGTATGGGTGGGAAAAAAAGATAGTAGTAAAAAAAGGAGGCGAAAATAGCGAGAATAAGAAAAGAAGGAATGTCCGAATCGCCCTCGTATTGCACTAATAGTTCAACGGACGGAAAAAGCAGAATAGAAAGTATAAAGACGTAAAGAGAAGGAAAAGATTTTAAAGATACTAGGCAAGCTGGGTTCGTAAGTACCCAACCTCTTAGAGAGGGCCTTGGCTGTGAAGGTGTTAGTAGAAGAGGAAAATTAATACTGCTAGCCTGTGAAATATTTTGTTAATGTCACATGTAAAAAAATTAGTATAAAATTACATACCTTTAAAATTATGTAGCATCAATTAGTAGAATTATGTAGCGTCAATTAGTAAAATTATGTAGCGTCAATTAGTAAAATTATGTAGGATCAATTAGTAAAATGCATAATAAACATGATTAATAAATAGAATACAAACAAGGAGAGGTTGCTTAGTAGAAAAATAATAATGGACGCCCTCTATAGTTAAAAGTGAGGAAAAGGTCCGAATAATAATTAAAAATAATTAAGCAAAAATAATTAAAATAAAATAATGGAAAAAATTAAATAGATAAAACTTAAAAGGTAACTTAGAAAGTGAAAAGACATGAGCATCGTTCAGAATAGAAGTCATATGATGTGATCACTTTCAAAGTGGTGGGAATACCACCATTTAAATTTACAACTATACGTCTGTACAAATTATCATGTTAACCCTAATCAAAATGAGATATAGTGAAACCGAATTTATGTTTAATGAAGTTAGAAAGATTTTTAATAATACGATTTATAAAATTAATAGGAATATCATTTAAACATAATTTGGTATATAGGCCGTTTAAAGCTTTGATAAAAAGTGTTTGATTGCTGCTAAGATACGCAAGACGTAAAATTTGTGTATGGATGATATTTTTATGAACTGTAATGGAAATATTAGAGTTCCAATTTGTTAAATAAATAATGTTGAAATTAAATTGACTTCTTTTATCAAATACTTCCAAGGTATTACGAAGAGGTGAATTATTTAAAGTAATGCTTAAATCGAGAAAGTTTGCGTGTTGGTTACCATTATTTTCTTTGTTTAAGGTAAGTTCAGTAGGATATATCAATTTAGCAATATTTTCAAAATGATAATTTAAAATCAAGATATCATCAACATATCTAAATGCGAAGAAATTAAGGTTTGGATTGTTATTAGTATAAAGATCTTCGTAGTAATGTAGAAATAAGTTGGAAACTATACTGGAAATTGGTGAGCCCATGGGAACTCCTATTGATTGTCTATAGGTATTACTGCCATCGTAAATATAGTTATTAAGAATACATAAGTTGATATAATTATTCCAGACAATCTCATCCACGGGTAGAACGTGCTTGTATTTAAGATATAATTGATTGAGTACAGAGATAATTAAATGATGTGGTAAGGAAGTAAATAAATTAGTAAAGTCATAGGTTTCGATACTAAAGATTTTGGCATTAGAATTGAAGATTTTAATGATGTTGTGGTTATTATTAATGATCCAGGTTGATGGAATATTAATGAAGATGGTAGTTAGTAGTTTAAAAAATTGTTTACCTGGAAGATAACAACCGCTTTTTTTGGCACTAGTGATGAATCTAAAGCCAACAGGATCTTTGTGGAACTTGGCAATCATATATAGGAATGGTAATGTAGAATTGCGCATTTTGGTATGTAGTTTTTTATGCAAAGCTATAAGTTTTTTGATGGTCGTATTAATGCCAAGATTACAGCGTAAAAATGTGGTACTGCTGTCGACTTCCTTTTTAAGAGTAGTATAGTAGAACTGTTTACAAAAGATTGCGAAGTTGTTAGAAGCTTTATCTACAGGGGTGATGATAAATTTTCCTTGTAGATCTGAGATGGCATTTTTGAGATTAGAGTATTTAATATGTGAATTATTATACAAGTTGTGACATTTTGAAACTGATTTTATAATATCTTGATATTATAAAATCAGTTTATAATATCAATTATATCTTGTGGTTTATCAAGATATTATAAAATCAGTTTCAAAATGTCACAACTTGTATAATAATTCACATATTAAACACTCTAATCTCAAAAATGCCATCTCAGATCTACAAGGAAAATTTATCATCACCCCTGTAGATAAAGCTTCTAACAACTTCGCAATCTTTTGTAAACAGTTCTACTATACTACTCTTAAAAAGGAAGTCGACAGCAGTACCACATTTTTACGCTGTAATCTTGGCATTAATACGACCATCAAAAAACTTATAGCTTTGCATAAAAAACTACATACCAAAATGCGCAATTCTACATTACCATTCCTATATATGATTGCCAAGTTCCACAAAGATCCTGTTGGCTTTAGATTCATCACTAGTGCCAAAAAAAGCGGTTGTTATCTCCCAGGTAAACAATTTTTTAAACTACTAACTACCATCTTCATTAATATTCCATCAACCTGGATCATTAATAATAACCACAACATCATTAAAATCTTCAATTCTAATGCCAAAATCTTTAGTATCGAAACCTATGACTTTACTAATTTATTTACTTCCTTACCACATCATTTAATTATCTCTGTACTCAATCAATTATATCTTAAATACAAGCACGTTCTACCCGTGGATGAGATTGTCTGGAATAATTATATCAACTTATGTATTCTTAATAACTATATTTACGATGGCAGTAATACCTATAGACAATCAATAGGAGTTCCCATGGGCTCACCAATTTCCAGTATAGTTTCCAACTTATTTCTACATTACTACGAAGATCTTTATACTAATAACAATCCAAACCTTAATTTCTTCGCATTTAGATATGTTGATGATATCTTGATTTTAAATTATCATTTTGAAAATATTGCTAAATTGATATATCCTACTGAACTTACCTTAAACAAAGAAAATAATGGTAACCAACACGCAAACTTTCTCGATTTAAGCATTACTTTAAATAATTCACCTCTTCGTAATACCTTGGAAGTATTTGATAAAAGAAGTCAATTTAATTTCAACATTATTTATTTAACAAATTGGAACTCTAATATTTCCATTACAGTTCATAAAAATATCATCCATACACAAATTTTACGTCTTGCGTATCTTAGCAGCAATCAAACACTTTTTATCAAAGCTTTAAACGGCCTATATACCAAATTATGTTTAAATGATATTCCTATTAATTTTATAAATCGTATTATTAAAAATCTTTCTAACTTCATTAAACATAAATTCGGTTTCACTATATCTCATTTTGATTAGGGTTAACATGATAATTTGTACAGACGTATAGTTGTAAATTTAAATGGTGGTATTCCCACCACTTTGAAAGTGATCACATCATATGACTTCTATTCTGAACGATGCTCATGTCTTTTCACTTTCTAAGTTACCTTTTAAGTTTTATCTATTTAATTTTTTCCATTATTTTATTTTAATTATTTTTGCTTAATTATTTTTAATTATTATTCGGACCTTTTCCTCACTTTTAACTATAGAGGGCGTCCATTATTATTTTTCTACTAAGCAACCTCTCCTTGTTTGTATTCTATTTATTAATCATGTTTATTATGCATTTTACTAATTGATCCTACATAATTTTACTAATTGACGCTACATAATTCTACTAATTGATGCTACATAATTTTAAAGGTATGTAATTTTATACTAATTTTTTTACATGTGACATTAACAAAATATTTCACAGGCTAGCAGTATTAATTTTCCTCTTCTACTAACACCTTCACAGCCAAGGCCCTCTCTAAGAGGTTGGGTACTTACGAACCCAGCTTGCCTAGTATCTTTAAAATCTTTTCCTTCTCTTTACGTCTTTATACTTTCTATTCTGCTTTTTCCGTCCGTTGAACTATTAGTGCAATACGAGGGCGATTCGGACATTCCTTCTTTTCTTATTCTCGCTATTTTCGCCTCCTTTTTTTACTACTATCTTTTTTCCCACCCATACCTTGTATTACTTCCCTTTTCTATGCTGCTGCCTGGTACACCTTTTAATTTAACGGTTCACTTAAAATATACACACTGCGTTGGGGCTACCTCACTCATGTCTATGAAGGTTTCAAAAAATTTTAATTTTAATTTTTATTTTTTTTATTATTATTATTTTTTTTATTTTTATTTTTTAAATTTATTGCTACCTCCATCGGCATGGGTTTGTATAGAAACGCAGTATTTTGGTACATGATCGGGTGTAGTCCCCTGATGAATTACCTGATCTATGTACCAATTGTTATTTTCATTATTTTCATTTCTATTTATTACTACTTTTTAATATGCACTAATTACCACTTTTTTCTAGCTTTTGTAAATATGATTTGGCTTATCAATTCAGCCAATTTTTCCACTTAATTCATTAGGATCTTAACATTCTTTTCTTCTCATATCTTCCTTTAGGCATGGCACGTTGTTGTTAATAACTTTCCCATCTTACTATGTCCTTTATTATTTATTTCTATGTTTTTTATATATATATATATATATATATATATATATATATATATATATATATATATCAGTTTTTAAGTACAATAAAATGCATTCTTTCTTCCCTTTGTGTTTTCTTTTCTTATGTGCCACACCAGCTACTTCACAGCTGTCCCCAGAAAAATTTTTTAATTAAACTAATTAATTGAAAAATACAGTATATACACTATTTTTCTTCATTCTTCTGAGGATATTATACGGTTTTTGTAATTTTGGCATATCAGGAATACAGTAACAATATTCCAGAGTTATGTAAAACTTGAATTAAACAAGAAGTCCTAGAAAATATCACTTATGTCGGGGGACTTAGTGTATATGCATGAAGGAATTAATGGGTTAATATGATAGCATAGCTTAATTTATTATGGTACTCACCTTTTTTTATAATCTGCAATTGATGTTTGAATAGGGTGGATGATAATTTTAATTTAAATTAGGAGTAAGTAAGTTGGGGTTTAAAATCAGAAGTTAAAATATGCGCAAGGAAGTAGAAGTGCACGTCTTCGTCCTTGGTTGTCAATATTAAAGTTGAAAATAAATAGTTAATAATTGAGGCCAATAGCCATAACAAGTGGCTTTCGTTACCCACGTCTTCAGCTGGCAATGATGGGTTGAGAGTGTTATTAATGTTTTAATAGTCTATTAAAACATCAAACACACGTGCATACTACTACTACAATAGTTTTAAGACAGGCCAAACCAACACAGAACTAGCATCACATGTTCAATCTCACAATCACACCCCCTTAGTAGACTCAGCCATTCCCATTATCAAATTAAAATCCAGTTTTAAAATCTTCCAATATGAAGCCCTAGTCATAGAATGGTTCCGCTGCCATTCCAATCTCCAAGTATTAAATACCAAACTACCTTACAACATTGCACCGGCTTGGAATCACATGCACCTGAGATTTCCACATGTAACCAGGAGCATCATGGGAACTTAGCTTTCTTAAATACACGCATTCACTCTCAACCCATCATTGCCAACTGAAGACGTGGATAACGAAAGCCACTTGTTATGGCTATTGGCCTCCATTATTAACCATTTATTTTCAACTTTAATATTGACAACCAAGGACGAAGACGTGCACTTCTACTTCCTTGCGCATATTTTAACTTCTGTTTTTAAACCTCAACTTACTTACTCCTAATTTAAATTAAAATTATCATCTGCCCTATTCAAACATCAATTGCAGATTATAAAAAAAGGTGAGTACCATAATAAATTAAGCTATGCTATCATATTAAGTCAATTATAAATGGTATTTTAAGTAATCTACAATTATCAAATTGGAATTGATGGGTTTAATAAAAATGCAAAGATGGAAGTGAAATTTATACAAAATGCCAAAAACTAATAAGGGATGGATAGCAGAAATAAGAAAAGTTGTAGGTGTGAAAAAGAAGGAAAGAATGTGAAAATCCTATATGTTATAATGAATTAAGAGAATTATATGCTGAATTGAGAAGCCAATTAGAGAGGAGGGAACTGTAAAGTAAAATAATAAATACAAAGTGATTAAACAAATAAAAGGTGAACTAGCCAGCATCGGAAATAAGTGGGCAAATCTAGCTATAAGTCCAGGGGTGGTTGAGGGAGAGAAGACAGAGAGTGGTAATCAATGGACACTGCTCATCGTGGACTAATGTTATTAGTGGAGTCCCTCAGGGTTCAGTATTGGGTCCTTTATTGTTTTCTGTATTTATAAATGATATTGATGATGGTATATCAAGATTAATGTCCAAGTTTGCAGACGATACGAAGGTTGGCAGGGTTGTCAAGGACACTACTGACACTATGCTACTGCAACAGGATCTGGAAAGGTTGAGCAGATGGGCTGAGAGGTGGCAAATGAAGTTTAACGTTGACAAATGAAAAGTACTACATATGGGAAACAGCAACCTCAGAGCAACGTATCAACTCTGTGGTACTACACTGACAGTGGTAGAGAATGAAAGAGACCTGGGGGTGGTTGTGCAGGCAGATCTGAAGTTCTCTGAGCAGTGCAGACGGACTGCTAGAGTAGCTCATGGTGTATTGTCAATGATATATAGGAATTTTTCTAGCAGGGATAAGGAGGTGATTATTCCCTTGTATAAGGCAATGGTCAGGCCACACCTAGAGTACTGTATACAGGCCTGGAGGCCTCATTTCAAGAAGGATGTAGAGCTGCTGGAACGAGTACAGAGAAAGACAAGATTAGTGAATGGAACAAAGGGGTGCTCTTACGAAGAAAGGCTTAAGTTTTGCGAATTACAGTGTCTGGAGACTAGGCACCAGCGAGGTGATCTGATAGAGGTGTACAAACCCTCGAATGGTTTGAGCATGCTCAATGCTGATGGGATTCTTCCTCTTGCTCAGAATAATCACCTGACAGGGCATAAATTCAAACTGAGGAAAGACAGATGTAGCATAGATGTGCGGAAATTTGCCTTTAGCCTGCGGATGGTTGGTAGGCGAAACAGACTTCCATCCCTTGTCGTGGAAGTTGATAGCCAAAATAAGTGTATTTCGAACGAACAGAGGGGTGAAGTGGAAGTGGTTATTTTTTATTTATTTTTTTTTACTTTATTTTTTTTTTTTTGGCTGATGCTGCATAAGCTTGCTTTCTTGCATCAAATGCCTCTACTAATGCTAATGCTAAAGTCGAAAAAAGGGGGTAGTAAAAATCTGATGTTAACAAAAGTAAATATTGATGCATGGTAAGGTATATCATCAGGAGACTACACCTGACCATGTATCAAGAAGTGCATTTCTATACTTGTCCAAAACAGTGGAAGAGAAGCAAATTAAAGAATAAAACTAAGTGGGATAAAGCGGCATTACTTTCACAAAGTATGGACAAGGTAGTCCCAACACAGTGTAAGTTATACAAAAATTAAGGTGAAATTAAGATAAAGCTGAAATAAAATTAAAATATAAATAAGTGTTTTCAGAGTAGGGAAAAAAAAAAAAAAAAAAATTCCATTACAGATTTTGACCAAAATTCCATTACAGATTTTGACCAAAATCTGTAATGTAATTTAGAATAAATATTGGTATTGGAAAAAGTAAATAAATCTGATAAATTTAGAACAAGCAAATAGTAGTAGTAGTAGTAGTGGCATGTGATGCAAGAAAGAATTGTATGAGCTTATGCAGCATCAGCCAAAAAATAAAATAATAATATAAAAAATAAATAAATTTACACAAATCCCTCTAAATGTTTGTCCAGTTCCTCCTTAAATTTATTTAACCTATCAACTTCCACAATGACAGATGGAAGTTTGTTCCAGCAAATTTCCGCACATCTATTCTATTGAAGATAGGGAAGGGATAAAGGTGTAATTAAATAGAGATGAATATAGCGAGAGATTAAGGATAGTTGGAATGTTCTTGTCCTTGTATTGCACTAATAGCTTTACGAATAGGAAAACGGTAGAAGTAGAAAGTAAAAAGAGAAAAAGCAAAGAAAAAGATTAAATATACTAGGCTAGTTGGGGTTGTAAAGCCCAACCTTTAAGTAAGGGCCATGACTTTGTAAGTGTTAGTATAAAAAAGAGAGTAATACCATATGCTTGTGAAAAAATGAAAATGAAAGTGCAAATCAAGAGCCGAAAAATATAAGTCGAAACAGAAACTGAAAGTATAATGAGAAAATAAAGTATAAAATTGATACCTGGAATTTAAGTAATGCATAGTAGAAGCAAGAAAGTGGGAAAAAATATTGCAAACATATTCGGTTAGGCTGTGCTTCAGGCACATAATTATTTATAGTAAAAGACCATGACCATGTATCAATATTTATTTTAGCTAACATTAGATTTTTGCAACCCCCTTTTTTCGACTTATATTATAGCTAAATTTGCCCACCTATTTCTGATACTGGCTAGTTCACCTTTTATTTGTTTAATCACTTTGTATTTATTATTTTATTTTACAGTTCCCTCCTCTCTAATTGGCTTCTGAATTCAGACTATAATTCTCTTAATTTACTACTGGAGGGGGGGGGGGGGGTCACCCCTGCTCGCCAAAGCCCTGTGCACACTTTTCTATGTAAAATGTACAGGTATGATGGAGTAAGTCAAATTATTTCTATGTAAAAGACACACCTGTCAAAACCCCCTTTATCAAAAGAAGCAAGCATGGTACTGCATGGACATGTTAGGTAAATATAGCGCATGACCACGCTTAGACAAAAGCTTGTTTTTCTACAGTAAAACAAGCTTCTGTTATGTATTACCACGTAACCCACATCTCTCTTCTCTCACTGGCAGAATAAATATAGCTAGGAGGAAAATTTTAATGTACAGAAAGATAACATAGGATTTTCACGTTCTTTCCTTCTTTTTCAACACTTACAACTTTTCTTATTTCTGCTATTCTTCCCATCACCTTGCACCATGTGGTCATTGCTAATACTAATACCAAACTTTGAACAGTATTTCTTAGTTGGGACAAAAAGCCTAGTAGCTTCCAAGATTACTTCTCATTTAGAATTTGGTAACACCATCAGTAGGTACCACTGTACAGACTTTAAAAACTGTCTCAGACCATCGTAGTCACCTTTACGAAAGCAAAAACCCTTCCCTTTACCCCTGACGGTAGTTACATCTTTGAATAAATCCAACGTCAGCACACTGTGATCACTGTCACCTAGTGGTTCCTTCACCTGCAGATTCTTAATGCACAAATAGCCCACTATTTCTTTGTACATTGTCCATTATACTCATCACAGTCGTTAGGCCTATAACACACTCCTACTCTCAATTTGACTTTCCCTGTGTTTATGTCGCACCAAACTGACCACCCATGTCAACTGCATGCACTTCCCTAGATTTTGTTTATTAACTAACAGCATAACCCCTCCTACCCTGTCTATCCTTCCTGTACACATTATACTTCCCAAATTCTAATTCTGCATTCCTTATATCTGTGTGACACCACGTCTCTAATATCCCAACAATATCTGCCTTTGATATTTTCACCAGCACCTCGAATTCATCAAATTTATTTAATAACTCCTAGCATTGGTGTACACGCAAGTATACATGCACCTGTTCTTATTCCTTGCTATGCTAAAACAGTCCATGTTAGGGTAGCAAGGAATGTTCTGCAATGACTCCCAGCAGTCCTTGAAACACCCAGCAACTTGTTTTCCTGGCTGCTGCTCATTCCAATAGAAGCAGTGCAAGAATCACTTTCATCTCTGCCAGCGACTACGGTTAACCCATTAGTTCGTGTATCACCCAAGCTAGCAGTTTTCCGACCTACCTAACTCTGCCTCGATAGCACCAGCAAATATTCTTGCACCCTTTCTATTTAAGTGTATCCCATTCCTGTAGAAGCAGTCTCTCCCACTTTATAAACCCCTGCAATAAACTAACTAAAATACTTCACCCGGAATAGTGTCATTATTATAAATCTCTTATTTAACAAGATAATTTCTCGCTTCTATTTATCACAGAAAAAGAAAAATTAATTTAAGAAATAAAAATGCAATGCATCCTAAATATAACACACTATGTACATTGACAAACTTGTTATTATTTCATTCTAAATTTAACTGATAACTTCTTTAGAGTAACTTTCAGTCATCTCCATTAGGATGCAGATTTCATCTGATCTAGTGCAAAAATCAGCAAACCACGAGAAGAAAATTCATTTTGGGTCTGCTGAATGATGGTAAATCCTTTCTTAGCAGTTTTACAGTTTTGTTTGTTGTTTGTTATTTGGTTTTTAGGAGCATTAGCAATTAAGGCCATATTGCTCCAGGGATATGCGGTGGTCATTCCCTGACCTTTCCACATCTCCGTATTTGGTGGGCACGGCTCAAACCCCGGTCTAATCAAGAAGCGCGTGCTACGCACTGCTGCTCCTGCCCACGGAGGAGCCTTTACAAGAGGAAAAACAGCACACGTTTTATTAATTAAAATTTCACATTAAGAAAAGAGAGAGAGAGACAGAGAGAGATCTAAATCCATTTATCATTAGTTAATGGTGGAATCAGTTTCCCCTTTTCTGTCATAAAAATATCTATTTAAAATTACAAATAAAAATTCTTTCAGGACTGCACCCATCCCCATCTCACTGCAGAATAATAGACAACACTATCAGTTCCACCAGAAAATGGGGAAAATGATGTGTCAAACCAATGTGCAGAATTAAGTTCAACAACAATATTCATTTGTAATATCCTTTAGTGGCAGATTTTTGTAGCACAGGGCAACTTGATGTATGATTCTGTGAGGCACTATCAGCTTTAGAGTAAACTTGTGCAATGTATTTTCTAATGATGATCCATACATTTAGGTTTAAAAATTCATGGATTGGTGAAATGGGACAAAGCATGGACCATCCATGACTCCCCCCCCAGTTAAGCTGCTTCTCTAAAGACTTCTTGAAATGTAATTTAAATATCATTTTGTGTATATAAGAGGAGAAAAACAAAATCAAAATATCACTGAAACCAATCTAACAAATACTATGGGAAACAAAATAAAAAGACAAATACAAAATATTTACACACCTGAGATGTCTGAGGATCCATCAGCCACTGCCATGCCCCCAATGCAGTACATGTGGAACTCACAACTAATATCACTGAAAAGTAATATTTAGATTGATAAATTGAACAAATTTTCATAAAAATTATCAATCCACATTTCTATAACATCAACCCTCCAATGGTAAATTTCCCCCAAAACACACCAAAGTTTAAAAATATTTCATTCAAATAAGTTTTCCAAGATTAAATAAAATAATTTAACTCTAAACTAGAAAGCTGAATTTAAATATTTTTTTAATATTTAGATTGAGCTGTCTAACAGAATTACAGCAGGACCCTGTAACCCTGTTTTTTTTTTTTTTATATATCCCTCAATCACTTATGATAAAGACTATCACACCCTCGTCTCACTATCTAGCCACCTCTCTATTGGTTCAGAATTAATCCCTGTATGGTTAGCCTCGGACCTAACCAATAGACCTTGCCTTATAAGGGTGCCATCTGCTGGCCTGCACCCTTTCCAGTAGAAATAATAGTGGAAGATGTAGTCAGAGTGCCCGCTGGGAATAGCCCTTGAGACATGTACCGGTTCTTCATTTTTCTTTATTGGCTTCCATTTTTTTTTTTTTTTCTCTTTAACTTGGCTTGTATATTTCCCCATAAATGTGCAGGAGCCAGCAGTACAACAGCTAAGTTTATTCAAGGTTAAAAAACTTTATACAGTCCATTCCGGTTATTTGGGACACGTCAGGACTAGTGCATTTTGGCCCGATTAAGCGGCTGCCCCGATTATCCGAAGTTTCACGTAAATAGTTAAAAATACAATGTACCCCCCCTTTACAATTGGTTCACTGTACAATCAAATCACATTACGATGAACTCACCATAATAAAGTACTGTTTACTATACAATGTGCAGTAAGCGCCCATCAATTGTGATCACGTTTGTGAATTGAATTTTAATTTTATTAAACAGCAATTCTAATTGGCAAAAATAGGAGGAATATTATCCACAGGCTATAAAAGCAAAGATATATTAAGCACAAATTTACCCTTTATTACCTTAGCAAATAAAAAATTAAATGATACGTGAAAATCTGAAGAATATACGTGATAATCGGAATAATTAATACGTACTGTAATATGTACATAATAACTAGTTGACATTTCTGTTCACTGACATTTGTAGGTGGGGGTGGTTAAAATTTAAAACAGTAAAAAGATAAGCAATCAATAACAAAGAACACACAAATTGCAAGTAACACAATATGCGCAAGTGAGAACGGAATAACGAGTTACAAAGCTTTAAAAATAGGAACGAAGAGAAGATCTGAAAATTAAATTTTTTTATATGATTGAAGATTTCATGAAATTGTAAACACATTTCACCATAATAACCCACAGAATTCCAGCTGTCGGTGTTATCGCAAATTCAGTAAGATCGAGTTTACTGTCTGTTTATGATAGATTTCACTAACAGAAAAGTCCAATAAACAGGTGACTGTTAATTGTTTTTATTGTTTTATGGTTGTGACCTTCAGAATTTTGACCGAACCACATGGTACCGTCGAAGACAATCGTAGGGTAATCTCCAGTGCTGCGGTCTCCTGCCCCAATTAAACGAAGTAAACCAACCCTGGCTATTTTCTCGATTGGTTTCTGTTTTTTTTAAGATTTGCCCCAAATAAATGGCTGCCCCGATTAACCGGAATCCACTGTATATACTTGACAGCTACATATCGTAACTTGTCTTGTAACTACTTATTACCAATGTTAGTTATATTTGAAACATATAAAAGTTTCCAATATCTCAAATTAAATTTTATTTCTGTTTTATTGGATAATACTAAATCCTTCCACTTGCTCAGACTACACATGGGGGGGGGGGAAGGAACAAATTCAAATTGAGAAAGGATGGCCATAGAATAGATGTGCAGAAATTTGCCTTCAGCCTGCAGGTAATTCACTGTTGGAGTAAACTTTTATATAGTGTTCTGGATGAGGGTAGTTGGAATAAATTCAAGGAAGAACTAGACACACTATTAGAGGGAATGGACAGGTGATAGGGGAGAGAGTTTTTTTTGGCTGATGCTGTACGAGCTTGTATTTTAGCATTAGCAGATTATTCAAGAAAGCAAACTTAAACAGCATCAGCCAAAAAAAAAAAAAAAAAAAAAATTTCCATTTCACCAATGCATTTGTCCAAATGTTTGTCTCCTTCCGTGAATTTATTTAAACTATCAACTACTCACTGGCTAAATATATATATATATATATATATACACACACACACATACACACCGTATTTTATGGCTTATAAAAGACGCACCCTAGTTTGGCCCACATATTTTGGGAAAAAAAATAATAATAAATAAATATTTCTCAAAAATAATAAAAATACTATTTTGGAGAAAATAATAATAATAAAATTAAATACGGTAATATATTTTTCTCAAAATAATGCTATACGCTTGGGTAAATGTTCAACCAATAATGAAATGTTTGTTTCTAAAAAAAAGCTGACAGAAGTAACGTAACAGAAATTCTTACTCACCCAAAGACAAATACGGGCGTCACTTTCTCTTTGTAAAAGACTGTTGGAATTGAAAAATCCTGATCCAGTCTAATTAGCCCGCCATACCATAAAAGCGCGAGATCATAGAGGAATACCATAAAAGTGGGAGATCATATTATAGAGGAAGCAAACACATGGGAAAATGAAACAAGTTTTTACTTATGTCTGATTGTGAGATTCATATCACGCAGATTTCAACAAATTTTCCAAGAAAAAGGATTACTGGTATGTATTGTTGCCATAGATTGTAACCACAGATAATTGTTAAAAATAAATTTCAACAGATAAATCTTGAGTAAAAATGGTGTGAATTTCAAAGAGAAGTTTTCAGAACTCAGTTTACCGGCACTGCATCATCGAAAATGCATTGCCGGTAGTCTTTAGGCCTAATCTGACATTGACCATATAAGACGCAGGGTGATTTTCTGAGTATTTCTTCACGAAAAAAACTGCGTCTTATAAGCCGGAAAATACAGTAATCTTTATTGTGTACAAAAGAATGTATACAATGTACCCTTCATGGCAGAAATGCCAGGGGCTTCACATTGGCTGGTGGACAAAGGCCTTGAGGACGGGGCCCACATCGAAGTTCAGGTTCATCCCCCAGGGCCAACAATATAATAAGTTTCAGTTAAATTATTCACAGTATATTCATAAAAATATTATACAGTATTTTTGACATTATATACAATATTATACAGACATCCTTTTTAAATTTATTCTACTGCGACATTCCTGTGCAGTTTGCCTGGTTGAGTTTAGGTCATCAAGGATCTCTCTCCGGTATTTGCAATCCTTGGCAAATTTGTCGAGGTCGCCGTCGATTAATGCAGAAATGCAAATTTCCGCAAATCTATTTGACAACTATCTTCCCTTCCTCAATTTGACTTTAGCCTGGAAGCTGTTCCTTTGTCAAATGATGTAATACATTCTAGAATAGTTGATATGTCTTAATATTTTGAAGCAGGTCATTGAGAAAATGGCAGCCATGCCATTCCCCTTCAGTATGCAATTGGATGAAACTACAGACATTTCTCAATGTAGCCAGCTCCTTGTTTTTGTTCGCTATGTGCATGCTGACGCCATGAAAGAAGAATTCTTATTTTGTGAGTCTCTTTCGGAAATTACAAAGGCCGTCAACGTTTTGGAAATGGTAAAAAGTTTTTTTTTTTTTTTTTTTTTTTACAAACAAAACTTTGAATGAAAGGAAAACTTCATTCTCTTTGCACTGATGGAGCTCCTGCGATGCTTGGTAATACATCTGGTTTTGCTACTTTAGTGAAAAAAGAAGCTCCTCAAGTCATCGTCACTCACTGTTTCTTACACATACATGCACTGGCAACAAAGACTCTTCCAACAACCCTGAAAGAAGTATTCTCAACAGCCATAAAAGTTATCAACTTTATCAAAAGAAGTTCTCTGAATCATCGTATTTTAAAAAGATTTTGTGAAGAAATGGGAGCAGAATATGAAGTGCTTCGCTACCACACAGAAGTGCGCTGGCTTTCAAGAGGACAAGTCTTGAAGCACTTGTTTGAACTAAGGGCAGAAGTTTCACTTTTTCTGGAAGAAAGAGAAAACCCACTCTTGGAACATTTTGAAAGGAAGGATTTTATCCATGGGTTGGCGTACCTGGCAGATATTTTTCACCATATGAATGAGATAAATCTTTCCATTCAAGGTCATGAAGTCACCATTATGGATGCAACTGAAATATTACAAGCTTTCTTGGCTAAGTTACCAACATGGAAGAAGAGAGTAGAGACCGACATTATTGTAAACTTTCCACTGTTGCAGGAAGTGTTTTACCAAGATGTAGTTGAAATGCAAACTTCTCTCTCAATTTTTTTGAAAAGAGATATCTGCGAACAAGTGGAAACATTACAGAACTCTTTTAAAAGTTATTTCTATCTTGATGGCATGAAAATTGAACTATGGATCCGAAATCCTTTTCTTTCTGATATAAACTGTATCGAAGATGTTGACTTAACCAAAGATGAACTCATTGATCTTAGGCCAAAAAACTTACTACGATTGGAGTTTACCTCAAAAACCCTTGGAGAATTCTGGTGTTCCCTGAGAGAAGCCTATCCTTGTCTTGTAAAGCGAGCTATGGAAGCTTTGATACCATTTGCAACAATATATCTGTGCGAATCGGGATTTTCAGCACTTGTAACAATGAAAACAAAAAATCGAAATCGATTAGATGTCCAACATGACATGCGTGTTGCCTTGTCAAATACCACACCACAGTTTAATTTTCTTATTCAAGATAAACAACAACAGTCTTCACACTGATATGTCCTTAAAAAATAAAATTTAACTTCAACTTTCCTATATTTTAAATGTATTGTATTATTATTCAATGTGTTAAGAAAGAAACATATATTACTGTATAATGTTTTTTTTTAAATTTTGGTAACTATTTCATTAAATTGGTTTTTTTGTAATTTTATTTTATGCATTTAAAAACATTATTCTGAGAAGGGGTCCGTGGCATTCACCTGACTGGCAAAGGGGTCCATGGAACTAAGAAGGTTAAGAACCCCTGCATTAGACCTTTAATACACTCCTACTCATTTCTGCTTTCCTAGTGCTTATGTAACACCAAACTGACTCAACATTACACTGTCCATCTATGTCAACTGGATGTGCTTCCTTAGATTTTGTGTTTCTTAACCAACAGCATAACCTCTCCTTCCTTCTTATATTATCTATTCTTTCTGTACACAATGTCCCCAAATTCCAATTCTGCATTGCTTATATCTGTGTGACACCATGTCTCTGATATCCCAACAATATCCACCTTTGATGTCTTGAGCAGCACTTCAAATTTATTTACTATACTCCTAGCAGGTATACCTGCAAGTATACACGCCCCTGTTCTTACTAATAGAAGCAGTGCAAGAATCACTTTCACGTCTGCCTGCGGCTATTGTTAATCTTTGTCTGTGAAACCCCCTAAGCTACCAGTTTTCTGACCCACCTAACACTACCTCGATAGTTTCATCAGCAAACACTCTTGTACCCTTTCTATTTAAGGGTATCCAATTCCTGTAGAAACAGTCTCTCATGTTAATAAGCACAAGACCACACTGAGAAAAATATTACCCCATGAGCCTTACACAATCTCTCCAAGGCCGAATTGATTGACAAGGCTCGCATCATATACTCCCTCCTATCGTGTTTGACCAGAATTGCAGACAATTTCAAATTTAACCCTAACTCTCAACTTTCAACATTGACCTGTACTTGTTAAGTATATCTGCTGATCTCCTACTCTTAAAAAGATGATATCTGCTCTACATCATTAACTTTTTCCCCTGACAGACATACCCTGGTCCTATTCCACTTATCCTTTTTGCACAATATATTACCTGTTTCCCAGACAACAGAGTCACCGACAATAACTAGCTACTGTGGGACCAGCACATTCTGCCTTGGAGATTGCTGCTGTGTTGACTGATGCACAAGAGTGGGCTCTGGCATTGAGTTGGGCAGCTGAGAGCTTGATGGGTCCACCACTTTAATGCCTTCGAGGGCATCTACCTGACTTTTCAAATTCTCATAGGCACCCATCAGAACACTCAGTTGGCACCAAATTTCTTAACACTCTGCACCTAGCACACACACACAGACATCCTTCTTGGCTACCTTCTTTGATTTTCCCAATCGCCAACCCATGCACAGTACTAAATAGTATAGGTTCTAATACCTCTCATGTTTGGGGTTTTCATAAAAAAAAAATTTTTTTTTTTAATTAGAGACAATTGTTTTGGTTGAACATACATTTAACATCATGATATGGCAGTCAAATTTTAAGAGGAAAGAGCTTGAAATAAACAATTAATAATAATTTAAACGAATACTAAAAAATTAAGTTACATTAAATTAAGATAACTAAGATTAAAGAGTATGAATAAAGTTAGCTAATTTTTTTATAACATGGGACATACTCTCAATACTTATTAGAAACATCTTTAGTGGGCCACATACCCAGATATTACTTTAAAGAGATGGGTTGGAAAAATAAATGTAATAAAAATCACTAATTAACATACCTCTCCACCTTTTAGTTTGAGGTTGCAGATATGCTATAACTTCTGTCAATCTCCTTTCAAATGCTTTGAGATCTAAAAGAGTAATGGGAAACAAGAGAGAATAAATACATTGATCAAAATACACCATATAAATTATATATTTAAAGTCAGCTGAGTTCTGCCCTATTTTCACACTAGTGTTATTTGGGCATCTGCATAACAAAAAATCCTAGTTATGTGTATACATCTAGATTTTATAGTTACATTTGTTCTCTAAATAACTTCAGAGACAACAAAAAAAAAAAAAAAAAAAACAAGCAACATGAAACTAGCTTCATGCTATATCCACTGTTCAGCTGTGTAAACCTCAACTTTCTTTTTACAATCAATGTGTGTTTGTAGAAATTGCTCATAATAACTGCAATGAAACACACCTACTGTCTATGATTGAAGCATTTTAAAAATAGTGTGTCAGTCATTAAAGTTTACATTTTTTAAGTTACGTTTTTCAATCATTAAAGATTCTTTATTAAAATGGGAGCTCATCAGCAACTCAAGACTAGTAACCTACCAAGTGATGCACCCCCAATTCGGGCCACAGAGCAGAATAACCAAGTGCAAACTGCTCTGGTTTGGAAGGACTTAGTTCTATTCGGAGATGCCATTTTCAGGAAAATATTTTTTTGTAATAACAGATAGGTGGACTAGAACCAGGGTATATCTGCTGGGAGCAACAATTAATGACATTACCAACAGATTGTCAGATTTTAAAGGGGTAAAGAGAATATTATTATTCATGTAGGGACTAACGATATTAAGCACACAATGTGATTTGTTACACAAATATAGAACCATGCTGAAGAAATGCTGCGAATTAGGTCAGAACGTCTTGTCCGCAATTCTGACTGGGCACGATAGGAGGGATTATACGCTGAAAGCCTTGTGTATTAACTCAAGACCTGAAGGACTCTGCAAGGCTTTTGGGGGAAAATTTTTAATCAGCTTGGCCAGCACTCATAGGTAAAAGGAATCTGTTTTGTAGAGACGGGATACATTTAAACAAAGGTGGTGAAAAGGGTTTTTGCCAGTACAGTTAGTCCCTGACTTTGTTCCCATAAAAGCTATGTTGGATAATAACCCGTAGTGTAACAAGAATCTAGATAACTACAGTTAACATTTCATTTTCAGCTTTAAAATATTCAACGTGTTTGAGACAGGTGAACTACGTAGAAGCACTTCAGAGAAACCCTCAATGTTAAAACCACATGGACTATGTCCCATTGGCTATTTTTTTGGAGAATTACACTCTAGCCCTTTGTCTCTACATCCTTTCCTTCTGGATTGTAGAGTCAGTTCAGTTTTGTTTGAAAGCGAAGTGGGAGCTTTTGTTTGCATTTTGTATGTAATATTTGTTACACATTGGGTTATTGTGGTGAAGCAGAAATTCACGTCCAACCCTTTTCAACGACTTCGTGTCAAGCTATCACCGCGTAGTGAGTGCTTCATTTGCACATAGTAAGGTGCAACAGCATCTCTTGTAGCTTAACCCTGTACAGTTCTTTAAATAAAATTATTTTGACATTATAATGGTGCAGCCTAAGAGAATAAGTGAAAGAGGTACTACTTCACTGCTGTCCCCAGATAAAAGTTTTTAATTGCTATGGCATATAACTGTTTTTCTTCATTCTTTTAAGAATATAGTAACAATATTTTATTAATCATTCCTGAGTTACATAAAACTCAACTTACGCAAAAAGTCCTGGGAACATATCTCTTACATATGTCGGGGATAGACTGTATTATTGAGGATACCTTAAAAGTTCAGGAGAACTGCTAGTCTTGGGTGGAATATAAATACGTGTTTATCTGATAATATTGGTCAAAGTAACACTTGAACATACTTGAACGGTTCTTGTCTGTTAATGCAACAGATCATATTAGCAAGATGTTCTGAGGGCAGAAGCATTTCAAATCAGTGGGTAACCAATGACAGGAAAGAAAGCTTAAATAACTTCAAGGGGTGTGTCAGGGTAGTTAACTATACAAGAACACTAAGTCTTAATTGTCTATGCAGTAATGTCAGAAGTGTAGTCAATAAAATGGGTGAATTCCAACTGCTGGTTAGGAAAAGTAATGCTGACACAATAGGGCTTACGGAAAGGTGGTGCCACCCAGAGTTAGGGGATGATGAATTTCAGTATGGTATGTATAATGTATTTAGGAAGGATAGGGAAAATAGAATGGGTGGTGGGGTCATGTATATCATGCCTGAGAATGGCGAAAGCTTTCCTGGATTCAGATGTTTCGCATTCTAGTATAGAATCTGTATGGTGTGAGATGGTTGGAAGCAAAGGAATAATGAGAATGAGAGTAATCTACAGGCCAGGTGATTGTGAAGATTATGATAAGAGCCTCTACATGCAAATGGAATGGGCAAGTAAGCGTAAATGTCTTATTATGGGTGATTTTAATTTGCTTCTAATTGATTGGAGCAAATAGGAAGGAAAATTGACATGAGAGACAAAATTTTTAAATCAACTAGATGACTGTTATTTGTATCAACATGTTAGGGCAAGTACTAGGGAAAAGAATATTCTACCCCTGATCATCACCCATGAATCAGATAACATAATAGGTCTGATAGTAGAGGAACCAGTGGGAGGGAGGGAGGGAGGGAGGGAGGGACGGACGGACAGACAGACATAGAATACAATTGAATTACGGTATAACATTTAAAACATTAATCACAGAAGCCTTGAATGCATATATACCATTAAAAAAAATACTTCACGAGGAGGATTCCAAGTTGGATGAATAATGAATTTGCCAGATTACTTGAGAAGAAAAAAACAGCACGAAAAAGTTAGAGCAATAAAAAGTACTAAAGCCTATAGCAGCTAGAAACTGATCTGTAATAGTGCCACAGAAAAAGGTTAGGCTGGCAAAGGCCGATTATGAGAAATCGCTGGCAAAGAGAAGGGCGCCTCCATAGCCAGGTAGGAAGGAGCAGCAGTGCGTAGCACACGCTTCTTGATTAGACTGGGATTCGAGCCTGTCACCACCAAATACAGAGGATGCGGAAAGGTCAGGGAATGACCACTGCATATTCCTGGAGCAATATGGCCTTAGTTGCTAATGCTCCTAAAAACCAAATAACAACAACTGACAAAGAGAGCAAAGAATGGGGATAAGGCATTCTTTGCATATATAAATGCAAAGAGGAGGACAAACCAGATCGGACCCTTATGTAATGGACGTGGGACAGTATTAGATATTCCAGCTGTTGTTGCAAATGAACTCAGTTATTTTGCATTGATATTTACAGAAGAAAAACCCTTTATGTCAATGAGAAACCATGGGAGTGAAGTTAAAAAATATGTAATTAATGATACTGAAATTTAACATGATTATTTAATGAAAAAACTTTTGAGCCTACAGGCAAGTAAGGCTCCTTGGGTTGATGGCATCACCCTATCATTTTAAGGGAGGCAGAAAGTGAGTGCATTGAACTGTTGAAGCTAATTTTGAGAGCCTCACTGGACTTGGGAGTGATTCTGATGGATTGAAAAAGTGACAACATATCTCCAATACAAAAGGGCAGTTCTAAGCATGTACTGGGATATTACCAACCGGTCAGTCTAACTTTGGTAGTAGGGAAAATCATGGAGGAAATGATCAAGGGTGGAATTCAGAATCATTTGGATATAAATGGAATTCTAAAGGTTACAGAGCATGGTAACCTGGATTTAAGGAATAATTTCAACATTGTTTATTGGGATTTCAGCAAAGCATTTGACTCAGTCCCACATGAGCAGTTACTTTATAAGCTGGAACAGGTTGGAATCACAGGAAAAATCCTTTGATGGATGGCAGGATGGCTTCAGAGAAGGAGGCAGATTCATGTGTTCACCAATTCATGTGTTAGTTAGTTATTTGGAGCATTAGCAACTAAGGCCATATTGCTCCGGGATATGCGGTGGTCATTCCCTGACCTTTCCACATCCTCCGTATTTGGTGGTGACAGGCTCGAACCCCGGTCTAATCAAGAAGCGTGTGCTACGCACTGCTGCTCCTTCCCACCTGGCTACGGAGGCACCCGAAGGAGGCAGAGGAGTGTGACAAATGGTTATTCCTCAGATTGGGTTAAGGTAAGAAATGGGGTTCCCCAAGAATCAGTGTATTGAGACCACTGTTGTTTTTGATTTTCATAAATGACACTGATGAAGGGCATGATGTCTACATTTGCAGATCATGTAAAGATTGGTAGAGTAGTTAATAATCACCAAGAAGAGCTTCTTCAGAGTGACCTAGATAGACTTCAGGGACAGTCAGAAAAGAGGCAGCTATGCTTTAATCCAGCAAAGTGCAAGGTCTTGCACTTTGCTGGATTAAACCTGGGGAACAGTAACCCCAAAATAATGCATACATTTGGTGGAGTTGAACTAAAGTCGGTAGTGGAGGAAAGGGACTTGGGTGTTATGATACTGTCAGACATGAAGTTCTCAGAGCATTGTAGACAGGTTGCAAGGAAGGCCCATGGTTTCGAACATTTTCTAGTAGAGATAAGGATGTCGCAATCCTATTATATAAGGCTATTGTTAGACAACAGTTGGAATACTGTGCTCAAGTGTGGAGACTAGACCTAAAAAAAGACATTGAGCTCCTTGAAAGGGTCCAGAGATAGGTAACTCACCTGGTGGGATTGGAAAATGGATGTCCTTTTAAGGAAAGACTTCATATATGTGGGTTGCACAGCTCTAAGAGGCAACAGATGAGGTGAAATTTCCACAGTTATAAATGATTCTAGAACTAGGGGCCATAAATTAAAGTTATGGGAGAGAGAGATGTTTAGAGTGGATTGCATGAAGTTTTATTTTAGCCAGCAAGTTATAAATTACTGTAATATGTTGCCTACATGGGTGGTAGAGACTGACAGGTTGGAGAAATTGAAAAGTCAGCTGGATAGTTACCTAGGGGAAATGCATAGGTTGTCTATTTCCTTTTCTCTTATTATTATTTAATTATTAATTTTTTTTGGCTGATACAACATAATCCCTTAGGTTTCCTTGCACTATATGGCCACTACTAATATAATAATAAAATAAGACAGGATAAAATTTGTTGTAAAAATAAAATACACTGATTGTAAAGTTAAAAATGCTAAAATGATAGATAAAATTAAAATATGTGAAATTAAAAGCAATAAAAACCATACCTTTCAAAGGTGACAACCTCCTTTATCAACAGTAAAACTTAACTGTCACAGCACATTCTTAACATGGACACGGCTCGCAACATTATCCCACACGTGCATGGGGATTGGAAATGGCTTGGGAGTGTGCCAGGTAGAACCGTTCATCCCACCCAAGAATTATGGTTTCAAAGAGAGAGATGAATACAGACTCCCCTATCTCTATTGATGGTATTATTATGTTCCGAAGAACAAATTTGCAAGCTCTCGAGCCATTTGCGGTTCCGATACCTATGCGAACGACAGCATTGCCCGAAGAAATTTCCTCCTGGAAGTGTTCAGCCACAGCAGATTTCCCATAGTCTGCATCTTTTATTGTGTTAATATATTCCCCCATGTGATCTTTGAACCTGCATTGTCTCTCTAACACAGTACTTCCCACAGTCCAGACATTTGATCTCATATATGACCCCACCACTTGTAACCACAATAGGTACCAGATTTTTTCCTTTGACACGACTGTGTGCAATCTTCGCCCTGGCAGCTGCACACAGCATGTCTGACAAGTGTGTAATTCTAGAGATCCCCTCTGTTAAGCCCAGATAGTCTGGAATGTATGTGGTGACAAAAACGGGCGAGAATGCCTCTCTTCACCCGTGTTTCGCTTCTCGTATATGTTTGTCCAAGATCTTCTGGGGTACCCGCATTTTCAGAGATCCACTGTGACACGTTCAATCTTGTCCCTCCTATCCTCAGAGGAGATACAGTGGGACTCAGCCCTATCTCCAATAGGGCCCCAATTAAACTGTTCTTATGCATGCATTGTCCCTAGCACATGAGGGTACAGTCTATTTCTCCCTCTGAGGTGAAGTGAAGTGAATTAAAGGTGAGAAACCGTTGAAGAAGCTGAGAACCTTGAATGTATCGACATAGCATTTCCATGCAGGCAGGCATGAATGGTGGGAGGTAGAGCAGACCCATCAAAAATTCTGGACCCCAGCTCTTCCATGGCTAAGTTTGCAACAATAGCACTAATTAGAGGTCTCATAGCAGCGCCAGAACCTGCTTATACACAGTATCTTGAAATAACATGGTAGTACTAGAAAGACAAATCTACACTGCTACAAAATATCTTCTATACTATACTAAAGGACACCTTTCCATTAAGATTGTCATCCCTCTCCAATCCCATACATATATACATCACACCATGCTCAATGGGGATGTATGTGAATAAAGACACATCAAATGACCATTATTTCTCCACTTGCTCTCAAAACCTGTGCTCCTGAGCTTACTCCTGTTTTGTGTCACATTTTTAACTTTCTTATTCCACTGTTGTTTTTTTCCTTCTGCTTGGAAATTTGCTCGCATCCAGCCAGTCCTAAAAGGGCAACAAATCCCTACAATTATTGTCCCATTACACACAGACTTCTCTTTCTAAAGTAACAGAGAAATTCATTAACTGCAAACTCGTAAACTATCTTGAAATCTTCCATATGAACAATGATCACTGTATGGATTCCATCAGTGTTGATCCATTACCGACACTCTCATGTTACTCATCTAAACAAGTACAATGGGAAAAGTTTGGTGAAACTCAAGCAGTTGCTCTTGACATTTCATTAAAGCCTTCTAAATAAGCTTACATCTTTTGGATTTCCAACTTTTTTTTTTTTTTGTAAAACAGGCGGCAATCCTATCCATAGTTCATTCCTTCTAAAACTCAGTCCTGGCTTATATCTCAAAAAAAAAAAAAAAAAAACGATTCTTCTGCTCCTATGCTTATCTTCAGTGAAACTCAGATTTTGACAAGATCACATATCTCCACTTGGAATTACCCTCACTTTTAAATTCCCTTGATAAAAACACATCACAAATATTACTTCCTCTGCATCTAAAAAATTGGGTTTTCTCTTTTGCTCCCAACATTACTTTTCTTTTAAACAGCTACTCACTCTATAGAAATCTCAAATCTACTCTACCATGGAATATAGTTACCAAAAACTGAGAAAGGTTATGGTGGTGCCATCATAACCTTTCTCAGCCTTCTAGACTCCATTCAAAAGAGGATATTTAAGTTAAATATGATCTCTTACAAAGGCTCTCCATTCCTTTTTCTTTTACACATACTGTTTCTGCTTCATGCCTTTTTTATTGATACTTTCATGGGCACCAGTCTGAATTGGCTTCTATAATTCTCCCTCAGTCTTCCAAACCAGTCCAAACATGTACCTAAGCCAGTCAACATCCATTTACTGTCCAACTGGTTTCTGAAATAACCTCCCTGACATGTATTTCCTAAAGAAATTCAAGTCTAATGTTGACAAATATCTTCTCAGCATTCAACCCTTCAACCCATCCATGGTACTAAGTACTACAGGTTCTAATACCTTTTGTATTTAGGGTTTTCTTAAAAAAAAAAAAAAAACTTGCAGGCAATGTTTCTGATTGCTCTTTGGGGAGCTATCATCAGATTTATCACTAATATACCTTCAGCCAATCATGGTTGATCAGGATCAAGGAAAGTCAGTTTTTTATATTTAAATTCAACAAAATTTAGTGCTAAATAAATTAATTAATTTTATCGCAAACATGTAAAGTTTTTTCATTCCACATTTAACTTTAATTTGGATTTATTATATATTCTTTCTGTTTAATGTTCTGCTGCTAGTATGCCATCTAAAACATCATTTTTTTTTTTTTTTTTTTTTAATTTGTAAATGAAATCAAATTCTCCCCTTGTCCAGCAGTATTCTAACTGAGTATAGAATATGTTCTATTTTCATTTCAATATATAATATGAATTACGAGAAACAATTTTTTTTTTTTTTTTTTTTTGTAGTTTAAGCGAGCAAAAGTGCTTGTCTTACTTCAAGGCAATTCCCATGTGATGTCTGTGAGAAGCCAATGATAGGTATCTAATCTTAATCTTGCCATAGAGCTTTGGTTGTTTCATTGGCTAAATGCAAACAGCTAACAAAAATACAGATGTTTACACTGCATCTGCCAGATACTATGTGAGCATCTGTGCTTCAATCTGAGGGATGACTTTGAAAATTCTAAAAAAATACAATAAAAACTTATTTGATATTTTTAAATCAAGTTTAGTAAAAAATAAAAAATAGATCAGCTTTCAATTCAGTAAAAAAAAAAAAATTTTATAATTAAAACAAAAAGTGAGCCTCCCAGACCCCACATAAATGTCGTTATTAAATTGAGGGTGCAAATGAGGAAGGCCAATGAAAATTTGCAGTTTAAGTTATATTATTTTTAAAAAGGAAGTTCCATTTTGTATTAAATAAAATATATTCACTTGACAATAACAGTTCTGCTACAAGACTGAATAGTACTGCTTAATGTAGTAATAAAGACAATGTGGTGACCACACATAACAAGTCCATATCTTAATCATGTCAACACCATGAATGTTGATTCCACTGCTCTTTGGGTGAACCACCTTTATTCAGCTGGTGTCTAGTTCTCATGCTCCACAGGCACATCTTCCAGCTGCATACAGACAGCAATGGTGCATGGCAGAGTACTGCTATAACTTAAGCAGTGCAAATGTTTGACACATGCATGGATGCTACTCCACCCCTAACTTGTTTGCCATTCATGTCCTCATACACCTCATCATTTTGACTATTCTAAGTTCAAATATCACAGTCATGTTACATACCAATTATAACATCTACATCTTTGCAACTGCTGAGATGCTACATTTTGCTTGGGAGATACAGTCTGTCATATAACAAAATTATATCAGCCTATCTGATTTCCACCAATGCGACAGTTACATTCTAAATCAAAATTGTATTCATATATATATTTTTTAAGTATTAGTTTAGCTACTCCATCTGTAGTAAATAATTATAATATACTCCACCTGTAGTAAATAATAATTAAGATTAAATTATCTGTAGTAAATAAGTATTTATAAATGAATTCTGTTTACAGGAAAAGTCTACTAGTGAACTTTTCTAGTTACATGCATGTGAAATACATAAAAAGTATTGTCACAGCAACAAAGACAATCCATGCTGACCAGGTTGGTAACAAGATCTATTACCAAGTGATTAATATTGAGACTACCTAGTGATAGAAAATAAACACATGAAAATACCCAGAGACAGAGAGAGCTGAAAGAGTAAGCAATGAGGTGGTCACACAAGTTCGGATACCAAAAAAACGTTTTACAAATAAATAAATTAACAAGAAATACAATAAATGAATAACAGGTCACAATAAACGAATAACAGGTCACATTAGTAGTATTAGTGGCAAATGATTCAAGAAAGCAAGCTTATAACAGCATCAGTTAAAAAAAAAAAAAAAAAACTTGCCACATCACCTGTCCATCCCTTCCAATAATTTGTCTAGCTATTCCTTGAATTTATTTGAACTATCCACTTCTACAACCACAGAGTGTTCTAACAATCAACCACCCTCTGGCTGAAGGCAAACTTCACACAACCTATTCTGCAACCATCTTTCCTCAATTTGTGTAATCTGAGCAAGAGGAAGAATGCCTTCAGCATTCGTCCTCTTGCTCAATCCGTTCAAAGTCTTAACACCTCAATTAAATTAGCTTGCAGATGCCTAGTCTCCAGATGCTGCAATTTTCAGAACTGAAGTCTTTCTTGCGTTTACTGCAAAAAGAAAGCTTTTTAATGCAGTGTTCGACTATGTCTCTCCTATATGGGTGTGTATATACTGATTATCATTTGCTTTCCAGTTTTACCAAATTAGGTAAAACCTAATTTTTCGTAATGAATTACGAAATTATCCAATATCAGATTAGGAAGGTGAGGAACTATCAGTAACACCAAAAAATAAATAAATAAATAAAAAATATATATATAAGGTTCAGGTGCTGTTGGTATAATGCTACGGTTCATTTTACCCATTATGACTTACTATGTCACAATAACAAAAGTTTGTGTACAATACTGCAATTAAACCAAACATCACATCATGGCACTGTATTAAGACAGAAAACGAAACAACAGCAATTTCTCTCCAAACAAATACAGCTACAGTGAGGTAAATTTAAAGCAGCCAGCTTATCGCTTGAATGAAAGTTTTATTGCACAATCACATATTATAAACGTGGAGTTGTAAGATCCACGAAAATAACAATCCCGAAAAAAAGCATAAAAATATTTACAGGAGGCCGCACTCCATGCAATCTTACCTTCACATGCCGTCTGCTCTAGGGACATGTTTTTAATTTATCGGGTTAAGAAACTGCAAAGCCAAAGGCGATAACCGCTTTGCAAATACAGCAGACGCTTAAATAGTGCCCTGAAGTTCATTTTCTCGTTTCACGGCCATATCTTTCACTAAATATGAAACTTTAGCTCTCTTTTTATTCAAGATATACCTCAAGTATTCAAATTTTCGACAACAATAACAGCCTACCTGAAACGCAGGCCATTTCTACTCACATACTTCCCTCGTACACTCTCGAAACCATAAAGGCAAAAAAACTTTAATAGACAGAACAAGAGTGACGCCGCTCAATGGTAGATTATCAAAATTCGAAACTTTCATAAATAACTATGGCCAACCCAGGGAAAATAACTGACAAGAGAGTGTAAAGACCGACGTGTAATAATTTTACATTACACTTCGCAAAATCAGATTAAATTTTCAAATTGGTGTTGAAAACAATATCGGAAGCATAATAAATAATTTGAAGTAGTTGGCCTGGTCTCCTAACTTGACGGTGTTCATTCCCAACAATTGAGGCCAGAGTCCGTTTTGGGTTACACAGCTAATACAATGCGTAAATTATGGCAAAGTTTGGATCACACAAATTGGGATCATAAAAATATTGGAAGGACGCGAAACATTGTCGCACAACGCTACCTAAACATTTTGGAACTAAGCACTCATACGAGTGATGTTAATTTTATTTTATTTATTTATATTTTTTGTTGCAATAGGGGCAGTTTTGAACCTCATCTTGTAGCAGCAACACAAAGGCAACGTGTAGTAGCTCAGACTATAATTCTATAATCAAGAGTTGTACGTTTTCAAGTTAATTATTAAAATTAGCATTGCGTATTACCATTCAGGTAGTTATTTTTTACTTTAAAAATTTGGCTAAAATCTTATTCACTTATCTACGCACAGTAGGCATGGTCGTAGAACGGAGTGATTGTACGGTCCAATTCTGTGATTGGGTGATTATTGTGAAGGCGTTTTGTTTCTGATTGTTTTGTGTCATCGAAGACGGGGAGTGGGTTAGCTTAGGTAGGTTGTTTGGTTTTTAGGAGCATTAGCAACTAAGGCCACATTGCTCATTCCCTGACCTTTCCGCATCCTCCGTATTTGGTGGTCACGGGCTTGAACCCCAGTCTAATTCAGAAGCGTGTGCTACGCACTGCTGCTCCTGCCCACCTGACTACGTAGGCGCCGGCTTAGGTAGGGTGATCAGCATTAGCAGTGGTATACAATACAAGAAATCAAGCTTAAAAACAACACTCTCATATTTCACTCATCTATTCATTCCAAATGCTTCTCCAGCTCAGCCTTAAATTTATTTAAACTATCAACTTCCACAATAAGAGATGGAAGTCTGTTCCAGCAATCTACCTTCTGGCTAAAGGCAAATTTCTGCATCTATTCTATAACTGTCTTTCCTCAATTCGAATCTATGCCCCCTCAGATTCTTAATCTGAATAGAATCCCATCAGTATTCAGCTTGCTCAACCCATTTAAGGCCTTATAAACCCCAATCAGATCACCTCACATGTACCTAGTCTCTAGGCACTGCAATTTGCAGAACTTAAGCCTATCTTGGTAAGAGCAGTACTTTGTTCCCCTCACCAATCTTGCTGCCCTTCTTTGTACTTGTTCTAGCAACTCTACATCCTCCTTAAAATTAGACCTCCAGACCTGTACAGAGTATTTAAGTTGTGGCCTGACCATTGCCTTGTACAATGGAATAATCAGCCCCTTGTCCCTGCTAGCAAAATTCCTATATATCATTGACAAGACTCCATGACCTTCTCTTGCAGCCTGTCTGCACTGGTCAGCGAACTTCATATCTGATTGCACAGTTTCACTCTATTTCGCTCCACTTACCTGAGTGTAGTACCACACAGTTGGTATATTTCTCTTGGCTTACTGCTACCCATATGCAGTACTTTGCATTTCTTAATGTTAAACTTCACTTGCCATTCTCAGCCCATTTGCCCAAATTATCTAGATCCAGTTGCAGTAGCATACTGTCATTAACAACCATGCCAACCTTTGTATCATCTGCATACTTGGACATTAAGCCCAATATACCTTCATCAATATCACTGATAAATATACAAAACAACACCGTGCCCCGGGGTACTCCACTAATAACATTAGTCCACGAAACGCAGTGTCCATTGATTACCACTCTCTGTCGTCTACCACTCAACCACCCTTTTATCAATTGCAGAAACTTGCCCTTAATACCATACTGCTCCAAATTGTACAGTAATCTTTGATGCACAACAGTATCAAAAGCTTTCCTGAAATCCAAGTATATGATATAAAAATTATTTTTTGCACCCAGTTCCTTTGTAATCACATCAAAATATCCAATCAAATTTGTCAGACAAGACTTTCCCTTAACATACCACGCTGTGTCTGAATTATTGCTGCAGCCTTGTCTAGATGATCCTGCAATGCTTCTTTAACCAGTGACTTCATTATCATTATTTTCTCCAGAACACAAGTTAAACTAACAGGTCAGTTCATTGTGTTACGTTTTGAACCCCCCTTGTGAATTGGGGATACATTTGCACAACTCCAGCCCGTGGGGACCTCCCCTGAATCTAAGGATGTTCTCATAATTACGGGTAAGGATTTGCTTACTTCCTTTAATATAACTGGATAGATCCCATCCACCTCAGGTGGCTTCCTTATATTTAACTTTAACAATTTCTCCTCCACTTTGCTCTCAGTTATTGAAAAATCACTTTGCTCCCTGTTAGAGTTTGATAAGCTTCTGGCATCCCCTTCCTTGAATAACTCCTTGTGAATGTAGATGAAAAATACTCATTCAGTTTATCTGAGCATGATTATCAATAATCAAACCACCTATGTTAAGTGGACCAATCTGGCCCATCCCTTTCCTTCTAGTTTACATAAGTAAAGAACTCTTTGCATCCTTTTCTCCTTTGTGACTTGATTACAGAATAGCTTATATCTGCCAAATGCTCCTGTGCCACCTGATAATTTATATGCATCCCATACATTTTTCTTCTCAGTTAAGAGTCTCATTAATTCATCTGACATCCATTTATGCCTACACTTTGAACAGTATTTCTTAGTTGGTATGAAAAGCCTAGTAGCCTCCAAGATTAAGTCCTTGAAGGCTTCCTATTTAGAATTCACCATTGGTAACATCATGAGCTGATCACACTGTACAGAATTTAAAATCTGTCTGAGACCACTGTAGTCACCTTTACGAAAGCAAAAGCCCTTCCCTTTAAGTAAATCTCACCTGAGTATACTGTGATCACTGTCACCCAGTGATTCCTTTATCTGCAAATTATTAATGCATGAATAATCACTGCTGATAACCAGATCGAGAGTATTATTCCCTCTGGTTGCCTCTTAAACATGTTGCTGTAGAAAACAGCAACATGTTTAGGAGGCAACCATCCAATAAATTCACAAAAGTCTAGCTGGTGTGCGAGTGACCAATCGCAAGTTCCAGTCTAGGGCTCACAATACTGGTCAAAATCTTAATATTGGTATTTTGGTACAGTATTTTTAATTTATGAAACCGGGATACCAGTATTCCAAAAAAAAATAATAATAAATAATAATAAAAAATCTCAATAAATTTTGATGATAATTAGATGAAATAAAGTAAGAAAAAAAAAAAAGTAATTACTTGAATTCATGTTTTAAATCAAACTTTTTTTACAATAATAAATATTCTAACAAAAAGTATTAAATGTACATTTATTCTAAAAAAAAAAAACAAGAAAAAAAAAAACCACATACATATTGAAACTGCAAATCTGGTTAGGTCTAAGCATTCACACTACCGAATAAAGCAATCAATAGTGTTATCATTTAAACTGGATCTAATTTTGGTCATATTTAATTAGTGGCAGAAAACGTCCTTTTTGGATTCCGTGCTGGTTGGTGTTATCGTATTGAGATAGTTGTACACATGTTGCAGTTTAGCACCCCCTTATTCCCTCATCTTCAAAAAATCTTATTTTCTTTTTGACTTTTTATGGCACTATATCCGTATTAACTAAAGAAAGGGGTTGATGTTTAAGCTTGGTGAGGAAACCAAATCTAAGATGTGGAGGTTATTTATTCATTAATTTTTATTTCCCTACCTTAGTATTGCCGTCAGTGGCCATTGTTATGATTTTCGTACAGCAGCTCCCCTCAAGCACTAAGACCCACAAGCTACCTGACTGCATTAAAAAATCAGAATTTGCAGGATCTAAGGATTTTCCCATAGTTTCTCATGAGCAATGACACAAATATTATAAAACAAGTCATTTGTCATACAAAACTACTTACGAGTATATACATAATTGGCATTCATTTACAACTAATCTATTAATTTTCCTGTTAATACATGCTATCATTTCCATAAAATTTCTCTCAATTAACAATATCAACTCTCTACAGCTGCAAACACTAAACTAATTCAATCTTAATATCACTTCCTCATATTTCTCTTAATCAGCAATATCAATTCTCTTCACAACAGCAATTCATAGCTGACTTAATACTTAATACTCTCTCTCTTAATTTAGCAATATCAATTTTCTTTACAACTTCAACCAATAAACCAACTCAATACTAAACATTTCTGTAACTTTCTTGTAATTTCTTCAACTTCATCCTTACTTTAAAATAATTACAGTTTTAAACTCCTAGCATTGGCTGATACTATATGAGCTTGCTTTCTTTGTGCGGATTCCGTCCACGGATTAGGCGCCTCCGTAGCCAGGTGGGAAGGAGCAGCAGTGCATAGCACACGCTTTTTGATTAGACCGGGGTTAGAGCCCATCACCACACCACCAAATACGGAGGATGTGGAAAGGTCAGGGAATGACCACCGCATATTCCAGGAGCAATATGGCCTTAGTTGCTAATGCTCCTAAAAACCAAACAACAACAACAACTGTCCACAAAGTGCAGTGAAGTCTTTCTTCTTATTTGAATTCTGCCTTATAGCTCTTCCAGTACTGTCTTATTTTGGGAACAGTTCTCTGTTAATACTGAAGGAAATTACCACAGCAGTAGTAAAAGCCAGGGCACTATCTGACTGGCTTGTTACTCAGCTCCTAATTAATTTCTAGAACAGGAACATGCCTGGTGGAACTCTTCACTATATAGCAAGACACCTCAAACTGAACCCAGAACTACCACTGCAAGTCTGCAACCCTTCCGAACAATGACCACAACCCACTCTTTTGGCACGAGAACCTTATTTATTTCCTTTTCATTTATGTATCTTAGCCTATCTAATTTAAACATGACCCAATCACGGTGTTATTCTTTAAACTGACTCTTCTTCCTTTGGAGGGAAAAACAGAATGTATTTCCCACACAATGAAACACTTTCTTCATTTACCTCTAGATGACCACCTGCTGACAATACATTCGAAATGCTCCATACCAACGGCCTTTCCCAAAATACACTAAGCATCGCATTTCAAGTAATGGTGTAATAGAGGGAATAAACTATTGTTCAGAAGCTTTTAATTTTAACCCTTCAGTACCTGCCATGCCATTGTTTACCACATTCCTTAAGTGCCCTACCAGGCCTACTCCCACTAATGGAAATATTTCCATAATGATGTTTTCGTTGTTTTCGTTATTTTCGTTAAGTGCTTTACTTCCACACAGTAAATATTTCTTACTAAGAGATACCAATATTTGTAAGATTTTTATGTCTTAGTTTCATGACATTTTCAGGTTTCCACTGCATTTGTATTGTGTAACAATCCTTCTGTTATACATTCTATAATATTAATGATTTGTCGTTGTCGATTTTATAACCTTTATGTGAATAATTCATAAACAATTATTTTTTTTAAATTAGTATCAAAAAACCAGTATATTTATATCAATATTTCAAATCCTGAAAAAAAAAAAAAAAAAATTACCAGGATCTCGGTATTGAAACCACAAATCCAGTCAATATCTGGAAAGTTAAAATCCCCCATTATAACTTTAAAATTTTGACATTCTGATTTACTAGTCCACTATTTCTCTGCACAATTGCTAATTGTACTCATCAGGGTCATTAGGCCTATAACACACTTCTACGCTCATTCTTCCTTGCCCAATGTTTATGTCACACCATTGGCTGATGCTATATGAGCTTGCTTTCTTGCTTGATTTTGGCTGATACTATATAAGCTTGCTTCCTTGCATCATGTGCCCTTGCTAATGCTAACCAAACTGACTCAACATTGCACTGTCCACCAATGTCAACTGGATGCACTTCGTTAGATTTTGTTTCTTAACGAACAGCATAACCCCTCCTCCCTTCCTGTCTTGTCCATCTTTTCTGTACACATTGTACTCCACAAATTCCGTTTCTGCACTACTTATATCTGGGTGATACGTCTCTGATATTCCAACAATATCTGCTTTTGATGTTCTGACCAACACCACAAATTCATCAAATTTATTTACCAAACTCCTAGCATTGGTGTACATGCAAGTATACATATACCTGTTCATATTCTTAGTTACCCTGATATAGTCCTGTTACTCTGTGATTTTTGCTTTGCAACTCTAATCTGGGTCATGATTTCCATTTAAATACAATTTAATTAACAATGAAATTTAAAAAGATTAATTGATAACACTATATTAAACTAACAGATTCCTAATACAGTGCTAAAATAACGTAAAACTACATAACACTATCTAGTTTTATGTTATACCTTATGGCAGTGGTTTTCAACCGGGACGCAGCAACAACATTCTTGGGGTGCCGTGTAATTTGGGTTTAAGTTACTTAAAGTTATTATTATTATATTTATTTCATTATAAAAAGGGTACAATATAAAGAGTACGGTACAATGGATATTGTTCTTTGTAATATTTGATTGAATATTTGATTTTAGTACCTCTATATAAAGAATAAAATTATTATATAGGTATATATTAAAAGGTCGAAAACCACTGTGTTAGGTATTTCTTTCGGTCTAGGGGTGCCATGAAAAAATTATTGGGACAGTAAGGGCGTCGTGAACCGAGAAAGTTTGGGAACCTCTGCCTTACGTTACGCTATTTCGTATTGATCTATACTACAATGGCAGAAAGTTCAACAATACTGGCACCGACACTGGTATGAGTGGAGAGTCGTAAATTACAAAAATGTTATGATTTTCATACAGCAGCTCCCCTCAAGCACTAAGACCCACAAGCTACCTGACTGCATTAAAAAATCAGAATTTGCAGGATCTAAGGATTTTAAATTTAAAATATAAGCTAATGAACGCTACGAAGCCTATTTAACATCATTGTAGAACACAATGTAGTATATTAATTAAAGAAGAATATGTGTAAAAATAACAAAACTACTTATCATTTTCAACAGCTGAAAATCCACCGACCAAATCTGGATAGGGGTTTATCTCCCCATTGCACCATTTTAAAATTGGAAAACAGTGCAAGTGGGGTGATAAACACCATAGGCATATAAACTTAGGAAGGGCGGGCAACTGCCAATCACTGCTTTGTTCCTGTCCGTTTGTCAAAATATGGACTATTCAAGACCTTGAGTTTTACCATAAATTTTTATGAAGAATGGATTTGTTTTATATTTGTGTGGAGAATGAATAGGATATTATATTGTTGTAAACTACAAGTAGTCACAGTTCATTTTCTGTTTTGCTGGTTGAATTAAAAACCTGAATTACTGGCAGAAAACCCTCACTGCCATGCTTGAGATCAATCAACTTGCTGAGTTGTGGGTCATTCAATAAAGTTCCGACTCTCCCAGATGAAAGTATTTCTCAAATGTGGAAAATGAAACGAATGAAAAGATGTGCACACAGTACGAGAGAGTAGCACTGCAATCCACTATATTATCTGCATAAGCACTTGGGTACACCCAGTAGGCACTACTATTAAAATTTAGCTGCGGAAAAAAAAAAAAAAAAAAAAAATAGCTGCGAAAAAAAAAAAAAAAAAGTCTGGTTACTTCCTTGGTTTCTTCAAGAGCCAAAGCAAAATATCAGACCATATATATCGACTGCAATTATACTGCAGTCAATATATATGACATTTGCAAAGGGTGCCTTTATGCTTTGGAAGAATATTTAACTGAGCATAGGGATGAAAAAAAGTTCATATGAACATTTGTCTGGAAACACTATTTTTCCTCTCTTTTTTTTTGCATAAAATGAAGGTTTTATGCAAAAAAAAAAAAATTAAGGACACATTAACACAGTGACGCGACTAGGGTGAGGGCAGGTGGAACATGTGCCCTGGGCGCCAAATTTGGGGGGGGGGTGCCATTTTTATGGTTAAAAAATGCAAAATTTCAGCCAGAAATTTAAAGAACAGTTTTCAAGGGGTGCCATATTTTTTATTTTTGCTGGGCACCGCAACCATAGTTACACCTCAGCATTAACATATCAATTTATTTTTTTATTATTATTAAAGTAATTAATGTGCACTGTAAGTAACCAATGAGAACTTCTTATTACGTAAAAATCAGAGCAAGTGTTTGAAATGGCCTCCTTGAGCAGCAATACATGTTTCAGAGCATTTTCAATTAGATTATTACATTCAAAAAGGTCATGGAGTGTTCCAAATTTTTTGGCAATCATCTAGCATTTGTTCATTAACAAAATACAGTATAAACAAAACCTCTGAGGTGTCCCCATAAAAAAATCCAGTGGATATAAATCAAGAGTGTATTGGTCATGCAGTTGGTCCAACTGTACTAATCCAATAGCCAGGATACTTATTATTGAGAAATTGTAGTGAGGCTAAGATGTGCTGAAGCATCATTATACAAAACTACAGTAGACTCGATTTTCCGGGATAGATGGTAAAAAACAAATCCTGGATAATCGATTTCACAGTTAATCCAAAAATACAAAATTCCCCAACATACGTAAGAGATATGCTCCAAGACATCTTACTTCGTCAAGTATTACGTAACTCGGGAATGACTAATAACCTATTGGTACTATATTATTGACAAATTTGAATTCCGCGCGATACTTGTTAATGTTTGGCCATCTTCATACATCCTTATTATAATGATTTCTTAGAGATTTAAGATGCACCGTTTTCAAACTTTTTGAATAATTTCAAGTTTTTGTTTAACTGAAAACGCGTTTACACATAATTTTCGTGATTTCTGAACAAAAAAAAATTTACTATAAAAAAAGTTCCGACATCCCTGACAAAAATAACAAAACAAAATTTGCCCTTTTGGGCTGCGACGGAACACAACAATCGACGTGAAGCACTAAAACAAACTAAACATTTGTTGAGCGAGGGTGTGAAGACAGTGGGGATTGCAAGATAATAGGTACACTAATCTCCCAATGACGACTTATAATGCTTGTCGCTTATTTACGACTTGCAAAATATCTGTTTATACCTATTCTAGTTATTACTTGAATTTTTTGATTTCTGGTTGTTTTTTTTTTTAATTTAGAGTCTTGAAGTGTCCTGGTTAATCGAGAGTCTGCTGTAAATTTGATGGTGCGTTCTCAATGGAACTTCCAGGAAGTAGTTCCTCCACCAAGAAATATCTGCAATTTTGGTCACCGACTACATCTTACTTATTCACAGATGTATTTACCTTTGCTATGTGAAAAGATGCTACTCTAAAGAGAAGTACTTTCAGACCTACATCCATTTGAGCTTTTTTTCCACCCCTACACTCAGTTAAAGACATTCCCAAAGCTTGATGTGATCTTTCAAAATGTATATTTAATTTGTTATATATTGTGTTATCGTATTACTTATCCATTCACATAGCAGGATTTTCTTTCTATGTTTTCGTGCCAAAGCAACCAAGACTTTGAGGTCTTATTTGTCTTGGTATTGTTATTTAGTGAATAGGTATCTGTAAATTGCATGCATTCTATAGTAATTTTTCTTGGATGAAAAGCCTGCGTTTCTGGTGAAGGAAATCATTCAACTCTTGATCACAATGTAGGGAAAAAAAAAAAAAACCCTCTTGTCATCCTGATATTTAGTCACCTTTTCGAAGAGCTGTTTTTCTTTTTCTCCTGAAAATGGGTTTTATATCTGGCAAAACTGACCACAGAATAAAGCAATTTACAAATCCAATGTTTTTAGTATGTGCCAAGGTGCCTTAGTCACCTTGGCACATACTAAAAACAACCTCAGTTTGTTATATGAATTTTATTGGAAAATGAAAGGTAATTTTCATTAGAATACTCTGAAATTATCTCACCCCTTTGGAATAGTGATTAATTACAGAGGTCACATAACATTTAAATGTTATGTTATTTAAAATGTATCCCATCACCCTGTTTTTCTCCCATGTTCTCTTCTGTTCTTTAAAATTAGATAAATTTCATTGCTCTTTGCACCCCCCCCTCAAATATTAAGAAATTATACTGAAAAAACACTCAGGGAAAACAAGTGATGCAAAACGCGAGGTTATGATCATAATCCAATTAAAACAAAAAAAAAAAAAAAAACAGTGCATGTCTAACAGATACACTACAAAGGGTTAACTGTTATTGTTTAGTCAGTGTCTAATGACACCACACAAGGATGTGATTTAAATTAATGTGTACAGACCAGTGGCTGCTCATGGACAAGTTGTAGGTTAGTACTCAACTAGCAACTCCACATAAGTGTGGAGATCCATGTTCGATAGTATTTGTGCATGCATCTGCATGTGTGTATGATTCCACATAGTTTGCATTTGAGTAATTTGGTAAATGCACTGTCAGATAGTCATATTTTGTTGTATCTTTGCACAGCTGAGAACAATGCAAAATTAAAAATATAGTTTAGTTTTAATTTCAAAAACATTACTTTATAATAACAATTATAGGTAATGATTTTTCAAATTAATTACTAATATAGATACTAAAAAAGAAATGTTCCCTAATGCATAGGTGGGCAAATGGAGGAAAAATGGTCTGGAAGCCTCATTTTAGGAAGGATGTAGAGTTGCGAGAATGAGTACAAAGAAGGGCAACAAGATTGGTGAGGGGAACGAAGGGGTGCTCTTACCAAGAAAGGCTTAAGTTCTGCAAATTGCAGTGCCTGGAGAGAGTAGGCATCTGCATGGTGATCTGATTGAGGTGTATAAGGCCTTGAATGGGTTGAGCAAGCTGAATGCCGATGGGATTCTTCCTCTTGCTCAGACTAAGAACCTGAGGGGGCACAGTTTCAAATTGAGGAAAGATAGTTGTAAAACAGATGTGCGGAAATTTGCCTTTAGCCAGCAGGTAGTTGATTGGTGGAACAGGCCCCCATCTTTTGTTGTGGAAGCTAATAGCCTAAAAAATTTAAGGCTGAGCTGGACAGGCATTTGGAACGAGTGGAGGAGTGAAATGGGAGAGTTTTTTTGGCTGATGCTGCATAAGCTTGCTTTCGTGCATCGTATGCCTCTACTAATGCTAATAAGAGAAGGACTGATCTACATTGGACCCTCTCAAGCCAGACTTGTAAAAATTCATCTTGGTTGTCCTAATTATTTGCTCTATGATTCCTTTCACTTTGAAGGTGTACTTGTGAATGTCTGCTCTGGTATTTCCTGTCAAAGACTTAGTACTTTGGAATCTCCTCTTTCCAACATTCTCTGCCTTAGAATCTCTCTCTATGCCATTCTGTCAAATTCATCTATTAACTCTATCATTCTCCCAATTTCAATAATCACTTGGAACTCCTTGACTTCCTGTCTTTGAAACGACTTTTCCAGTCCAACTTTCCTAACAGTGAGGTAATTTTCCTTGGAGATTTAAATGTTTACAACTCCAGCTGGCTTCAGTTTCCTATTCACATGGACCCAGCAGTCAAGATGTTAAGACTTTTGTCTTAACATCTTGACTGCTGGGTCCATATCTACCAGAGCATCAGACAATCCTAACCACATGCTCTGACAAACAGCCCTTTAAAGTAGATGGCTGAGGTGACTGGAGGGCAAATGCTGATGGTCCCTTCTCCAATGGAACTTTTCTTTCATGTCTGAGCTAAGCCTTACATTGTTTGTTATTAAAAGATTGCAAAGTGGATGATTGTGACATTTCTATTCTTTTTTTCCTTAGTTGGATTACTGTTTTAAATCTGATATCAGATGTGCTTGCTCAGACTGCATCACTGAAATTATTTTTGTATGTATGAAGTTCTTTCTGTACTCCACACACCATCTTAAAATCTCATCTTTTATCTAAACCTTGATTTCCCAATAAAGGAGCTAAAGCTGTTCAAGGTAAGAACATTGCATACTGGCATCCAAATCTCCAGTTTCATTTTCAGCCTATACTAAAGCTCACAAAACAGTAAAGCAGTTATTAATCAAATCAAACTATATTTTGAACAGATTAAGAGTGAAACCTTGTTTCTTATTCAAATGGTAGTCAAGCATTCTGGTCTCTTGCTAAACTTTTGTCCACCTATAATCCACCTCTCTTAAAACCTGCTTATTATATATAAAACCTGCATTAGCATTAGTAGAGGCATATGACGCAAGAAAACAAGCTTATGCAGCAACAGCCAAAAAAAAAAAAAAAAAAAAAATGAACAATTTCAATAGCAAAAACACTGAAGATCCTGACATTTCTCCACTTGTTCTCAAAATCTGTGCTCTTGAGCTTACTCCTGATCTGTGTCACCTTTTTACACTTTCTTATTCCACTAGTGTGTTTTTTTTTTCCCTTCTGCTTAGGAATTTGCTCATATCCAGCCAGTTCCTAAAAAGGGTGACAAATTCCTCTCATCCAATTATCATCCCATTGCACTTACCTCTACTCTTTCAAAGTAATGGAGAAATCCATTACTTGCCAACTCTAAAACAATCTCGAAACCTTTCATCAGATCACAAATGTGGATTCTGTCAGTGTGGATCCACTGATGATATATTGGCTGATGTTACTGATCTATGGATAAATTCAATGGGAAACTTTGGTGAAGTGCTATTGTTCTCAAGCTATTGTTCTTGATATTTCTAAAGCTCCTGACTATGTTTGACATAAAGGTCTTCTAAACAAGCTCCCATCTTATGTGACTGAGTATATCCAGTTTTCTCTCTGGCTACACTCTGTGGGTGATGGTAGATGGCTCTCTTTTAACTTCTCCACTAATTTCAAGATTGCTAGTGTTCCCTAAGGTTTAGTTCTTTCTCCTACACTCTTTTCCTCTTGTATATCAATGACCCTCCACTTATTGGAAATCCTTACTATAGTATTGCTGATGAAAGCATATAAAATTCCACCTTCCAGATTGAGAACCTTTCCCTACACAAACAGCTTCATATTCTCAAATATCCACAACTAATTCCTTAAATGCTGATCTCCAGATAATACTCCTATGGGACAAAGATAATGTAGTCAATTTTAATCCTGCTAAAATTCAGTCCTGTCTTACATCTCACAAAAAGGAGTCTACTGCTCCTATGCTTATCTTTGACAGCACTCAAATCTCTAGACAAGATCACATATCTGTATTAGGAATCTCTCTCTCTCTCCATAAACATATCACATATATTACTTCCTCTGCATCTGAAACAAAAATCTCTCTCAGGCTTTTAGACTGCATTCAAAAGGGCAGTCAGGTTAATGATCTGTCTCATACAAAGTCTCTCCTCCCTCCCTCCCTCCCTCCCTCCCTCCCTCTCTCTCTCTCTCTCTCATACCTACTCTATTTCTGTTGCATGCCTTTTCCATAGATACTTCCATGGGCAGTGTTCTTTTCAATTGGCATCTGTAATTCAATCACTCTTTTTCGAACAAGTCAGAATCCATTTACTTTCCAAATCCACAGAACCAACTTTTCTCATTCATCCCTTCAACTCCTTTTTCTGGAACAACCTTTCTTCATATCTTTTCCTGAAAATTACAACCTACAGAAATCCAAGTCTAATATCAGCAAGTTCCTTCAGTCTTCTCAACCTTCAAGCCCATGCATAGTATTATTACTATAGGTTCCAATACCTTTCGAGTTTTGGGATTTTCATATAAAAAAAAAAAATATATATATATATATATATATATATATATATATATATATATACAGGGTGTCTCACAAATATTGGTACAAACTTTTAGGGGAGGTAGGTAACATCTAAAGGAATGTGAATCGCATAGGAACCCATAACCGGAAATGTCACGGGAAAGTAGTAGCAGAGGCACAAGAGTCAGAAATGACACCAAACACCAATTAGTGGCAAACATTTATTTGACATAATATTAACATTGGAGTACGAGATGGGTGCATTTCATGATGTTACAACAGATGCTCGAAGGTTCCACCATGAGACTTCTGTTTAACTTCTGTTCTGTTCCAGGAAAATTAATGGAGGCACTGGTTAAAGAAGCACTGCAGGATCATCTAGACAAGACTTCAGTTATAGCTCAGACACAGCATGGTTTTGTTAAGGGACAGTCTTGCCTGACCAATTTGATTGGATACTATGATGTGGTCACAAAGGAGCTGGATGCAGGGAATAACTTTGATATTATATATTTGGATCTTAGAAAGGCTTTTGATACTGTTGCACATGGAAGACTGCTGAACAAATTGGAGCAGTGTGGCATTGGTGGCAAATTGCTGCTATGGATAAAGGGATGGTTGAGTGGAAGAAGACAGAGTGGTAATCAATGGACACTGCTCATTGTGGACTAATGCTATTAGTGGAGTCCCTCAGGGTTCAGTGTCGAGTCCATTGTTGTTTTCTGTATTTATAAATGATAATTGATGATGGTATATCAGGCTTAATGTCCAAGTTTGCAGACGATATGAAGGTTGGCAGGGTTGTTAAGGACGCTAATGTCAGTATGCTGCTGCAACATGATCTAGAAAGGCTGAGAGGTGGGAAATGAAGTTTGACATTGACAAATGTAAAGTACTACATATGGGAAGCAGTAACCCCAGAGTGACGTATCAACTCTGTGATACTGACAGTGGTAGGGAACGAAAAGGACCTGGGGGTAATTGTGCAGGCAGATATGAAGTTTTCTGAGCAGTGCAGATGGTCTGCAAGAATAGCTCATAGTGTCTTGTCAATGATATACAGGAATTTTTCTAGCAGGGATAAGGAGGTGATTATCTCCTTGTATAATGCAATGGTCAGGCCACACCTTGATTACTGTATACATGTCTGGAGGCCTCATTTAAGAAGGATGTAGAGCTGTTGGAGTGAGTACAGAGAAGGGCAACAAGATTAGTGAATGGAACAAAGGGTTGCTCTTAAGAAGAAAGGCTTAAGTTTTGCAAATTACAGTGTCTGAAGACTAGGCACCTGCAAGGTGATCTGACTGAGGTATAAAGCCTTGAAATGTTTGAGCATGCTCAATGCTATTGGGATTCTTCCTCATGCATTAGCATTAGCATTAGTAGAGGCATTTGATGCAAGAAAGCAAGCTTATGCAGCATCAGCCAAAAAAAAAAAAAAAACCCCCACTTCCACTTCACCCCTCTGTTCGTTCAAAATACCTGTCCAGCTGAGCCTTAAACTTATTTAGGCTATTAACCTCCACCACAAGGGATGGAAGTCTGTTCCACCAACCAACCACCAGCTGGCTAAAGGCAAATTTCCGCACGTCTATCCTACATCTGTCTTTCCTCAATTTGAATTTATGCCCTCTCAGGTGATTTTTCTGAGCTAGAGGAAGAATCCCATCAGCATTGAGCATGCTTAAACCATTCAAGGCTTTATACACCTCTATCAGATCACCTCGCTGGTGCCTAGTCTCCAGACACTGTAATTTGCAAAACTTAAGCCTTTCTTCGTAAGAGCACCCCTTTGTTCCATTCACTAATCTTGTTGCCCTTCTCTGTACTCGTTCCAGCAGCTCTACATCCTTCTTGAAATGAGGCCTCCAGACCTGTATACAGTACTCTAGGTGTGGCCTGACCATCGCCTTATACAATGGAATAATCACCTCCTTATCCCTGCTAGAAAAATTCCTGTATATCATTGACAAGACACTATGAGCTATTCTTGCAGACCATCTGCACTGCTCAGAAAACTTCATATCTGCCTGCACAATTACCCCCAGGTCCTTTTCGTTCCCTACCACTGTCAGTATCACAGAGTTGATACGTCACTCTGGGGTTGCTGTTTCCCATGTGTAGTACTTTACATTTGTCAATGTTAAACTTCATTTGCCACCTCTCAGCCCATCTGCTCAACCTTTCCAGATCCTGTTGCAGCAGCATAGTGTCAGTAGTGTCCTTGACAACCCTGCCAACCTTTGTATCGTCTGCAAACTTGGACATTAAGCCCGATATACCATCATCAATATCATTTATAAATACAGAAAACAATAATGGACGAAACACTGAGCCCTGAGGGACTCCACTAATAACATCAGTCCACGATGAGCAGTGTCCATTGATTACCACTCTCTGTCTTCTCCCCCTCAACCACCCCTTTATCCATAGCAGCAATTTGCCTCCAATGTCAAACTGCTCAAATCTGTGCAGCAGTCTTCCATGTGCAACAGTATCAAAAGCCTTTCTAAGATCCAAGTATATAATATCAAAGTTATTCCCTGCATCCAGTTCTTTTGTGACTGCATCATAGTATCCAATCAAGTTGGTCAGGCAAGACTTCCCCTTAACAAAACCATGCTGTGTCTGAGCTATAACTGAAGTCTTGTCTAAATGATCCTGCAGTGCTTCTTTAACCAGTGCCTCCATTAATTTTCCTGGAACAGAAGTTAAGCTCACAGGTCTATAATTACTTGTGTCAGCCTTTGACCCACAACGTCATCAACCTTTGCCCCTGGCAGACACACCCTGGTTCTGTTCCACCTATCTTTTTTACAAAGCATTTTGTAACATGCTCAGAATAATCACCTGAGGGGGCATAAATTCAAATTGAGGAAAGACAGATGTAGGATAGATGTGCAGAAGTTTGCCTTTAGCCAGCGGGTAGTTAGTTGGTGGAACAGACTTCCATCCTTTATCGTGGAAGTTGATAGCCTAAATAAATTTAAGGCTGAGCTGGACAGGTATTTGGACCGAACGGAGGGGTGAAATGGGAGCGTTTTTTTTTTTTTTTTTTGGCTATGCTGCATAAGCTTGCTTTCTTGCATCATATGCATCTACTAGGTAATTTTTGTAGATTGAAATATGTATGAAAGCAGTTGTTTTTGGGAAAGACAGAAGCCGAAGGAATTTTTTTTTTTTTTTTTTAATGTGAATTCCAAACACGAGAGGTATTAGAACCTATTGTACTTTAGTACCGTGCTTGGGTTGGAGGTTGAGAAGACGAAAGAAGATATTTGTTGACATTGGACTTGAACTTGTGTAGATTGTAATTTTCAGGAAATACATATGAAGGAAGGTTGTTCCAGAAAATGGCAGTTGAATGAATAAATGAGGAAGATGAAAAGTTGGTTCTGTGGGTTTGAAGTTGGACAGAAAATGGATGTTGGCTGGTGGCGGCACGTGTTCGGACTGTTTTGAAAGAGAGAGCGGGAATTATAGAAGCCAATTCAGAAGATCAGTGCCCATGGAAGTATCTGTAGAAGAGGCATGCAGCAGAAACAGTACGTCTATGAGAAAGCGAGTGGAGAGACTCTGTTAGAGATGAATCATGAATTAACCTAACTGCCCTCTTCTGAATGGAATCAAGAAGCTTGAGAGAGAGGTTTTGGGGGCACCACCCTAGATGTGGGAACAATATTCCATGGCAGGATGGATTTGCAATTTATACAGAGCGAGCAGCTGTTTGGAAGAAAAGTAACGCCGAGAGCGAAAGAGAAAACCAAGTTTTTTAGATGCAGAGGAAGCAATATTTGTAATGTGCTTGTGCCAAGAGAGATTAGAAGTCAAGGTAATCCCCAAAAGAGATATATCATTTTCCCTAGAAATCGGAGTGTCACTAAAGATAAGCACAGGAGCAGAAGAATCCTTTTTGCAAGATATAAGACAAGACTGAGTTTTAGAAGGGTTGAAATCAACTAAGTTGTCTTTGCCTCACTGGAGAATTACCTGAAAATCAGCATTTAAGGAATTGGTAGCAGATTTTCGAGAAGTTGAAGCTGACTGAGCAGGACAAGTGGAAAATGAATGGAAATATCAAATATTTGTTGGATCGCAACTTTACCCATATGACTGCAAATCACAATAGATTTTTTTAAAAATCCAACTACAAGTGTTCACTTGTAGTTGGATTTATAAAACTACTGAAAAAACCACATAGAAAACTACTGAAAAAGAGCTAACGGTGTTTTAAAAGAATGAATGGGATACTGAAAGTTATGCTTGGCAGTTATCTGGATAAATTTATGTGGCAGGAGAGGTAGGGAAATAAATCTGAAGGAGCATTTCAAACCTCATTCTTCACATAAGAAAAAAAGAATCCTTTTTAATATTCTTGTTTTTTATCATTATATTAAATCAATTTTTTGTCATCATTATTGTATTGCTTTTTTTTTTATTATAATTTCTGCTATGTATTCGTTAAAAGAAATATAGTCAGCCATAGTTTTTGGATACGTGCCAGTCGGTTTTGTTTTTTAATTTAGAATTTTATTTTGAAAAATAGAACTTTTACAGGCTAATGACATTGACGTGAATAACTGTAGAAATTAGTATCACATTCAAGTCTAATTTTTCCACATTAAAATCAGCATCAGAATGAATTCTTTAATTCTCATCGACAGGACAACAAGCCAGGGTAGAAAAAAATTACAATCTTCTACGTGTTCTCCACTACCACAGCTTAGTATAGACACGGCGTTGACCGTGTCTATAATATCTTTCATGACATCTAATCAGAAAGCGATAAAGCATGACATGACAATCATGTTGTGTCACATGTTTTACAATGATAAGACAATTGTGCATGTCATGGTGGCATCTGCCAATCAGTAGCCAGTTATGAACACATTGAAGATCGTAACATCTTCAGCAGTGGAAGGCTCTGCCATGTACATGATAGTAGAATTTTACCCATTCTAGGTATATATGCAATAATAGGTATTTTGTATATTATCCAGTGTTCTATATTCTTGGTTAATCTTTAGAATACTACACACCTGAGTAATCTGCCATGATGCAGTGATGCACAGACTTAGCTCCTCCCATGTTACTTTGATAGATTGCTATTTACTGGACTGTAATGTAGTAGCCGGGGGGGGGGGGGGGGGGGGGTAAATTCCCATTTTAATCCAGAGGCAAGGAGAGAATAAACACACTAACTGAAACAGGTACCATATACTGAAGAGGTCAGAGCTTCCAATCACTGCAAGGAAAGCAACGATCAGAGGGGGCAAGGGCTCGTCAATCACTGCTCCTCACAATGATCATGTGATAGCATATCATATTCTAACTATATTCTTTAATAACCTAACATAAATATACCTATGAGTACTCCATAAATTTAGGTATGTCTATCAGTTATTCACTTCTCTTTGTGAATACTAATACACATAATCGAACACAAGATTCTATATATTACATTAATGCAATAGCAATAGTCCACAACTCCTGGCCATGTCACCGTGATGAGCATTATTGAACTCCTAGTACTTGTGCCGTACTTAGCAGCAATAAAGAGATTTAATTAATTCCGTATAATAAACTTAATAACTAATGCCATGCTAGCCATAGCTATCTCATATGCTATATATACCGGGTATTTATAAAATAAGTTTCCCTATTCAGGAGACCCTAGTGTCAAAACGGTTAGAGATAGTGCTATGAAAATAGGTGGGTATGCCATTTAGTGTATGGAGAAGCGATCTGTAGAAGAAAAAAAAATTAGTTCAAATTTCCACCACCGGGGGAGAAATTGGCACTGTAAACATGAGATGGAATACTTAACTTAGGATTAGATTTTAATATCAGTACTTAGAAATCTACAGATATTGTTCTATGTGCTTTCCTTCACTTGAGATGGCATTTTGAAAACGGAGGACTGTGTGAGACAGTTCCACATAGCATCTCATTGGGGATGTTGGCTACATGCTGTTCAATGCTTGCTTTCAAATCGACAAGTGTCTGTATGCTGCCACAGTAAACTTTCTTTCAGGTATCCCCATAGCCAGAAATCACAGGGATTGAGATCTGGTGATCAGGCTGGCCAGAACTGCAAAAAGTCTATAATGATTTACAAATGTTGAAAGGGGCAGTTCCTTCACTCGTTGACTAATGTGGGGAGGGAACCATCTTGCATGAACACTATGGTTTCCAAGCATTGCCTTTCTTGCAGAGCGGGAATAATGTGATCTCTTAGTGGAACGCAGTACTGTGCACTAGTTATCATACATCTTACAGGGCCATGAAGTGTAGACTCTTCAAAGAAAAATGGTCCGATTATAAACTCTGCTGTGAATCCACACCATACTGTAACGTATGTACTTTGTAGTGGTCTTTCATACAGAGATGGATGAGACGTTCCCCATATTCGGCAGTTTTGTGCATCTACAGCCCCACGAAGAGTGAAATGTGCCTCATCAGGCCACAAGATCATTCGAGCCCATGTATCATCAAGTTCCATAAGAGCCAAAAATCATAGAGAAAAGTCTATTTATTGTTACTGATCACAAGACTTTAGTTCTTTCACTACGTGAATCTTGTACGGGAACCAGTGTAAAATTATTTGAAGCAATTTACGTAGAGTAGACAAAGGAAGGTTCAAGTCTCTTGACACACTTCTGGCTGGTAGTGTTTCACATTCTGACCATTGCACCCGCCACTTCATCTACTACCTCCATTCCGATACGTGGTCGTCCCCTGCCTGGACGACCACATATCGGAACTCCCCGGTCGGTAACTTCAAATTTCTTTATTAGTTTTCGAAGCTACACTGACATCAAAGGTCCTTTATGCAAAACCTTTAAGTTTCCGATATTCACGTAGTGCTGCATTAGTGTTACCATTATTCTAGTAGAACAGTTTTACTAAAATAACACATTCTTTTTTTTTGTAAGAGCCATAATGGTTACTGACAGTGGCATTGGCCTTTCTGCTTTTATCTAGCAGGATGTCATTTGCGCAAGCAGCATGTCTTGAAGTAAATGACAACTTTTATATATGTGCTGCACTGTTTTTCTGCCGGTGGCGGAAATTTGAACTAATTTTTTTTCTTCTACAAATTGCTTCCCCATACAATGACATACCCACCGATTTTCACAGCACTAACTCTAACCATTTTGACACTAGTGTCTCCTGAATAGGGAAACTTATTTTACAACCACCCGGTGTATAATTTGATTCATTTAATTTTCGCTTATTTAGCATATATAGATTCACGTCTTTGTGATTAAACATATCAATAATTGCTTCATTATTAGAGGATGATATATCCGTAATTACATGTATATCAAATTTTGGAATTAATAGCTTTTTATTGTGTTCAATTTAACTGCACCACTTAATAAAAAATAATTTAATCTATCAAGTGATATATATTAATGGCATTAATTCTTTCTCAAACTGCGTTATACGGACTGTTCACATGTCACACAAATAAAGTTTAATGTTATTTAAAAATCCTAAAACAGTTGTTTCAATCCATTGCATTTCATGCCTGTTTTGGGATTTCTTTCTATATAATAAATGACATGACAATGACATCTCAATAATAGACACACATTGTCTATTTGTACACCACCCTTGAATACATAACGCGCCAATCCTTTTTGTTCGATACTTATTGTCTTTCGTTTGATGGCATTGGGATTTCTCGTAGCGATTGGTTATTCACGTATCAAATGGATGACATAAGCTGTAAAATGCCTTGGAAATACTGTTTTGCAAGGCAAATTTATTATTTATTTTTCTTTTTCACTATATATATCCCAACAGTTCTATCGGTGATGGGGTCTTAAACAACAAAGAACAAGGTAAAAATAGTATGAAAAAGTAACACCTTACGGTAATATATTTGGTTGCTCGAATCCTTGATAGTTAATTTAATTGTAGATTATTTGTATAAGAATAACTTTCTCTAATGAATACTTACCAGGTAACAAGTTATCGCACATATACACCTCACACATCACTTCTCAAAGAGTGTTTCAGCCTTTCACATAAAACTGCTTAGGCATGTCAATCAACAGCAAGAAAACATTTCAATTCTCGAAGACGTGCGCAAGCACGTTGTTCTGTTGTTGAAAGCATTTAGCGCCCTCTTACTGAAGACGTGCTTTGTTTACAGATTAAGGAATTAATTATTTTTCGTATGGAACAGTCGTTGTCAAAACTCGTATCCATTGTGCACAGGATGAAGGCGGATACCAAAGCGAGGTAAAGTCCAAAACATCCACGTAATTCAATATTTTTGTGCATCATTTTTAAAAGTAAAATTCTAATAAAATTTAAAAAAACATTTCTTTTTTAAATTTTATTTCTCTGTTGATTAGTTAGTAACTAAGTATCGGGCCAGGTACCAACCGATTTATCCTACAGTTTGGACAAGAGGACAGTAACTAGAATTCGGACGCCAGGGAAAGAATAAAATAAAACTTTTGCATTTTTTTCCCTCCATAAGTAAACATTATAAATTATCAATGAATAAATAAATAATGAAATATTGCAGATTGAATTTTGTTCTCACTCATTTTTCGATATTTCTAAATTAAAAAGATAACAATAAATAAATCAATAAGTAAATTTATAAGAAACGTTATACTTCTCTAATTAGAGAAGAGTCGAAATGCACAACTAGCCAAAATTTTGAGAGATCGACGCCTTTCGAAGACCAGGGGAAAATACATTCTGTATATTCTGCATTTGGATTCTTTACATATTTTTCATAAAAAAATATGAAATAAAAGAGAGAACTCATCCCACCATAGCAAATGTTATGTGTTTAGTTTTAAATAATAGGTTTCAGTACCCCTGCTTCATGGAAAGCGTCCTGCATGTTCCGCCCCGGTTTCGGCTCTAGTTCGGTCTATGACAAACTAAAACAGAAAACTTTCCCCTGAGAGAGGGAGAAAGAAAACAAGAGTCAGAAGTAGTAGGAAATTACTAAGAAAGAGAAGAATGATGACATCCAGCTAAGGACCTTGGGGTGTGCCAGTTCCATACTCAGCAGACGTGAGCCCCTGGGGTTATATAAGAGACAACAATTTTTATTTAAAAATAAGCCGAATAAGTAAATGTTGATTGCTTATTAATTACTACTGCATTTTTAATAAAAAGCTATTTAAAGACTAAATGCTCAAGGCATAATTCCATATGGGTTTAAATTAACTATATCATTCATATCGGTGTAGATACACTATAGTTACCCCATAAAATTAAATTACGTACGTAGTGTAAAGGCATCGTTTTAATTATATCTCATATTGTCCTTGAGGCTGTCGCAGACATTATTTCAGATATGCAAGAGAAGCTGTGTTTTAGACTCCCAGAGCCAGAGAAGCTCTGGGAGTCTAAAACGCTGATGGAACTAATATTCGGGTGGCACTAAAGTCAAGTGGACCCAATTTCGGCGAAGTCCGGTCGGTCTCTGACAGCCAAATCCTTTGTTTGCACCTTCACGATGGTGGGACTGTTAGAAATCTTGGTATAACCCCCATGCACAAGAACACTATGGGTAACCACCCAGTTGTGAACCTATGAAACTAGGGGTCTAGGTGTGGCGCCCACACCACATGGAGGATTGCCACCCCCTCTGTGTTACCAGGCAATACTAGGTGGTAGATGACTCTCATCAGCTGGAGCAATACCACCACTTTGCTTATTGGAGGTTTGAAGTAATGGAACCCATGTTTAGTCTCCAAAGCCAAGTTCCGGTCGAACCTTTCGCTTCTCTTCCATTACGCAGTATGACTGATGCCTTTTGAGGTTATGATGGATATCATGGCGAGATCCAATCTTCCTTACATTTCGAGAGTACAGCTCTAAAAGGATGTTCGCAGGCCGGCCGCTAGTTAGTACACAGCACCAAACCTATTGGTAACACTCTAGGAAGCTTCCGGATCAGCTAGCATATAATCTTGCTACTTCTACTCTGCCAGATAGCCACTGGAGGGAGTCCGAGTAGTGTGTATGCCGGAGACATTGTCGAGGCTACGTTATGTCAAGTATCTGGGTATATTCTTACCATGTGTACGCCATATCCAAAAATTTCATTACTTCATACAGCATGCCTCCCCAACTTTTCTTACTGTTAAATATACCATGAATTGTCAAACTAATAGAGTAAGCTTATCTGCGGAAAGATCTAAACCTCCCAAACACTGAATTGGCATCTATAATTCCCGCTCTCTCTTCCAAACACATGCCGCCTCCAGCCGGTGGCGGCATGTGTTCGGACAACCATTTACTGTCCAAGATCATATTCACAGAACCAACTTTTCATCTTTCTCGTTTATTCAATTCAACTGCTGTTTTCTGGAACAACCTTCCTTCATACCTATTTCCTGAAAATTACAATCTACCGAAGTTTAAGTCTAATATCAACAAATATCTTGTTTCGTCTTCTCATCCTCCAATCCATGCACGGTACTAAGCACTATAGGTTCTAATACCTCTCGTGTTTGGGGTTTTCATTAAAAATATATATATATATATATTGTGACTACCTTCACAATGAGATACCAGGTATTGCACTACTTTGAATAAGTTACGCTTCTCTAGTAGAGAAGACTATTGTTACTTATTACTTATACCAGGTATTGCACTACTTTGAATAAGTTACGCTTCTCTAGTAGAGAAGACTATTGTTACTTATTCTTAGTGGGCACCACCACCCAGAGGGCACCATTTGAAAAATGGTATGGGATAAATCACTATGTTATCCACATACTGTCCCTATTAGACTTAGGAAAGCAAAAAAAGGTGTAGAAAAGTAATAGTAGCAGAGGAGGAAGAAGAAATTTCGTCGTAAAAGAAAAGGGACAGATACTCCTCACATCATGAATCCTCCGAATAGGCACCGCTTCCCCATTAGGGGACACTGTTTTTACCTATTCGCGGTAACGAGAGCCCCTTCCCAGACGAGCACCGTTTCGAAGCTTGTTAGCATTTAGCATTAGTAGAGGCATATGATGCAAGACAGCAAGCTTATGCAGCATCAGCCAAAAAAAAACCCACTCCCATTGTTGGCCTTTCATCGGTGGGTGGGCAGGTACATGGTAATGCAAACATGCCATCACAACTGTGATGGCATGTTTGGATTATTCAGTGGTTGTATCCACTGAGAATAAGTAACAGTAGTCTTCTCTACTAGAGAAGCATGTTATTCAAAGTAGCGCAATACTTGGTATTTCGTTGTGAATGTAGCCCACAATATGAGATATAATTAAAACGATGCCTTTATACTACACACGTAGTTTAATTTTATGGGTTAACTATAGTGTATCTATATCGATATTATATAATAAAGAGTTATGTAAGAGACAATACGTTTTATTTAAAAATAAGTAAAATAAGTAATTGTTGATTACTTATTACGGTTCATCTGCGCATCGTGGGATGAACCATAATAGCTTACCTGTGGGCCCTTTTCAATCCATTATCCCTGGACACGGAAAATAATCAATGTTAGTAGATCGAACCGGCTCCGAAAACAAAAGCACATAATTCCGATAGAAACATATGACAATTTCGTAGTTAAGGATCTAAAATGTTTGTAACGCAATTTATCGAACTACGGGCAACGATGAGTCAGTTTCGCATGATATAAAAGCACATTTTGATTGGTATAGTGGTTTAAGCACATCAGTAATTTAGGCCATATTACACCGTATATAAATTCTGTCAAGACTGCTGAGGGTAGCAACGTTGCAAATCAGGGGGAAGATAAAGCCAGGTAAAATGTCAAAATAACTTCAAGGCTTATCAGCAAAACAGGCTTTGAGCGACGGAAATAAGCATATTGGAAATAAATATTGTTAAAATGATATTTATTTGGAGGGAGAAAAGGAAGAAAACCAAGAACCTGCAAGATGACAGAATGAGAGATTCAGGAAGAAGACGTACAACATCGATCAGAGAATCCTACAACTGGCGAACCCTAAGAACAGGAAACATACACAAATACCGGTACAAGAAGTTCAGCTTCACACACGCTCCCACATACTGGAACGGTTCACCTAGATAATAATGCACCCTGGCACAATACAGGGAGTCTCTGACTCAAGGAACCACCTACCTAAAAGCCCAGGATAAAAACACCACAAACCCGGAAAAGTACAGACTAATCACCTGTCACCAAATAATATACAAGATCCTGACCAGCTGCGCAACTGAGAACACATCAAACCCCTTGGAAAGCCAGAACATTATGACTGAGCAGCAGAAGGGATGTAAGTAGATGAGCAGAGGATGCCAGGAGCAATTGACAATTAATGCTGCAGTTATGCGGCAAGCCTACAAGCCCAAAACGTACACGGCCTACATCGACTACAGCAAGGGTTTCCTGCCCCATAGCTGGCTGTTATAGACAATGAAAATCTACACAGTCAACTCGACACTAACACACTTCTTAGAAGCAACCATGGCAAAATGGAGGACCACCATCAAGGTAGAGAACATCAGGACCAATATCCTTCAGAAGAGAAATTTTCCAGGGAGATGTCCTGAGCGCACTATGGTCTGTTTAGCACTCGACTCACTGTCCACCATGCTCAATAACAGCAAGTACAGACATGTTACAAGAGGAGAGGAAGAACCTGTCACCCTCTCTCACCTGATGTACATGGATCACATCAAATTCTATTCCAACCGACAATAAACAGCAACAAATACTTCAGATCATTGAAGAGCTCATGATGCAATTTAGCCTAAACAAATGCAAGATCCATGGATTGCACCAAGAGCATCCAGTGGGAAGAAACTACCAGCTGAAGACCGATGAAGAGATTGAAGCCATGATAAAGGCAATCCCATACGAATATTTAGGGATGATGCAGGTCCACCAGTTACAAAACAAAGAGATCAAGGCCCGTCTGATTGAGAAATATGATCAGAGTTTGAATCCCGCTGAAGCTGAATGGGGAGAACATGGTCACAGCCATAAACAATTATTTAGTCCTAGTACTAACGTACTCTTTTGGGATCATAGATTGGGCCAACACTGAGCTGAAGGAGATTTTGATATCTACCAGGAGAATAACCACGAGCCCCCAACACCACCCGAAGACTGCTATTGAGAGACTAACCACAGCGCGCAAAGAAGGAAGGATGGAATGGCTGACCTCATTCAACAAGAGAAGGCGATTAACAATCTTTCAGGAAAACACAACACCAATATACCGAGCCATAAGAAAGACAGACAGACAGATAGCACACAACACACAACCTTAACAAGGAAATCACAACCATACAAACAGAAGAAACGAAGACTGAAAGATGGACGAATAAGACACTCTACAGCAAACACTACAATGACATCCATCAAAAAAATAAATTATTATATTATTATATTAGGGTAACCAGTAATTTAATACATCTAGCCGTATTTGTGTCTGTAAATTACGTATGTGTTCTTCGGTCGATTTGCCTGTTTTGCTGGACAAAAAAAAACCCAGTTTCTGGGGAAAAAACCTTGCTATCTAGGCTCAGACCGACTAACTTAGCCACGGAGTGATAAAAGCCAATTAGACTCGCATCATTGACTCGATTCGAACTCGGGCCTTTTCCATCCAGCGTGGGGAGGACGGTGGCGATACCGCTATGTTACCGGCGCAGACGATGGCTTCCACCAAATAAAAAAAAACCTAAAACCAAATTATTATTTTAGGCCAATCCCGTCTGCACAGTAGCAGTGGTATCGTCACCGTCCTCTCCCCACACCTGGTGGAAAAGGCTCGGGTTCGAATTCCGTCGATGACGCGAAAAACGTTAGTGGGTTTTTTTTCACTCCGTGGCTGAGTTTGTCGGTCTCAAGCGTAGATAGCAATGTTTTTCCCCAGAAACTGAGTGGTTTTCATCCAGCAAACCGAGCAAATCGACCAGAGAACACACGCAATTTACAGAAAAAATAAATTTATGGGTAGATGTAATCATTTATAGGGGACCCTAATATCATAATTTGGTTGTGTTTTTTTAGGCCACTCCCAAGATAGGAATCCTTGCTATCTACGATTGAGACAGACTAATTCAGCCACGGAGTGAAAAAAAAATCCATTAAACTTCCTTGCGTCATCGATGGGAATTCGAACTAGGGCCTTTTCCATCCGTTGACGAGAAGACGGTGACGATACCACTGTGCTACCCACACAGACCTGACCTCCATCAAGACAACATAGATGAGATAGCTTTCAATGCTAGGCTCATGAACGGAAACCTGTACTCTACCCTGAGACCACAGAATTCATGATCACCATCCAAGACCAGGTAATCAATACAGAGAATTCTTCGGCATGGAGTCAGGAGTGAAAAATGACACATGCTAATAATGCTACCTGGCAAGGCCGTGAAAATGGGGGACACATTGGATGTGCTGCACCAGAGCCGCGATCTAGGGGGGGGGGTTAATCCAGCCATCAAAGTCTCAACATAAATAATGGAGGTTCCTTAACCGCGTTTGCATCAGGGCACCCAAGTACCTTTGCTCGGTCCTGCTACCTGGCATAAAAGATAATCCAGCACATCACCACAGGATGCAGCGTGATCACTTAGATGGAGTGCGCTCACAGACATGACCAAGTCACCAGGATAGTAAAACAGAAGTCAGCGAAAAATACCAACTCATCAAAGAGAGTGCACCGTATTGCAAGTACGAGCCCCAGGCAGTACTAGAAATCCCTTCCCAACAAACTATACTGGAACCGTGCCATAATAACGGAGCGCACGGTCGAGCACAACAAATGAGTTATAACTCATCGACAAGAAGGAAATGGCTACCTACCTGATCGATATAGTGGTGCCAAATACCCTACAGAGGAGCCTATCAGCAATAGGCTTCCCCAAGTAATCGTTTTCTGGAGTTCTTCCCCAAGAACTCCAAAAAGCCGCGATCTTGAACACCTGTAGGTGACGGTTCCTAGATCAACAGCATAATGCTGTTGATCTAGGAACAGCATGTCTGCAATTCTGCCCAGACACGATAGGAGTATATGATGAGAGCCTTGTCGATCAATTCGGCCCTGGAGGGACTGTGCAAGGCTCAAGGGGTAGACTTTTTTTCAGCCTGGACTGTACTTGTTAACAGGAGAGATTGCTTATACAGGGATGGAATACATTTAAATAGAAAGGGTGCAAGAATTTTTGCTGATGCTGTCGAGGCAGAGTTAGGTGGGTCGGAAAACTGCTAGTTGGGGGGGGGATACAAGGACTAATAGCTTAACAGTAGCCACTGGCAAAGGTGGAAGTGATTCTTGCACTGCTTCTATTGAAATGATCAGAAGCCTGAAAAACAAGATGCAGGATATTTCAGAGACTGTTGGGAGTCATTGCGGTACAAGTAAACACATGGGTTGTGTTAGGGTGGCCAAGAATAGAAACAGGTGCATGTATACCTGCGTGTACACCAATGCTAGGAGTTTGGTAAATAAATTTGATGAATTTGAGGTATTGCTCAAAACATCAAAGGCAGATATTGTTGGGATATCAGAGACGTGGTGTCACACAGATATAAGGGATGCGGAACTGGAATTTGGGGAATACAATGTGTATTGAAAGGATAGACAGGACAGGAGGGGAGGAGGGGTTATGCTATTGGTTAGGAAACACATAAAGTCCAAGGAAGTGAAGCCAGTCGACATCGATGGACAGGGCAGTGTCGAGTCAGTTTGGTGTGACATAAGCATAGGGAAATCAAAATTGAGAGTAGGAGTGTGCTATAGGCCTAATGACTCTGATGAGTATATTAAGATATTGTACAGGGAAATAGAGTGGGCAGTAAATCAGAGAGTCTTATAATGGGGGATTTTAATTTCCCAGATATTGACTGGAATTTGTGGGTTGGACACTCGCACACTAGCAAGGCATTTGTGGATTTATTGGATGATTGTTTTCTACATCAGCATATTCATGAGGCAACAAGAGGGAGCAATACTCTTGATCTGATTATCAGTAGTGATTCTTCATGCATTAAGAATCTGCAGATAAATAAACCACTAGGTGGCAGTGATCACAGTGTTCTGAAGTGGGATTTACTCAAGGAGGTAACTACCATCAGAGGTGAAGGGAAGGGTTTTTGTTTTCGTAAAGGCGACTATGATGGTCTGAGATAGTATTTAAATTCTATACAGTGGGACCAACTGATGATGTTACCAACAGCAAACTCAAAATGGGAAGCATTCAAGGAACTAATCTTGGAGGCTACCAGGCTTTACATACCAACTAAGAAATATTGTTCAATATTTAGGCCTAAATGGTTGTCAGATGACCTAATGAGACATGTGGCAGAGAAGAAAAATGCATGGGATATATACAAATTAATGGGTGACATGGAAGCCTATGATAGATATAAGTTGGTCTGTAACCAAGTCACAAAGGAGATTAGGCAGGCAAAGGCAGACTACGAAAAATCCTTGGCAAAGGATGCAAAGAAAAACAGAAAAGAGTTCTTTACCTATTTAAACTCAAGAAGGAAAGGGATGAATCAGATTGGTCCACTGGATATTGATGGTTCAACAGTTGAGGATCCTGCTCAGGTGGCTAACAATCTAAAGGAGTCTTTTGCATCTACATTCACGCATGAGGAATTATTCAGGAAGGAGAATGATGTAGGTAAAGTAAACATTGGCAGTGAACTGGATGATTTTGTAATAACTGAGAGGAAAGTGGAGGAGAGATTGTTAAGGATGAACACAAAAAAGGCACCTGGGGTGGATGGGATCTATCCAGTTATATTAAAGGAGGCAGCAAAGGAAGTAAGCAAACCCCTAGCCATAATTATGAGAGCTTCTTTGGACTCAGGGGAGGTACCCATAGACTGGAGATGTGCAAATGTAACTCCAATTCACAAAGGAGGATCAAAGGCTGACGCAAGTAATTATAGACCTGTTAGTTTAACTTCTGTTCCAGGTAAATTAATGGAGGCACTGGTTAAAGAAGCACTGCAGGATCATCTAGACAAGAATTCAGTTATAGCTCAGACGCAGCATGGTTTTGTTAAGGGCAGGTCTTGCCTGACCAATTTGATTGGATACTATGATGTAGTCACAAAAGAACTGGATGCAGGGAATAACTTTGATATTATATATTTGGATCTTAGAAAGGCTTTTGATACTGTTGCACATGGAAGACTGCTGCACAAATTGGAGCAGTGTGGCATTGGAGGCAAATTGCTGCTATGGATAAGGGGATGGTTGAGTGGCAGAAGACAGAGAGTGGTAATCAATGGACACTGCTCAACGTGGACTAATGTTATTAGTGGAGTTCCTCAGGGTTCAGTGTTGGGTCCGTTGTTGTTTTCGGTGTTTATGAATGATATTGATGATGGGATATCAAGTTTAATGTCCAAGTTTGCAGATGATACAAAGGTTGGCAGGGTTGTTAAGGACACCACTGACGCTATGATGCTGCAACAGGATCTGGAAAGGTTGAACAGATGGGCTGATAAGTGGCAAATGAAGTTTAACATTGACAAATGTAAAGTACTACATATGGGAAACAGTAACCCCAGAGCAACGTATCAACTCTGCGGTACTACACTGACAGTGGTGGAGAATGAAAAGGACCTGGGGGTAATTGTGCAGGCAGATATGAAGTTCTCTCAGCAGTGCAGACGAGCTGAAGAGTAGCTCATGGTCTCTTGTCAATGATATACAGGAATTTTTCTAGCAGGGATAAGGAGGTGATTATTTCCTTGTATATGGCAATGGTTAGGCCACATCTTGAGTACTGTATACAGGTCTGGAGGCCTCATTTCAAGAAGGATGTAGAGTTGCTGGAACGGGTACAGAGAAGGGCAACAAGATTAGTGAATGGAGCAAAGGGTTGCTCTTATGAAGAAAGGCTTAAGTTTTGCAAATTACAGAGTCTGGAGACTAGGCACCGGCGAGGTGATCTGATAGAGATGTATAAAGCCCTGAATGGTTTGAGCATGCTCAATGGCAATGGGACTCTTCATCTTGCTCAGAATAATCAGCTCAGAGGGCATTAATTCAAATTGAGGAAGGACGGATGTCGGATAGATGTGCGGAAATTTGCCTTTGGCCAGCGGGTGGTTGGTTGGTGGAACCGACTTCCATCACTTGTTGTTGAAGTTGATAGCCTAAACAAATTTAAGGCTCAACTGGACAGGTATTTCGAGCGAAGGGAGGGGTGAAATGGGAGTGGTGTGTGTGTTTTTTTTTTTTTTGGCTGATGCTGAATAAGCTTGCTTTCTTGCATCATATGCCTCTACTAATGCTAATGCTAATAATAATAATAATAGTAACCATCAAAACTAACCAACCGCCCCATGTTTTGGTACCAGTACCCGCCACCGGCTGTAAAAAAAAACCATAAAAGAGAAAAAGTAATAATAATAAGAAGAATATCCATGATAATATTATTTAAATATTTATATCAAATTATAAAACTAAAACGCAGGGAAGTAAATCACGTTTGCAAAAATAAGCTGAGGAAACGAGTCTAATCAAATTAAGAAAATGAGATGGTAATAATATTTGTATTTTTAAGCTGTAAGATTTCTCTCCAATTGAATAGTGTCCGATTAATGAATAAGCAAAATAAATACGTGCTTGGATCGCCAAGGGAAAGAGAGCATCACAGTTTTTATCCCAGCTATCATGCCAACTTTAAATCGACATGCTACTTTAGTTGATTTTCTGTAATTGTTTTTTGGCTTCAACTTCAAACGTTGAGGCAAGTTGCTCTACAAGAGCAACTTGCGTCAACCTTTGAAGTTGAAAGGATTGCTGAAGATTGCTGAAGTCTTGTCTAACCAAATTGGTTAGACATTGGTTATTCCCGGCATGTAGGGAATTACTTTGATATCATATCTTTGGATCTTAGAAAGGCTTTTGATACTGTTGCACATGGAAGACTGCTGCACAAATTGGAGCAGCGTGGCATTAGAGGCAAATTGCTGCTATGGATAAAGAGACGGTTGAGTGGGAGAAGACAGAGAGTGGTAATCAATGGACACTGCTCTTCGTGGACTAATGTTACTAGTGGGGTCCCTCAGGGTTCAGTCTTGGGTCCATTGTTGTTTTCTGTAATTATAAATGATATTGATCATGGTATATCAGGCTTAATGTCCAAGTTTGCAGACGATACGAAGGTTGGCAGGGTTGTTAAGGACACTACTGACAGTATGCTGCTACAACAGAATCTGGAAAGGTTGAGCAGATGGGCTGAGAGGTGGCAAATGAAGTTTAGTATTGACAAATGTAAAGTGCTACATATGGGAAACAGTAACCGCGAGTAACGTATCAACTCTGTGGTACTACACTGACAGTGGTAGAGAATGAAAAGGACCTGGGTTTAATTGTGCAGGCAGATATCAAGTTTTCTGAGCAGCGCAGACGGTCTGCAAGAGTAGCTCATAGTGTCTTGATATACAGGAATTTTTCTAGCAGGGATAAGGAAGTGATTATCCCCTTCTATAAGACAATTGTCAGGCCACACCTTGAGTACTTTATACAGGTCTGAAGGCTTCATTTTAAGAAGGATGTAGAGCTGTTGGAACGAGTACAGAGAAGGGCAACAAGATTAGTGAATGGAACGAAGGATTGCTCTTACGAAGAAAGGCTTAAGTTTCGCAGATTACAGTGTCTGGACACTAGGCACCTGCGAGGTGATCTGTTTGAGGTGTATAAAGCCTTGAATGGTTTGAGCATGCTCAATGCTAATGGATTCTTCCTCTTGCTGAGAATAATCACCTGAGAGGGCATAAATTCAAATTGAGGAAAGACAGTTGTAGGATAGATGTGCGGAAGTTTGCCTTTAGCCAGCGAGTAGTTGATTGGTGGGACAGACTTCCATCTTTTGTTGTGGAAGTTGATAGCCTAAATAAATTTAAGGCTGAGCTGGATAGGTATTTGGAACGAACGGAGGGGTGAAATGGGAGCGTTTTTTTTTTTTGCCTGATGCTGCATAAGCTTGCTTTCTTGCATCATGTGCCTCTACTGATGCTACATGAAAATCCACTGGACCAAGTTGAAATGATTCAGTCTGCAAAAGATAAAGTAAATAAAGCAAAAGTTCCAGAGTTGTGGCGAGATTTTCTGCTGATGGCTTATTGGATTGCTTGCCGACCCAATGACTGTCAACATCACAATGGTCCACATAACAAATGTTGCCAAACTTTCAAAAGTGGCAAACAAACAAGATGCTGTTCACTAAAATATTTCTTTTGGGTAAAACCCAATGGTGAGCAATACAAGAGAGAGTGTGGTTAATATATTCACCATCAACAGAGTCAGTTTACTGCTTTGTAACTTTTTTGCTCCTAAATATTCCTCGTGTTTTGTTGAAAGAGAAGAGTTCACTGAATGGCGAAATACTAGTGTAATTGCTCATCATGAAAGAAACACTACTCTCTCAGACTCTATGCTAAGATACTTAACTTGCAGACAAGGTTTGGGCTTGTGACAACAGTTGGAAAAACAAATTAAAAAAGAGTTCGATTACTGTGAACATGTTTTGGAGCGGGTAATAGCTGTTATTCTTACGTTAGTTGAACGTGGCTTAGCTTTACGAGGAACAGATGAAAATTTTGGATCCCTGCAGAATGGGAATTTTTTAGAGCTGCTTGATCTCATTTGTCAGTTTGATCCATTTTTAGCAGGGCACATTTCGAAATATGGAAATTCTGGATCCTTCTTATCTGTTCAAAACTACTTGTGAGGAGCTCATTGTACTAATGGCTCAGAAGGTCCACGCGTTCATTGTTGACGAAGTAAATTCTTCTGGTTATTTTACCATGTCAGTTGATTCAGTGCCATATCTATCACATATACAGGCGTAATGATATTACTAAAATGAACCTGTGTTAAAATCCCTCTCTAATACCAGACAAGAGGCATATGCAATGGCAACAGCAGCGATTTTGAAGTATTTCTTTAAAATATTGGAAGCTTTAGAATGTTTAGCTGACCAGTCACAAAAGGGAACACTAGAAGAGAAGCAGACAGTATTGCAATAAGATGCAAGAGATAGAATTTGTTTTCATGTTGATCATGTGGAATGAGATTTTGCAAAAGTTTCATAGAGAAAGCCAAATTCTGTAAAGTGAAGATGTGAACTTAAAAACATGTACAGATCTTCATGGGTCATTTGCTGACCAACTATGCTCTTTAAGAGATGACTTTGAAAGATTTGAAGCATTTGTAAAGGAAATATTACCAGATGTTGATTACAAGGCCGTTCAAACTCGCAAACGTATCAGAAAGAAGGTACCCAGTGACAGAAATTCACCAGAAGTAGATCTGAATGCCAGAGATAAATTTCGTATCCACTTTTTACCCAATTATTGACAAACTAGAAACTGAGATTAGAAGAAGAGGAGAGGCGTATAAAGAAATAGCAGACAGAATTTCCTTTCTAAGTGATGTGCCAAATAATGTCACTTCATCTGCTGAAACTGAAAGGTACTCTCACTGCTCTCAAAAACTAATTGATGCTTACGCAGAAGAATTAGACAATAATCTCTCTTCTGAGCTTCAGCAGTTTAACGGATATGTGCGCCACTAAGTTCAGTGCAACAAAAAAGTGTAAAAACGTATTCAGTCAAGCTAAACTTTATAAAATAATTGTAGCAGACAAAATTGATTGTTTTCTAATGCCCGTATTTTTTTTAAACAATTATGGTTACAAATTGTACAGCTGAGCGTTCATTTTCTCAACCCAATCAAATTAAAAATCCCGAGAGAATAGCTATGCTACAAGTCAGAGTGGATGTCTTGTCTCTGCTAAGTATACAAGCAGATAGGTAAATCTCTGCTTATATTTTTTACTGCCATTTAATGTTTTTGTTAAATAAATAAAAATTTAAAAAACCAAAAATTTTTATTGAATATAGTTGTGGGGTTTTGTCTGGAATAAAACTGAAAAAGGGTTATAAATTTTCAAACTCTTATTTCATGTTAGCATTAGCATTAGCATTAGTAGAGGCATTTGATGCAAGAAAGCAAGCTTATGCAGCTTCAGCCAAAAAATAAATAAATAAAGTAAAATAAATAAATAAAAAATAACCACTTCCACTTCACCCATCTGTTCGTTAGAAATACCTGTCCAGCTGAGCCTTAAACTTATTTAGGCTATCAACTTCCACGACAAGAGGTGGAAGTCTGTTCCACCTACCAACCACCCGCTGGCTAAAGGCAAATTTTCGCACATCTATCCTACATCTGTCTTTCCTCAATTTGAATTTATGCCTTCTCAGGTGATTATTCTGAGCAAGAGGAAGAATCCCATCAGCATTGAGCATGCTCAAACCATTCAAGGCTTTGTACACCTCTATCAGATCACCTCGCTGGTGCCTAGTCTCCAGACACTGTAATTCGCAAAACTTAAGCCTTTCTTCGTAAGACCACCCCTTTGTTCCATTCACTCATCTTGTTGCCCTTCTCTGTACTCGTTCCAGCAGCTCTACATCCTTCTTGAAATGACGCCTCCAGGCCTGTATACAGTACTCTAGGTGTGGCCTGACCATTGCCTTATGCAAGGGAATAATCACCTCCTTATCCCTGCTAGAAAAATTCTTATATATCATTGACAATACACCATGAGCTACTCTTGCAGCCCGTCTGCACTGCACAGAGAACTTCATATCTGCCTGCACAACCACCCCCAGGTCCCTTTCATTCTCTACCACTGTCAGTGTAGTACCACAGAGTTCATACGTTGCTCTGGGGTTGCTGTTTCCCATATGTAGTACTTTACATTTGTCAATGTTAAACTTCATTTGCCACCTCTCAGCCCATCTGCTCAACCTTTCCAGATCCTGTTGCAGCAGAATAGTGTCAGTAGTGTCCTTGACAACCCTGCCAACCTTCGTATCGTCTGCAAACTTGGACATTAAGCTTGATATACCATCATCAATATCATTTATAAATACAGAAAACAATAAAGGACCCAATACTGAACCCTGAGGGACTCCACTAATAACATTAGTCCACGATGAGCAGTGTCCATTAATTACCACTCTCTGCCTTCTCCCCCTCAACCACCCCTTTATCCATAGCAGCAATTTGCCTCCAATGCCACACTGCTCCAATTTGTGTAGCAGTCTTCCATGTGCAACAGTATCAAAAGCCTTTCTAAGATCCAAGTATATAATATTTAATTTGATGAATTTCAGGTATTGCTCAAAACATCAAAGGCAGATATTGTTGGGATATCAGAGACGTGGTGTCACACAGATATAAGGGATGCAGAACTGCAATTTGGGGAGTACAACGTCTACAGAAAGGATAGACAGGATAGGAAGGGGGCGAGGGGTTATGTTATTAGTTAAGAAACACATAAAAACCAAGGAAGTGAAGCCAGTCGACATCGCTGGACAGTGCAGTGTTGAGTCAGTTTGGTGTGACATAAGCATTGGGAGATCAAAATTGAGAGTAGGAGTGTGCTATAGGCCTTCTGATGAGTGTAATAAGGAACTGTAGAGGGAAATAGAGTGGGCCAGTAAATCAGAGAGTCTTATAATGGGAGATTTTAATTTCCCAGATATTGACTGGAATTTGGGGGTTGGTCACTCACACACTTGCAGGGCTTTTGTGGATTTATTGGATGATTGTTTTCTACATCAGCATGTTCGGGAGGCAACTAGAGGGAGTAATACTCTTGATTTGATTATCAGCTTCATGCATTAAGAATCTGCAGATAAATGAACCACTAGGTGGCAGTGATCACAGTGTGCTGAAGTGGGATTTACTCAAAGAGGTAACTACCATTAGGGGTAAAGGGAAGGGTTATTGCTTCCGTAAAGGCGACTACGATGGACTGAGACAGTATTTAAATTCTATACAGTGGGACCAACTGATGATGTTACCAACAGCAAATTCAAAATGGGAAGCATTCAAAGAACTTATCTTGGAAGCTACTAGGCTTTACATACCAACTAAGAAATATTGTTCAAGGTTTAGGCCTAAATAGATGTCAGATGAATTGAGACATATGTCAGAGAAGAATAATGCATGGGATACATATAAATTAACATGTGACACAGAAGCCTATGATAGATATAAGTTGATCTGTAACCAAGTTACAAAGGAGGTTAGGCAGGGGAAGGCAGATTACGAGAAATCCTTGGCAAGGGATGCAAAGAAAAACAGCAAAGAGTTCTTTACTTATGTAAACTCTAGAAGGAAGGGGATGAATCAGATTGGTCCACTTGATATTGATGGGTCAACTGTTGATGATCCTGCTCAGGTAGCTAACAAACTAAATGAATATTTTGCATCGACATTCACACATGAGGAGTTATTCAGCAAGGGGAATGCCAGAGGTGTATTCAACTCTAGCAGTAAGCTACAGAATCTTGAAATAACTGGGAGTAAAGTGGAGGAGAAACTGTTGAAGATAAACACAAGAAAGGCACCCGGGGTGGATGGGATCTATCCAGTTATATTAAAGGAGGCAGCAAAGGAAGTAAGCAAACCCTTAGCCATAGTTATGAGAGCTTCCTTGGACTCAGGGGAGGTACCCATGGACTGGAAATGTGCAAATGTGACCCCAGTTCACAAAGGAGGATCAAAGGCTGAAACAAGTAATTATAGACCTGTGAGCTTAACTTCTGTTCCAGGAAAATTAATGGAGGCACTGGTTAAAGAAGCACTGCAGGATCATTTAGACAAGACTTCAGTTATAGCTCAGACACAGCATGGTTTTGTTAAGGGGAAGTCTTGCCTGACCAACTTGATTGGATACTATGATGCTGTCACAAAAGAGCTGCATGCAGGGAATAACTTTGATATTATATACTTGGATCTTAGAAAGGCTTTGGATACTGTTGCACATGGAAGACTGCTACACGAATTGGAGCAGTGTGACATTGGAGGCAAATTGCTGCTATGGATAAAGGGGTGGTTGAGGGGGAGAAGACAGAGAATGGTAATCAATGGACCATGCTCATCGTGGACTGATGTTATTAGTGGAGTCCCTCAGGGCTCAGTGTTGGGTCCATTGTTGTTTTCTGTATTTATAAATGATATTGATGATGGTATATCAAGCTTAATGTCCAAGTTTGCAGATGATACAAAGGTTGGCAGGGTTGTCAAGGAAACTACTGACACTATGCTGCTGCAACAGGATCTGGAAAGGTTGAGCAGATGGGCTGAGAGGTGGCAAATTAAGTTTAACATTGACAAATGTAAATTACTACACATGGGAAACAGCAACCCCAGAGCAACGTATCAACTCTGTGGTACTACACTGACAGTGGTAGAGAATGAAAGGGACTTGGGGGTGATTGTGCAGGCAGATATGAAGTTCTCTGAGCAGTGCAGACGGGCTGCAAGAGTAGCTCATGGAGTATTGTCAATGATATACAGGAATTTTTCCAGCAGGGATAAGGAGGTGATTATTCCATTGTATAAGGCAATGGTCAGGCCACACCTAGAGTACTGTATACAGGTCTGGAGGCCTCATTTCAAGAAGGATGTAGAGCTGCTGGAACGAGTACAGAGAAGGGCAACAAGATTAGTGAATGGAACAAAGGGGTGCTCTTACGAAGAAAGGCTTAAGTTTTGCAAATTACAGTGTCTGGAGACTAGGCACCAGCGAGGTGATCTGATAGAGGTGTATAAAGCCTTGAATGGTTTAAGCATGCTCAATGCTGATGGGATTCTTCCTCTAGCTCAGAAAAATCACCTGAGAGGGCATAAATTCAAATTGAGGAAAGACAGATGTAGGATAGACGTGCGGAAATTTGCCTTTAGCCAGCGGGTGGTTGGTTGGTGGAACAGACTGCCATCCCTTGTGGTGGAGGTTGATAGCCTAAATAAGTTTAAGGCTCAGCTGGACAGGTATTTTGAACGAACAGAGGGGTGAAGTGGAAGTGGGTTTTTTTTTTTTTTTTTTGGCTGATGCTGCATAAGCTTGCTTTCTTGCATCAAATGCCTCTACTAATGCTAATGCTAATGCTAATATCAAAGTTATTCGCTGCATCCAGTTCTTTTGTGGCTGCATCATAGTATCCAATCAAATTGGTCAGGCAAGACTTCCCCTTAACAAAACCATGCTGTGTCCGAGCTATAACTGAAGTCTTGTCTAGATGATCCTGCAGTGTTTCTTTAACCAGTGCCTCCATTACTTTTCCAGGAACAGAAGTTAAACTCACAGGTCTATAATTACTTGTGTCAGCCTTTGATCCTCCCTTGTGAATTGGGGTCACATTTGCACATCTCCAGTCCATGGGTACCTCCCCTGAGTCCAAGGAAGCTCTCATAATTATGGCTAAGGGTTTGCTTACTTCCTTTGCTGCCTCCTTTAATATAACTGGATAGATCCCATCCACGCCAGGTGCCTTTCTTGTGTTTATCTTCAACAATTTCTCCTCCACTTTACTTTCAGTTATTACAAGATTCTCTAGCTTAATTCTCTAGTTGAATACACCTCTGGCATTCCCCTCGCTGAATAACTCCTCATGTGTGAATGTCGATGCAAAATATTAATTTAGTTTGTTAGCCACCTGAGCAGGGTCATCAACAGTTGACCCATCGATATCAAGTGGACCAATCTGATTCATCCCCTTGCTTCTAGAGTTTACATAAGTAAAGAACTCTTTGCTGTTTTTCTTCGCATCCCTTGCCAAGGATCTCTCGTAATCTGACTTCGCCTGCCTAACCTCCTTTGTAACTTGGTTACAGATCAACTTGTCGTTGATCATAGGCTTCTGTGTCACGTGTTAATTTGTATGTATCCCATGCATTTTTCTTTTCTGCCATATGCCTCATTAGTTCATCTGACATCCATTTAGGCCTAAACCTTGAACAATATTTCTTAGTTGGTATGTAAAGCCTAGTAGCTTCCAAGATAAGTTCTTTGAATGCTTCCCATTTTGAATTTGCTGTTGGTAACATCATCAGTTGATCCCACTGTATAGAATTTAAATACTGTCTCAGTCCATCGTAGTCGCCTTTAAGAAAGCAATACCCCTTCCCTTTACCCCTAATGGTAGTTACCTCTTTGAGTAAATCCCACTTCAGCACACTGTGATCACTGCCACCTAGTGATTCATTTATCTGCAGATTCTTAATGCATGAAGAATCACTACTGATAATCAAATCAAGAGTATTACTCCCTTTAGTTGCCTACCGAACATGCTGATGTAGAAAACAATCATCCAATAAATCCACAAAAGTCTTGCTAGTGTGTAAGTGACCAGCCTCAAATTCCAGTCAATATCTGGGAAATTAAAATCTCCCATTATAAGACTTTCTGATTTACTGGCCCACTCTATTTCTCTGTACAGTTTCTTATTATACTCATCATAGTCATTAGGCCTATAGCACACTCCTACTCTCAATTTTGATCTCCCAATGCTTATGTCACACCAAACTGACTCGACACTGCACTGTCCAGCGATGTCGACTGGCTTCACTTCCTTGGATTTTATGTGTTTCTTAACTAATAGCATAACCCCTCCTCCCTTCCTATCCTGTCTATCCTTTCTGTAGACATTGTACTCCCCAAATTCCAGTTCTGCATTCCTTATATCTGTGTGACACCACGTCTCTGAAATCCCAACAATATCTGCCTTTGATGTTTTGAGCAATACCTCAAATTCATCAAATTTATTTACTAGCGTTCAGCATTTATTTACCTTCAGCACTTATTGAGTCTTAATGTCTTCTAAGTTAAGCAATGGAGAAGCCGAGGCCGAGGAGGGCACCATTTTTGGGCTGTGCTTAGAGCATCACTTGGCCTTAATCCGACACAGCAGTTGAATACAACATGCAAATCGGCATGTGAACACACACGTGTGCGTACATAATACACGATAACTGATCGCGCTATGACTAAAACAATGAGTCAGTCGGGAATCTCCTAAACAAGAATTAACCTTGAAAGAAAGAAAGAAATAAAGACATTAAATTTGGACTGAACAAAAGAAGCTTACAGTTTCTGTTTTCAAAACGGAAATGTTGGTTTTTGCCGCTAAATTTAGTTATACCAGACCTCCAACTTTCAAAGGTAACTTTTTTCCCTTAGTGGTACACCCTAAATATATTGATGTTTTGATCGATGATCGTCTCGCCTTTCTACTTGATCAACAAAATTTGTCTAATCAAATAAAGATATTTGCAATGATCTTTGAAAATTACAGGAATAACTGGGGCTAAAAGAACACTCTTTAAGAACACTCTACAAATCAGTGTTTATTCCAGTTGTAATTTTCAGTGGATGCTTATGATTTAAAAGGGCATCTCTTATCAGAGGCGTCACGCGAAGAGGGGCCTCATTTTCAGTGTAAATATTTTCTAAAACAGTGATAAAAATTTCTAATAATAATAATAATAAACCAAGAAAACTGGTAATATAAAGGCATTCTTAAACTTAACTTGTTAAGTGTTTAAATTTTATTCTTATATCTTTTTATTGTACAATAAATAAGTTAAAAGTTTCTATTAAAATTGCTTTTATTATTACTTTATTTTTCAATTCAAAAAACATAAAACATTTTTGACCTCTTAGTTTGCATTTTTATCATCTTATTTCATCCTTAATCTGGCCCTGTCTCTTATTGCACTTCAGGCGTGGCTGGCTTCATTACAAACAATTTTCTTATTAGTTATGTTTGGGACATGAAGAACTGTTCCTTCCTGGACCCTTCAGGTGATTGCAGACATCCTTCCTTTAGACCTTCAGGTGATTGCAGATATCTTTCCTTTAGACATTCACGTTATCTTTAAAGGTTTCAGTTATCACATCAGAAAGAATATACTACTATAGTTTCAAAAGATGACAATTGATAAGACTGTTGATCCCACCAAAGAAAAGGTTTGATGTTAGATAAAATTTGCTATACGATGACAAACTATATGGAATAATAGCTAGCAGGTAATTCTCACCAAAATTTTATTCCAGACTTTTCATTTGTCCTCGATAAGAACAATCATAAAAGGTTTTAACGAAGTCTTTTCATATCGTATATTATAACAGCCATGGATCTCTAAAGGCAAAGGTACACTACTAGAATCTTATTAACAGATTTCTGCTCCTGCGATGTGACTGAGGACTGGAAACATATCTTTTATACCTGTCCATTATTCCCGGGTTATCGTCAAACTTTATCTGCAATTTTGGAAAGACCAAAATTGGTGAGCGTGGTTATATATTGTCATAATTAAATTTGGACTTGTGGGGCGTACGCTAGCGTACAAACAGAGTAGGGGAGGGAGACTGATGGTTGGGGGGAAAAGTCAGAAGTATGGAGATGAAAGAGAAGACGACCCCAAGGATTCTCAGTGGTGCATGTCCATGCCGCACCAGGAGAAAAGTGGTGCGGCATGGGCACCAGGAGAAAAGTGGGGGGGGGGGAAGGGCGAGGATAGATGTCTAGCCCAAATTGTCTGCGCTGGTTATCGTCAAACTTTGTCTGCTAAAGTATCAAACTTTTCTCCTGGAAATAAAACTAATTTATCGTTAATAAAAATTCATTTTAGCATTTTAAGATTTTTCTCTGTTTGTGATCGATCGTCGTTGTGGAGCTTCTTAACTGAGATTTCATGTCAACTCAAGCTGGCTTTGTTCCTACATGCTTTTCTAAATCACCTGTTTTAAAGACCCTCTACCTACTTGCAGTGCCATTGGTATGAATTTTGCAGTCTCCATTTCTATTGCACTACTTTAATGAGGGCGAAATTTTTGTCAGCGTAGAGCTTAGCAAATTTAAATCCCTTATTGATTCTCTTTTTTATACTTTCTTTTATCTTCTTTTTGTCTCTTAACCTTTTTTTTTTTTTTTTTTTGTCCTAGTATGAAAGAGTATGATTCTGTGAGATCGTGTATGTGACTTGACTGACCTCTTTGGTGGTGGTGGGAGAGTACTGGTACCTCTTAATAGAACACTATTATTATTATTATTATTATTATTATTATAAAAAAGGCGCGATTCATCTCCATACTGCAAGTTCGAAATGACGGCTGAGGCAGAAAGCGGCGCCATGTAGTGTCGCTCCTATAACTACCACTCCACTGGATGGCAAAGCTAAATTGATCCACCTCCATGCCTGGATGCAGATGAAAAGTAGAAATACGAGGGGTTGTCATTTAATTCGCGGTCTGGTGCAAGATTTTATGTTTACCGCGCGAACTTTCCATAACTGCCTCTACAGGCTGTCTCCCTGATCGCTACTGAGCAGACTCTGTGTGCGCATGCCAGTACTTGTTAAGCTAGTGTTGCGTGAAGAGAGTTTTTTTTAGCCACGTGTCACTGACGATTGTTTTGAAGCAAGTATCATGTCGGATAACAGATTGAATCACAGTAACGAATCGCAGCGATATGTGATTCGTTATTGTGTCATACGGGGCTTAAATGCATCGAAAACAGTTAAAGAGATGAATGAAGTGTATGGTAATAAGTGTCTTGGTAGAACGGCCATATTCCTGTGTGACAGAATGGTGGGGCCACAGAATCATTTCGTGGCGATTTTTGTCAATCCATGGACTCAAGTTACTCCCATGTGAAAACTGTCTGGGGCCCCCCTAACGAAGTTTCACTTCAAGAACTCTTTCTCCTTTTAAGTGGGATTTTTTCTGCCCCATGACGAATACTGGTACCAAGTGCATGGAGATTGTGTCCAGTTACTATTATCATTATTGTTGTTACTGGTTGTTCAGGAACTGTGTTACTGTCCTACAGGTGCAAAAACGATGCCATTTCACCTACTTCGGTGATTTACTACGAACTAAAATGATGCTTTGCACTAACTTGTTCGACTAGTAAATTTTTCCCGTTAGTCTGAGGCTTTCAGCCCGAAAGGCCGTTTTTGTCCTACAGGTGTTATTTTTATTTATTTTTATTTTTCCATTGTTTTTTTTATTATTATTATTTTTTAAAATCTTTTTCTCCCTTCTTTGGTGTGGGACTTCTCGATTCTCTATGTTAGCTTCGGCGTTCATTGGGGAGGAGGGGGAATAGCGCGCGCATTTCCGACATTCGTCCACGTGGGTAGTTCATCCATAGTTGTCATGGACGGATGCTGGAAAGCAGCGGTCACCTCTGTGATTGCTGCTTCCTAGTAGCAAAGTGGCCAGAAACAATTAAAGAACATAGCAACGCACACTGCGCAAACAAAGTACTAGAAACATTCTAGGCCTTTTACAGAGTTCTATATCATCACGGCGGAGTTTAATAAACTTTCAGCAGTCATCCGACATAAGCTAAAATATCCTTGTCCAAACATAAACAATCAAGATAAATTTCTTTTTATCAGCATTTTTAAAAATATATTTTTGAATAACATAAAAATACAAAGTTTAAATTTGTGCAGTTCAATAGGCCTTGTTGCTTGAGACCTATGAGTAGGGAGGGAGAACACAGTCAATGTCGCGATGGTCATAGGCACATTACGGAGGAGGACAACGCTTCCCCCCAAAGAATATTTAGTTTTACATTATACACTCAATGATCACTGCATTACGACCACCTACCCAATACCTCGTTAGGTCCACGTTCGCGCGGTTAACAGCAGCTATTCGCCTAGGTATTTACCCCACTAGACGACTGAAGACGTCCGTAGGGATCTGCAGTCATGCTGCCTACAAGGCTTGGCGCTCTTCCCGTACCGAAACATCTCACAGGTGTTCAATTGTATTGAAGTCAAGAGAATCTGAAGGCCAATCTTGATGGGTGATATCATAGCATTAGAGGCATATGATGCAAGAAAGCAAGCTTTGCAGCATCAGCCAAAAAAAAAAAAAAAAAAAAAAAAAAATACAATAAAAAAATAAAAAAACCACTCCCATTTCACCCCTCCGTTCGTTCGAAATACCTGTCCAGCTGAGCCTTAAATTTATATAGGCTATCAACTTCCACCAACAAGGGATGGAAGTCTGTTCCACCAACCAACTACCCGCTGGCTAAAGGCAAATTTCCGCACATCTATCCTACATCTGTCTTTCCTCAATTTGAATTTATGCCCTCTCAGGTGATTATTATTAGGTATTAGGTATTAGGTATGTTCGGGGTCTGACGGCACCTGGGATTTCTCCCATCTCCGCGTATGTTCTCTGTATCGGACAAGCCAGAGATTTAAAAGTGTGTGGGATATGTACTGTGTAGTTTGTTGTGCCCATTGTTCGTCCGGCCTGTTAGCCGCCGGGCCCCTAGTGAGACCCGACGTTACCAATACCCGCCACAGGGAGGCCGGCCGGGTGTTACCAATATTTGTACTCTGGCTGGTCTTGCCACTTACTTTCCTGGGATTTTAGTGGCTAGGACCAAGAAAAAAAAAAAAAAAAATCGAGGTTGATATTAGTGATACTTTACAAGTTAGTATTAATAGTGCGCGACGTGGGGCTGTGCGGTGAAAGTGAGTTTTAAAAACCAAATAGGTTCGGGCAAGAATTTTGATGTTCTCTTTTGATTTTGACATGTAGGGCTAAACGCTGTGCAAGACAAAAGTTTGGGGGGGAGGATGAAGACTGGGGGGAAGAAATTGGAAATAAGGGGCCGACAGAGTAGATGACCCCTGCAGGTAGTGAGGCATGCCCGTGCCCCACCAGAGTGAAAAAATTGGGGAGGCAAGGAGAGGCAAGCCTCTCCTCCCCAGGAGTTTGGAAAGAAAGATCCGCTCAAGAGAGTGCGGATTTGGGTCGCCAATAGGCTGTTCCGGCGGGAGAGTGCCACCGTATGTCGTCTCCATCAGTTTGCAGGCCCTAAAAAACTGGCCATTGAGTCTCATCTAGGTGGGACACTAATAGGGAGTTAAATCTGGGATGTCATCCTTCCAGACTGCATGTGGTTTGGGGCCTATTTACTGGTCATTATCTTGGGGTCATAATCAAGTCTACTGGCTGTCATTATGGGGTTTCATCTCAGGTGATTATTCTGAGCAAGAGGCTCAGAATAATCCCATCAGCATTGAGAATGCTCAAACCATTCAAGGTTTTGTACACCTCTATCAGATCACCTCGCCGGTGCCTAGTCTCCAGACAAATCTTCACTGTGTTCCTCGAACCACTCGTCCATAGTGCGGCTCAAATGACATGGAACATTGTCCTCTTGTAAGATCTCATTTCTGTCGGGAAAAAATATGCAATATTGCAGGATCACATCATCTCCTAAGAGCTTCCAGTAAAGTGTATGTAAAGTGTGTTTAGTGTCAAATGGCACCAGGGGTTCCCCCATTTCCGCATTGCTTTTATTGTAGGTGTACCAGTTCGCTGGGAAGGCCAGAGATTTAAAAGTGTATGGATATTGTATAAGTGTAAAAGTAAAGTGCAGCCATTATCAACCCACTGCAGGATGGAAGCCTCCTCAACAATTCATGCTGAGGGAAATTGGGCCATAATCTACCACACTGGTCCAGTGCGGGTTGGCAGATCGACCGTATTCAGGGGCTTGAACCCCGGTCTACTCAAAGAGCGTGTGCTACTGCACTCCCGCTCCTGACCACTTGGCTACGGAGCTCGACTCCGTAGTGTTGTGTAGTGTTCATCTAGTCATTTAGTCGCTAGACCCCTGCTGGGGCCCAACGTTGTCTACACTTCGCCTCGTGAAGGCAGACCAGGTATCCAGTAGTTTGAAATTTTTTACTCTGGTAGGCCCTGCTACCTAGTTTCCTGATATTTCGGTGGCTAGGGACTATGTGTAAAAAAAAAAAAAAAATGGGAGATAACGCTAGAATTGGAAAGGCCAAATTTGGAGAGCGCAGTTATATATTGTCATAATTAAATTTGGACGTGTGGGGCGTACACTAGTGCACAAACAGAGTAGGAGAGGGAGACTGATGGCTGGGGGGAAAAGTCAGAAGTATGGAGATGAAAGAGAAGACAGTTCCATGGATTTTCAGTGGTGCATGCCCATGCCCCACCAGGAGAAAAGTGGGGGGGGGAGAGGCTAGATGTCCAGCCCAGATTGTCTGCTTGGGTAGCACAGTGGTATCGTCACCGTCCTCCCCACACCGGATGGAAAAGACCCGGATTCGAATCCCGTCGACGACGCGAGTAACTCTAATGGGCTTTTTTTTTTTTTTTTGCTTCGTGGCTGAGGTAGTTGGTCTCAGGCATAGTTAGCAAGGTTCTCCCCCAGAAACTGGGGTTTTTTTGTCCAGAAAAACAGAAAATCGACCAGAGAACGCAGGCAATTTACAGACATAATATATAAAAACGGGTATATGTAATCATTTACGGGAGACCCTAATATAATAATTTGATTTGTTTCGATTTTTCAAGTCCAGATCGCCAACTGGCGAGGTGGTAGCATAACTGTAGTCACAATCTTGTTTGGAAAGTGTCTGTTTCGGTAGGTTGTCTTGTCTTGTCGTGGAAAGAAGAAGAGGGACTTCAGTCTTGGCTTCAGTCTGCAGCAGAGTGGGAGAGACTATATGCCCAGCCCGGATCGCCCCTGACGAGGTAGCAGCATACCTGCGGTCACAGTCTGATTGGAGAGTGTCCGTTTCGGTGATTGTCTTGGCTTATTGTGATAAGTAGAAGATGAGACATCAGTCTTGGCTTCAACCAGCACAATCAATCACATGCAGTTTTAGTCCTGATGGGAGAGTGTCCAGTTTGGTCTGTTACGTTGGATCTTTGTAGAGGAAGCAATGAATTTCTTCTGTTTTATGTTCAGATTCTTTCGATCACAGGGTAGTAGTTGTTTCTTAGTAGTTTTGCCAGTGTTGCTGTACAGGCTGAAGTTCAGCGCGGTGTTCCTAGTAATGAGGTTGTTCTGGTCTTACTACGTGGTTGCCAAGTTTTTTGGCTGTAGCAGAATTGTATGCCTCGTGAACAAGTCTTGACCAAATTTTGTGAATGGTTTGAAGTTCTGTTCATAATCGAGTAGGCAGTGTTCCTGGTTCTTGGGATTGTACTGGAGCTGAGTGATGAAAAGGGAGGTCTTCGTACAGATGGCAGTAGAACATCAATTGGTCCCAGGTTTCTTGGGAGCCACAGGCACATAGAGGATTAATTTCAATGCCTAGAATGGTGAGTTTGATGCGGATGGCGCCATGTCCAATTAGGAGATAGGCAGTTTGTAGTCCTAGTGAAAACCAGGTCGTGGGCTTGGGAAATACTCTGTCGATGCCCGGTATAAATTTTCCAGTTATTTCTCCTTTGGCGGAGTTTGTCCACCTTTCCTGCCAAACGCCGAACTTGTTGCATGTATGTCAGTCAGAAGTCTCTTTTCTCGCTGGGTCTGTTGTTTAAGGGATCTATTTTATGGTCGATTTAGGTAGTAGGTAGGGCTTACAATAGCGAGATTCCGGGATCCCGGTCATTTTTTTCCGGTATTGATACAAAAATACCGGAATTAATTAATTTAAAAAATAATTATCATGATTTATTCATATAAAGGTTATAGAATCAACAACAATAAATCATTAATACTGCTAAATTCGCAAAGGAGGGATATGCACAGAACAAATGCAACGGAAACCTGAAAAAATCATGAAACTGTAAGACAAAATCTGACAAATATATTTCTCTTAGTAAGTATAGTGTGTGTGTGTGTGTGGAAGTAAAGCACTTCCACAAAGTCAGAAAGGGAAAAGTCAGAAGTATGGAGATGAAAGAGAAGACAGCCCCAAGAATTTTCAGTGGTGCATGCCCATGAACGAAATTTATGAACGAAAACATCATTACAGAAATATTTCCATTAGTGGAAGTAGGCCTGGGAGTGCAATTAGGGAATATTGTGAACAGTGATATGGCAGGTGCGGAAGGGTTAAAATTAAAAGCTTCTGAACAATATTTTAATCCCTCTATTACACCGCTACTTGGGGATGCGACATTTAGTGCATTTTGGGAAAGGGTGTCGGTATGGATTCAAAGGTGATCTTGAGATAAAAGATGAAAGCGTTTCGTTGTGTGCGGAAAATATTCTGTTTTCCCACCAAAGGAAGAAGAGTGAGTTTAAAGAATAACACCGTGATTGGGTCAGGTTTAAATTACTTTTATATACGCAAGCTTATGTGCAAACCCCAGAGTGGTTTGCACATAAGCTTGAGTATAAAAAAGTAGTACAAGGGGCCATTGTAACTTGCAATCAATTCAATAAATGAGAAGGAAATAAATAAGGTGCTCGCACCAAAAGAGGGGTTTGTGGTTGTTTTTCGGAGGGATTGCAGACTTCCAGTGGTAGTTCTGGGTTCAGTTCGGATCCTGTTCTGGGAGTGTCCAGCCGTATAGTGAAGGGTTCCGCCGGGCATGTTCCTGTGCTAGAAGTTAATCGGGAAGTTGAATAACAAGCCAGTCAGATAGTGCCCTGGTTTCTACTACTGCTGTGGTAATTTCCTTCAGTATTAACAGAGAACTGTTCTCGAAATCCCGAAATAAGACAGTACTGGAAAAGCTATACAGCAGAGAGATGCAGAGTTCAACTAAGGAGACAGAGAGAGAGAGAGAGAGAGAGAGAGAGAGACCGCACTCTGTGGAAGGAACCCGCAAAAAGGAATCTCACCGTGAAAGAGAAGGAAAGTAAGTCTCCTGAACTGTGTTGTTTTGGAAACGGTACTTAGATAAAGTGGGAGATTATTTTAGAGTAAGGTTGAAGTTGAAGAAACACGAGAAATAAGGAAATGTGTAGTATTGAGTTGGTTTATTGGTTGAAGTTGTAAAGAAAATTGATATTGTTAAATTAAGAGAGATATATATGGAATTGTTAGTATTAAGTCAGCTATGAATTGCTGTTTATTATTATTATTATTATTATTATTATTATTATTATTATTATTATTATTATTATTATTAGCCATATGGTGCAAGGAAGTCTGAGGCTTATGCTGCACCAGCCAAAAAAAAAAAAAAAAAAATTCCCGAGTTACCCTGAGAGAGGGAGTGAGTGGTAGAAAGGAATCACCAAGAAAGAGAAGAATAATGATATCCGGCTCAAGACCCTGGGTGTGCCAAGCCCATACTCACCAGATGTAAGCCGTGAAGAGAATTGATATTGCTGATTGAGAGAAATATGAGGAAGTGATTAAGATTGAATTAGTTTAGTGTTTGAAGCTGTAGAGAGAGAGTTGAGATTGTTAATTGAGAGAAATTTCTTATGGAAATGATAGCATGTATTAACAGATTAAATGAGAAAAATGAATAGATTTGATGTAAATGAACACCAGTTATGTATTGTAAGTAGATTTGTATGATAAACGACTTTTGTTTCATATTTGTGTCATTTCTCTTGAGAAACTGACAGCCCACATATAATATATATTCGATATATAATATATATATACTCGTGTGTGCAGGGCGGGAATTTTCCTCAGCTCCTGGAAATTCTCATTTTTTAACGCATTAAAGTAGCTTGTAGGGCTTAGTGCAGTGGTTTTCAACCTTTTTTTAATAACCGCACTCCTAACTCATTTATTTTATCTTGCGACACCCCTACTCAATTTTCTGCCTGTTAGATCCGATTCTCTTTCTCTGTATATATATATATATATACTATCATTGAATTATATTAAATATTAACATAAATTAAATTATAATAAAGTGAATAAATAATTAAATAATTAGGCGTTCATTAGAGGCAGCGACATGCAATTCCTCCATATGAAGCTGAAATACATCCAATATTTTAAATTAAATAAAATAAAACATAAGCCAGTAGTATGGCAAAAACTGTAGAGCGAAAATTAATGGCGACGATTTGTATAGCGATTGAAATGCAGCGATTCCATGACCATTATTGGCCTCGTGGTCCTCTGTCGATATGGGGCATGATGGTCAGTCTATTTTATTTTAATTTATTTTGATTTTGTTATCGTTTGGTAGTTCCTTTAACCCTCTTTTGGTGATATTTCACGTCTTTCGGAACTGGTACCTCTCGGGGGAGTAAATTATTATTATAATTGGCATTATCCTAAAATTTGTATAGTTTTTATTAATCAGATTTAAAACTCGAAATTATACAAGGGTTATCGGGCTACTATTATGTCTATTCTTTTTTCGTTCGTTTGTTTATTTGGGTTATTTTTATGTTAATTTTCGCTCTACAGTTTTTGCCGTACTACTGGCTTATGTTTTATTTTATTTAATTTAAAATATTGGATATATATATATATAATTCTAATTAAATCGAAATGAATCGAAAATTAGCCCGCAGAAATAAGAGCAAAATTAAGTGAAAATAAAAAATAAGGACAGTAGAGCAGACATAAGTGGCAGCATAAAAGCAACAACCACATGTTGCATGTATTTAACTGTAATATTATGTTTCAATAAAAAGAAATGAAAGTATACCATTAGCGTGGCAAACCAGTATATAGTGCCATAAAAAGTCAAAAAGGAAATACAGTATTATTTTTGATAAAAAGGAAATAAGATTTTTTGAAGATGAGGGAATAAGGGGAAGTTAAATTGCAACTCGTCTACTACTATCTCAGCACAAAGCACCAACCAGCACAGAATCCAAACGGACGTTTTCTGCCGCTAATTAAATATGTACCAAAATTAGATCCAGTTTAAAAGATAACGTTATTGAGTTTCTTAAAAGCTCACTTTATTCAGCCAGGTAGTGTGGATGCTTATGTTTTTTTGTTTTTAGAATAACTGTATGTTTAATCATTTTTGCTAGAATATTTATTATTGTAATAAAAGTTTGATTTAAAACGTGAATTGAAGTAATTACTTGTTTTTTTCCTTACTTTATTGCACCTATTATAAAAATTTATTGCGAAAAATGTTTTTTTTTTTTGGAATACCGGTATCTCGGTTTCATAAATTAAAAAATTACCGAAATACCGGTATTAAGATTTTTACCGGTATTGTGAGCCCTAGTAGTGGGTTTGTCCCTACTAAGTTCGTAGAGCATTCCAACACGCACGACCTCCAGCCCAAGGGGCAACACCCCTGCCAGTACCTGCAATGCATGCGTACTTACCGTGCTGCACGCCCGGGTCATGTTAAGAAGAATTGGCCTTTGAATGGATTCCAATTTTCTCTTATTGACTACTTAAGGCCTTATGAAATCACACTCCAGAGACGTAAGTGATTGCGGATTGCGGAAATGAATACTGCTTTATAAAAGAGACTCAGCATGCGTTTTTTTCAATCCCAGGCTCGGCGCGTCACCCTGGCCACCATCGCAGCATAATTCCTGATCTTTCTTTGTATATAGTTCAGATGTGAGAGGAAGGATAGGTTCTTGTCTGTTATTATTCCTACGTGCTTCAGTTCTGTGACGATTTGACTGTAGTGCCAAGTATTTTGATCTGTGGTGGTCTTGTTGGCATCAGGGAACTTTTTAGCAGGAAGGATTGAGATTTTGTGGGTGATATGGTGAGATGGCGGGAAAAAAATATTATTTGAAATTATTATATTAGGACCGACTAACTCAGTCACGAAGCGAAAAAAGCCCACTAAAGTTCCTCGCGTCATCGACGGGATTCGAACCTGGGCCTTTTCCACCCGGTGTAGGGAGGACGGTGACGATACCACTGCGCTACCCGCGCAGGAGATGGTGGAGTCGCACCAATTTGAAAAGGCAAGCTGGATATCAGAAGACCCCCGCTGATCAGAATCAATGGAAAAAACCATCAAGTTTCCAACAGAATTAAAATATCTGGAAGTTATCCTCGACACAACGCTCATTCCAACCTTATCTGAAATACCTGTGGAAAAAGGTACGAAATTATGCAGCTCTGGTTGCTAGGGTCTCACGTCGTGACTGGGAACTCAACCGGAAGACCTTATCTTTATTCTTCAAAACCTTTCACACCGATAATAACATATGCCTCTGGAATCTGGTATACCAAAGCTAGCATTGCCACCATCAGACGCTGGATGCCATCCAACACTCCATACTGCTCGTCACCTCCAGTGCCTGCCACACAGTGAGCACTCACGCCCTCCAGCTCCTGGCTGGTGCCTTACCTCTCGACCTCAAGGTCATTAGAACTGGTCTACTGTACCACCTTTCTATGGGAAACACACAAACCTTCCTTAACCTTACAATTATTCCAGGAATGGCAAGACAACTGAAACACATCGCTTCAGTCCCCCCTCTGCAGCAGGAGTGGCAAACCAGGTGGTCAGACTCGACTAAGGGAGAGATCACCAGAAAATTCCTACCAGATGTCAACAGAACCTACCCCAGACCCCCACCATGGTTCTCGCCAGGCCTATACACAACGTTTTTACTTACTGGTCACGGTTCTATAAGTGCTAAACTCGCCGCTCTCAGCATCACAGAGGACCCAACATGTACCTGCAGGGGTGGGGGCTTGAGAGCTGGGAAAACCTTGCCTACGACTGCCAGCTATATGAGGACCCTCGTTGTATCTTCATTACGAAGATCAAATATATTCCAAATGATCAAAAATCTCATCTCTTAGACACCCAGGATGAATAAAGTGCCTTCTCCTGCTTTACAAAGGATCTTTTCACAAGACGAAGAACCCTCCTGGCACAACAAAGGCAGACTTGAACAAGATGATCCACAATGGTAAAAGATATATCCATCGAACCAAGATGCCCATTAGTAAAACAGAACATTTGTTATAACAGAACTGTAAGAAGGACAATTCTAGACCCACTCCAGACAAACCTGCTGAAATCGACAACCACTGATTTGGACATTACCAACTGGACTGACAACACCGAAGGTCTTTTGGCACCTTACACCAGTGCTCTCTTGCTTGCCCTGTGCTTTCTTTACCACTTCCCGGGGAGGAGGGGGAGGGCCGGTCCCCTTCCCCATTCCGCCTCCCCACTATGTGTCAAGACGGGCCGTTTCCGATATGGAAGCACCCTACCTACGAGCTCCCGCAATCATGACTTTTTGAAATTCCGTAAGATCTTTACTACGTCCCATAATTCCTACTTTATCACTTTGACTTGTACTACCAAATTACAACTGCTCTATCCAGGGCCGCCGCAAGTGGGTAGGAGAGGTAAGCATCTCTTACGGGCGGCAGTTCAGGAGGGCGCCAATTTTTTTTTTTTTTAAACACATACAAGTCGGACCTCTGTTTAACGTACTTATTAATAGCGAAAGTTTCTATTTCGCGATTTTTTTTTTTTTTTAATTTCCGCTTAGCAATTATATTTAATAAATTTTGACTTAAATATATCATTATCAACTGATCCAGGTAATTGGCCAGAAAACCTCACAATGAAACAATGCGATTACATAACTCAAAATTATCCTACTGAAATTAAAAATAGAAAATATCCATCCGATTAAAGTCAAAGAAAATTTTCAGATGTTTATTATATGAAAATTCTGAAGAAAAAAAAATGGAGAAAAAAGGACAAAGGTTACTTTATTCTTCATCGCAAAATTCTGTATTTTGCTTTTGTTGCAAGATATTCGGCGATTGTAAAAACCAACTAAGTAATCAATTTGGATTCAGTAATTGGAGAAATTTATCTGTTATTTTAGATAAGCATGAAACAAGTGGTAAAATATATATTGAAAATCATAAAAAGTGGTTAGATTTGGCACAGTCACTGAAGACAAACGTTACAATCGACGCTAGAGAACAGTGATTATATGATATAGAAAAAAAATGTATTCGGTAATTGAAAGAATAATATATATGATACTATTTTTAGCAAGGCAGTGTATAGCGTTATGGGGGTCTTTAAACGATTTATATGAAAATTACAATGGCAACTTTTTAAAACTTCTAAGATTTTACAAATGTTCAGTAACATCTTACTGAAACAATTGCTCAATTTGATTCAGTTATGGCAGAACATATTCGCCGTATTCAGAAATCTGAATCGAAAAATATCGGCATTATTTTGGGGGATCAAATCCAAAATGAAATTATTGAAATAATTTCACAAATTATTATAGATATAAAATACTAGAAATGACTAGATATTTTGCTATGATTTTGGATACAACGTCCGATGTAATGCATGTTCAACAGATGACTGTGATACTTAGATAGATTTGTATTTAGAATAAGCACTATGAATGTTGAAATAAGCGAACATTTCCTTGGATTTTGTCCTGCGTTATTCTAACAGACAGGAATTGTTTGAATAGACAGTATATCAAATCTACTCATTGATTAAATCTAAATATTCACAATTTACGTGGCATTTTTCATTCCATGTGCCGCTCACATCCTAAATCTTGTAGACTACGCCACTGAAACTTCCTTTGAAATAGTTGATTTTTTTCGGAATTGTTCAGGAATTGTTTTTTTTTTTTATAATCATCAACCCATCGTTGGAACGTATTTCAAAAATATATAACTAATTTAACACCTCAACCTTTGGTTGTCTGACACCCAATGGGAAAGTAAAATAGAGGCCAAAACCGCTGAGAAACCCAATAGAAGAAATTTACGATGCTTTATTTGAAATCACCGAAGACGAAAATAAATATGGATACAAGCAATCATGCTAATTCAATAGTCTTAAAAATAACATCTTATGTTTCCTTATTCAATTATAATTTGGCATGATATTTTAAATAAAATTAATCCAGTAAGTAAAATGCTGCAAAAAAGGAATTTTGATATACATGAAGCTTTTGAATGTCTACAAAATATTACGGAATATTTTAAGGAAAATAGAACAGATGAAGCGTTCCAAAAAATTCTCGTTTCGGCTAATAATATGGCTACTATCATTGGCATCAATGCCAAACAAATTTTCAACATTAATTTTTCCTTTCAAAGTATGGACAAAACAATTTTCTCGTTAACTGAAAGGTTGCAAAACATGTAGAAATATTTACATATTAAATTAAGTGACATTGATTGTAATGAGTCTGATATGGATGGTTTAGGATTATTCGAATAATTAAAATTAAATTTATATTAAAGACAATATTACTCCATTTTAAGTGTTACGATATATTTTTAAAAACGATTTGATTTTACATATACTTTTCCAAATGGAGCAGTTGCATTAAGAATTTTTCTAACTTTACCAGTTTCAGTTGCCACGGGTGAAAGGAGTTTTTAAAAATTAAAATTAATCGAAAATTATTTACAATCGACAATGTGTCAACAACAGATCTCTAATTTGGCAATAATTTCAATAGAAAATGATCTTTTCGAACAAATAAACATAAATGAAATAATCAATAAATTAGAATTTCTTAAAACAAGAAAACATAAATTTGTATATACTGTACTGTATTTTTTTAGCGTTATAATTTTCCTTTTATTTTATTATTGTGATAGAGTACGATTACTGTGATTTTGAATTTAAAGTTTATTTCCAGAATTTCAAAATGATTTTGTTATTTTTGTTTGTTGTTTCATTATCTTATATGTGATATAAGTTGTAATTCTTTTCTTTTTAAATATTATTATTATTATTATTATTATTATTAATAGCCATATGATGCAAGGAAGCCTGAGGCTTATGCTGCACCAGGAAAAAAAAAAAAAAAAGCTCCCGAGTTACCCTGAGAGAGAGAGAGAGAGAGAGAGAGAGAGAGAGAGAGAGAGAGAGAGAGAGAGAGAGAGAGAGAGAGAGAGAGAGACAAAAGTAGAAGGGGATCACCAAGAAAGAGAAGAATGATGATATCCAGCTCAGGACCCTGGGTGTGCCAAGCCCATACTCACCAGATGTGAGCCCCCGGGGAAATAAATGAATAATAATTATTTACATCTTATTTTATTTTTCAATCTAAATGTTTCGAGGTGGAAAAATTTGATTTCGCTTACTGGCGGCAAATATGGTTTCAGCGGCCCTGGCTCTAGCGTATGAAGCTGCTTGGCTTTTTATACTGCTAGATATGCAGCATAGTCCATTACTGATTGGGGGTGGCGGTAGTTTAGTTTAGTGATTACTGAGTGTATAATTGCCATGTCATGTGTTGGTGTGTGTAGGGGCTAGTAATGTGGAACATACGAGTCCCTTCTCTGAAAAATAATTAGAAAACAATTTGTGTGCATGTGGCCTAATCCGGTCCTTATATCATAAGAGAATGGGAACTTTAGGTACAGTTATAAACTAAAACATAGATTTTCAACACTTCTTACTACATGTATATAGCAATCCAGAAAGATTAGTCAGCGAAAATGCATATTGGATAAGGTTTCCGGTGTTTTCTATATTAGTGCGAACGATTAAAACAAAATATTGAGGTTTCCGAAAACACTTGGTTCATGCGATTATTTTTATTTGCTTGTATTTATAAATGTATTTGCGTTTTTGTGCATATTCCTTGTTCATTGTAGTAAGGTTTTAGGAGCATCAGAGACGAAGACCATATTGCTTTTTATATATTGTCTGTAAATTACGTGTGTTCTGAGGTCGATTTTCTATTTGCTGGACGAAAAGTCTGAGACCGACTAACTCAGCCACGTTGTGAAAAGGACCCATATAAATTCTTCCCGTCATCGACAGGACTCGAATTCAGGTCTTTCCACCCGGTATTGAGAGGACGGCGATTCTACCAACTGTGTTACCACGAGGACTGTTCCTTATTCCTTTTGAAATCGAGGGTACAACCTCATACACAGATGCGTAAGCGCTCGTGTGCTGTTGATCGTACTGATCATTCATGCTGCTACTTTCCGTCTGCTTTAAGTGAAGTGGATTCCGATTTTACTTCTAGCGGATGTTGATTTACACTGAAACAGGGGACTAGACCAAGAAGGTTAAGTAGATAGTGAAAATCGAGAAAATTGACAGTAGTTACTGTAAATTTTCTCGGTTAGGAGACGTTAACAAACTACACGCCTTCTAGTGGCGTGGATGTCGTATCAACATGTACGTGCACAGTTTGAAAACAAGCCGGTCAATCAATCAAGATAATTGTGTGTGATGCAGGTGTTTGTAGTATTACGAACGTGTCTTTATTCATTAAAACACTATCGGTATAGCACGTAGAGGAAACTGAAATAAGTGTTTACGTGGACTGTTTTTACTGTATTTGATTTCAGATATGGCTGCCTCGGATGTTAATAACTGCGGCGATCGAAAAGTTGCCTTCATAACAGGTATTACAGGGCAGGTAAGTTTTGCTCACCAGTGCGTTTATAATTTATGTGCTGCGATCAGTTCATTTATATTTTTCTGTGAATATATGATTGCCTTCGTTTGGGATTAAAAATTCATATGTACTTAGTAGTCATCGACCCGAATATATTAGTATTGGCAAGTGATGCAAGGAAGCAAGGTTATACAGCATCATCAAAAATGAAATAAAATAAACAACAAAAAAACACTACCACATCACCTGTCTACCCCCCTTTAATAATACTAGCCAACATAATCTTTATATCCACTAATATATTAACTGTTTTCATTCAATTTTTATGTGTAGAATTCAGAAATACTTAAAATGTCACATCACATCACATCACAGTTTCTGCATATACAGTTTTTGTGTCTAACAATAATGTGTATCTCACCACAATTTAGGAAAGTAGATATGACATCAGTCTGTTGTATTGCCTGCAAATAAAAATTATTGTATGTGTTCGTAGAGTAATATTGGAGGGTTAACATGTTCAACTTGTCTGACTGCTTCCCACTTCTCTCTTTCAGTAACAGAAAGACAGTTATACAACAAAACCTCAGAGGAAGAAAACCTACAAATCCACACTGTCACTAAACATGCATATCCTTTGTAGTTTGGTTGCAAGATCAGTGTTCAGGACAAAATTTGAGCTCCACATATGTGGTATTACCTGCATTACAAATCTAATTGGAAAAATTAAGACTATACCTTTTGCCATCCGTGTGTAGCAAAAACTGTGCAATCACATTGATGATTGCTCCTTCTGCATGACAAGTATTAGCAATGTCCAGCAAAAGCAAGCAGCATCAAATATCCTAACATGTCATCTACAATAAGACCTGTTGCACATAATGAAGCCCTGCTAATACCTGATACCCCAGAATCATGGGATAAGGGAAGAAGTGATGAACATAAAAAGGATTCTTCATTTGCTGACTTTGCAAGAATAGTTGAATGACTTAGTTTGTGATTTAAACTTATCAAAAGAACAAGCAGAATTCCTTAGTTCTAGGTTACAATGGTCGAAGTTACTTAAAGCAGGATCTAAAATTGCAGTATATCGAAAATAGTATTTAGAGTATTTCAGTATTTTCACAAAGTGTTTTTAGAATATCTTTTGTGTTTCTGTAAAGATATTAGTGGCCTTCTGAATGAATTGGGCATAGAATACAATCCTAATGAATGGCATATATTTATTAATGCTTCAAAATTAAATTTAAAATCAGTTTTGCTGATTGTGGAACTCCATTTCATCAGTTCCTCTACCCCATGTTATTGGCTTGAAAGAAACATGAAAATATATCCTGTTATCATAATGTACCCTGACTTTGTTTGAAATGTCGTTGGTGGTCTTAAGGTAACTGGATTACTCATTGGTGCAGAGAGAGAGAGAGAGAGAGAGAGAGAGATTGTTGTTTAAAATCCCCCATTGTAAGACTCCCTGATTTACTGGCCCACTCTATTTCCCTGTAAAGTATACTCATCAGAGTCATTAGGCCTATAGCACACTCCTCTCAATTTTGATCTCCCAATGCTTATGTCACACCAAACTGACTCGACACTACACTGTCCAGCGATGTCGACTGGCTTCACTTCCTTGGATTTTATGTGTTTCTTAACTAATAGCATAACCCCTCCTCCCTTCCTATCCTGTCTATCCTTTCTGTAGACGTTGTACTCCTCAAATTCCAGTTCTGCATTCCTTATATCTGTGTGACACCACGTCTCTGAAATCCCAACAATATCTGCCTCAAATTCATCAAATTTATTTACTAAACTCCTAGCATTGGGTACACGCAAGTATACATGCACCTGTTTCTATTCTTAGCTACCCTAACATAACCCATGTGTTTACTGGAATATCACATTTGGTATATCATAATTATACCATATTTTAATTATACCATATATCATATTTGGTATATCATAATTGGAATATCATATTTTTGGCTGAAACAAGAAGAAGAAATGAATCACTTATAAGTTTATCATGTGGAAATCTTCTGTACACCAATGGAAACAGTAAAAGGAGTGAAGGTGGAGTTGGCTTTCTGGACCATAAAGATATTAAAAACAACATTTTGGAATTCAAAAGTACATCACCAAGGGTGTCAAGACTATTACTCAGGATTTATAAGCGGTACAAGCTAAAGGTTTTAATGATTTATGCACCAACATCGAGCCATGATGATGAAGAGGTTGAAGGAATGTACACCGAAATTGAGAGTCTTCTATGTGAGCAGAAAACACACTACACTATTATTATGGGTGACTTCAATGCTAAGGTTGGAAAGAGACAAAACAGCACAGAAAGGGGAACTATAGGAAATTTTGGAATTGGTGAAAGACTTGTGGAATATGCAGAATCTCGAGGAATGTCAGTGATGAATACGTTTTTCAAGAAAAGTGGACATGGAAGAGCTCAAATGGATTAACAACTAATGAAATCGACTTCATCCTCACTAAAAGAAGATATATTGTGAATGATGTTACCGTCCTGAACATGGTAAATGTTGGAAGTGATCACAGGATGGTAAGATGCACACTTGATATAGATGTAAGAAAAGAAAGGAAACAACTGATTCAAGTAAATAATACGAAGCTCTTTGAGATACCAGAAGAGGAGAAAAAAGCAGTATGGAATTTAAGAACAAGTTTGAGCTTCTGCAGACTTCTCAGGAGCAAGATATTGACAACGAATACTACAACTTTCTGAAAGTGATACAAAGCCCAAGAAACTTATAGGTAAAAAGAAATCCAAAGAAGAAAAAATAAGTCAAAAAAACACTTGTCATGGCAAACCGAAGACGACAAATGAAGAGCAAGATAAACACCGACAAGGATAAATTTGAGTATACTGAGTTATGCAAAGCCGTCAGAAAGAGACTGAGAGAAGACATAAGATGATTTAACACAAGAAAAGTAGAAGCATTAAGGGAAAACAAAGGACTTAAATCAGCAGCCATGAGCAGGAATACAGAAAGACAAATGATACTGAAACTGAAGAATAGCGATGGCGTTCTTACAAATAGCAGCCTACCTGGCAACCCAAAGGTTGCGGGTTCGATTCCCGCCTCGGGCTTGGATCAAAGTACTGCAAAAACCTTGGGAGGTGCATTATGGCCACAGAAGCCTATGCGCCAAGAACTACCAAAAAAAAAAAAACAAATAGCAGAGAAGGCATAATTTAAATGGCAGAAGACTACTATAGAAAATTATACAAGGATGCCAGCAGTGAGAGGAAGATGGATCACAAATTAGTAACACATACTACATTCCCGATATCCTTTCCTGATGATGTAGTAGTAGAACATGCATTCAAGAAAATGAAAAATCAGAACGCCCTGGGGAAGATGAAGTTACTGTAGACTTGTTAAATTTGGGAGGAAGAGACATAACACAAAAACTGGCAAGACTCTTCACAAAATGCATTAGAAAAAGGGTGATGCCTAAGGAGTGGAATAGTGCAATAATAGTTTTGCTGCATAAGAAAGGAGATAAATCAGAAATTGGAAATTATAGACTAATTAGCTTGTTATCTCACATCTACAAGTTGTTCACAAGGGTCATTACGAACAGATTAGAAAGAATACTTGATGAGAATCAACCGAAAGAGCAAGCTGGCTTTAGGACAGGATTCTCAACTATGGATCACCTTCACATAATATCACATGGAGTTGGAGAAAGCAAATGAATAAAACACCGTTATGCCTGGCATTTGTGGATTATGAAAAGGCATTTGACTCCATACAGCATAAGGCAATGTTTCAGGCACTGGAAAGACAAGGCATAGATACCCCATATATTATGATTTTGAAGAAAATATATGAGAATGCTACCTCTTTTATTAGACTAGACAAAGACAGTAGCAAATTTAAAATTGAGAAAGGAGTTCGACAAGGAGAGACAATATCTCTGAAGTTGTTTACTGCTGCCCTTGAGGAAGCTTTCAGAAGATTGGACTGGTCGCAGAAAGGAGTCAAAATGAATGGAAAGTACCTAAACCATTTATGATTTGCAGATGACATTGTGATCATAAGCCATGACTGCAAAGAATTAGAGGGAAAATCTTAATCAGTTATTTAGAATTAGTAAGGATTTCAGACTAAAGATGAATATGGCTAAAACAAAAGTAATGATAAACAAGTATGTCACAGAAAGGGATATAATCATTGAAGGAGCAGTAATTGAAAAGGTGGATTCATATACTTATCTAGGACAAGTCATTAACTGTAATAATGATAAATGGCTGGAAGTCAAGAGAAGAATAAATTTTGGATGGATAGCACTCAGTATATAGTCACATACTGAGGAGCAATATCTCAATTTGTCTGAAACATAAAATAATGAACCAGTGTATACTCCCGACCATGACTTATGGAAGTGAAACTTAGGCAATCACCAAAAGAATGGAAGAGAAGCTGAGAACTACACAGCAAAGAATGAAACAAATTATATTAGGAATCAGATTGTTAGATATGAAGAGAAACACATGGATTAGGCAGCAAACTGAAGTAAAGGACATTCTTATCAAAACTAAAGAACTAAAATGTCTTGGGCAGGACACATAGCTCGAAGATATGATGAAAGATGTACTAAGAAAATAACAGAATTTTTTTTTTTTATGTAAACCCCAAAAACTCTAATACCTATGGTACTAAGTACTATAGGTATTAGAACCTATAGTACTTAGTAACATGCTTGGGTTGGAAGTTGAGAAGACGAAAGAAGATATTTGTTGACATTGGACTTGAACTTCTGTAGACTGTAATTTTCAGGAAATACCTAGGAAGGAAGGTTGTTCCAGAAAACGGCAGTTGAATGAATAAACAAGGAAGATGAAAAGTTGGTTCTGTGAGTTTGAAGTTGGACAGTAAATAGATGTTGGCTGATGGTGGCATGTGTTCGGACTGTTTTGAAAGAGAGAGAGCGGGAATTATAGAAGCCAATTCAGAAGAACAGTGTTCATGGAAATATCAGTAGAAGAGGCATGCAGCAGAAACAGTACGTTTATGAGAAAGCGAATGCAGAGACTCTGTTAGAGATGAATCATTAATTAACCTAACTGCCCTCTTCTGAACAGAATCAACAAGCCTGAGAGAGGTTTTGGGGGCACCACCCCAGATGTGATGTGGGAACAATATTCCATGGTAGAGTGGATTTGCGATTTGTACAGAGTGAACAGCTGTTTGGAAGAAAAGTAACGCCGAGAGCGAAAGAGAAAACCAAGTTTTTTAGATGCAGAGAAAGCAATATTTGTAATGTGCTTGTGCCAAGAGAGATTAGAAATCAGGGTAATCCCCAAAAGAGATATATCATTTTGCCTAGAAATCGGAGTGTCATCAAAGATAAGCATAGGAGCAGAAGAATCCTTTTTGCAAGATATAAGACAAGGCTCAGTTTTAGAAGGATTGAAATTAACGAAGTTGTCTTTGCCCCACTGGAGAATTACCTGGAGATAGGCATTTAAGGAATTGGTAGCAGATTTTCGAGAAGTTGAAGCTGATTGAGCAGGGCAAGGTTTCTCAAAATGGAAAGTGGAATGCAATGTGCTATCATCGACAAAACTATGGATAGGATTTCCAGTCAATGGAAGAAGGTCATTAATATACAAGAGGAAAAGAGTGGGGGAAAAAACTGAATATTGGGGGACACCGGCATTAGTGGAGAAGTTAGAAGACAGAGAGCCATCTACCATCACCCTCAGTGAGCGATCAGAGAGAAAAATGGATAACAATTACAATACCCCCAGGGGCTCACATCTGGTGAGTATGGGCTTGGCACACCCAGGGTCCTGAGCTGGATATCATCATTCTTCTCTTTCTTGGTGATTCCTTTCCACTTCTCTCTCTCTCTCTCAGGGTAATAGGGAAATTTTTTTTTTTTTTTTTGGCTGGTGCAGCATAAGCCTCAGGCTTCCTTGCTCCATATGGCTAATAATAATAATAATAAAAAACAGTTGACAAACCATAAGATGGAAGCTTGTTTAGAAGACCTTTATGCCAAATACGATCGAAAGCCTTTGAGTTGTCAAGAGCAACTGCTTGTGTTTCACCGAACTTTTCCATTGAATTAGTCCATAAATGGGTGACATAAGCCAGAATATCACCAGTGGATCGACACTGACGGAATCCGTACTGGCGATCGTTGATCAGACGGAAGGTTTCTAGGTAGTTTAAGAGTTGGCGGTTAATTGATTTCTCCATTACTTTAGAAAGAGTAGAAGAAATTGCAATGGGATGACAATTGGATGGGAGGGATTCATCACCCTTTTTAGGAACTGGCTGAATATGAGCAAATTTCCAAGCAGAAGGAAAAACACCTTTGGAATAAGAAAGTAAAAAAGGGTGGCAAAGAACAGGAGTAAGTTCAGGAGCACAAGTTTGGAGAACAAGTGGAGAAATATCATCAGGACCTGGAGCTTTCTGAGCATCAAGATTCGTCAAAATCCTTCTGACATCCTTTTGACGGAAGACCACAGGAGGCATTGAATGGAACTTGTTGGTAATGGTGGGAGGTGTTTTACCAAGATCATTAATACATGAGTTGGAAGAAAAATGGGATGCTAGTAGTTCAGCTTTATCCTTGGCTGAAGTGACAACAGACCCATCTGGTTTGGACAGAGGTGGGTGCAGAAATGGGAAAAAGTTGCGGCCAATAGCTTTGACAAGTGACCAGAATGCTTGGCTACCATTAGGGCAGGAAGCAAGTTTTCTACTGTTTGCCTGTTCAAACTCTAGTTTGGACTCATTAATAACTGCTTTACAATTGTTGCGAGCTTTGGTGTAGGCAGAAAATGAAACTGAAGAATTAGAAACAAGCCAATTACGATATGCAATGTTCTTCTCTTGGACAGCCTTAGCACATTTATTGGAAAACCAAGGTTTAGATAAAGAACGAGATTTTAGAGTGGAGTGTGGGATAAAGGATTCCATTCCTGCAAGAATAATTTTACTGGAACGATCTGAGCAAACGTTGACATCAGAAGTTTTGAAACAGTAATCCGACCAAGGAAAAGAAGAAAAGAAATCTCGCAGTTCATCCCATTTTGCATTCTTGTAATGCCAAACAATCCGAGGTTGGGAATAGCCATGAGATAAAGGCTCAATTTGAGAAGAGACAATCACCAAGTTTGATCTGAGGTGCCTAAAGGAACTCTCACTTCGACTTTGTACTTAGAAGGGTTGTTTGTGAGAAAAAGATCAAGCGTGTTGGCTGTATGGTTAGGATTGTCCGGTATTCTTGTAGGTAAATGAACAATCTGTGCAAAGTCATTAGTAATTGCAAAAGCCTCAGCATCTCGACCAGCTGGGTCGATGTGACTAGAAAACGGAGCTAGCTGGAGTTGTGAACATTAAAATCAGCAAGGAATATTACCTCAGCGTTAGGAAAATTGGACTGGAGAAAGTCAAGTTGCAAAGAGAGGAAGTCAAAGAGCTCCAAGTGATTAGTGGATTTGGGAAAATGGTAGAGACAGTAGATGAATTTGACAGAATGAGGTAGAGAGATTTTAAGCCAGAGAAGATTGAAAAGAGGAGATTCCAAATTACCAAGTCTCTAACAAGGAATATTGGAACGGATATATGCACAAGTAACACCTCTGAGGCGAAAGGAATAATACAGCGAATAATTTGGGCAACTGAGATGAGCAGTAGTTGAATCAACCGATAACTGAGATTCTGTCAGAAAAAGTACGTGGGGTTTGGCAGACTGCAAGTGGAAATGGACATCGTTGAGATTAGAATTGAGACCACGTATATTTGTGAAATGAATTAGGAAGTGTTTGGGAGGTTTAGGTCTTTTCGCAGATAAGCTTTCTCTATTAGTTTGACAATTCATGGTGTATTCAATAGTAAACAAAAGTGGGTGGGATATGCTATAAGAAGTTTGTTATGTTTGTTATTTGGTTTTTAGGAGCATTAGCAACTAAGGCCATATTGCTCCGGGATATGCAGTGGTTATTCCCTGACCTTTCCGCATCCTCCGTATTTGGTAGTGACGGGCTCGAACCCCGGTCTAATCAAGAAGCGTGTGCTATGCACTGCTGCTCCTTCCCACCTGGCTACGGAGGCGCCAACTGTATGAAGTAGTGAAATTTTTGTCTATGGCATACACATGGTAAGAATATTCCCAGATCCTTGACATAACGTGGCCTCGAAAATTCCCCCCACATACACACTACTCGGATTCCATCCAGCCACTATCTGACAGAGTAGAGGTAGCAAGATTATACACTAGCTGATATGGAAGCCTCCTAGACAGTTACCAATAGGTTTGGTCTGGTGTACTAACTAATTGCCTGACAAGACCTCCTGTAACTCTGGTCAGACAAGACTTCCTCTTAACAAAACCATGCTGTGTCCGGAGCTATAACTGAAGTCTTGTCTAGATGATCCTGCACTGCTTCTTTAACCAGTGCCTCCATTAATTTCCCTGGAACAGAGGTTAAACTAACAAGGGTTTAATTACTTGTGTCGCCCTTTTATCCTCCTTTTTGAATTGGGGTCACATTTGCACATCCCCAGTCCACGGGTTCCTCCCCTGAGTCCAAGGAAGTTTTCGTAATTATGACTAAGGGTTTGCTTACTTCCGTTGCTGCCTCCTTTAATATAACTGGATAGATCCCATCAACCCCACCCCAGGTGCCTTTCTTATGTTTATATTCAACAATTTCTTCTCCACTTTGCTCTCAGTTATTACAAAATTATCTAGCTCACTGCCAGAGTTTAATTCACCTCTGGCATTTCTCCTCCCCGAATAACTCCTCATGTGTGAGTGTAGATGCAAAATACTCATTTAGGTTGTTAGCTACCTGAGCAGGATCATGAACAGTTGAACCATCGATATCCAGTGGACCAATCTGATTCATCCCCTTCCTTCTAGAGTTTATATAAGTAAAGAACTCTTTGCATCCTTTGCCAAAGATTTCTCGTAATCTGCCTTTGCCTGCCTAACCTCCTTTGTGACTTGGTTACAGACCAACTTATATCTATCATAGGCTTTCAGGTCACCCATTTATTTATATTTATCCCATGCATTTTCCTCTCTGCCATATGTTTCATTAGTTTATCAGACTTCCATTTAGGCCTAAACCTTGAACAATATTTTTTAGTTGGTATGAAAAGCCTGTTAGCTTCCAAGATTAATTCTTTGAATGCTTCCCATTTTGAATTTGCTGTTGATAACATCATCAGTTGGTCCCACCGAATAGAATTTTTAGTAGTGTCTCAGATCACCGTAGTCACCTTTACCCCTGATGGTAGTTACCTCTTTGAGTAAATCCCATTTCAGCACGTGATCACTGTCACCTAGTGGTTCCTTTATCTGCAGATTCTTAATGCATGAAGAATCACTACTGATAATCAGATCAAGAGTATTACTCCATCTAGTTGCCTTCCGAACATGCTGCTGTAGAAAACAATCATCCAATAAATCCACAAAACCCTTGCTAGTGTGTGAGTGACCAAACCACAAATTCCAGTCAATATCTGGGAAATTAAAATCTCCCATTATAAGACTCTCTGATTTACTGGCCTACTCTTGTCTCCCTGTACAGTTGTTTATTATACTCATCATAGTCATTAAGCCTATAACACACTCCTACTCTCAATTTTGATTTCTCAGTGCTTATGTCACACCAAACTGACTTGAAACTGCACTGTCCAGCCATGTCAACTGGCTGTACTTCCTTGAATTTTTTTTATGTGTTTCTTAACTAATAGAATAACCCCTCCTCCCTTCCTATCCTGTCTATCCTTCCTGTACACATTGTACTCCTCAAATTCCATTTCTGCACTCCTTATATCTGTATGAAACCAAGTCTCTGATATCCCAACAATATCTGCCTTTGATGTTTTGACCAACACCTGAAGTTTGTCAAATTTATATACTGAACTCCTAGTACTGGTGTACACACAAGTATACATGCGCCTGTTCCTATTCTTAGCTACCCTAATACAGCCCATGTGTTTTCTTGTACCGCAATGATTTCCTGCAGTCTCTGAAATCCCCTGCATCTTGTTTTCCAAGCTGCTGCTCATTCCAATAGAAGCAGTGCAAGAATCAGTTTCACCTCTGCCAGCGGCTACTTTTAATCTATTAGTCCGTGTACCCCCCCCCAAGCTAGAAGTTTTCCGACCCACCTAACAGTGCCTCGATAGCATCAGCAAATATTCTTGCCCGCTTTATATTTAAGCGTATCCCATTCATGTAGAACCAGTCACTCCTGTTAACAAGCATAGATCAGGCTGAGAAGAATTCTGCCCTTTGAGCCTTGCACAATCTCTGCAGGGCCGAATTGAACGACAAGGCTTTCATCATATACTCCCTCCTGTCCTGCCTGGGCAGAATTGCAGACACTTTCAAATTCAATCCTAATTCACAGCTCTTTTTCAACAGTGACCTGTATTATTTTGATGGTAGCATGTTGCTCTCTTCACACTAGCTCATTACACATCCTGCTTCATAGCTGGAAGCATTATCATGCTGAAACATTTGTCTCTTAAAATTGCATTCATGTTGAATGGTTAGAATTGTCTAGAATATAATGAAAAGGCATTCATTCATCATATCATCTACAAAAATCAGTAGTTCAGTGCCATGCCACTAAATGCATCTTCACACCATGACATTTTCCTTTGTACATTGTACAATAGTTATGATCGCTGTTCTTTACACCATTTAAAAGGCCTGGGATTGCATCCTGTCAAGCCAGGAAGAGTTTTTGTTGATTTGTTTTTGCACATTTTGAGTTTTTCTTGGGCAAGGGTTCCTTGCCCTCCTCCCAGTTCAAGAAATGGTTTTTTTTTTTTAATCCAGTGAAACAAGCGACTTGACTATAGAATACATCTGATTTTTAGAGCCACAGTACAGTGATACCTCATAGATTGAGTTGTTTTGTTTCAAAAACCAAAGAATAATTTATATCCATTGTCATTGTACTATTGTAATTGTTATCGAGCATTGACGTTTGTGATTGTCAGTTTTTCTGCCAATGCTTGTCCATACAAATCATTTCAATGCAATGTAAGGATCATGCTTTTAATCTCTCCTGGACCTTCTGAGTGATTTTGCTGTAACTATAGTGGTGATCTTATTTGGCAACATGTTTGACCATTCAGTTGCCTCTTTCTATCAAATATGTTGTGGCTTTTCTGTAATTCAGCTTTTAAATCTCCTTTCATCTTCCACTTCTATACAGTTCTACACGATTGTTTGTGGAACTTCAGAATCTTCAAAATCCATCTAACTCCAGTAGGGGCACTAAGATGGATTTTGTCCCAACTACTTGTCTGAATTTGAACCAACTGAACTACACCCTACATGGTATTTCTCATGAAACTGAATATATTGCATTCTACAGTTCAGCTTATTCCCATTTGTTATTGTAATATCCTCTACATCATTAGAATTGTTAATATTTTATATATCATGTGATTATTCTATGATATCCCAATATTTTTAATAACGTAGTGTATGTATACCACTCCTTCAATATTTCAGGATGGTTCATATTTAGCAGAGTTTCTTCTGGAGAAAGGATACGAAGTTCATGGTGTCATACGCCGTTCCAGTTCTTTTAATACAGGACGTATTCAGCATCTTTACACTGATCCATTCACTCACAAACAAGGATGTAAGTCTGAATAGCAGTTAAGTCACATTGAAGTATATTTGTAAATTATGTCAATTTTTGCTAAACTTTTAAAATTATGTATCTCAATAAACAAATTAAAATTAGTAACAAACTGCTAGCTAAATCATTTAACAAGTGATAGATAGAAGAAGGGAATAATAAACTGCCATAAAGTTGGGTATAATACAGTTGAGTACAGTTCAGTTAGAGTATGATCCATGATATTAATAATAATCAAAGTGCCAATAGAGAAGTGCAATTAGAATACATAAGAAGGAGAAATTTCTTTCAGAGAGTGAGTTCATACAGTCAGACTGAATTGTGCTAGGAATGTGGGTAGAGCAAATCCTTAGGGAATAAGAATATGGGTGAAAGACAGGGGATAAGCAAAGTATGAAAAATCTCCAGAAAAGAGAGCTAAAAATGGAGACATTGTTTTGTGTACCCCTACTTGATTGAAGTGGAAAAGTTGTAGAAAGCATAGCAGAAGTGTTGGTTGATCTGAATATGTACTTTATAACGATCTTTACAGTTGAAAGACTATTCTAATCATGAGGAGTCAGGCTGCTGAAAATTAAGTGATATATCTATCTCAGAGAAGAGTTGTAGGAGAAACTACTAATTCTGAGTGAAGGCAAGGGTACAGGAGTGGATGGTATACATCTTACTAAACTAAAAAAAAACTGAATGTGAGTTCATCATCCTGATAAGAATATTAATGAGATCATTAGACACTTGGGTGCCTTCCCCTGACTGGAGAAGCCTTAACCATAGACTCCCATCCACAAAAAAAGGTTCAAAAGATGTGATGGGAAACTACTGACCAGTAAGTTTGATGCCAGTATTAGGAATGATCATGAAGTCTGTGGTTAAAGATACCATACAGGCCATCTCAGTAAAAATAGTATCCTTGATCACAGCATGAATTCATGAAGGAGAAGTCTTGCCTGACTGGTCTAGTTAATTATTATGATGAAGTCATGAAACAGTTGGATGCACGAACAACTTTGACATTATTTACCTTCATTTAAGCTTTTAGTATTGTTCCTTATAAAAGATTATTATGTGAACCGTAGAAAATTTGGATTAATGGTAAGATCCTTCCCTCTCTCAAGGGCTGGCTAAAAGATTGGAGACAGCCAATGATCATTAGCATTAGCATTAGTAGAGGCATATGATGAAATAAAGCAAGCTTATGCAGCATCAGCCAAAAAAAAAAAAAAAAAACCACTCCCATTTCACCCCTCCGTTCGTTCGAAATACCTGTCCAGCTGAGCCTTAAATTTATTTAGGCTATCAACTTCCACAACAAGGGATGGAAGTCTGTTCCACCAACCAACTACCCGTTGGCTAAAGGCAAATTTTCGCACATGTGTCTTTCCTCAATTTGAATTTATGCCCTCTCAGGTGATTATTCTGAGCAAGAGGAAGAATCCCATCAGCATTGAGCATGCTCAAACCATTCAAGGCTTTATACATCTCTATCAGATCATCTTGCCGGTGCCTAGTCTCCAGACGCTGTAATTTGCAAAACTTAAGCCTTTCTTCGTAAGAGCAACCCTTTGTTCCATTCACTAATCTTGTTGCCCTTCTCTGTACTTGTTCCAGCAGCTCTACATCCTTCTTGAAATGAGGCCTCCAGACCTGTATACAGTACTCAAGGTGTGGCCTAACCATTGCCTTATATAAGGGAATAATCACCTCCTTATCCCTGGTAGAAAAATTCCTGTATATCATTGACAAGACACCATGAGCTACTCTTGCAGCCCCATCTGCACTGCTCAAAGAACTTCATGTCTGCCTGCACAATTACCCCCAAGTTCTTTTCATTCTCTACCACTGTCAGTGTAGTACCATAGAGTTAATATGTTGCTGTGGGGTTACTGTTTCCCATATGTAGTACTTTACATTTGTCAATGTTAAACTTCATTTGCCACCTCTCAGCCCATCTGCTCAACCTTTCCAGATCCTGTTGCAGCAGCATAGCGTCAGTAGTGTCCTTAACAACCCTGCCAACCTTTGTATCGTCTGCATACTTGGACATTAAGCTTGATATACCATCATCAATATCATTTATAAATACAGAAAACAACAATGGACCCAACACTGAACCCTGATGGACTCCACTAATAACTTTAGTCCACGATGAGCAGTGTCCATTGATTACCACTCTGTCTTCTCCCCCTCAACCATCCCTTTATCCATAGCAGCAATTTGCCTCCAGTGCCACACTGCTCCAATTTGTGCAGCAGTCTTCCATGTGCAACAGTATCAAAAACCTTCCAGTATCCAGTATCAAAAACTTTCCAGTATCCAGTATCAAAAAGCATCAAGTTCTTTTGTGACTGCATCATAGTATCCAATCAAATTGGTCAGGCAAGACTTTCCCTTAACAAAACCATGCTGTGTCCGAGTTATAACTGAAGTCTTGTCTAGATAATCCTGCAGTGCTTCTTTAACCAGTACCTCCATTAATTTTCCTGGAACAGAAGTTAAACTCACAGGTCTATAATTACTTGTGTCAGCCTTTGATCCTCCTTTGTGAATTGGGGTCACATTTGCACATCTCCAGTCTATCGGTACCTCCCCTGAGTCCAAAGAAGCTCTCATAATTATGGCTAAGGGTTTGCTTACTTCCTTTGCTGCCTCCTTTAATATAACTGGATAGATCCCATCCACCCCGGGTGCCATTTTTACGTTTATCTCCTCCACTTTCCTCTCAGTTATTACAAAATCATCTAGCTCACTGCCAGAGTTTACTTCACCTCTGGCATTCCCCTTCCTGAATAACTCCTCATGTGTGAATGTAGATGCAAAATACTCATTTAGTTTGTTAGCCACCTGAGCAGGATCCTCAACTGTTGAACCATCAATATCCAGTGGACCAATCTGATTAATCCCTTTCCTTCTAGAGTTTACATAGGTAAAGAACTCTTTTCTGTTTTTCTTTGCATCCTTTGCCAAGGATTTCTCATAATCTGCCTTTGCCTGCCTAATCTCCTTTGTTATATCTATCAAGACCAGCTTATATCTATCATAGGCTTCCATGTCACCCATTAATTTGTATGTATCCCATGCATTTTTCTTCTCTGCCATATGTCTCATTAGTTCATCTGACATCCATTTAGGCCTAAACTTTGAACAATATTTCTTAGTTGGAAGCCTAGTAGCTTCCAAGATAAGTTCTTTGAATGCTTCCCATTTTGAATTTGCTGTTGGTAACATCATCAGTTGGTCCCACTGTATAGAATTTAAATACTGTCTGCCTTTACGAAAGCAAATCATAAATGGATATTCCTCAGAGTTGAGCACTGCAGCAGAGTCTTTCAGTGATCATTATTAGGACTGCTTCTGTTTCTTATCTTCCTTAATGACATGAATGAGGGAGGGCAGAGGAAGTTGTCAAAGTTTGCTGATGATTTAAAGGGAGTTTAACGACCAGAATCAGCCCATTTTACTTCAGTATGACTTAAATTGGTTGCACAAAATGGTCTGAAAAATAGCAACCAGAGTTTAATGCTTTGAAATATAAGGTTTTGCAGCTAGGGGACAAAATGACCCAACTTTTACAAATCTTTTATATCTTCACTTTCTGTTTCATAGATGTTACGCTTCTACTTCATTTGGAAAATGAAGCTTGTCAGCTATTCGGGTGAATCTCTTCAAAGTAATCTCCTTCTCACTCTATATACTGATTCCAACAATTCTGCAACTTCTGGAAGCAGTTCTGACAAGCTTCTTTTAGAAGTGCTAATAGTTCTTGTGTCACATTTGGAATAATTTCCTCGGTTGTTGCAAATCACAAATCTGTGATCATTCAACGGGACTTTAAACTTGGAAACAAAAAGAAAAAAAAAATCACAGGTTACTAAGTCTACTCACTATGGCAAGTGGAGGAGAACCACAATGATCATTTCTCAAGAAATGGAAAGCATCAAATCTGCAATTGCATTATTATTATTATTATCATCATCCATTTTTGCACACCAAAGGTTCTCCCCCCCCTGCCCTGAACAGCCAGCAGGCTAGGAGGGTGTACAAATATTTGGTAAAAACAGCATACAATTAAATACATATTTTCAAAGTATTCAAATTAATGGAATTAATTAGAGAGTTATATTTATTTAATAGAAGGTAACAATTCACTTTAATATTAAATTGGCTTTAAATAAATTAAAATAGAAATGTATAGATGGGTTGATTTATATATCTGTTCATCAGAACTGTCAAAACTATTTTCTTAGATTTTACATTATATTATTGTATTAAATTTTTTACATACTATACATTTCTGAATTAAATTAAAAGTTCAGTTCTTATGGTAGTTCTGGTGATTTGGTCCGTAATTTGGCTTTTATATGCTTTTTTCCCCTTCAAATTTATTTGGATCTATTGCATTGTCATTATTATTATTAGCTATGTGGTGCAAGGAACCCTGAGGCTTATGCTGCACCAGCCAAAAAAAAAATTCCCGAGTTACCCTGTGAGAGAGAGAGAGAGAGAGAGAGAGAGAGAGAGAGAGAGAGAGAGAGAGAGAGAGAGAGAGAGAGAGAGAAGGGAATCGCCAAGAAGGAGAAGAATGATGATAGCAGGACCCTGGGTGTGCCAAGCCCATACTCACCAGATGTGAGCCCCTGGGGTGGGTTAATGAAGCAAGTATGAATTTTCTTAGTCTTACTTTTTGAGACATTATCACCAAATGGCATCTTGCAATTGCTGTAGAACTGCTTTGTACTATTCTAGTGTTTGATCACTCAGGACAAATTTATAATGAACAATGTCCTGTGAGTAAAAAAACTGCAATGAGTATGATCTTCACATTTGCTTAAGATTGTTTTATTTTATTTTATTTATTTTTGCTCCTGGAGAAGATTGCATATTCCATCATAAGAATGAACCTTTGTTTCTGAGTTACAGTCATATACTCACTGTTCATCATTGGTAATGATTTAAGTAATAAAATGTAGTTCTTGCATGAATATCCCGACATGCAAGGACTCACTGCTCTCTGTGATTATTAGTGAGGGTGCAAGGCACAAATTTGGCTGAAATGCATTGTATTCTTAAATCTTTTGTTAAAATTGATTGACATGCTCCATGAGAAATATAAATTTCGATGTCAACTTTGTGGACAGCTAAATGTCAAGATGTGACCTGACCATTGCCTTATCCTCTTGTATAAGGCAATGGTCAAGCCACACCTTGAGTACTGCATACAGTCCTGGAGGCCCCATTTTTGGAAGGATATAGAGCCACAGGAATGAGTACAGAGAAGGGCAACGAGATTGATGAGGGGGAACAAAGGGGTGCTCTTACCAAGAAAGGCTTAAGTTCTACAAATGCAGCATCTGGAGACTAGGCACCTGTGAGGTGATCTGATTGAGATGTATAAGGCTTTAAATAGTTTGAGCAAGTTCAGTGTCGATGGGATTCTTCCTCTTGCTCAGATCACGCACTTGAGGGGGCATAGATTCAAATTGAGGAAAGACAGTTGCAGAATAGATGTATGGAAATTTGAATTTAGCCAGTGAGTGGTTAATTAATGGAACAAACTTTCATCTGTCGTGTGAAATTGATAGTTTAAATAGATTCAAGGAAAAACTGGCAGATTTTTGGAGCAAATGGCTAGGTGAAATGGGAAGTGTTTTTTTTTTTTTTTTTTGGCTGATGCTGTATAAGCTTGCTTTCTTGCATCATATGGCATTACTAATGCTAAAGTCAGTCACACTTGGTATGATCAAAAATACAAGAAATTAAATAATTGGGTTTTGAAGTTTGAGTTGGGCACAGTGCAAATTGTCTTCAGCAGAAACAAGTGCCACTCTTTAAACTTTGCAAACTGCTGCAAAGTCTTCAAACAATATGTGGCATCTTCTCCAAAAACTGTTTTTAACATTTTTTGGGTTTTTGTTGCACCTTTCTCTAATTTGAAACAAAATTTGATGCAAATTCATTGCTCAGTGAAATCATTCATTTTTAAATGCAGTGAAATACACGAAACATCTTATTCAATGCATGCTTATTCATACTGGCTGCAGATAAACAGGTGATTCATATGTGACTGTCTAGATGAATCAGCAAACATGTTGCAACAATTCACAACTTACTACAATGCTGCAATTTAAAAAAAAAAACAAAGTTGGTCCCTGAACTCTTTGATCACACCTCATATGTGAGCGAGAGCTGCTATTTCAGAAACTGTTAGTTGTGACTGTCTATATGCACTGCAGATGTGGCGGGTGATAGAGAAACTTCCAAATTATTCTCAGTTGCTAGGAGGAAGTACATACATTGAGGTGTCCTCGTCTTATACATTGTGAACCTTCTTCAAGAACAGATGGAGCCCATCCATGTGCAAAAGTTGTGGCCGTTGGTGCTTTTAGCTGGTTGGTGCTTTTTACTGCAATAACTTAGTTTCTGACTAGAGTTCTGTTTGTTGACAAAGTAAATTTTAGAAAAGAAATATCATAATATTCACACCTTAAGTGGATATAAGTGAATATATTTGCTGATTGTAATCATATGCTTGGTGGAACAGAGGGGAAGATATCTTGAAAAATTTTTCTCAGTAAGCTTAAACAAATAATGACTTGCTTTATTCAACTTGGAAGTGTTCTGCTATCTAGCCTGCTTTTATTTTCATGCTAGATAGCCTCAATGAAATTATATGCTCACCTAAAGGATTATGATGCTAACAGCAGTTTGACATCAGTATATGGCTGATCTCTTCAATGGTTATCTGATTAGTTCCTACTAATTGTGCTTTCTCATCATACAGACTGGCTCTACATGCACTTTCTCCATTTGACTCCTAGAAAATGTCCCATTTACCATGTGAGCATATAGGTAGGTTACAACTGATAGATGATCATTACATTTAAGTCTTGACAACCATATGTGATGCAACCAGCACTTTTCAGGGTGAACATGTGGAAATTGCAACACAATTGGCTTGCTCACAAAGCTTGGACTTCCTCTTCTAGAGTCACTGGGACAATATTTTTTAAAGGTATATACTTGAATGGGAATTACCATATGGTACACCTGTGGCAGTGAATGCAACAGGACAACATTACTAGACAATAAGAGAATTAAAAATGGTTTTGACTTCACTTTTTTGTAATGAGTTGGGATTCTCAGCAACAGCTGTAACCTAACCATTTGTACTGAATTAAGAAATGTGAATAAAATGCTGTGATCAACAACCTGTTGATCACAGTGTACATAGCAGTATAGGTGGATTCACCACTTGTCATTTGTTTGGAGAGACTTGAGGAATTCCTAAAGGGCTCTTCATTCAGAGCCATAGTTAGCCAATATCAGTTGGACAGGAGGAGAATTTCCCCTGTATTTTGTGCTTTTCAGCCTGCACAACTTTGGAATTGACCATTGAACACACTTGTACAGATATAATGTACACAACACACATGAATTGGCATGGGCTGCATGTCAGCAAATTTGTTTGATCAGTATATTTTCAATCCCTGGAACATAGTTGATGGTGTGACGAAAAACTAAACCAGTACCTTCTGAAGGTGGGAAGAGTATTAGAGTGGATATAGTTGTATGAATGAGTATTTTCCCCCCTTTTTTTTAATACATTAACTCTGGCCTCCTATCTTTTGGCCTTTAGTAATTGGTGCATTCTATAACCAAAGTAAAAAATGTGCCAAAAAATTCCCAAACCAACCAACTTGTGTAATGTTTTTCACATCCTGCTTATATTCCAACCTATACTGGCTAAACATTTTTTTTTTTTTTTTTTTTTTTGAGGTGATCAGGAATTTATTGATCCATATTAATTAGATACTTTCAGTTCAGATTTGCCATAATAAAAATGAAGCACAAATCATTTCCCTGAACTGAACTAAACATGTTAATGAATTGATTGAAAATTACTCATTAAACGTTACTGATGGAATAATGATAACAAAACTCTAGCATTATAAAATTTATGAATTCTGTGCAGTGTAATGTTATATCAGGTCTGTGCATTATGAAAAGCTTTCAGGGCACCTGAGACCAAAAGACTTCAGAGATCATCTAAAAAGTGAATGGCAAGTAATAGTGGCATATGAGCAAGTAATGCAAGAAAGCAAGCATATGAGCTTTTGCAGCATCAGCCAAAAAAAGAAAAATTACGCAACAATTCCCTCTAAATGTTTGTCCAGTTCCTCCTTAAATTTATTTAACCTATCAACTTCCTCAACAACAGATGGTAGTTTGTTCCAGCAATTGACCACCCGCTGGCTAAAGGCAAATTTCCGCACATCCATTCTACATCTGTCTTTCCTCAATTTGAATTTATGCCCCCTTAGGTTCGTAATCTGAACAAGTGGAAGACTTCCATCAGAATTAGCGTGCCCAACCTATTCAAGGCCTTATACACCTCAATCAGATCACCTCGCAGGTGCCTAGTCTCTGGCCGCTGCAATTTGCAGAACTTAACCTCTCTTGGTAAGAGGATCCCTTCATTCCCCTTACCAATCTTGTTGCCCTTCTCTGTACACGCTCAAGCAAATCTACATCCTTCCTAAAATGAGGCCTCACCTGTACACAGTACTCAAGGCGTGGCCTGGCTATTGCTTTATACAGAGGGACAATCAGGTCCTTTTCCCTGCTAGCAAAATTCCTATATATCATTGACAAAACCCCATGACCTGCCCTGGCAGCCTGTCTGCATTGCTCAGAAAACTTCATATCTGACTTCACAATTACCGTATTTTCCGGCTTGTAAGACGCGGTTTTTTTCGCGAAGAAATACTCGGGAAAATCACCCTGTGTCTTATATGGTCAATATCAGATTAGGCCTAAAGACTACCGCCAATGCATTTTCGATGACGCAGTGCCGGTAAACTGAGTTCAGAAAACTTCCCTTTGAAATTCACACCAATTTTACTTAAGATTTATCTGTTGAAATATATTTTTAACAATTATCAGTGGTTACAATTAGGGCTTGCAAACCGGTTTTATAAACCGGTTAAACCCGGTTTTCATATTGAGTTGTTAAAACTGAAACCGAGCTTCTAAAACCGGATTCGAATATTTTTTTAGTTAGCCCTCGAATATAGTTTTTTGTTGCGCACATTTTCTTTTGTTTGTTCGTTTGTCTGGATCGTTCAACTGCTTTATGTTTTAAACATGTTTTTTATTTTATTTTATGTTTAGGTACGAATCTCATGGGCAAGTGGCCCAAATCTAGGAGCGGTACCTTTTATCTTCCCACCTGTATCATGGCACGATGCAGGTGTACTCATTTACGACTGAGTCGGACCGATAGCGTAAAAGAAAATGCTCAACATTTCTCCGTTCCATCTATCTTGTTCGCCAGGCAAGTTATGGAACGCACCTTATTGATGGTTACCCACTAGGAACAGATTCGCTGAATATTGCATCAAATTTCAATCGTAAAAAGTTTTTTCTTCTTTATTCCTATTAAATTTGTGATCAAATGTTCTCCAAAAAGCAGCTTCACCAAATTTAGCTTTTATGTAATTTTGAAAATACAATAGATTTAATTGGGGAAAAAAAAATTGCGAGTAAATAAATAAAAAAAATTTCTCTCGTGAAAATTTTGAAACTTGCCTCGTTTAGACCTTCATTCAGTGCTTGCGGGAGTGACTCATAGTATTGTGTTATCTTCAATATTTTTATTTAAAATTGTCGGAGATATAAATTCCTACTAATTAATATTTATTACTCTTAATATGTCTAAGATGAAATCAAATGTATGGAATTATTTTGCTCGAAAAAGCAAAGATGAAGCACAATGTTCGAAATGTTAGAAGATAATGAAGTCGTCTGGAGGATCTACATCATCTTTGATGTTGCATTTAAAGAAAATGCATCAGATTGACATTAAACAAGATAACAGTGAACCTCCCGTAAAAATGGTAAGAACATTAAAAAAACTTTATTGTTAAAAAATCTATGGAAGAAGAGATTTCAAAATTAGTTGCTTTAGATGGATTTTCTTTTAATTCAATTGCCAAGAGTGAGTTTATACAATCAAGCCTTCACCTTCAGAGAAATAAATATGATAAATTACCACCAGTCTCAGTGAATGGCATTAAAAATATGGTTCTGAATTATTATAAAACTAAGAAAGAAGAACTCATTCAGCATTTCAAAAATTCATTGGTTTTGGGTGCACGGTATTCATTGACTCTAGACGAATATACGTCTATACAAAATAAAAGGTATATGAATATAAATGTGCATTCAAAAGACAATCATTGGTCGTTAGGTCTTATTGAGATTAATGGTTCACTTGATAGCAGAAGAACTGAGCAAATTGTGAATGGACACTTGAAGGAATTTGGTTTGAATTTGGATGAGGATATTGTTGCCTGCACCACCGATGGAGCAGCAATGATGATTAAGTTTGGCAAGTAAATTACGCCTAATCATCAACAATGTATAGCCCATTGTATACATCTGTCAGTTATAGATGTACTTTATGAAAAAGCAATCAATTGTGGTGCCACAGTCTCTGAGTCTCCCAAAGACAATGAAGAAAATGAAAATAATGAAGAAAGTAGTGATGATGAAGTTGAAGAAAGACAGCAAGGCATGCTTTATCAAACCGACTTTACCGATGAGCTCATTTATTTATTCAATCCAATGGCCAATATTGCACAAACTATTAACAAAGTCGGAAAAAGTTGCAAGCTTTTTCGAAAATCGCCTACCAAAAATGACATATTACAAAATTTTGTTAAAGCAAAATTTAATAAGAAAGAATATAAACTTATATTAGATTGCAAGACTAGATGGGATAGCACATTCTATATGATTGAGAGATTTTTGAAATTGAAAAATTGCATTCCAAATGCTCTATGTGCAGTACTATCAACTGAAGCTGTCTGACGATGACTGTAAAACACTTGAATTGCTATGTGAAACTTTGCGACCAGTTGAAATGATTCTGAAGGCTATAACCTTAGAAGATACAGACTTACTTAAAGCAGAGTCTTCAATAGAATTTCTGCTGGCTAAGCTTGATACAGCAGAAAACCCATTTGCTTTAAAGTTTCACCAAAGCCTTTTGCAGCGTTACAATGCAAGACGAAATTGCCCAACTGTGGCTTTGCTGAGCTATCTACACAACCCCAAAAAGTTTAGGAAAGAAGATTCAGGTTCAAGAACTTTTGATTTTCCAAGTAAGCAAGTTTTGAAAAAGCATGCTGAAGAGATTTATCAGAGATTATTTGCAAAACATTCCGAAGGAGTCTTAGCGTTGAATGAAGAAACTGAAAATAAACGAACTGTTCTTTTAGAAGAAAACAAAGACTTGTCTAGTTCCGATGTTGGAGATACACTCATGCGAGAGTATGATAGTGTAATAAAGAGATTAACTGAAGAGCCTTCAAAATATCTGAGTGAATTGGAAATCGGCAAAGAATTTAAAATTTTGAAGGCAACTAGCAGTAGAAGTGAAAAGCTGGAGAAAGTTTATAGAGCACTACTGACCATTAAACCAACAAGTGTCCAATCTGAGAGAGTGTTTTCGATCACTGGTCTCTTTAACACAAAAATAAGGTCAAGTCTATCAGGAAAAATGATTAATATACTGTTTTTTTAAAGATCATTTTCAGAAAAAAGCTGAGCAATAAATAGTAAAGTATTTATTTTTAAATACTTTACTATTTGTAAAGTATTTTACAAATACTTTAAGCTGTTTTTTTTCACATTATTTTTATTTATTTATTATTATTATTATTATTATAGGGCTTATTATTTTTTTGTTTACTATACGAAAAGATAGTTTTTATTCAAAGGATTTGAATACAATTTGTAATTTTGTTTAATCTCAAGCTAGTTACTTTTTTGGAGCATTTTAATTTATTTTTATTTTTTTTTACTTTATGAGGTGATAGATTTTGTTTAAAAGATTTGATTATGATTTGTAAAATCTACCCAAGATAAAATAAATACCTGTGTTATAAGCTTTTAATTATTTTCTCTAAGTCTGAGAAAATCAGTTTTAAAACCGGTTTTATGAGTAAACTTCGGTTAAGCTCGGTTTTGAAATTTCTCGGTTTTATGCAAGCCCTAGTTACAATCTATGGCAACAATACATACCAGTAATCTTTTTTTCGTGGAAAAAATTTTTGTTGAAATCTGTGTAATATGAATCTCACAATCAGACATAAGTAAAAACTTGTTTCATTTTCCCATGTGTTTGCTTCCTCTATAAAAGGATCTCGCGCTTTTATGGTATTCCTCTATGATCGCGCTTTTATGGTATGGCGGGCTAATTAGACTGGATCGGGATTTTTCAGTTCCAACTGTCTTTTATAAAGTGACGCCCGTATTTGTCTTAGGGTGAGTAAGAATTTCTGTTACGTTACTTCTGTCAGCTTTTTTCAGGAACAAACATTTCATTATTGGTTGAACATTTACCCAAGCGTATACCATTATTTTGAGAAAAATATATTACCGTATTTAATTTTATTATTATTATTTTCTTTATCAATAATTTTTTTATAAATTTCAGGACATCCTGTTATGATGGAGTTGTTGAGAAGGCATTGCTACACAATTGCCTTTAAATTACAAGTAATAGAATTTGCAATAATTAAATCTAACTCCATTTAATTTATTTTTAATACCTCCCCCCTGAATACGTCCTGTATCATGCCATGTCGCCATATTTGTTTACATCAGTCGGTAAAAGATCACTTCTTAGTTTCACCGTAAACAGTATCGAAGGATAACATAATGGTTATTATTTTTTCCAAAATATGTGGCCAAAACTAGGGTATGTATGCCCGTGCGTCTTATAAGCCGGAAAATACGGTACTCCCAGGTCTTTTTCATTTTCTATCACCTTAAGTGTAGTACCACACAGTTGGTACGTTCCTCTGGGGTTACTTCTACCCATATAGAGTACCTTGTATTTGTCAATGTTAAACTTCATTTGCCACTTCTCAGCCCATCTTCCCAAATTATCTAGATCCTGTTACAGTAGCACACTGCCATTACTGTTATTAACAACCCTGCCAACATTTGTATCATCTGCAAACTTCAACACTAAGTCAGATATACCTTCATCAATATCATTGATAAATATACAAAACAACAGTGGACCAACACCAAATCCTGTGGGACTCCACTAATAACATTAGTCCACAAAGAGCAGCACCCATTGATTACCACCCTCTGTCTTCTCCCACTCAACCATCCTTTTATCCATTGTAGCAACTTACCCTTAATACCATTCTGTTCCAATTTGTACAGTAGTCTTCCATGTACAACAGTGTCAAAAGCTTTCCTGAAATCCAAGTATATGATATCAAAATTATTTTTTGCATCCAATTCCTTTGTAACCACATCATAATAACCAATCAGATTTGTCAGACAAGGTTTTCCCTTAACAAACCCATGCTGTGTCTGAATTATTGCTGCAGTCTTGTCTAGATGATCCTGCAATGCATCTTTAACTAGTGATTCCATTATTTTACCTGGAACAGAAGTTAAACTAACTGGTCTGTAATTACTTGTGTCACCCTTTGATCCCCTTTGTGAATTGGGGATACATTTGCACCTGTCCAGTCCGTGGGGACCTCCCCTGAGTCCAAGGATGCTCTCATAATTATGGCTAAAGGTTTGCTTACTTCCTTTGCCACCTCTTTTAATATAACTGGATAGATCCCATCCACCCCAGGTGCCTTTCGTATGTTTAACTTCAACAATTTCTCCTCCACTGTGCTCTCAGTTAATACAAAATCATTAAGCAGCCTTCTACAATTTGATAACCTTCTGCCCTTTTGAAACCTTAATAACTCCTCATGTGTGAATGTAGATGCATAATACTCATTCAGTTTGTTTGCTATCTGAGCAGGATCATTAACAGTCGAACCATCGATATCAAGTGAACCAATTAGATTCATTCCCTTCCTTTTAGAGTTTATATAAGTAAAGAAATCCTTGCTGGTTTTCTTAGCATCCTTTGCCAAACATTTCTAGTAATCTGCCTTTGCCTGCCTAACCTCCTTTGTGACTTGATTACAAACTAGCTTATATCTGCCATAGGCTTCTGTATCGCCTGATTTATATGTATCCCATGCATTTTTCTTCTCTGTCACGAGTCTCATTAGTTCATTTGATAACCATTTAGTTCTAAACCTTGAACAATATTTCTTAATAGGTATGAAACTTTTAGTAGCTTCCATGCTTCACACTTAGAATTTGCTGTTGGTAACATCATCAGTTGATCTCACTGTACAGAATTTAAAAACTGTGAGACCACTGTACTCACCTTTATGGAAGCAAAAACCCTTTCCTTTACCCCTGATGGTAATTATATCTTTTAAGTAAATCCCATATCAGTACACTGTGATCACTGCTACCTAGTGGTTCCTTTATCTGCAAATTCTTAATACATAAGTGATCACTGCTGATAACCAGATGTAAAATATGTAAGATGGAGCACTACCTTCATATTGATCAGTCTGATAAAACTAACACAGTGTGGTGTTTCACCCTTGGAAGGGAATTGCTCCACAGGGTTTATGGAATTAACGAATTCAGTACAATGAGAAGTTCCTTTTTCCTTTCCTTGAATTTGTTTGTTAAAGAACCATGGCAAACACACTCAGAACAGTTTTCAGTTTTAATAAAATAATTTTGGAAATGATTTGGTTCTTGAGTAGCCCATGATATTTGGAGTATCCATTAACCTAATTTTTTTCAATTTTTTCATTCTGAACTGCTCTCTTTATAACTTGACTTTTCAAGAAAAGTTTTTACCTCAATTTTCAATTAAAAATGAAAGAAATCTCCATTGAATAGGATGGAAATTAACTGGTGTACTTACTTAAGGATTAGTTCAAAATTAGATCCATCCTTTTAAGATATTTTCCTGCTTAAGAAAGTTGAACTGGTTGCTCTTTAAAAATAGCATACGGTTTCAATGTAATATATGCTGAATTATTTATTTTTTCTTTTTTAGCTATGAAATTACATTATGGAGATCTGACTGATAGTACGTGCCTTGTAAAACTTATCAGCAAGATCCAACCTACTGAAGTATATAATCTTGGAGCTCAGAGTCATGTAAAGGTAAATGAAACATCTTGCATAATGTTATTTTATTATTTTTATTTTATTTTTTTAACAAGTTACAACTGATATTAGGTGTACTCCTGAACAGCCATACTACTTTTTTTTATGCTACAATCTGAATGTAATATTACATTCAGAAAGAGATTTAGAATACTTATAGTGAATTACATATTGCACACTGCTTAAAGAATGTTTAGGCAGTTAATAAAAATGTTATTTTAGAATTATGTTCAGACTTCATTTACTTGCATTTTGAAGAATGTCTTGTTCTCAACTGATTGGAAGTAAATTGGTCACAAAGGAATTCAATTCACTTTGACCCACAACACAAACTTGTTGCCCTCGTGGGTAGCACAGTTGGTAGAATCGCTGTTCTCCCCACACCCGGTGGAAAAGAGCTGAGTTCAAGTCCTGTCAATGACATGAGGAATTTTTATAGGCATTTTTCACAATGTGGCTGAGATAATCAGTCTCAGATGAGGGTAGCATGGTTTTTAACTCCTGGAACTTAGGTTTTCCATCCAGCAAACAGAAAATCGACCACAAAGCAGATGTAATTTACAGATAGTATACGGAGCAATATGGCCTTAGTCGCTGATGCTCCTAAAATCCTACTACAAAACAACAAACTTGTTATTTAGTATCAATACCTAACTTTTGCATATATATAGGTCAGCCAAATAGGAGACTAACCTATGTATGTTATAGGCTAGTTTAGTTTCTATATTATTATGTAATATCTAATTTTGGAGATGATACTATATATAATTGACCTTAGCAGATTAGGGCATTTTCATTACAGTTCATTAATAATAACAAGCCAATGTGGACAGGGGCAGGCCATCCCAAGTGCGCAAAGGGTACACTGCACCCGGGTGGCAACGTTCAAGGGATGCCCGAAAACCTGAAACTTACATACACATATAAAGAAAATTTTGAGGGGGATGCCAAATTGCGATTGGCACCCGGGCTGCCACATACCCTAGGAACGTCCCTGCTCGTGGGTAGCACAGTTGGTAGAATTGCCATCCTCCCCACACTGGGTGGAAAAGACCAGTGTTCGAGTCCTGTTGATGACTCAAGGATTTTTTATTGGCCTTTTTCACAACATGGCTGAGTTTGTCAGTCTCAGGTGAGAGTAGCGTGGTTTTTCTCCCGGAAATGCATTTTTTCATCCAGTAAACAGAAAATTGACCACAAAACACATGCAATTTACAGACAGTATACACGGAACAATATGGCCTTAGCATTAGTTGAGGAATATGATGCACGAAAGCAAGCTTATTCAGCATCAGCCAAAAAAAAAAAAAACTCCTTTCCATTTCACCCATCCAGTCACTCCAAATGTTTGTCTACTTCAGCCCTAAATTTATTTAAGTTATCAACTTCCACAACAACAATTAGAAGTCTGTTCCAGCAATCAAGCCTTGTCGTTAATGCTTCTAAAACCCTACCACCGCAACAACAATATCAGTACTTTTAATATTGTTGAAATTTGAAAACATTCGGAATATATATGAGTGTCAGACTTTTTATTATTATTATTAACTTAGGTAGAAGTAATGGTTCTCAGCCAAAGTCTGTGGTATAGTATAAAGGTTGGTGTGAAGTATTGATATAGAAATCTTGAAGGGATAACTGTCGAAGTGATGTTATATAATTTTTAAAACTGGTTATGTGGCAGAGGACCAGACTATAGCAATATATGATGGAATTGCCGATTGGTATTTTTGAACATAATGTAACGTGCATACTTTCAGTATCCACTAGTGTCTCCTAATAGCCCACATTGGTAAGTGACGATCCCAGAAGAACCCTAAATTCACAATGATATGAAACTGAGTCCATGTCTGTATCCCTGGCATAATAATTAATTTTATTTATCACTCTCCTTTTTGAAACTGTTGAGTGCTGGTTTTTTTTTTTTTTTTTTTCAGGCTTTAATTTTAAATCAGTTCTTTCATATGCCTTTGCACTGAATTTTCAAGGTGGATATATGGTAGATTTGACAAGTCTCGTCATTTCATAAATAAGTTTATATTGTTGGCATATGTAAACTTATCATCTGTTGTAATGATAAAAATGTTCTAGTTAGTTAGTTAGTTATTTGGTTTTTAGGAGCATTAGCAACTAAGGCCATATTGCTCCAGGATATGTGGTGGTCATTCCCTGACCTTTCCCCATCCTCCATATTTGGTGGTGAGGGGCTCGAACCCCAGTATAATCAAGAAGCGTGTGCTACGCACTGCTGCTCCTTCCCACCTGACTACGGAGGTGCCCGAAAAATGTTCTAGTGTAGCCACAAATGAGAACATGGACAAAACTTTGCCATGCAGGAAATCTCTGATTATTAGTTTTTCACTGTAAGTTATGAATTATAATCATTTTGTATTTAACTCTTTTGTTCAATTTGCTTACCATTTTTGTTATAGAAGCTTCATTTTATTTCATATATCTTTTGTTAATATTCTGGTAAACTCTGTGAAAACTTAATCTTTCAGTACATACTTAAAAATTCAGGACAAAAATGTTAGACTGCAAGAAAATTTGCAGACATTAGCATTAGTAGAGCTATATGATGCAAGAAAGCAAGCTTATACAGCATCAGCCAAAAAAAAAACCCTTCTCATTTCACTGATCCATTCTTTCCAAATGTTTCTCTAGTTCTGCCTTAAATTTATTTAAGCTATCAACTTCCACAACAAGATGGAAGTTTATTCCAGAAATCAACTACCCACTGGCTAAAGGCAGATTTCTGCACATTTATTCTACAACTGTCTTTCCTCAGTTTGAATCTATGTCCCCTCAGGTTTCTAATCTGAGCAAGGGGAAAAATCCCATCAGCATTGAGCCTGCTCAATCCATTCAAGGCATTATACACCTCAGTCAGATTGCCTTGCAGGTGCTTAGTCACCAGAACCCGCAATTTGCAGAACTTAATCCTTTCTTCGTACCACTTTGTTCCCCTCACCAGTCTTGTTGCCCTTCTCTGTAATTGTTCTAGCAACTCCACATCCTTCCTAAAATGAGGCTTCCAGACCTGTACGCATTACTCAAGGTGTGGCCTGACCATTGCCTTATAGAAGGGGATAATCACCTCCTTATCTCTGCTTGCAAAATTCTTGTATATTATTGACAAGACCAGATGACCTACTCTGGCAGCCTGTCTGCACTGCTCAGAAAACTTCATATCTGACTGCACAGTTATCCCGCAGGTCTCTTTCATTCTCCACTACCCTGAGTGTAACACCACCCAGGTGGTACATTTTTCTGGGGGTTACTGCTATCCATATGCAGTACTTTGCATTTTTCAATGTTAAACTTCAGTTGTTACTGCTCAGCCCATCTGCCCAACTTTTCCAGATCCTGTTGCAGCAGCATACTGTCATTACTGTTATTAACAACCCTACCAAAATTTGTATCATCTGCAGACTTTGATATTAAGCTTGATTTACCTTCATCAATATCATTGATAAATATACAAAACAGAAATGGGCACAAAACCGAACCATGAGAAACGCCACTAATAACATTAGTCCATTTAGAGCAGCATCCATTAACTACCACTTTCTGTCTTCTCCCACTCAACCATCCTTTTATCCATTGAAGCAACTTCCCCTTAATACCATACTGCTGCAATTTGTACAGTAGTTTTCCATGTGCAACAGTGTCAAAAGCTTTCCTGAAATCCAAGTATATGATAAAAATCAGAATTATTTTTTTCATCCATTTCCTTTGTGACCACATCATAGTATCCAATTAAATTGGTTACACAAGACCTCCATTTAACAAACCCATGCTGTGTCTTAACTATTACTACAGTCTTGGCCTGCAATGCTTTTTTAACCAGTGACTTTGTTATTTTCCCCAGAACACAAGTTAACCTAACAGTTATATATATACTTGTGTCACCTTTTGAACCCATCTTTGTGAATTGGGGATACATTTGCACACCTCCATTCATTGGGGTCCTCTCCTGAGTCCAAGGAAGCTCTCATAATTATGGCTAAGGCTAAATGCTTTCTTCGCTGCCTCCTTTAATATAACTGGATAGATCTCACCCACCCCAGGTGCCTTCCTTATGTTTAACTTCAACAATTTCTCCTCCACTTTGCTATCAGTTTTGACAAAATCATTTAACTCCCTGTTAGAGTTTAATATACATCTGGCCCTCCTCCTTATGTGTGAATGTAGATGCAAAATAATCATTTAGTTTGGCGGCTATCTGAGATTGATCATCTGCAGCCAAACCATTGATATCAAGCTGACCAATCTGATTCATCCCATTCCTTTTAGAGTTTATATAAGTAAAGAAGTCTTTGCTGTTTTTCTTTGCATACTTTGCCAAAGATTTCTCATAATCTGCCTTTGCTTGCCTAACCTCGTTTTTCGACTTGATTACAGATTAGTGTCTATCTACCATTGGCTTCTGTGTTGCCTGACAATTTGTGCATCCTATGTATTTTTCTTCTCTGCCACAAGTCTCATTAGTTCATATGACATCCATTTGGGCCTAAACTTAGAACAGTATTTCTTAGTTGAACAAAAAGCCTAGTTTGCTTCCAAATTTACTTCCTTGAATGCTTCCCACTTAGAATTTGTCATTGCTAACATTATCAGTTGGTCCTATCGTATTGAATTTAAAAACTGTCTGAGACTACTGTAGTCACCTTTATGAAAGCAAAAACCCTTCCCTTTATCCTCAATGGTAGTTACATCTTTGAATAACTCCCACATCAGAATGTGGGATTAATAACCACCTTGGAATAATCGCCTGAGAGGGCATAAATTCAAATTGAGGAAAGACAGTTGTAGGATAGATGTGCAGAAGTTTGCCTTTAGCCAGTGGGTGGTTTATTGCTGGAACAAACTTCCATCTGCCATTGTAGAAGTTGATAGCTTAAACAGATTCAAGGCAGAGCTAAACAAACATTTGGAGCGGGAGGATGAGTGAAGTGAGAAGGTGGTGTGTGTTTTTTTTTTTTTTTTTTTTTTGGCTGATGCTATATAAACTTGCTTTCTTGCATCATGTGTCCTTGCTAATGCTAATCAGCACGCTATGATCACTGCCACCTAGTGGTTCCTTTATTTGCAAATACTTAATGCATGAATAATCACTGCTGGTAATCATATCAAGAATTTTATTTCCTCTTGTTGCCTTTCTAAAATGCTGCTGTAGAAAATAATCATCCAATAAATCCACAAAAGCCTTGCTAGTGTGCGAGTGACCAATCCACAAGTTCCAGTCTATAACTGGGAAGTTAAAATCCCCCCATTATAAGACAGGCCTATAACAAACTCCTACCTTCATTTTTGCTTTCTTAGTGTTTATGTCACACCAAACTGACTGAACAGTGCACTGTCCATCTATGTCAACTGGATGCACTTCATTAGATTATGTGTTTCTTAACTAACAGCATAACCCCTCCTCCCTGTCTATCCTTGCTGTACACATTGTACTCCTTAAATTCCAATTTTGCATTCCTTATATCTGTGTGACACCACGTCTCTGATATCCCAACAATATCCACCTTGAATATCTTAACCAGCACTTCTAATACATATAACATATAAGTTTAGTGCAATTGCACTGTGTCTATATGCAGTAAATTAACTGAAGTTATTATAGCAGCATTCTTTCATTACAATTCATATTGTGGATGCCTTCACAACAAGTTGCCTATTTGGTTATTGTTACTAGAGAATATTATTGTTACTTATTATCAGTGTATACCACCAATCAGATAGCTGTTTCAGGACTATTTGGGCTTTCATCGGTGGCTGGGTAAGTACCCTGATTGTGTAGCAGCTGACAACTGATCACGGCATATAGCCTGATGAGTTGTCAGCTGGTTAACACTAACCAGCTGACAACATTACATAATTAAATAATAAATTGAAATCCAGTCGTAATATATCTTTGATAATAATTATTCTCATTGTGGTTCAATACATCAATAACTTTCAGAAGCCAGAAAGTAGGTTATACAAGAGTCGAAAAATGAAACATTTGTATTGTAATCAGCATTTCTTCTCTAGAAGTGCTTTATGTCATGGTATTTTTTTGATTTAGAAAAAAATAATAATAAAATTTATTTGTGTATATTTTGGCTTTTTATAGGTTTCCTTTGATCTTAGTGAATATACAGCTAATGTTGATGCTCTGGGTACTCTACGAGTTTTAGATGCTCTGCGCACATGTAGATTGGATAAGACTGTGAGATTTTATCAAGCTTCTACAAGTGAGTTATTTGGAAAAGTACAAGAAATACCACAGAAAGAAACTACCCCATTTTATCCCCGCTCTCCTTATGGTAAGTTTTATATAAACATCCTGTGTGAGGTTGGGGACATAGGGGATATTACATATCCTTTTCAGAATTTTGGGACATGTAACTAGTATTATATACAGGGCATTAAAAAAATAAATAAATAACAATTAAATTTGAAAAAACTGAAATAATTAATTTTACCTCTATTTGTTACTTTTTTTTTTTTTTTTGTTTGCTAACCAAAGTATTCGCTACCGGCCTGCGAATACTGTTTTAGAGCTGTACCCTCAAAATGTAAGGAAGATTGGATCTCACCATGATGTCATCATAATCTGAAAAGTCATCAGTCCTAGTTCATGATGGAAGAGATGGGGAATGGTTGACCTGAACTTAGCTCTGGAGACTAAACATGGGTTCCACCACTTCAAGCCTCCAATAAGTAAAGTGGTGGTATTGCACCGGTTGATGAGAATCATCTACCAACTAGTATTGCCTGGTAACACAGAGGAGTGGCATTTCTCCATGTGGTGTGGGTGCCACACCTTGACCCCTGCTTACGTTGGTTCACACCTGGGTGGTCACCCATTTGATTTCACATTTACCCTAGATCTTTTTCAATTTCTACTACCCTGTGGGTGATGCTGCATGGTATGATAGGTGCCTCCGTAGCCAGGTGGGAAGGAGCAGCAGTGCGTAGCACACGCTTCTTGATTAGACCGGGGTTCGAGCCTCTCACCACCAAATATGGAGGATGCAGAAAGGTCAGGGAATGACCACCGCATATCCCGGAGCAATATGGCCTTAGTTGCTAATGCTCCTAAAAAAAAAAAAACAACCAAATAACAAAATAACAAACAGCATGGTATGATAATCTGGGATTACTACTATTATATAGTATTAAGTATCTTTCATTTGTGAATATTCAACTTTAATTGCCACTTCTCATCAGCTGTCTGCCTAATTTGTCTAATTCTTGTTATAATAGCTTACCCTAATTTTTTTTTTTTTTTACGAAAACCGCAAACAAAAAGGTATCAAAACCTATAGTGCTTAGTACTGTGCATGTGTTGAAAGAGAAGTGTGTGGGGGGGGGGGGATGCTGGAAACTTTGTTCTAGAGACTAAACATGGGTTTCACTGTTTCAAGCCTCCAATAAGCAAAGTGGTGGTATTGCACCAGTTGATGAGAGTCATCTACCACCTAGTAGATTACTGTGATTAACCACCCTTCTGGCCTTATGCCCTCATCAGTGAATGAATAAATACAGAAAACAACAATGGGCCCAGCACTGAACCCGAGGAGGACTCTGCTAATAACATTTGTCCAAGAAGATCAGTGGGCATTGATAACCACCCACTGTGTCCTCCCACTCATCCATCCCTTTATCCATAGCAGTAAATTGCCCTTAATGCCACACTGCTCCAACTTGTATAGAAGTCTTTTATGTGCAACAGTATCAAAAGCTTTTCTGAAATCAAAGTATATGATATCAAAATTATTTTTCGCATCCAGTTCCTTTGTTGCTGTCATAGTGGCCAGACAATATTAGTGGAGAATTCTAAAATGTCTTTTGTCAAAAACAGATAGTGCTAAATCATCATCAACATCATAACTCACAAATATGAACATTGTATTGGATCCAATTAACCAAATACCAACATTCTATTGGATCTGCCCTGCAGATTGTGGAATTTAAAAATTATAAAAAAATAGCTAATTTATGATATTAGGAGAAAAATTTTGTCCTTTCTTTTATTTCTGTGGTAGAGATAAAAACTATGAATTTTACCCCCCCCTCCCGCTGCAGATTGTTGAATATCTTCGCAGGATCTTTAACCTGGTGTTAGTCAAGTAGGGATCATTTTGACACCCACAATTTTTTTTAGCAATTTGTTCTTCATCAACCCTATGTCCATACACCTGAAACTCCTAATAATTGTTTCAAATGTTTTCTTTGAATTCTTCCACAGAAAATTTCAGAAATGTCTGTTAATTATTGCACAATTAGAAAAATTCATGATTTAGTTAAACCAAGATTAATTAAATAAATAAATTTTCTGTTTATACTCCGGCACGACAACCAAGTCAGTAGAGTTTACAAAAAATCGTCAATACAAATATTTATCGTATTTAGTAGTCACGGGCTTGAACCCCGGTCCACTCAAGGAACGTGTGCTATGCACTCTTGCTCCTGACCACTGAGCTACGCAGGCCTAACTAATCATTGTATACTAAACATTACCATACCCATGATTAAGTTGAATTCATGATTAACTAATTATATACATGTGTTGATTTACACGTCATGAAGCATTACTGAAAGTAAGTTTGCCTTACTGCCATGCACCTTCCTTCATTTGGCTAAAAGGCTATACCATAGTCTCAATATCATATTACAAAGAATTTAAAAATGATAGATTTTTACTTTATGCATTGATAAGGGTTGGTCTCTTTCAAAGTACCTATCAATGTGTAAAGATGGCAATCAGTTTTATATATATTTATATCCGCATATTTTAGTTAAATGTGTGTGTAAATTTTGATTAATCCATTTTCAGCTTACAAGATGTGGCTATTAAATAATGAGACTGTTGCAATAAAATAAATATAATGAGTGTTTCATACCTTATAAGTTATCCCCTTAAAAATAATTGCCTTGGGCTTGCACACACACTGTTCCATGCATTTCTTTCAAGCACAGAAACATTTCTGGAAGTTATCTTCTGTATGCCCTTTTAACACTTCAGTCATTTTTTTCTGAATGTATTCAGTGTTCTGAAAGTGGGTTTCCTTAAGTACGCTTTCAAGTTGGAGAAGATAAAAAAAAATCACAAGGGGCTAAATCTGACAAGTAGGGCATGTTCACACTCAGATTTTCTTTCTGACCAGAAACTGGTTAACAGAGCATGTTGTGTGCTGGAGTATTGTCTTGATGGAACATCCAACCATCCTTCCACAATTCAGGTCTCTTCCTTTGAATTTTTTCATGCAGCTCTGTCATAACTTCAGTGTACTATGTTTTATTGAGTTGGGTGGGATGTATTCAGCCATAATAAATCCTTTAATATTGAAGAAAACAAGAAGCATGGTTTTCATTTTTGATATTCTTGCTGCTTTTTTTTTTTTTTTTTTTTTTTTATGTGGGAGATTGTTGTCTTCCATTACATTGACTGTCTTTTAGTTTCTGGGTTGTATTGGAACAGCCAACTTTCATCACAGGTAATTACAGTACTCAGAAAGTCTGGATCATCTTCAATTTTTTTCAGAACACCTTCACAAACTTGGAGTCTTCTTATTTTCTAATCTTCATTCAAATTTTTGGCACATCTTGGCACACACTTTTCTCATTCCTAAATTTTTAGTTAAAATTTTTCTGTTTCTTTGTCCATATTGAGTTCTGATGCAACCATTGTAATGCTTAAATGATGATCATTTCTAATCAATGTCCTTACCTGATCCACATTTTAATCAGTTTTTATGGATACCAGATGGCCTGGTTGTACAACATCTTCTACATTCCCTCTTCCTTCTAAAAATCTTTTATGCCATTTAAACACAAACTCTTGACTTAGTATCTTCCCCTTAAACTTGACATATAACTCATAGCTTTCAGTTGGCATTTTCTGTAGTTTTGTTAATTGGAGGTTGATTTGTTTGATTCTTTTGTCTGTTATTTTTCCAGCAAACTACAAAAACAGAAGGTAATGAAAACCTGTCTCACTATAAAGTGAATGAGCTTGTTAAAATGTGACTTGGCAGATAACTAAGAAGAGGTTAAAGGTCAGCTGCTGTGCCTTTGTTTCACAGGTGGCACTTCATGTATAGTGGTTGCACATGCTGTCTCATTATTTAATAGTCACACCTGGCATTTAACACGCATTTAATAGCCACATTAATTGTCAAGGTCCAACATGGTATCAATTATATCTTCATTACTAGTTTGTGATATTTATAGGAATATCGAATTTAGGAATTAATAACTTTTGGTACAATGGTAATATGATCTTTAGGTGTATATATACCAATGCCAGGACTATAGTAATCAAATTTAATGAATTTGAATTATTGTTAAATATTAGTTGGCTTTAGGATGATCGAAATATGAACAAAAGACACATGGAAATTTAAACTGATAGTTGGATGAAACTAATTATTGTGTTTTTTTTTAAGGCTAATAATAAATAAGCCTGGCTTCCTTGCAACAATTTGCCTGTATTAATACTAATACACAATGTTGTTTAAAAATGAGCACTGCAGCAACAGTTGTGTGATTTATCCAGTTATAATGAAAGAGGAGAGTAAAACAAGTGACCCAACTTCAAAGCTGCTCCAATAATGTAATAAAAGATTTGTGATATGCAAATATCTTTTTAGTTCATGAAGTAATTTTGAGAAGGTAATAAGTAACCACAGACCTGTAAAACTGACTTCTGTGTCATGGAAAAGTGTGGAGTCTGTTAACTTAGTGGATCACCCACACAGGAACAAAATTATAAGGGAGTCACAGAATGATTTCGCTAGGGATAAATTGTGTCTAACCCAGTCTAAATTACCATGAGGTCGGAAAACCATTCATATCTTATAGCATCTAACAGGTTAGATGCTATAAGATATGAATGAACAGAAAAAATATTTCTATTTCTTTCCTCCCCTTTCTTCCTTTAGTTGGAAAACCATTCATATCTTATAGCATCTAACCTGTTAGATGCTATAAGATATGGATGAACAGAAAAAATATTTCTATTTCTTTCCTCCCCTTTCTTCCTTTAGTGCACATGTGTGTTTGTGTGCATGTAGGTGCACGTGTGTGTGTGTATGTGATTGAGAACATGTAGGGAATATGTAGAAAGTAAAGAAAGATTATTTGGGGCACTACATTGACTTCATTATCTTGAAACATAGAATTACAATTCATTTGCAAGGTGAACATGTAGCATTTTTCTCAAAGAAAGTGTTGTGTAATTAAAATTACAACTGAAAACTAAAATACAAATAATAATTTTAAAAGGGTAGGATAGTTTATGATAGACAAACTTCTAAAAATAAATTAAAGCATATTCTTTATCATTCTTAAGTCATTTGCTGTTTTAATCATATTATTTATGAATTTTTTTCCCCCATCTTCAGGAGTAGCCAAGTTGTATGCATATTGGATAGTTGTTAACTATAGGGAAGCATATAACATGTATGCTGTCAATGGAATTCTCTTTAACCATGAAAGTGAAAGAAGAGGTAAATATAATGAGCATATACATCAAATTACTTCTTTATTTCAATGAATTTTTATCATAGGTTAGTATCTCTTATAAGAGTGAAGGCCATTATATTTGCAGTGACAGAAATTGTTGCTTCAGCTTTCTAAATTTTATATGAGTTTTAAACTGAGCCAATTCTTCTGTGCACTACAAAATTTGTAAATGATTACTGACTTTTTTCTGAGGATGTAATTCTGTTGAGGTATTTAGATTTCTTTGCAGTTCTTAACTGCACTAAATTTTGTATAATGCTAGGCCTGATGAAATTTTAAAGATATTTGAGACAAAATTGTTAGGCCACGTGAGTAGGAAAAAATATATCTTCCACTGGAATGCAGCTGATTTCAAGTGTAAGAGAAATTTCCTAGCTCTTTTCACAGAAAAATAATTTAGCTCCTAAGAATTTCTTACAGTCAGTAGAACTTTCAAATCTACAATGAGAAGCTCTGAAAATGGAATGGAAATGATTTTAACTGAAAGAGAAATGTCAACAAAAATTGAACTGCTTTATATCTTGGTAATCATGTATCGTTTTACAAATCCAGCCCCATGTATGCACTGAATACACCAATAAAAAAAAAAAAAAAAAACTGACAAAATTAATTCTAGCATTCAAACATACAAGTACACTAATGCTAAGTTAATTTATGGAATGCATTCTTGGAAGTTGTACATTAATTGAATGTACGCTAACTGAATATTAATTTTCCCTATAAACTCGTGTGATTTGCTGTGATACATTCCTGAAGATTTTAAAGTAATTTTTTTTTTTTTTAAATTAAATATGAATTAGTAAATTAATAAGAGGAGTTTACCTCAATATAGTACGTGGAACACTTCCGTATGATACCCTCCAGAAATTAAAACGGAAAAAACGAAAAAATCGACAACTTACCGGTCCATTAAAGTAAAATATAAATAATTAAAGTAAAATATAAATAATTAAATAATCAATTTAACACAATTCAAAATCAATTCAAAACAATTAAAATTCAAATTAACGCAATTAAAAGAATCTAACGAAAATATTCAAAACGATTTTCCTTCCTGAAGCTGACAATGCTTTTCGACCGACTGTCGTGATCACAGGAATGAAAATTACCGAATCAGGCTAAACCTGCAACTTAAATTTTTTTTTTTTATGAGAACCCCAAACACGAAAGGTATCAAAACCTATAGTACTTAGTACCGTGCATGGGTTGAAGGAGAAGTATGGGGAGAGGGGAGGGGGATGCTGGAAACTTTGCTCTAGAGACTAAACATGGGTTTCACCACTTCAAGCCTCCAATAAGCAAAGTGGTGGTATTTCACCGGTTGATGAAAGTCATAGGAATTAGTGTTTGGGGGAAGGAACAAGACTTGAGTGTGAGAAACCACAATGAGAAGAATGACCAGGAGCATTGTCAAGGATTAACATATTCCTTAAATGCCATGCTCTTTTTCAAACAAATATTTTTATACTTCTGGTACAAAATAGTGCAGAAACTGGTCCAGGGAAAGTGTTGCAGTAATCCATGCTTTCTTATTTGATTTCAAAATCACTGGCAGTAAAGACTCTAAACGCATTTTTGTAAGCCTCTGGATTCTCACTGTGATTCACTAAAAGTGGCTTTAAATTTCCCACGTAAACTTATATGTTCTTGTTTATACTCCGCCACAACCACCAGGTCAGTGGAGTTTACAATAAATCATCAATACAAATGTTAATCGTATTTAGCAGTCACGGGCTTCAACCCCTGTCCACTCAAGGAGCGCATGCTATTGCACTCTCGCTCTTGATCACTCGGCTACTTCAGATCTTATAATTTAGGAAAACTCAGAGTAATAATAATTATACTAATAGCCATACAGTGCAAGGAAGCCACAGGCTTTTGCTGCACAGACTGGGTTAAAAAAGAGTCAATAAGGAAATACAAATTATTTGCTTCACTCCTCACATAGGTAACTATTCAGTTGACCTTTGAATTCAGTTGAGGCCAAACTGTTAGCCTCAACTACCTATGAAGGCTACCTGTTCCAGCAATCAAAGACTTGCTGGCTAAAAGAAAACTTAAATCTAGTCTAATCTGTCTAATCTTACAACCTAGTCTGAACCTCTTCCCCATGTAATTGGAATTTATACCCACGAGTTCTGGAATTCCCTGTAATAATTTGCTAGGAGTATAGTTAATAAATTTGATGTGCTTGAACTGCTAGTCAAGACATCAAAGGCAGATATTGTTGGGATATCAGAGACGTGGTGTCACACAGACATAAGCAGTGCAGAAGTGGAATTTGGGGAATACAATGTGTACAGAAAGGATAGACAGGATAGGAAGGGAAGAGGGATTCTGCTATTAGTTAAGAAACACACAAAATCTAAGGAAGTGCATCCAGTTGCACTTCCTTAGATTTTATGTGTTCCATAGATGGACAGTGCAACGTTGAGTCAGTTTGGTGTTGACATAAGCACTGGGAAAGGAAAAATGAAAGTAGGTGTGTGTTATAGGCCTAATGAATCTGATGAGTATAATGAGCAATTGTGCAGAGAAATAGAGTGGACTAGTAAATAAGAATGTCTTATGGGTGATTTTTGACTGGCACTTGTGGATTGGTCACTCGCACACTAGCAGGACTTTTGTGGATTTATTGGATGCCTGTTTTCTACAGCAACATGTTCGAGAGGCAACCAGAGGGAGTAATACTCTTGACCTCATTATCAGCAGTGATTATTCTTGCATAAAGAATTTGCAGATAAAGGAACCACTGGGTGACAGTGATCACAATGTTAAGCATTAGCATTAGCATTAGTAGAGGCATATGATGCAAGAAAGCAAGCTTATTCAGCATCAGCAAAAAAAAAAAAAAAAAAAAAAAAAACACACACCACTCCCATTTCACTCCTCCGTTCGTTCGAAATACCTGTCCAGTTGAGCTTTAAATTTGTTTAGGCTATCAACTTCAACAACAAGTGATGGAAGTCGGTTCCACCAACCAACCACCCGCTGGCCAAAGGCAAATTTCCGCACATCTATCCGACATCCGTCCTTCCTCAATTTGAATTTATGCCCTCTGAGCTGATTATTCTGAGCAAGATGAAGAATCCCATTGGCATTGAGCATGCTCAAACCATTCAAAGCCTTATACACCTCTATCAGATCACCTCTCCGGTGCCTAGTCTCCAGACTCTGTAATTTGCAAAACTTAAGCCTTTCTTCGTAAGAGCAACCCTTTGTTCCATTCACTAATCTTGTTGCCCTTCTCTGTACCCGTTCCAGCAGCTCCACATCCTTCCTGAAATGAGGCCTCCAGACCTGTATACAGTACTCAAGATGTGGCCTAACCATTGCCTTATACAAGGGAATAATCACCTCCTTATCCCTGCTAGAAAAATTCCTGTATATCATTGACAAGAGACCATGAGCTACTCTTCAGCTCGTCTGCACTGCTCAGAGAACTTCATATCTGCCTGCACAATTATCCCCAGGTCCTTTTCATTCTCCACCACTGTCAGTGTAGTACCGCAGAGTTGATACGTTGCTCTGGGGTTACTGTTTCCCATATGTAGTACTTTACATTTGTCAATGTTAAACTTCATTTGCCACCTCTCAGCCCATCTGTTCAACCTTTCCAGATCCTGTTGCAGCAGCATAGCATCAGTAGTGTCCTTAACAACCCTGCCAACCTTTGTATCATCTGCAAACTTGGACATTAAACTTGATATCCCATCATCAATATCATTCATAAACACCGAAATGTACTGGAATTACTTAAAGATGACTACCATCAAGGCTAAAGAGAAGGGCTTTTGCTTTTGTAAAGGTGACTAAAAGGGTCTCAGACAGTTTTTAAATTCTATACAGTGGGATCAATTGATAATGTTACCAATGATGAATTCTAAATGGGAAGCCTTCAGGGACTTAATTTTGGAGGCTACTAGTCTTTTCATTCCAACTAAGAAATACCGTTCAAGGTTTAGGCCTAAATGGATGTCAGATGAATTAATGAGGCTTGTGGCAGAGAAGAAAATGTATGGGATGCATATAAAGTATCAGGTGACACAGAAGCCTATGGCAAATATAAGCTAGTCTGTAATCAAGTCGCAAAGGAGGTTAGGCAGGCGAAGGCAGATTACGAGAAATCTTTGGCAACGGATGCAAAGAAAAACAGCAAAGAGTTCTTAACTTATGTAAACTCTAGAAGGAAGGGGATGAATCAGAATGATCCACTTGATATTGAAGGTTCAACTGTTGATGATACTGCTCGGGCAGCTAATAAACTAAACAAATATTTTGCATCTACATTCACACACGAGGAGTTATTCAGGGAGGGGGAATGCCAGAGGTGTATTAAACTCTGGCAGTAAGCTAGATAATCTTATAATAACTGAGAGTAAAGTAGAAGAGAAATTGTTGAAGATAAACATAAGAAAGGCACCTGGGGTGGATGGGATCTAACCAGTTATATTAAAGGAGGCAGCAAAGGAAGTAAGCAAACCCTTAGCCATAATTATGAGACCTTCAGGGATTTCAGGAAAGCTTTTGATACTGTTGCACATGGAAGACTGCTGTACAAATTGGAGAGGTATGGCATTAAGGGTAATTTGGATAAAGGGATGGATGAGTGAGAGAGATGACAGAGAGTGGTAATTAATGGACACTGCTCCTCTTTGTGGTCAAATGTTATTAGTGGAGTTCCCCAGGGTTCAGTGTTGGTCCCATTGTTGTTTTGTATATTTATGAATGATATTGATGAAGGTATATCAGGTTTAATGTCCAAATTTGCAGATGATACGAAGGTTGACAGGGTTGTTAACGACAGTATGCGACAGTAAAGACAGTATGCTACCCCAACTGGATCTAAATAAGTTGGGAAAATGGGCTGAGAAGTGGCAACTGAAGTTTAACATTGACAAATGCAAAGTACTGTATATGGGTAGCAATAACCCAAGAAAAATGTACCAACTGTGTGGTACTACACTTAGGAAAGTGAAAAAGAACTGGGGCAATTGTACAGTCAAATATGAAGTTCACTGGGAAGTACAGATGGTCTGCCAGGGCAGGTCATGGAGTCTTGTTAATGATGTATAGGAATTTTGCTAGCAGGGACAGGGAGGTGAATATCCCATTATACAAGGCAATGGTCAGACCACACCTAGAGTACTGCATACAGGTCTGGAGGCCTTATTTTAGGAAGGATGTAGATTTGCTTGAGCATGTACAGAGAAGGACAACAAGATTGGTTAGGGGAAACACACATGCGCTTACCAAGAAAGGCTTAAGTTCTGCAAATTGCAGCACCTGGAGAGTAGGCACCTGCGAGGTGATCTGATTGAGGTGTATAAGGCCTTGAATGGGATGAGCAAGCTGAATGCTGATGGGATTCTTCCTCTTGCTCAGATGAAGAACTTGAGGGGGGCATAGATTCAAATTGAGGAAAGACAGTTGTAGAATAATGTGTGGAAATTTGCCTTTAGCCATCAGGTAGTTGATTGGTGCAAACTTCCACAACAAAAGACTTCCATCTTTTGTTGTGGAAGTTAATAGCCTAAATAAATTTAAGGCTGAGCTAGACAGGCATTTGGACTGAATGGAGGAGGGATGAAATGGGAGGATTTTTTTTTTTTTTTTGGCTGATGCTTCATAAGCTTGCTTTCTTGCATCTTATGCCTCTACTAATGCTAACATTGAGAATTCTGCCTTCATTCATTTTACTAATCACTCTCAGAGCCTATAAACCTGGATTTGGTCATCTCTGAGGTGCTTGGTTGCCAAGCTCTGTAGCCCACATATATGGAGTTAGTAACCACAACAGAGCATGCTTGAGACTGTTGAAATAATAGTGAAAGCAAAACCGTAACTTTCATTTTAGTTTTGCTTTCAGATATATAAGATATATTAATTTCTAATCTCATAAATGTATAAATAAATTTAATTTTCTGTTAATACTTTGGGATGGTCACAAGCATAAGAGAGGTGTACAATTACAGCAGTTGTTTACAAAGATAACATCATAGTGCATCAAAGGTGTGAAACTGTATGTAGCTCTGAATCTATGTACTTATATTGGCCAAATTATATCAATATAGAATGTACATATCATTGGATGAATGTTAGCCAGATATACAGTAACTCAGCATTAGGTGTATGCCATATGGATTACATGAATAGCTCACCACAAATTAAAATGATTGCTTCACTAACTGAATTAAGATTTTTTATATTTCCCACTTTGTTTAAAACTTTTGATTCAGCTTCACTAACTGAATTAAGAATTTTTGTATTTCTCACTTTGCTTCAAACTTTTGATAATTCACCATTTTGCTAGTGTCATGTTATTTAACATATTTGCTGCTTTTGTCAGAAGCAGTGAATGGCACTGCAAGTGACATGCCATTATGCATACAAGCATTCAAAATGCAAATAAATGGTGGCCATTCTTAAGTGGTTGCTATCTGAGTGGTGTAAAGATTAACGCATGCGATTAACTGCAGTTCTGTCAACACACTGTTTGAACTCTGGGCTATTAGAAGCAATGCTTCATTTTTGTACACATTTTAATTTTTATCTTCTTTTCTTGTATTCAGATTAGTTTATATTCATGAAATAAACTTTTGATAAAGTTTTGGATTTTGTTCTAATTTACAGCTCAGTCCAAAAGTAAGTGTTTTCTTTTAGCTATGAATTCCAGACTTTTACTTTTCCATTGTTTATGAATTTTCAGAATGTTGTTGTCCCTCAGTATTCTGAAAATTACAGCACATTGAATGCACTCTCTCAAATATAGGTAGAAGTGAATGTGTCTATGATATTTTATTTTTGTTACATATAAAAAATACAGTTTAATTCCAACTTTCTTGTTATATCCTAATAATAAATATCTTTAATTGTTCTTCTATAAATTTATTATTATTTCACACATCCATTTGCTCCAAAAGTTTGTCCAGTTCTTCCTTGAATTTTTTAAGCTATTGACTTCCACAATGACAGATGGAAGTTTGTTCCCACAATCAACTACCCGCTGGCTAAAGGCAAATTTCTACATATCTATTCTACAACTGTCTTTACTCAATTTGAATTTATGCCCCCTCAGGTTCATAATCTGAGCAAGAGGAAGAATCCCATCAACATGGCATTTGCTCAAATAATTCAAAGCCTTATATACCTCAATCAGATCACCTTGCCTAGTCTTCAGACACTGTAATTGCAAAACTTAAGCCTTTCTTCATAAGAGAAACCTTTTGTTCCATTCACTAATCTTGTTGCCCTTCTCTGTACTCATTCTAGCAATTCTACATCCTTCCTAAAATGAGGTCTCCAGACCTGTATACACTACTCAAGGCATGGCTTGACCATTGCCTTATACAAACCGATAATCACCTCCTCATCCCTATTCGAGCCCGTGACCACCAAATACGTAGGATGCGGAAAGGTCAGGGAATGACCACTGCATATCCCCGGAGCAATATGGCCTTAGTTGCTAATGCTCCTAAAAACCAAATAACAACAACAACATAACATCCTCATCCCTACTAGCAAAATTCCTGTATATCATTAACAAGACCCCATGACTGGCTGTGACAGCCTGTCTGCACTTCTAAGAAAACTTCATATCTGGCTTCACAATTACCCCCAGCCCTTTTTTCATTCTCTACCACCCCGAGTGCAGTACCACACAGTTGGTACGTTTCTCTGTGGTTACTTCTATCCATGCGCAGTACTTTGCATTTGTTAACGTTAAACTTCAGTTGCCACTTCTCAGCCCATCTGCCCAACTTTTCCAGATCCTGTTGCTGCAGCATACTATTATTACTGTTATTGACAACCCTGCCAACCTTTGTATCATCTGCAAACTTTGACATTAAGCTTGATATACCTTCATCAATACATTGATAAATATGCAAAACAACAATGGGCTCAACACCGAACCTTAGGGACACCACTAATAACATTAGTCAACTTAGAGCAGTATCCATTGATTGCCACTTTCTGTCTTCTCTCATTCAACCATCCTTTTATCCATTGTAGCAAATTGCCCTTAATGCCATACTGCTCCAATTTCTACAGTAGTCTTCCTTGTGCAACAGTATTAGAAGTCAGACAAAACTTCCCCTTAACAAGCCCATGCTGTGTCTGAATTATTACTGCAGTCTTGCCTAGATGATCCTGCACTGCTTCTTTAACCAGTGACTTCATTATTTTCCCCAAAACAGTAGTTAAACTAACAGGTTTCTAATTACTCATGTTACCCTTTGGTCGAACATTGTAAATTGGGGATAAGTTTGCACTCTCTGATCTGTGAGGGCCATCCCCTGAGTCCAAGGATGCTCTCATAATTATGGCTAAGGGTTTGCTTACATCCTTTGCCGCCTCCTTTAATATAACTGGACAGATCCCATCCACCCTAGGTGCCTTTCTTATTGGATGAGAAACTTCAAAAGTTTCTCATATGATTTGCTCTCAGTTATTACAAAATCTAGAGGGTGCTAAGAATCTCTGGGTACGACCAGGCTGCCATGCACGGAAAATGAACTTGGCCTGTTATAACGTAAGAACACTCATCGGTGAAGACAGGATATTAGAGCTGGAAAAGGAATTGGAAAATGTGAATTGGAATATCATCGGTTTGGCTGAAACAAGAAGAAGAAATGAATCACTTATAAGTTTACCAAGTGGAAATCTGCTGTACACCAATGGAAACAGTGAAAGAAGTGAAGGTGGAGTTGGGTTTCTGGTCCATAAAGATTTTAAAAACAACATTTTGGAATTCAAAAGTACATCACCAAGAGTGTCAAGACTAATACTCAAGATTTCTAAGAGATACAAGCTAAAGATTATAATGATTTATGCACCAACATCGAGCCATGATGATGAAGAGGTTGAAGAAATGTATACAGAAATGGAGAGTCTTCTAGATGAGCAGAAAACCCACTACACTATTATTATGGGAGACTTCAATGCTAAGGTTGGAAAAAGACAAAACAGCGCAGAAAGGAGAACAATAGGAAATTTTGGAATTGGTGAAAGAAATGAAAGAGGTGAAAGACTTGTGGAATTTGCAGAATCTCAAGGATTGTCAGTAATGAACACTTTTTTCAAGAAAAGGGTGAGCAGAAAGTGGACATGGAAGAGTCCAAATGGATTAACTACTAATGAAATCGACTTCATCCTCACTAACAGAAGATATATTGTGAATGATGTTACTGTCCTGAATAAGGTAAATGTTGGAAGTGATCACAGAATGGTAAGATGTACACTTGATATAGATGTAGGAAAGGAAAGGAAAAAACTGACCCGAGTAAATAATATAAAGGTCTTTGAGATAACAGAAGAGGAGAAAAAGCGGTATGTACTGGAACTTAAGAACAAGTATGAGCTTCTGCAGACTGCTGAGGACCAAGATATCGACGAGGAATATTACAACTTTTTGAAAGTGATAAAGCCCAAGAAACCTATAGGGAAAAAGAAATCCAAAGAAGAAAAAATTAGTCAAGAAACACTTGTCATGATGAACCGAAGACGACAAATGAAAAGCAAGAAAAACACTGACAGGGAGAAAATTGAGTATACTGAGTTATGCAAAGCCATTAGAAAGAGACTCAGAGAGGACATAAGAAGATTTAACGCAAGAAAAGTAGAACAAGCATTAAGGGAAAACAAAGGAATTAAATCAGCAGCCATGAGCAGTAATACAGAAAGACAAATGATACTGAAACTGAAGAATAGCGAGGGTGTACTTATAAACAGCAGAGAAGGCATAATTCAAATAGCAGAAGACTACTATAGAGAATTATACAAGGAGCAGGGGAATGATGCCAGCAGTGGGGAAGATGGATTGCAAAGTAGCAACACATACGACATACCCAATATTCTTCCTGATGAGGTAGAACATGCATTGAAGAAAATGAAGAATCAGAAAGCCCCGGGGGAAGATGAAGTTACTGTAGAGTTGTTAAAATTGGGAGGAAGAGACATAACACAAAAACTGGCAAGGCTCTTCACAAAGTGCATTAGAAAAGGTGTGACACCTAAGCAGTGGAATAATGCAATCATAGTTTTGCTGCATAAGAAAGGAGATAAATCAGAAATTGGAAATTATAGACCAATTAGCTTGCTATCCCACATCTACAAGTTGTTCACAAGGGTCATTACTAACAGATTAGACAGAATACTTGATGAGAATCAACCGAAAGAGCAAGCTGGCTTTAGGACAGGATTCTCAACTATGGATCACCTTCATGTAATATCACAGCTAATGGAGAAAGCAAATGAATATAAAACACCATTATGCCTGGCATTTGTGGATTATGAAAAGGCATTTGACTCCATACAGCATAAGGCAATGTTTCGGGCACTGGAAAGACAAGGCATTGATACCCCATATATTATGATTTTGAAGAAAATATATGAGAGTGCTACCTCCTTTATTAGACTAGATAAAGACAGTAGGAAATTTAAAATTGAGAAAGGAGTTCGACAAGGAGACACAATATCTCCGAAGCTGTTTACTGCTGCCCTTGAGGAAGCTTTCAGAAGATTAGACTGGTCGCAGAAAGGAGTCAATGTGAACGGAGAGTACCTAAACCATTTACGATTTGCAGATGACATTGTGGTCATTAGCCACAATCCCAACGAATTAGAGGAAAATCTTAATCAGTTATGCACAGCTAGTAAGGATTTTGGACTAAAGATGAATATGGCTAAAACCAAAGTAATGATGAACAAGTATGCCACAGAAAGGGAAATAAAGATTGAAGGAGCAGTAATTGAAAAGGTGGAGTCATATACTTATCTGCGACAAGTTATTAGTTGTAATAATGATAAATGGCTGGAAGTCAAGAGAAGAATAAATTTTGGATGGATAGCATTCAGGAAATATAGTCACATACTGAAGAGCAATATCCCAGTTGGTCTGAAACGTAAAATAATGAACCAATGTATACTCCCCACCATGACTTATGGAAGTGAAACTTGGGCACTCACCAAAAGAATGGAAGAGAAGCTGAGAACTACACAGCGAAGAATGGAACGAATCATATTGGGAATCAGACTGTTAGATAAGAAGAGAAACACATGGATTAGGCAACAAACTCAAGTAAAGGACATTCTTATCAAAACTAAAGAACTAAAATGGGCCTGGGCAGGACACATAGCTCGAAGACATGATGACAGATGGACTAAGAAAATAACAGAATGGTATCCAAGAGGAGCTAGAAGAAAACCTGGAAGACAAAGGCGGAGATGGATAGATGAAATTCATGAGTTTGTGGGTAGTAAATGGATGGCCAGTGCTCAAAACAGAAGGAACTGGAAAGTGGCTGGAGAGGCCTTCATCCTGCAGTGGATTGAAAATGGCTGATGATGATGATGATTACAAAATCATTAAGCTCCCTGTTAGAGTTTAATAAGCTTCTGCCCTCCACTTCTCTACTGAATTCATCATGTGTGAATGTAGATGCAAAATACTTGTTCAGTTTGTTAGCTATTTGAGCAGGATCATCAACAGTCAAACCATCGATATCAAGTGGGCCAATCTGATTCATTCTCTTCCTTCTGTAGTTTATATAAGAAGTCTTTGCTGTTTTTATTTGCATCCTTTGCCAAAGATTTCTCGTAATCTGCCTTCACTTGCTAACCTCCCTTGTGACTTAATTACAGACTAGCCTATACTTACCGTAGGCTTCTGTGTCACCTGATAATTTATATGCATCCCATGCATTTTTATTCTCTGCCATGAGTCTCATTAGTTCATCTGACATGCATTTAGGCCTAAACCCTGAACAGTGTTTTTTAGTTGGTATGAAAATTTATTGTTAGTTTAATTATTATTAGACAAACAGCAACTGGTGATCTGGTGGTTATAATAATGATGCTCAGTCCTCAATGGCTATGTAGTGTAAACCTGGACTGGCTGTAAACTCAGAACTCTTCAAATGAGTGAGAGGTGTTCATGAGTGCTAAATTCAACTGACTTCAGAAGAATAATCTTATTTAATTACACCATAATATATTTCTTGACGATCAGCACTAAAAAGGCTACCTCCGATCTTGATCCATTCATCTAGGAATTTACTATATATAGCATTTTTTAATTTTTAAGAATATTTTTTTTAATTATAAATATAAATCAGAGATATTAGCATTGGCATACGATGCAAGAAAGCAAGCTTATGCAGCCTCAGCCAAAAAAAAAAAAAAAAAAAAAACCCTCCCATTTCATCCCTCATTCGTTCCAAATACCTGTCCAGCTCAGCCTTAAATTTATTTAGGCTATTAGCTTCCACAACAAAAGATGGAAGCCTGTCCCACCAATCAACTACCCGCTGGCTAAAGCAAATTTCCACCCATCTATTCTACAACTATCTTTCCTCAGTTTGAAACTGTGCCCCCTCAGGTTCTTAGTCTGAGCAAGACTAAGAATCCCATCAGCATTCAGCTTGCTCAACCCATTCATGGCCTTATACACCTCAATCAGATCACCTCTCTGGTACCTACTCTCCAGGCACTGCAATTTGCAGAACTTAAGCCTTTCTTGGTAAGAGCACCCCTTTGTTCTCCTCACCAGTCTTGTTGCCATTCTTTGTACTTGTTCTAGCAACTCTACATCCTTCCTAAAATGAGGCCTCCAGACCTGTACACAGTACTGTAGGTGTAGCCTGACCAATGCCTTGTATAACGGGATTATCACCTCCCTGTCCCTGCTAGCAAAATTCCTATATATCACTGACAAGACTCCATGGCCTGCCCCGGCAGCCCATCTGCACTGCTCAGCAAACTTCATATTTGGCTGCACAATTACCCCAGGTATTTTTCACTTTCCACTTCCCTGAGTGTAGTACCACCCAGTTGGTACGTTTCTCATCGATTATTGCTACCCATATGCAGTACTTTGCATTTGTCAATGTTAAACTCCAGTTGCCACTTCTCAGCCCATTTTCCCAACTTACCTAGATCCAGTTGGAGTAGCATACTGTTATTACTGTCGTTAACAATCCTGCCAACCTTTGTATCATCTGCAAACTTGGACATTAAACCTGCTGTACCTTCATCAAAAGCATTGATATATATGCAAAACAACAATGGGGAACTCCACTAATAACATTTGTCCATGAAGAGCAGTACCACTCTCTGTTGTCTCCCACTCAACCATCCCTTTAACCATTGTAGTAGCTTACCCTTGATGCCATACCTCTCCAATTTGTACAGCAGTCTTCCATGTGCAACAGTATCAAAAGTTTTCTTGAAATCCAACTATATGATATCAAAATTATTTTTGGCATTGTGACCACATCATAGTAACCAAAAATTTTTCAGACAAGACCTCTCTTTGACAAACCCATGCTATGTCTTGACTATTACTGCAGTCTTGTCTAGATGATCCGGCAATGCTTCTTTAATCAGTGATTCCATTCTTTTTCCCAGAACACAAGTTAAACTAACAGGTCTGTAGTTACTTGTGTCACCTTTTGAACCTTTGTGAATTGGTGATACATTTGCAGACCTCCAGTCCATGGCGACCTTCCCTGAGTCCAAGGAAGCTCTCATAATTATGGCTAAGGGTGTGCTTACTTCCTTTGCTGCCTCCTTTAATATAACTGGATAGAACCCGTCCACCCCAGGTGCCTCCTCCACTTTGTTCTCAGTTATTACAAAATCACTTAACTCCCTGATAGTGTTTGATAAACTTCCTGCACCTCCCCCCTCTCATTTAATAACTCTTCATGTGTGAATGTAGATGCAAAATACTCATTCAGTTTATCAGCTACCTGAGTATGATCATCAGTAGTCAACCTATCTATGTTAAGTGGTCCAATCTGATTCATCCCTTTCCTTCTAGAGTTTACATAAGTAAAGAACTCCTTGCTGTTTTTCTTTGCATCCTTTGCCAAAGATTTCTCATAATCTGCCTTCGCTTGCCTAACCTCCTTTATGACTTGTTTACAGAGTAGTTTATACCTGCCATAGGCTTCTGTGTCGCCAGATACTTTATATGCATCCCATACATTCTTCTTCTCTGCCACTAGCCTCATTAATTCATTTGACATCCATTTAGGCCTAAACTTTGAACAGTATTTCTTAGTTGGAATGAAAAGCCTATTAGCTCCAAAATTAAGTCCTTGAAGGCTTCCAATTTAGAATTTACTGTTGGTAACATCATCAGTTGATCCCACTGTACAGAATTTAAAAACTATCTGAGACCTCTGTACTCACCTTTGCTAAAGCAAAAGCCCTTCCCTTTAGCCTTGATGGTAGTTACATCTTTAAATAATTCCCACATCAATACATTGTGATCATTGTCGCCCAGTGGTTTCTTTATCTGCAGAGTCTTAATGCATGAAGAATCACTACTGATAATCAGATCAAGAGTATTACTCCCTCTGGTTGCCTCTCAAACATGTTGCTGTAGAAAACAGTCATCCAATAAATCCCCAAAAGTCTTGCTAGTATGCAAGTGACCAACCCATGAGTTCCAGTCAATATCTGGAAAGTTAAAATCTCCTATTATAAGACATTCTGATTTACTGGCCCACTCTATTTCTCTGCACAATTGCTCATTATACTCATCAGATTCATTAGGCCTATAACACACACCTACTCTCATTTTTCCTTTCCCGGTGCTTATTTTACACCAAACAGCCTCAACAATGCATTGTCCACCAGCATCAACTGGGTGCACTTCCTTAGATTTTGTGTGTTTCTTAACTAACAGCATAACTCCTCCTCCCTTCCTATCCTGTCTATCCTTCCTATACACATTGTATTCTCCAAATTCCAACTCTGCACTGCCTATATCTGTGTGACACCACGTCTCTGATATCCCAACAATATCTGCCTTTGATGTCTTGACTAGCACTTTAAGCTCATCAAATTTATTAACCATACTCCTAGCATTGGTGTACATGCAAGTATACATGCACCTGTTCCTGCTCCTATCCACCCTAACACAGCCCATATATTTACTTGTTCCACTATGACTCCCAGCAGTCCTGGAATCTCCATTACCTTACTTTCCGGTCTGCTGCCCATTCTAATAGAAGCAGTGTAAGAATCACTTTTGCCTCTGCCTGTGGCCACTGTTAACCTTTCTAGTCTGTGTATCTCCCCACGCTAGCAGTTTTCTGACCCACATAACATTGCCTCGATAGCATCAGCAAATATTCTTGCAAATATACCTCATGAGAAAGTTGTTTTTGATTTGCATTTATAAAGGTTATTCATCATCTGGTTTTTGAAATAAAATTATTATTTTAAAAATGTGTAATTGCATTCATTGGGATTAATGTTAGTATTATTGTGTCAATTTTAGGAGAGACGTTTGTTACTAGGAAGATTACTCGTTCAGTAGCTAAGATTTACCTCAATGAACTACAGTATTTTGAACTTGGAAACCTTGATTCTAGAAGAGACTGGGGACATGCAAAAGATTATGTGGAAGTAAGACATATATTGGAAATTGATTTTCCTTTTTTTTTTCTTTTTTTTTTTTGTCATTATTTGAAAATACTAGGGAAATTATAACCATGCTTCTTCATTAGTAACTTACCTCAGTATTTTCTGCTAAGTTTAAAAGAATGAGGGAAAAAAATAAAGATAAATATATTGTAAATTGATTTTTCCTTTTTTTTTTTTTTGTCATTAAGCCATGCACATCTTATAACAATCATAGAAAAGAAAGATGAAATCATTTTAATCTGACATGAGAAATCAGAATGATCATTAGCTTCCAATGCATGGAATCTACAAATGTTTTGTTTCCATCATCCAATTACAGCGAGGTCTTTCTCACCAATTTGTTTTGCATATTTATTTATGGTTATTAATAGTACAACCACTCCCCAACTTACGTAAGGGTTACGTTCCGCAGAACTCTACGTAAGTCGGTATTTCCCTAAATGCTGTTAAAAAGCATTGTGTTGGATCAGAGCTGTGAGCTGAACTTCAAAAAAAAAAAAAAAAAAAAAAACAACAGCAATTTTTGAACAAAGATATTTTGACTTTCGAAGAAGAAGAAAAGGTAATGGTTGGTGAAATTGTCCAAGTTTATCACGCTGTGAAACATACGATTTCATGCAGATCTCTTGACTGCCATGCAAATTTATCATCTATTTTATTCTCGGATTCAAAGGTTGCTATGAAAATTACTATTGCACACAACATGTTGGGACCAAATTCTTTAGAACAACATATTAGCTGCTTGAGAAACAGTGTATATTTTAGCATATTGTCTGATATAATAAATCACGGATGTGTCAAAGTTTTTCCGATGTTAGCAAGGTATTATTTGCCAGATTGTGGATTACAAATTTGTCTTTTGGATTTCTATGAAGATCCTGATGAAACCACCACAGCAATCCATTTAGATTTGAAAACTCACTTGGAACAACTTTGACTAGATTTAAAGGACGTTTCAAGCTATTATACAAATGTAAAATTTGGCTTCAATTTGTAGCTTCAATCTGTATTTGTAGCTTGATTCCAGCTTAAAATGCTTCAGTAGAGCGTGTATTTTCACTCTGTAATAATGTCTGGAGTGATTAAAAGAAATAGAAAATTAATTTCAAGCTTTGAAATATTTCACATACTTATTTTTATAGTTACTATTTGATTAAAGAACTGATTACTTTAGTTTGTATTAATTTAAAAAATTTTAGTTTCTTTTATTGAAATTGTTTAAGTTTCTAAACACAATTACATATTTTTTTAATGTTGCATGGCCAAATTTGGGTGTATAAGGCCTTGAATAGTTTGAGCAACCTCAGTGCTGATGGGATTCTTCCTCTTGCTCAGATTACAAACCTGAGGGGGGATAGATTTCAAATTGAGGAATGACAGTTGTAGAATAGATATGGGGAAATTTGCCTTTAGCCAGCAGGTAGTTGATTGCTGGAACAGACTTCCATCTCTTGTTGTGGAAGTTGATTTTTTTTTTTTTATTATTATTATTATTATCTATATGATGCAAGGAAGCCTGAGGCTTATGCTGCACCAGCTAAAAAAAAATTCCCAAGTTACCCTGAGAGAGAGAGAGAGAGAGAGAGAGAGAGAGAGAGAGAGAGAGAGATTTTAAATCTTCAAATTAAAAATTCCTCATTCATTAACTTTTGGTTATTTTGGCTGCTATGGATAAAGGAAGGGTTGAGTGGGAGAACACAGAGAGTGGGAGTTATTGGACACTGCTCTTTGTGGACCAATATTATTAGTGGAATCCCCCCAGGACTCGGTGTTGGGCTCCTTGTTGTTTTCTATATTTATCAACGATATTGATGAAAGTATATCAGGGTCGATGTCAAAGTTTTCACATGATACGAAGGTTGGCAGGGTTGTTAATGACAGTAATGGCAGTGTGCTACTGCAACAGGATCTAAAAAAGTTGAGCAGATGGGCTGAGTGGTGGCAACTGAAGTTTGGGTAGCAGTAACCCCAGAGTAGTAGTAGTAGTAGTAGTAGTGGCACATGATGCAAGAAAGCAAGTGTAGGAGCTTATGCAGCATCAGCCAAAAAAAAAAAAAAAAAAAAATCACACCATATTGATAGCTTAAATAAATTTAAGGCTGAGCTAGACAGGCATTTGGAGTGAATGCATGAGTGAAATGGGAGGGTGTTTTTTGGCTGATACTGCATAAGCTTGCTTTCTTGCATCATATGTCTCAACTAATGCTAATGCTAAATTTAATTTGGTATTGGTATAATTACCTCTAGAATTTTATTATTATGTATTATTTGTGTGATGAGAAAAAAAGTGCATTTTATGTTGTTTTTTAATTGCTTTTATGTTCCATTGATGATTCTTTGATTTTATTTTAAGAATTTTATCAGTTTGTTTTAGACTAATTATTATTTATATTAAAAAATAATAGAAGTTTACGTTCTGTTGATTGTTTGATGTTGACCTAATAATGAATAAACATTTTACTTACCTACCTGTGTATATCTAATTTATTCAACCTACTTATTTTAAAAATTAATATGTCAAGATATACCTATATATGTATAATAACCAAGAAGGGACATGTGCATACATTAGTATTACAAGGTATTTTGTACTCTGATGTACCAATGAAAAAATCCCAATTTTTTAAGGCCGATATCCCAAAATTGGTTAATCAAGAGTTGGTTACCCTAGCTGTAACAATCATACTGCAAGTAAACGCTTTCAAAAAACCAACAATAGCTAAAAACAACTATAACTAACAAGCTTAATACTAGTTGTTTTCATTTGTACACAACTTGAAGAATCCAAGATCCATGGTTTTTGAAGCTGGAAAATCCAAGGAAACCTCACTTCCACTGTCGGTCGCCATCCACCATTTACATCAAGCGGAGCCTCGTGCTGCATCCTTTCACCTCCATGATCGCAGTGTCGCTCTACCAAAGTTTCCGGATAATGAGCTCATGTGCCTCACTAAGATATCAAGGAAAGAAAGGGTACTGTTCAACTCTAATTCTAATGTGAACTGGATGAAGGGGGATAGGGAATTGAGGTGTTTCAGTAGCTGTGCTTCTGAACCTCGGAGATGATGGTGAAGATATGAGCCACATAATGGCACTAGATGGTGACCGGTACCAGCAGGTTCAGGAATATGTGTTCCTCCAACTCCTCCATCACGATGTTGGCAATGACAGAGCTGACAGAGGTGCCCATAGCCGTTTCGTGTATTTGTCTATAGAGAGAGTCACCAAACATGACGACACTGCTGGACAAGCACAAATCAAGAGTGGCACAGATATCTTCTGTAGATAGAGATGTTCTGTCTGGTAAGCTGGTGTCGTTCCCCAAACGTTGCCTGGCACATATGACAGCCTGCTGAACAGGTATGGAAGTAAATAAAGAGGCAACGTCAAAGGATGCCGTGATCTTGTCTTCAGGAACAGTGAGGTGCTTGATGAGGTATAGGAGCCGACCGGGCTAGCCGAGTGGGTAAAGTACCTGCCCGGCAACCCAAAGGTCGCGGGTTCGATTCCCGCCTCGGGCTTGGATCAAAGTACTGCAAAAACCTTGGGAGGTGCAATATGGCCACAGAAGCCGATGCGCCAATAACTACCAAATCAAAAAAAAAAAAAAAAATGAGGTATAGGAATTCCTCATTGTTTGAGATGGTATGACTGGTATTTACTATTAGGGGTGTTAGCAAACGGTGACTTGTTTTGACAGTTCGTATGTTGGAGAATTGCAACAAGAGACAATGGGTCTGAGGGACACCTGGCTTGTGCACTTTTGGTAGGCCATAGAATTGTGAGAGCTGGCAGCCCGTGGCATGCAATTTCCAACGTGTGGACTTGGAAATCTTCTCTGACTTGAACCAATCATTGATTAATTTATTTACCTTTGACTCTAATCGTCGCAAGATTCTGATGGGAGGGTCCTGCACCGGTTCATAGATGTTAGTAGAAGGGATAGAGAGCCTTACTTAGATATTCAGAACAATCCATCCCAACCGTACAGCATCCCTTCGGCCGGTAGAATGACGATGGTATTGTCATTCTTGATAGAATTAAGGGCTGCATGTGGGTGACAGTTGAGGTTAAGGTTAGCAGGGCATACACACTGAAGAATGGAAGCTGTCTTGATGCGAATGTCATTAGCAATCTCTTCAGGGAGGTGGGCCAAGGATGCCTCTACCCCCATGGCGATTTGCATGATGGGTGGTCTAGGCAGTAGAATGGCAAACTTCATACCGAAACTGAGAAGTTTGATCTGGTCGGTAGATAATTGCTTGCTGCTGAGGTTTAAGACAAAGTTAGCGTTGTCTGCTGGGGGATCCGTGCAGGTTCTGGAAAAGTGAACCTCTCAGAGTAGGCCAATGAACTTATGCTGCTGGCATGAATGAGCAGTAAGTATCAGATACGTGGATAGCCTGGGAACAAAGGGTGTGAATTGAATGGAATTTGCATGCGTCTCAGACCTGTATCTTTATCTTGAATAGAATGAGCATGCTCTGGTCATTCCATTCCTAACTTTTTTATGTTATATTTATATTTTCATGTATGCAGTACTATTTCTACAGCTGTATTTCTATACGTTATCCCGAAAGCTACTGTCACTAATTATACTTATCTACTGTCATTAAATACGCTTAGCTGCTGCATTTACTGGTCGAACTGAATTTATTTCTAAGTCGTGGAACCCAGTGCCACAGGCCTCTTTTCTTTTATATATGAATTGATGGAATTTGCATGGGTCTCAGACCTGTATCTTTATCTTGAATAGAATGAGCACCCACTGCTGATTCCATTCCTAACTTTTTTATGTTATATTTATATTTTCATGTATGCAGTACTATTTCTACAGCTGATGAAGGGATACATTATCCCAAAAGCTACTGTCACTAATTATACTTATCTACTGTCATTAAATACACTTAGCTGCTACATTTACTGGTCGTACTGAATTTATTTCTAAGTCATGGAACCCAGTACCACAGACCTCTTTTCTTTTATATATTATTTACTTAATAACATATATACTTAATGTGGTTATACAAATACAGTCGAACTTGGTTATAACAAGCATTAAGGGATCGACAAAATTTCCTTATTATAATTGCTACTCACTATATCCGTGATGAGTTAAATCTGCCTCCTATTTTTTTTTTATTCTCAATAACTTGATAAAAAGATAGATACAAAAACCAAAAAAATATTAGAGAGAAAAAATAATACAGTATTAGTATATATCTACATATTATTTGTATTAATATGTGGTTTTTATTTTGTATTCAGTTTTTAAATCGATCTAGTCAAGCGTTGTTACATACAAAATAGTTGCTTCCAAATTTTTTAGCAAATTTTTCCGCTTGGGCCTCCAAGATCTGATCATCTATTGAAAATCCTGCACTTCTTTGTGTAGTGAACCATTGATGCAATGCTTGATCGGTGTTTGTAGCCTCGCAATTTCTAATTTATTTTATTTTTATCGGTTATGTTCTTTATCAGTGCGGATATGTAAATATATTTATTCTTCCACAATGTCATTACTGTTGAAGAGGACAAAAACTTTTTACACACTTCAACATTTTTTGCACCACGTTCTAACTCCCGAATAATTTCGACTTTTTTGCGAATCGAGAGACTTTCTTTTGTTAGTAGACATGTTTTCGAAGGAGTTGTTTGTTTCTAACTGATTTTATTTTAAATGACAGTAAAGTGATCTGCATGCAAAGTTCTTAGAAGTCCCAAAATTTATACATTATTTATGGTTCAGTGAATGCAAGACAATTTGTAAATAGGGTAATGTGACAAGCAGAATGCCAATGCACTATTGTATAGCCCCATCCCCGAAAGGACAAGGTCATAAACCAGTCACTAATCTGATGCAATGCAGGTGGTCATAAAAGCTAAGTTGCCCTTTTCATTTTTGTCTATTCCAAGAATTGGGTTTTTTCCGATCCCGAGCAATTAAGAATGTTTGCATAGTTACCAAAATTTGTACGGTACTTCCATGCAGTATGCTCGTTATAACAGTGAGCGATTTTATGGGAATAGGCGTAAATTAAAATCATTATGGCTTTTTGCTTGTTACAGCCGTGATCTCGTCATTTCCGTGCTCATTATAACCGAGTTTGACTGTATATTTATCTTTGATGGCCTCTGGTCAGGGCTTGCATTAAGGAATTGCAGTTAATATGCTATATTCGTGATTATTGATTATTTTGGTAATTGATAAAGTATTCATGATTATTTAGAGCAAGGATTTAAAATTAGTAAATGCTCCTTTGAAAGCATCTGATTAAGAGTTTTAATAATGTCAAAATTTATTATTAATTGAAATAATTTAAAGTTTTAAATTTTATGTTGCTAGGCCATGTGGTTGATGCTTCAGCAGGAAGAACCAGAAGATTTTGTTATAGCAACAGGAGAGTCCCACAGCGTTCGAGAATTTGTTGAAGCTGCTTTTCACCATATAGATAAAGAGATTGTGTATGTTTCATTTTAATTATTTTTAAAAAATGCTCCAATACAGTATTCTAATGTAAATAATTTATGCTATATATGATATAAGAAATATAAAATTAAAAGATGTGAGAGAGGGAATAAAGATATACTATTTTACTATTATTGCTTTATACTCTTATTTGTTCTATATGCTTACTATTTTTTATTATTTTTTTTTTGATCCCTTAGACAGCTGTAGTCTTAGTGCTGTGTATTTACTGCATTTAATTGCAATTTTGTACTACACAGCTAATACAAAGTTTTCCTGGTAAATTATATTTGTATCTGGTGATATCAACTTAGAAAAAAAATTTCCATTAAATTAATTCATTTCTGTTTATTCTTGAAAGAGCTCAAGGCCAGAAGAGTAATGTATTCATTGTGACTGTATGCATAGAGTTGTGTGAGAGAGAGAGAGAGAGAGAGAGAAAGAGAGAGGTTATCAATGGGCACTGCCCTCTTTGGACTAAAGTTATCATTGGTGTCCCCCAAGGGTTCGGTGCTGGATCCATTATTGTTTTCTGTGTTTATTAATGATATTGATGAAGGTATATTAGGCTTAATGTCTAAGTTTGCAGATGATACAAAGGCTGGCAGTGAGGTTAATCACAATAATCAGGGTATGCTACTACAATAAAATCTTGACAAAATAGGCAGATTGGCTGAGAAGTAGCAATTGAAGTTTAACATTGGAAAATGCAAGTATGAATAGCAGTAATCCCAGATTAATGTACCAACTGTGTGGTACAACACTGAGGGTAATGGAAAATGAAAGACATGGGGACAGTTGTGCAGTCAGACATGAAGTTCTGTGAATAGTACTTACATGCTGCTAGGATATATCATGGGGTTTTTTCAATGATATACAAAAGTTCTGTCAGCAAGGTTGTGGAGACAATTGGTCACATCTTGAGTACTACATACAGGTCTAGAAGCTTCATTTTAGGAAGGATGTGGATCTTTTGGAGTAGTTTCAGAGAAGGGCAATGAGATTAATGAGGGTACTCTTAGCAAGAAAGTCTTCAGTTCTGCAAATTACAGCATCTGGAAACTGGGCACCTACAAGGAAATCTGATTGAGATGAGTGCAAGGTGTTTGAATCTATTGAGTAAGCTCAATGCTGGTGGCATGCTTCCCCTTGCTGAGACTGTAAACATGATAAACATGAGGGCCCTAAATTCTGACTAAGGAAGTACATTGCAGGATGAAAATTTGCTTTCTGCAGCAGATATTTGATAGTTGGAACAAATTTCCATCTGATTCTGTGGAGTGACTAGTTTGAATAAATTTAAGGAGCAACTAGGCAAATTATTAGGGAATTGTTAGGGAATTGCAACTAGGCAAATTATCAGGGAATTGTTGGATTTTTTTTGGCCGATGCTATACAAGCTTTCTTTCTTACATAATTTGCTACTTCTAATACTAACATTTGGAATTAGGGCAACCAAAATTTTCTGGTTGCTCCTTATTTGGTTATGCATGCTAACCACTGAACCATGACCAGCCCAATAAAACTTTCATAAAGTAAGCATCATAAACCTAAATGAAAAACTAGGCACTAGACATTCTTTAGTTTATCAGCTAGAAGGATAGTGGAATGAATCAGTGACATAATACATTCTGTTTAATGTGTACCCTGCTGTACATATTAAATAGAATGAATTACACAAGTTGGAGTACAGGATTTCTTTTTCCATGCATTATATTTAAATGTACACTACTAGCATTAGCATTGGCAGGGCACATGATGCAAGAAAGCAAGCGTTATATAGAATCAGCCAAAAAAACCACAGACCCTTCTTATTTCACCCATCCACTCACTCCAAATGTTTGTCTAGTTCTGCCTTGAATCTGTTTAAGCTATCAACTTCTACAACGACAGATGTTTGAATTTTTTTTTTTTTTTTTTTTTTTAGATAGACCTAGGAACACTTATACATGCACATGTTTTATTGATTTATCAATGTTTTATTGATTATTATCTTTTTTTGAATATTAGGAAAGCATGTGAATAATAATATTAATCACAAAAAATGACAATAATATATTATTTCCAAACATTTGGCAATAGAACACACTGAACAAACAAGTTTATGAAATACACATTTGTATATAAGAAAATTATAAAAGGAAAGAATAATAGAAGTATGTGCAGAGGCAGATTTACAGTTTAAGGGTGCCCCTCACTTGCACGGGCCCATTCAAGGCCCTGGCAGGGACCCTATCAATATGTTCTCATGGTCATATGTTTTTCTAAGATTTGAAAAAGTAAGATATTTTAACCACCGCTGTCTCTTTCCATTCTGACTTCCCCTCCGTCACACTGTAATGTTGAGTGGTGGTGGAGTCATGGGTGCCGACAGGATATTTTGCAAGGTGGTGCATGTGGGAATAAATTTTTGTTCTGGGGGAAAAATGCATTATTTTAATTAAGTTAAGTTTGACTGATTTCTGTATACAGCTAAGCCAATGTTGTGATTGGCGGGAGAAAGGATTGTGATTGGTGGGAGAAAGGATTATTGTTTTAATGTTTCAATAAATTGCTTTGATATACAATGCTATACAATGATATACAATGTACGATTGCACCACCTTTGGACTTCGAATGTCTATGGTGCAAGATGGTCACTCAGACCATGCTGCTGGCACCCGTGGTCTGAGTGACCATCAGCTTTAAAAAATATGCAAAAAAATTTTGCAGTCTTTTTCTTAAAGAGGGCCCACAAAACCTCCATCCCTCTGCACAGGTATGAAAAATGCTGTGCTGCTTTTTGCCAGTGCACGTTCTGTATTGCCAATTTTCTTGAACGGCGATACTCTGATGCTGAAAACTAAAGGTCTCTTTGACTTTCTTGTGATTCGTTTGTATTATGATGCCTTTCAATATCACTTAATTTGGCTGTCAGCGTGCATTTATAATATTTACAAAAACATTTTAAATAATCATTGGCTAATTTGCAGAGCCAGTTCTTAGATTTAACATCTTTCAGCCATTGATTAATATATAGTCAACACTTTCATGTTGACTATATATTTTGCTCATTTTCAAAAAGGGGCAAAATTACACACTATAGTTTAATATGAAAATTCATAAACAAAAAAAAAAAATTAGTTACCTACTTAAAGTAATTGAATCATCACAAATGAAAAAGGGCAAGTTTTTGTCAACACTGTTAAACCTATTCAGAACAGTGGTTTGCATGCAGAAACGGTTTAAGTTACTGAATCTTTGTTATGGGCAGTCCACTCGAGTAATTTGAAAAGTGAACCAGCATAAAGTGACCCTCCATATTAGGAAAATTAGACCATCGAATTTTAAAGAAAGGAAGTTGAAGAGTTCTGAGTGATGGTGGAAATTCCTATTATAATATTTTTCTCTGATCTGTAAATGATCCAGCAATGAATTTTCAATTAAAAAAAAAAATTACTGACATCAGAGTAATAAAATTACAAACCATTCTCTCAAATTGTTTGAGATGTCATGGACCATTCATAATTTGTGAATGTAAACTTATGAAAACTGGAATTATAAATATGCTTACCTGAAGGCCTTCAAAGTCGAGTGATCAAGCACGAGGGTGCATAAGTACAGGTACCTTGACCGAGGTTCAAGCCTATGACCATGGGTGCCGGCAGCATGGTGCACTTCCACCACGCTGCTGGCACCCATGAATTTCCCTTTGGATTTCAAAATAATACACGATTTTCATTAATTTATTGAAACGTTAAAACAATACGAATTCTTTCGAAATAAAAGTCCTTTCTCCCACCAATCATGAAATGTTGGCTCAACTGTACATGTAAATCAGTCAAATTTTACAATTTAAATATTGCATGTATTCAAAAATTTTGTGAGCAAAAAATTTATTTCCACATGCACCACCTTTCAAAATATTTTGCCAGTGCCCATGCCTGTTAAACACAGTGCCGTTTCTTCTATTCTCCCTATCTTGTGAACTCCTCTGACCATGTGGTCTTCCAGAGCATGAAGAGGAAATTCATTCATAAAATCACTTATTACAAAATCACTACAAAGTTGGCATTGCATTGTGCACATAAAGCAAATCAATGCACACTTCTCTTTTCAGAGCTGCGCATTCATCGTTTACTATGTGCAAAAGGGGAAAAAAGGTGAGGACACGAAAAATAACTTTTTGAAATTCATATTACGTCTTTCTATAATCTGTAAATGATCCAGCAACAGGTTTTCAATAAAAAAAAAAAAAAAAAAATACTGACACCAGAGTAACAGAATTACAGATCGTTCTGTCAAGTTGTAACAAAATGCAAAGAATAGTAAAAAAAATCTACAGCAATGAGTAATATTATTATCAAAACTGGACAACTTTTTGACTATCGCGGACATCATAGATCATTCAACAATTGTGAACAGAGGCGGACTGGGTCAACAATTCTTACCAGGGAAAACTTTTAGGTGTCTCACAACAGTGTTTATGGCCATGCAATTGCACATGGGTGTCCAGCCTTTGGCCCACCGGGATTTCCGCAGAAAAGTCTTATGGTCAGTCTGTCTCTGTGAGTGCTCCATCATGTAAACTAATGAAAACTGGAATAATAAATTTACTTAATATTTTCAGCCTTTCTATCACAGTTTAGAAAAGAATGCTTGAATGGGTGAATTTTTTTCGTGCTCTTTCCTCTGAGAAACTCGGAAATGTAAAATCACTACACTTGACAATGCAGAATCACAGAACAGTACATAATAAGAGCTGCAGAAAAATTTTTTTTTCTGTGCCAATAAAGCAAAATGAAAATATCTGATTGGCTGAATTTTTTTTGTTTCATTTCCCACTCTCATTTCCCCAGTTTCTTCTTCAAGTAACTGCAACAAATTTTCCCACCCCAAGCGAAAACAGAACAGATACATATAAAATGTATTAAAAGCGGCAAAGTCCAGTCTTGTTAGCTGTATAGAATGAAAGCAATAGACAAGGCTACCAATGTTGTTGTTGTTTTGAAAATAGCAAATGACCTCAAAACCATAAATTTAATGAAACTGCATGCTTTGGAGTGACATGTTGGACAAATAACTTGTGTGATCGAAACCTGCTAATTTTGGGATGATTGAAACAGATTTTTTATATTCTTCCTTGTCATTGTTTAATTCGCTCTTTGAACACCACGAGATAAATGCTAATTACACAAAGGGTTCCTCCACTGCATCGGTCACTTACAGAACGTCTTGAACATAGGTGAAGATCAAAGGATCTGGTAATTTAGATGTCTCTGGTTAGCATAGCAATAACTCATTCATAGCCCTGTAGTTTTCATTTCAAATAAACAAAAAAAAGGAAAGAAAAAAAAACAAAACCCAAATCTAAGGCACTAAAACGACAAAAATGGCCATAGCTCGACTGTTATGTGACAAATTTGTGTATTGTAAAATAAAACATATTGCCCTGCGACAACAATCAGTGTATTCACACACACACAAAGTGTAAAATAAATTCAACACTAGAATAAAATCAGATATGGTGTACACACCGTGTATATGTATATTTGGCACTGGTTTTGCTGAATATTTCACGACTATCTTTTATTGAATTTTATTTTGTTTTCACGACTATCTATTTCTATAAGCGTGGCATAGTCTAAACAATACTCGGATGACCAGTCACTGTGCTGATAAAATGTGTTGCATTTTATTTAAAGAAAAAAAAAAAATTCTCGTTTATTAATGAAATTTGTTAATTGTTTTGAGAAATGAATCTGTCTTCTAAATTTAATGGTTCCCTTTCAAGATCGGACCCAAATGCAGCTGCATTGGAATAGTTACACCACTGAACAAAATCATTGGTTTTTCTGGAGATTATTTTTCATTTACTCTTTGTACACTGAAAACCCCTGGAGAAAATAGAAAAGAAGTGAAATGCCTACTGCATTCTTTTTCTTTAATTTCGAATTTTTAGTTAAGGGAGGGCATATTCTCCCTCCGTTGTTGTTGTTGTTGTTATTTGGTTTTTAGGAGCATTAGCAACTAAGGCCATATTGCTCCGGGATATGCGGTGGTCATTCCCTGACCTTTCCGCATCCTCCGTATTTGGTGGTGACGGGCTCGAACCCCGGTCTAATCAAGAAGCGTGTGCTACGCACTGCTGCTCCTTCCCACCTGGCTACGGAGGCGCCTTCTCCCTCCGTACCCCCCAGAATATGCCCCTAGTTGCATATGTAAAAAGTAATTTGGTAATTTCTGATGTGATTTATTGTACGAGTAAAATAACCACAAACTCTACCTGCTCCTTTAATTTTGCTAACCAGTGAGTTTATTTCGTTACGATCAGAAGATTGTCTTTATAGATTTTAACGAAATTTTTAATTTTACCTCTATAATTTTTTTTTTTTTTTATGATTAACAGATCAGATATAATTCTTGTTAAAACAATGATTAATTTGCTTTAAAGATGGGAAGGTACAGGTCTGGAAGAAGTAGGCAAAGAGAAAGCTACTGGATTAGTTCGTGTTAAAGTGAACCCAAAATATTTCCGTCCTGCTGAAGTGGTGAGTACTATTAATAACTTTTTCTTTTTTTTTTTTTTTTTGTCCACTTGAAAATTGTTACACTAATGATATTTGCAGCTTTACTTGCCAGAAATATTTTAAAAATTTTTTTTTTTTTTTTTACTATTTCATTATGAACACCATCATATATATCAGCCTGTGTTTAACTCTGCCATGCTGAAGGTGTAATTCTGCCATGGTCGAGAGGGATTTTTCCCCCCTTCGGTTACCAATTAAAGGTAATAAGAAAAGTAATTTACCATTTGTAATTAAATTATTTTTTGCTAAACTATCATGTGTTTACAAGAAAAATGGATGCTGCATGCTGTCAACATCTAAAACGAAGAAATATGTGGAAAACACAAAACTTGGAAATGAAGAACTGGATGACTTTGCTTGAAAATCAGAAAAATAATTGAACTGGATGGCTTTGCTTGAAGATCAGAAAAATAATTGAACTGGATGACTGTTAGAAGATCGGAAAAATAATTGATTCTCCTAAATTCAGTGTGAGAAAGTATTCATAGTCACTGCCAGATAGCAGTCTATATTATTGCTATTAATTCAGAGACACCACTGAACAATGCCCTTAAGTTTTTCACTGGTCTCAGTTAAGGTTGTACCAAATTGGACAGATATTGAGAAAAATCATGAACGGCCTCTTCCTAATGTCATCAGTGCACTTATTGATTAAAACAAAATATTTGTTTTCTCTGAGGCTGTTTGTTTCCAGCCTGACCATATTGCTTCTCTGCAAACACTGGCTAATAAAGGCTACAAGTTTCTTGCTAGCTTAGAGTTGAACTAAAGAAAGATGCCATGGAAAATCTCTGGATAGTTCACTAAACTCATCTGTAGATTTATGCCTGGATCCAAACAAACATACTTATTTTCTTTCTAGTCCAACCCTGATATTAATATACTAAAGTATTCATAGTGAGAAAGTATTCATAGTCACTACCAGATAGCAGTCTATATTATTGCTATTAATTCAGAGACACCACTGAACAATGCCCTTAAGTTTTTCACTGGTCTCAGTTAAGGTTGTACCAAATTGGACAGATACTGAGAAAAATCATGGACTGTTTGTTTCCAGCCTGACCATATTGCTTCTCTGCAAACACTGGCTAATAAAGGCTACAAGTTTCTTGCTATCTAATTAGAGTTGGACTAAAGAAAGATGCCATGGAAAACCTCTGGATAGTTCACTAAACTCATCTGTAGATTTATGCCTGGATCCAAACAAACATACTTATTTTCTTTCTAGTCCAACCTTGATATTAATATACTAAAGTCACCTCAAGTACACAGTGAGGCATTATGATTGACTAATTTCTATTTGTGAATGTATCGGCATTATGATTGACTAATTTGTGTTTGTGAATGTATCGGCATTGTAGGTATATTATATGTTACATTTGGTAGTGAAAGTGGTTGTGGGATTCTTCTAAACCCACTCATGTCTTGTTCACAAAAAAAGTCTGATACTCCCGTGCTCATCAGCAAAAGTGGTTCCATGGGGTTTGAGTGATGGACAAAAACAAAACCACACGAATGTGTCTTAATTTGCTAGAAAGGTTAGAAATCAATCCAGACATGTTGAAACAAGTTGTTACTGGAGACAAAAGCTAGTTTTTCCAGTATGATCTACAAACTAAGTGCCAAATTGTGGAGTGGCACACGAAAAATCTCCACATCTGAAGAAATCTCGAATGACCAAATCAAAAGAGAAAATGATGTATTTTTTTTAATCATTGAGGCATAGTTCACAAGGAGTTACTGCCACAGGAACAAAAATTGAACCAAAATTACTATAGATAAATTCTCAAGCAGTTACAGAAAAGAATCCTTCAGGTGTAACTGGAGATCAATCAAAATTGGGTCCTCCGCCACAATAATGCACCATCCCATTCTGCCTTCTCCATTACAGAATTTCTGGTGCAGAAGAGCATTCCAGTCCTCTCACAACCACTGTAGTAGTAGTAGTAGTAGTAGTAGTAGTGGCACTTGATGCAAGAAAGCAAGTGTAGGAGCTTATGCAGCATCAGCCAAAAAAAAAAAAAAAAAAAAATCACACCATACCCTCCAATTGCCTGTCCAGTTCCTCCTTAAATTTATTTAACCTATCAACTTCCACAACGACAGATGGAAGTTTGTTCCACCAATTAACCACCCGCTGGCTAAAGGCAAATTTCCGCACATCTATTCTACATCTATCCTTTCTTAATTTGAACTTATGTCCCCGTAGGTTCGTATTCTGAACAAGTGGGAGGATCCCATCAGAATTCAGCGTGCTCAACCCATTCAAGGCCTTATAGACCTCAATCAGATCACCGCGCAGGTGCCTAGTCTCCAGCCACTGCAATTTGCAGAACTTAAGCCTCTCTTGGTAAGAGGATCCCTTCATTCCCCTCACCAATCGTGTTGCTCTTCTCTGTACACGCTCAAGCAAATCTACATCCTTCCTAAAATGAGGCCTCCAGACCTGTACGCAGTACTCAAGGCGTGGCCTGACCATTGCCTTATACAGAGGGACAATCACCTCCTTTTCCGTGCTAGCAAAATTCCTATATATCATTGACAAAACCCCATGACCTGCCCTAGCAGCCTGTCTACATTGCTCAGAAAACTTCATATCTGACTGCACAATTACTCCCAGGTCTTTTTCATTTTCTACCACCTTAAGTGTAGTACCACACAGTTGGTACGTTTCTCTGGGGTTACTTCTACCCATATGCAGTACTTTGCATTTGTCAAGGTTAAACTTCAGTTGCCACTTCTTAGCCCATCTGCCCAAATTATCTAGATCCTGTTGCAGTAGCACACTGCCATTACTGTCATTAACAACCCTGCCAACCTTCGTGTCATCTGCAAACTTCGACATTAAGCCTGATATACCTTCATCAATATCATTGATAAATATACAAAACAACAGTGGACCCAACACCGAACCCTGTGGGACTCCACTAATAACATTAGTCCACGAAGAGCAGCACCCATTGATTACCACCCTCTGTCTTCTCCCACTTAACCATCCTTTTATCCATTGTAGCAACTTACCCTTAATACCATTCTGCTCCAATTTGTACAGTAGTCTTCCATGCGCAACAGTGTCAAAAGCTTTCCTGAAATCCAAGTATATGATATCAAAATTATTTTTTGCATCTCCAGTTCCTTTGTGACCACATCATAATAACCAATCAAATTTGTCAGACAAGACTTTCCCTTAACAAACCCATGCTGTGTCTGAATTATTGCTGCAGTCTTGTCTAGATGATCCTGCAATGCATCTTTAACCAGTGACTCCATTATTTTACCCGGAACAGAAGTTAAACTAACTGGTCTGTAATTATTCGTGTCACCCTTCGAACCTCCTTTGTGAATTGGGGATACATTTGCACATCTCCAGTCCGTGGGAACCTCCCCTGAATCCAAGGATGCTCTCATAATTATGGCTAAGGGTTTGCTTAGTTGCTTTGCCGCCTCCTTTAATATAACTGGATAGATCCCATCCGCCCCAGGTGCCTTTCTTATGTTTAACTTCAACAATTTCTCCTCCACTTTGCTCTCAGTTATTACAAAATCATTAAGCACACTGCTACAATTTGATAACCTTCTTCCATTTTCAAACTGTAATGATTCCTCACGTGTGAATGTAGATGCAAAATACTCATTCAGTTTGTTTGCTATCTGAGCAGGATCATCAACAGTCGAACCATCGATGTCAAGTGGACCAATCATATTCAGCCCCTTCCTTTTAGAGTTTATATAAGTAAAGAAATCCTTGCTGTTTTTCTTAGCATCTTTTGCCAAAGATTTCTCGTAATCCGCCTTTGCCTGCCGAACCTCCTTTGTGACCTGATTACAGACTAGCTTATATCTGCTACAGGCTTCTGCGTCGCCTGATAATTTATATGCATCCCATGCATTTTTCTTCTCTGTCACGAGTCTCATTAGTTCATTTGATAACCATTTAGGCCTAAACCTTGAACAATATTTCTTCATCGGTATGAAAAGTCTAGTAGCTTCCACGATTAATTCCTTGAATGCTTCCCACTTAGAATTTACTGTTTGTAACATCGTCAGTCGATCCCACTGTACAGAATTTAAAAACTGTCTGAGACCACTGTACTCCCCTTTACGGAAGCAAAAACCCTTTCCTTTACCCCTGACGGTAGTTACCTCTTTGAGTAAATCCCACTTCAGCACACTGTGATCACTGCCACCTAGTGGTTCCTTTATCTGCAAATTCTTAATACACGAATGATCACTGCTGATAACCAGATCAAGAGTATTACTTTCTCTGGTTGCCTCTCGAACATGCTGCTGCAGAAAACAATCATCCAATAAATCCACAAAAGTCTGACTAGTGTGTGAGTGACCAACCCACAAGTTCCAGTCAATATCTGGGAAGTTAAAATCCCCCATTATAAGACATTCTGATTTACTGGCCCACTCTATTTCTCTGTACAATTGTTCATTGTACTCATTCGAGTCATTAGGCCTATAACACACTCCTACTCTTATTTTTGCTTTTGCAGTGCTTATGTCACACCAAACTGACTCAACAGTGCACTGTCCATCTATATCAACTGGATGCACTTCTTTTGATTTTATGTTTTTCTTAATTAACAGCATAACACCTCCTCCCTTTCTGTCCTGTCTATCCTTTCTGTACACATTGTACTCCCCAAATTCCAGTTCTGCATTCCTTATATCTTTGTGACACCACGTCTCTGATATCCCAACAATATCCGCCTTTGATGTCTTGACCAACACTTCAAATTCATCAAATTTATTTACTATACTTCTAGCATTGGTATACATGCAAGCATACATGCTCCTATGCCTATTCCTTGTCACCCTAACACATCCCATATACCCAACTATTCCAGGATGACTGCCATCCGTCCCTGAAACCCCCAACACCCCTCGCTCCAGGTCGCTTCTTATTCTAATAGAAGTTGTGCAAGAATCACCTTCACCTCTGCCTGCGGTTACTGTTAAACTATTAGTCTTTGTATCCCCCCCAAGCTAGCAGTTTTCCGACCCACCTAACACTGCCTCGATAGCATCAGCAAATATTCTTGCACCCTTTCTATTTAAGTGTATCCCATCCCTGTAGAAGCAATCTCTCCTGTTAACAAGTACAGTCCAGGCTGAAAAAAATTCTACCCCTTGAGCCTTGCACAATCTTTCCAGGGCCGAATTGATCGACAAGGCTCTCGTCATATACTCCCTCCTATCGTGTCTGGGCAGAATTGCAGACACTTTCAAATTCAACCCTAATTCTCGGCTTTTTTTCAACAGTGACCTGTACTTGTTGAGTAATTCTGCCGGTCTCCTATTCTTAATATCATTAGTGCCAACGTGTACAACTATATCACCTTTTGTGCCCTTGAAAGATGATATCCGCTCTACAACGTCATCAACCTTTGCCCCTGGCAGACATACCCTGGTCCTGTTCCACCTATCCTTTTTACATAGCATGTTCCCCGTTTCCCTGACAATAGAGTCACCAACAACTAATAGTTCCTGTGGGACCAGCGCATTCTGCCTTGGGGGTTGCCGCTGTGTTGCGTGATGACCAAGTGCAAGCTCTGGCGTTGATGTGGGCAGCTGAGAGCTTGATGGGCCCCTCAATTTATTTCCTTCGAGGGCATCCACCCTGTCCTTCAAACTCTCATATAGGCCCATAACAACGCTGAGTTGTCGCCTGATTTCCTTACACTCCTTACATCGCGCACACACAAAGACATCCCCAATGGCAATATCATGTTCCGTTCCAGAGAGTTCGGCAAACATTTCACAAGTTACACATTTTTTTAGGCTGTGACGCGTTGGAGAATCGCCCCCCTCAGTTCTCCCCCGAGTCACAACACTCCTGCCACTTTGTGCCCGTTGCTTTGCTGCTCTAGTTCGGGGCATGGTAGTTTAAATTAGTAAAATCAATAAATTAAATGTCAGTAGTATTTGAATAGAAACTATGAAATAGAAACAGTGAAGCGTATTACTATATAATTATGCGTTAGAGCTACCTCAATTAAAAAATTTGAATTCCCTACAAAAACTTTGAATTCCCTATATACAAAAACAATGGCTACAAAAATCGAACAAAAATAACGGTTTTACCTATCGTAAGTAAAATCCACAAAAACTCTTTATCTAAATTAAAATAAAAAATAACCAGCGTAACTATAACTATATGACTACGTATTAAGTACAATATAAAACAACAATCATGTAAATAAAAGGCAAACACTTATCGTTTTTGCGGAGCCTGTAACTGTCAGCTGTAACTTTTAAATAGAGTCAGCGCCCTCTCTCCAAATCAAATTCACTGTATTCACTGGACCTTGCTCCATGTGATTACATTTTGTTCCCAAAACTGAAAAAGAAACTAAAAGGAAATCATTATGAGTCAATAGAGACAATTCAAAAGGCTGTAACCAATACTATAAAGGAGCTGACAAATAAACACTACCAGACTTGTTTTAATGACTGGAAATGCCATTGGAGATGTTGACAAGTTGCAGAATGAAGTTATTTCGAGGCTGACCATTGTTATTCCGGAGGAAGTACATTAAATATTGATTTTTGGTGTGTGTTTCCCACTTGTTTCTTTTTGGTTATAATAGAAGTTTTATTCTCATTAAAAATAAAATAAGTTTTCAGTTCAGTTTTTCAGTACTGAGTTAATGCCTTAGATAAATGTTACTATAATTTCTTAGTTTCTTTTCTCTATTTTTTTCTCTGTTATACAGAATTCATTGGTTGAATTTTTCTTAATTTTTGTAGGATTTCTTGTTGGGTGATGCATCAAAAGCACAAAAAAAATTGGGATGGAGCCCAAAAATTTCTTTTGAGGTAAGTAAAAGTTACCTAACAAAGAAAAAAAAAATTCTATTTTGTTTAGCAAGGGAACAGAAACAGTAAAATCAGTCTTAATTTGATTTTCAATGGGAATATTTGTGTATATGTACTAAATGACTGATAAAAACAAACTTTTGGTTGTTTTGAAATTAAAAATGCATTTAATTTTGTTAGAACACAACTGTACAATAGCACACCCAGTTCAGTGCATGTATAAAATAGGTTATATATTAAGTTTCAGTGGGAAACATAAATCATTAAATACTATTAAATCATAAAACATAAATCATAACACAAAGAAGTAATTTTCCCATTGTATAAAGCAGGTTGGTCCACATCAAGAATACTATATGTTCCATGTTTGTCAACCCCATTTAAGAAGAATGTAGATCAGTTAGAAAAGGTGTAGAGAAGAGCAGTTTATTGGGAAGGGTGGGGGGGATTAAAAAGAAAATAAATTTTAAATAAAAAAATATTATATAAAAATTATAAATAATAAAAACAAAAGAAAATTAAATAGAAGAATGATGGTGGAATTAATTACATGAATTAAATAAAATAGTCTATAATTCCCAGGATCTGCAAAGTTCTGTCATAGTTAATAACTTATTTGACATAATTATTGTAAATAAGCTAAGGACTTGACTGTAATTGTCTTTGAGGGTATTTAATATTTGCAATTTAAGAACTGTTTATTAAACCATCAATACTTTTGAAACCACTATGTTAAATTATATTACTTAACTTAAAATATTATTAGACAATATTTACACGTGCTCAATAAGTGAAATGCCAAGGAAAGGATATATTGACACTTTCTACATTGGCCTCTAAAACGATACAAGTTGGTTTCAAACAATAACTTGGAAAAATAATTGTATTTACACATTGAATAATTGCAAAATAGAAAAAGTTAGTTGTATCATATAATAGCCTAACAATGCTTAACATATCATTACACAATAATATCATATGCTACTTGGCTCTAAAATTGTTATCACCTGAGACACACTTGTAGTTAAAAGACAGATACATTATATTCACACGCATGTAAAGAGTGATTTTCATTGAACTGAATTGAGTTTTTTTTTAATATCTTTTGACACATTTTGAAGATATGTGATTGCACGAATTGTGCTGCTTCATGTCAAAAGTGGAATCACCAGCATGTTACATTGATGATTTTGAAAGACGAAGTACAATTTTGGAATATTTACAAGCTATTAAAATAATTAAATAAGATTACTTAAAAATAAATTTAAATTCTATGTCATTGCATTAATGGTGCATAAAGCCATTAGACATAACAATTATTTCATATATTCTATAAATAGTTCAAGAGAACTTAGTATCAGACAACATTAACTACAGAATTGCATTTTTGTTTTGAGACAACTTTAGTTTAACTTTATACAAATAACAATGTATATCATGTCACATAAATTTATTTCTCTAGTAGTTTACAAGTTAGCTTGGGCTATAAGCACATTTCTGGTACACCAAGAAAATATCAAATTACTTTTTATTGGTTAATTACAAAATGATTTTGTATTTAAATTGTCTGACACTAAACCCTCGAGTTGATATTGATGAATGTGTAGTGGATGAGATATGAATATATATTATCATTTGGAGACTAATTTTCTAGAGATATATACTGGAGGCTTGAAGTAGGTCACTTGCATCATAGGTGCTGTCTAAATCAATTAGATGACTTCTCTCTTATCAGCATATTGGAGATGTTACCCAGAAGAATGATACTGGGAAACATCCCTTGTGAAATCAGGAGGTGACTCTCCTGACTATCAATTGATAATTTAGTTACTGAAAATTTTTGCTTTGAGGAAATTTTACTGAGGAAACTTGAGGAATCATTAGAAGGTATTGATTATAATGTATTAAGGTGAAATTTTGATAGGTTTTAGGTATTCAGTGGAAACAATTGAGTGTAAGGAAATCAGGCGACAAGTCAGCGTTGTTATGGGCCTATTTCAGAGCTTGAAGGACAGGGTGGGTGTCCTCGAAGGATCTAAATTGAGGGGCCCATCAAACTCTCAGCTGCCCACATCAACGCCAGAGCTTGCACTTGGTCATCACGCAACCCAGCGGCAACCCCTAAGGCAGAATGCGCTGGTCCCACAGGAACTAGTAGTTGTTGGTGACTCTGTTGTCAGGGAAATGGGGAACATGCTTTGTAAAAAGGATAGGTGGAACAGGACCAGGGTATGTCTGCCAGGGGCAAAGGTTGACGACGTTGTAGAGCAGATATCATCTTTTAAGGGCACAAAAGGTGATATAGTTGTACACATTGGCACTAATGATATTAAGAGTAGGAGACCAGCAGAATTACTTAACAAGTACAGGTCACTGTTGAAAAAAAGCCATGAATTAGGGTTGAATTTGAAAGTGTCTGCAATTCTGCCCAGACATGATAGGAGGGAGTATATGAGGAGAGCCTTGTCGATCAATTCAGCCCTGGAAAGATTGTGCAAGGCTCAAGGGGTAGAATTTTTTTCAGCCTGGTCTGTACTTGTTAACAGGAGAGACTGCTTCTACAGGGATGGGATACACTTAAATAGAAAGGGTGCAAGAATATTTGCTGATGCTATCGAGGCAGTGTTAGGTGGGATGAAAACTGCTAGCTTGGAGGATACAAGGACTAATAGATTAACAGTAGCCACTGGCAGAGGTGAAAGTGATTCTTGCACTGCTTCTATTGGAATGAACAGAAGCCTGGAAAACAAGATGCAGGATATTTCAGAGACTGCTGGGAGTCATTGCGGTACAAGTAAACACATGGGTTGTGTTAGGTTAGCTAAGAATAGGAACAGGTGCATGTATACTTGTGTGTACACCAATGCTAGGAGTTTGGTAGATGAATTTGAGGTATTGTTCAAAGCATCAAAGGCAGATATTGTTGGGATATCAGAGACGTGGTGCCACACAGATATAAGGAATGCAGAACTGGAATTTGGGGAGTACAATGTGTACAGAAAGGATAGACAGGATAGGAAGGGAGGAGGGGTTATGCTATTAGTTAAGAAACACATAAAATCCAAGGAAGTGAAGCCAGTCGACATCGCTGGACAGTGCAGTGTCGAGTCAGTTTGGTGTGACCTAAGCATTGGAAGATCAAAATTGAGAGTAGGAGTGTGCTATAGGCCTAATGACTCTGATGAGTATAATAAGAAACTTTACAGGGAAATAGAGTGGGCCAGTAAATCAGAGAGTCTTATAATGGGGGATTTTAATTTTCCAGATATTGACTGGAATTTGTGGGTTGGTCACTCACACACTAGCAAGCCTTTTGTGGATTTATTGTATGATTGTTTTCTACATCAGCATGTTCGGGAGGCATCTAGAGGGAGTAATACTCTTGATTTGATTATCAGTAGTGATTCTTCATGCATTAAGAATCTGCAGATAAAGGAATCACTAGGTGGCAGTGATCACAGTGTGCTGAAGTGAGATTTACAAAGAGGTAACTACCATCAGGGGTGAAGGGAAGGGTTATTACTTTCGTAAAGGCGACTACGATGGTCTGACACAGTATTTAAATTCTATACAGTGGGACCAACTGATGATGTTACCAACAGCAAATTCAAAATGGGAAGCATTCAAAAAACTTATCTTGGAAGCTGCTAGGCTTTACATACCAACTAAGAAATATTGTTCAAGGTTTAGGCCTAAATGGATGGAAGCACTGCAGGATCATCTAGACAAGACTTCAGTTATAGCTCGGACACAGCATGGTTTTGTTAAGGGAAAGTCTTGCCTGACCAATTTGATTGGATACTATGATGTGGTCACAAAGGAACTGGATATAGGGAATAACTTTGATATCATATATTTGGACCTTAGAAAGGCTTTTGATACTGTTGCACATGGAAGACTGCTGAACAAATTGGAGCAGTGTTGCATTGCAGGCAAATTGCTGCTATGGATAAAGGGAAGGTTGAGTGGGAGAAGACAGAGAGAGCAGATAAAGTGGTTCCTTTATCTGCAGATTCTTATTGCATGAAGAATCACTACTGATAATCAGATCAAGAGTATTACTCCCTCTAGTTGCCTCCCAAACATGCTGATGTAGAAAACAATCATCCAATAAATCCACAAAAGCCTTGCTAGTGTGTGAGTGACCAATCCACAGATTCCAGTCAATATCTGGGAAATTAAAATCCCCCATTATAAGATTCTCTGATTTACTGGCCCACTCTATTTCCCTGTACAGTTTCTTATTATGCTCATCAGAGTCATTAGGCCTATAGCACACTCCTACTCTCAATTTTGATCTCCCAGTGCGTATGTCACACCAAACTGACTCGACACTGCACTGTCCAGCGATGTCGACTGGCTTCACTTCCTTGGATTTTATGTGTTTCTTAACTAATAGCATAACCCCTCCACCCTTCCTATCCTGTCTATCCTTTCTGTACACATTGTACTCCCCAAATTTCAGTTCTGTGTTCTTTATATCTGTGTGACACCACGTCTCTGATATCCCAACAATATCTGCCTTTGATGTTGTGAGCAATACCTCAAATTCATCAAATTTATTTACCAAACTCCTAGCATTGGTGTACATGCAAGTATACATGTTCCTATTCTTAGCTCCCCTAACACAACCCATGTGTTTACTTGTACCGCAGTGACTCCCAGCAGTCTCTGAAATATCCTGCATCTTGTTTTCCAGGCTGCTGCTTATTACAGTAGAAGCTATGTTCCAATGTTGCCCTTGTGCTGTAAAGCCTACAAACAAACAAACTCAAATAAAAAGACTTATGAATTACAAACTTCTAGTGAAAGCAAATGTAAACAGGCCAAATAAGCTAACTCTAAACATGTTATCCTCACTGATATGGCAAGATGCTGGCATCATGGTTCTCATCAGGCTTGAGTAAAGCAATTTGTTTGTTTCTTTTAAATGTTATGCCAATATTTGAAAACCAGGTTTAGCTCTTCAATTGAACATAGCTCACATCATATACTGAGGTCATTATTCCTAGATATGTTGTTGACTGTTATGAGCAAACGTTATACTAACAGTTTTTAAATCTAACACTTCCATTTTGGAAATAGATTACAAAATAAAAAACTAGACAGAAACGGAATGATTATTTTGGTGGCTTGATATTTGAAGTTTTTACTTCAAGTATTGTGGAAAGCCTAAAACAAGAGAAGATTCTGTTCTTTAGTCAGTGAGGAAGTACTTTATTGAAGCATGTGACTATGTGGTGCACAAGTTGCCGTTGAAAAATAATATTCTTATAAATGCTGAGATGGCACAAATTGTATCGATTGGCAATAAATCATTTTTAAATTCGAAATTCTTTGTGAACAGGTTTCCAGTACTTGGTGTTGTTAAAGATAAAGAAATAGATGAAGCAATAAACCTTTTGCAGTATCAGTTCTATTGGTTTCAGTATGAATCCTTTATCCCACACTCCACTTTAAAATCTCATCCTTTAACTTTAAAATCTCGTCCTTTAACTTTAAAATCTCGTCCTTTATCTAAACCTTGGTTTTCCAATATGTGTGCTAAGGCTGTTCAAGAGAAGAATGTTGCATATCGTAATTGGCTTGTTTCTAACTTTTCAGTTTCATTTTCTGCCTACACCAAAGCTCGCAACAATTGTAAAGCAGTTATTAATCAGTCCAAACTAGAGATTGAACAGGCTAAGAGTAGAAAACTTGCTTCTTGCCCTAATGGTAGCCGAGCATTCTGGTCTCTTGCCAAAGCTATTGGCTGCAACTTTCCCCCATCTCTGCTCCCACCTCTGTCCAAACTAGATGGTTCTGTTGTCACTTCAGCCAAGGATAAAGCTGACCTGCTAGCATCCCATTTTTCTTCCAGCTCATGTATTAATGATCTTGGTAAAACACCTCCCACCATTCCCAACACGCTCCATTCAATGCCTCTTGTGGTCTTCCGTCAAAAGGATATCAGAAGGATTTTGATGAATCTTGATGCTAAGAAAGCTCCAGGTCCTGATGGTATTTCTCCACTTGTTCTCAAAACCTGTGCTCCTGAACTTACTCCCATTCTTTGCTGCCTTTTTTCACTTTCTTATTCCAAAGGTGTTTTTCCTTCTGCTTGGAAATTTGCTCATATCCAGCCAGTTCCTAAAAAGGGTGACAAATCCCTCCCATCCAGTTATCGTCCCATTGCAATTACTTCTACTCTTTCTAAAGTAATGGAGAAATCAATTAACCGCCAACTCTTAAACTACCTAGAAACCTTCCGTCTGATCAACGATCGTCAGTATAGATTCTGTCAGTGTCGATCCACTGGTGATATTCTGGCTTATGTTACCCATTTATGGACTAATTCAATGGAAAGGTTCGGTGAAACACAAGTAGTTGCTCTTGACATCTCAAAGGCTTTTGATCGTGTTTGGCATAAAGGTTTTCTAAACAAGCTTCCATCTTATGGTTTGCCAACTGTTTTTAGTAATTGGTTATCCAGTTTTCTCTTTGATCACTCACTGAGGGTGATGGTAGATGGCTCTCTGTCTTCTAACTTCTCCACTAATGCCGATGTCCCCCAAGGTTCAGTTCTTTCCCCCACTCTTTTCCTCTTGTATATTAATGACCTTCTTCCATTGACTGGAAATCCTGTCCATAGTTTTGCCGATGATAGCACTTTGCATTCCACTTTCCATTTTGAGAAACCTTGTTCTGCTCAATCAGCTTCAATTTCTCGAAAATCTGCTACCAATTCTTTAAATGCCGATCTTCAGGTAATTCTCCAGTGGGGCAAAGACAGTTTAGTTGATTTCAACCCTTCTAAAACTCAGTCTTGTCTTATATCTCGCAAAAAGGATTCTTCTGCTCCTATGCTTATCTTTAGTGACAGTCCGATTTCTAGGCAAAATGATATATCTCTTTTGGGGATTACCCTGACTTCTAATCTCTCTTGGCACAAGCACATTACAAATATTGCTTCCTCTGCATCTAAAAAACTTGGTTTTCTGTTTCTCTCTCGGTGTTACTTTTCTTCCAAACAACTGCTCACTCTGTATAAATCGCAAATCTGCCCAGCCATGGAATATTGTTCTCACATCTGGGGTGGTGCCCCCAAAACCTCTCTCAGGCTTCTTGATTCCATTCAGAAGAGGGCAGTTAGGTTAATTAATGATTCATCTCTAACAGAGTCTCTCCACTTGCTTTCTCATAGACATACTGTTTCTGCTGCATGCCTCTTCTACAGATACTTCCATGGGCACTGTTCTACTGAATTGGCTTCTATAATTCCCGCTCTCTCTTTCAAAACCGTCCGAACACGTGCTGCCACCAGCCAACATCCATTTACTGTCCAACTTCAAACCCACAGAACCAACTTTTCATCTTCCTCATTTATTTAGTCAACTGCCGTTTTCTGGAACAACCTTCCTTCATACGTATTTCCTGAAAATTACAACCTACAGAAGTTCAAGTCCAATGTCAATAAATTTCTTCTTTCGTCTTCTCAACCTCCACTCCAAGCACGGTACCAAGTACTATAGGTTCTAATACCTCTCGTGTTTGGGGTTCACATAAAAAAAAAAACCTTTTGCAGTATCAGTTCTATTGGTTTCAGTATGAGAATCAATCAGACCTTATCATGAAAGAAGAACTGATGTAGGGTAGTCCTTTGGTGGAGAACTGACAGGTGCACAAGGAAGTTTGAAATATAACAAATTATCTCACATCATGCTGGGCATTTTAACAATTCCTCATAAAAGTGCTGAATGTGAGAAGATATTCAGAAACAAAAATAAACAGGAGTGTTCATTGTTATAAACTAAACTTTGGCCCAGAATTTTGGAGCAGTCATAATCAGTTAATGTCTAACAGATGATCCAAACAGAAATTGACAGACAAAAAAATCCTAGGTAAGATAAGACTTGAAAAATATACTGTGCTGGTAAATAAGCCTATGAATTTTAATATAAAATGTGTATATTGTCAGTGGAATTTAATTTATAATGCAATGTGAACTTTAGAAACCTTTTTCTGCTAAATCTCCTGATTTCCTCCTGGTTTCTGCCTGTTTTGGCCAAAAAATCTTCTGTTTTCCCTCCTGCTTAGTTACCCAATCTCTATCTTTTCAAAAGTCAAAAGTTGGCATCTATATACAAAAATAAAATAATCCAGGATTGCTGTTATCTAAATGCAGAACTTTAAATTTTCTTGTACTATTGTTTAACTGCCTTTTTTCAAAAAAAAAATCAAATTTATCAAGGTCTTTTAGAAGCAGCATATTATTGCTATTGTTGTTTGTCACCCTTCCAATCATTATAACTTTTAACAAATATTAACATTAAACTAGTTATACCTTCTTCAATGTTATTAAACAAATATCAGAAACAATAAGTGACCCAGTACTGAATCCTATAGGGCCATCACATGTAATGCAGCAGCCATTTATAACCATCCTTTTCTTCTATTGTTTTTAACCAGCCTTTTATACTGTAGTAGCTTCTCACCAATGAAATATTCCTTTGTAATCCAAATCTGGTACAGGTGGGGGAAGGAACCTTCCATTATTAGTGCTACCCTTGAAGTACCTCATGTTCTTCCCATGTGTATTATGTCTTTAAATTCCATGTGTCTGGTCGGTTTGCATTTGTGTCTTTTCCTGGACAAAAAAAAAAAAAAAAAAAAAAAACGAGTTTCTCTGTGGTGGGGGATTTACTTGTCCTCTCCTGAGACTTATTAACTCAACCACAGAGTGAAAAAAGCCTATAAAAATTCCTTGCATCATTGACAGCATTTGAACCTGGACCTTTTTTGTCCTACAGCCTATAAAAAATTTGAACCTGGACCTTTTTTTGTCCTATGTGGATGGAGAGTAATAAAAACCACTGTACTTCCTGTGAACACTCAGTAGGTGTACAGGTCACTGTAGTAGTAGTAGTACAGACCAGTCCTTCTACTGTTAGCCTTCTTCCATGCTATCATACTTCCTGTTACATTTTTAGCTCAGCCAGAATAAGCAGTCTTTGTTCTGATGCTTACTTGACACCATCAGTCCACCTTCCTGCATAGTCATGCCTTTCAAGCCACCATATTCAATTATCAGTATACAGTAAAAATATAATTATATAAGACAAAAAGTTTTATAGACCTCAGTATATAACATCAAAAAAGTGTCATATACTAAGGGGTGGTAAATGTGGTTATAAGCATACCTTCAGTTCAGAAAATAACCAGATTACTGACATATTCATCATAAGGACTTTCATCTTATGTAGGTCCTTCTGCTATTTGATATGTTTTAGCATTTGGTACTTGGTACATTAGTAGTTCATAGGGAGAACCCAACCCCTGTCATCTCTTTAACTTCAGTAAATTGCTACATCATGCACCACTCCACTGCATGGATTTAAAAATAAGTACATGCAGTTTTCATCAATTCTATTTTCTCTGGTTATCTATTGAATATTGAAGTTATCTCTAAAACATAAAAATCACTAAGGACCCAGGTAGGGTGCACATTTCCCTTGGAGAAGTGAGTTAACCATGATTGTTTGAAGAGCTATGCTCTTCTATAGTCCTCCCCTCAGGACTCAGAAGAAGACATGAAGAAGATGGATGCTACTAAAAGTTTCATACCTATTAAGAAGTATTGTTCAAGGTTTAGGCCTAAATGGTTATCTAATGAACTAATGAGACTCGTAATAGAGAAGAAAAATGCATGGGATGCATATAAATTATCAAGCGACTCAGAAGCCTATGGCAGATATAAGCTAGTCTGTAATCAGGTTACAAAGGAGGTTAGGCAGGCGAAGGCAGATTACAAGAAATCCTTGGCAAAAGATGCTAAGAAAAACAGCAAGGATTTCTTTACTTATATAAACTCTAAAAGGAAGGGGAGGAATCTGATTGGTCCACTTGACATCGATGGTTTGACTGTTGATGATCCTGCTCAGATAGCAAACAAACTGAACGAGTATTTTGCATCTACATTCACACATGAGGAATTATTAAGGTTTGAAAATGGCAGAAGGTTATCAAATTGTAGCAGGATACTTAATGATTTTGTAATAACTGAAAGCAAAGTGGAGGAGAAATTGTTGAAGTTAAACATAAGAAAAGCACCTGGGGTGGATGGGATCTATCCAGTTATATTAAAGGAGGCGGCAAAGCAACTAAGCAAACCCTTAGCCATAATTATGAGAGCATCCTTGGACTCAGGGGAGGTTCCCACGGACTGGAGAGTGCAAATGTATCCCCAATTCACAAAGGGGGATCGAAGGGTGACACGAGTAATTACAGACCAGTTAGTTTAACTTCTGTTCCGGGTAAAATAATGGAGTCACTGATTAAAGATGCATTGCAGGATCATCTAGACAAGACTGCAGCAATAATTCAGACACAGCATTGGTTTGTTAAGGGAAAGTCTTCTCTGACAAATTTGATAGGATATTATGATGTGGTTACAAAGGAACTGGATGCAAAAAATAATTTTGATATCATATATTTGGATTTCAGGAAAGCTTTTGATACTGTTGCGCATGGAAGACTATTGTACAAATTGGAGCAGAATGGTATTAAGGGTAAGTTGCTACAATGGATAAAAGGATGGTTAAGTGGGAGAAGACAGGGTGGTAATCAATGGGTGCTGCTCTTCATGGACTAATGTTATTAGTCGTGTCCCACAGGGTTCGGTGTTAGGTCCACTGTTGTTTCGTATATTTATCAATGATATTGATGAAGGTATATCAGGCTTAATGTCGAAGTTTGCAGATGATACAAAGGTTGGCAGGGTTGTTAATGACAGTAATGGCAGTGTGCTACTGCAACAGGATCTAGATAATTTGGGCAGATGGGCTAAGAAGTGGCAACTGAAGTTTAACCTTGACAAATGCAAAATACTGCATATGGGTAGAAGTAATCCCAGAGAAACGTACCAACTGTGTGGTACTACACTTAAGGTGGTAGAAAATGAAAAAGACCTGGGAGTAATTGTGCAGTCAGATATGAAGTTTTCTGAGCAATGCAGACAGGCTGCCAGGGCAGGTCATGGGGTTTTGTCAATGATATATATACAAATTTTGCTAGCAGGGAGAAGGAGGAGGAGAAGGAGGGAAGAGGAGGTGTCCCCCCTCTGTATAAGGCAGTGGTCAGGCCACGGCTTGAGTACTGTGTACAGGTCTGGAGGCCTCATTTTAGGAAGGATATAGATTTACTTGAGCGTGTACAGAGAAGGGCAACAAGATTGGTGAGGAGAATGAAGCGATCCTCTTACCAAGAGAGGCTTAAGTTCTGCAAATTGCAGTGGCTGGAGACTAGGCACCTGCGCTGTGATCTGATTGAGGTGTATAAGGCCTTGAATGGGTTGAGCACGCTGAATTCTGATGGGATCCTTCCACTTGTTCAGATTACGAACCTAAGGGAGCATAAATTCAAATTAAGAAAAGATAGATGTACGGAAATTTGCCTTTAGCCAGCGGGTGGTTAATTGCTGGAACAAACTTTCATCTGTCGTTGTGGAAGTTGATAAGTTGAATAAATTTAAGGACGAACTGGACAGGCATTTGGAGGGAATGGTGTGATTTTTTTTTTTTTTTTTTTTGGCTGATGCTGCATAAGCTCATACACTTGCTTTCTTGCATCACATGCCACTACTACTACTACTACTACTACATTCAAGACAATTAGAATTAGTCTGGCAGTGGACCTGGTTCATTTCATTAATAAGTAGTTAAGTTTGGTGCATTAGTTTCCCATGAACGTCTATTCCAAAGTTTTTTTTCTGCTTGCTCTATTTTTCATTTGATATCATTATTACTTCTTCACTTTTATATGAGTTGTTTTTATAAAATTTACCATTTACCACAGATATCCATGGGAAAGTAATGCATCTTCTAAACTTAACTACTGATTAGTGTAATGAACTGGTGTATTGCCAGCATTAATCATATCATGTGTCTCTTCCCAAAAAGAGGACCATAGATATCTTTATGGCTATCGATCATAGCAGAACTGTTCAGTGTTTTTAATTATATCTTTTGATATCATCTAGTGATGATTTGGCTAAAGAACTGTTTGCTCAACATATTTTAATTTAGTGTTATAGAAAAATAGTCGAACAATTATCACGACAGCTGCTATTTCACTAGGTGATACTGCTATCTCGTCTGCACATTGATGAGTTGAATGTCATTTTTTATGGTAATTTTAATGGGTTACCATGCTATTCTAAGCCATTTTATATTTAATTTTAAGAAATTAAGATCCCTAGCTATTACTGGCTATGCAATTAGCTGATATTTAAATAATTGTTATTTATTATTTTTTTTAATTTCATATTTCAGAAATTAGTGAAAGACATGGTAAATGCAGATATTGCCTTGATGAAGAAAAATCCTGCAGCATAGATCATTGCATTGCAGTTAGACAAGATTATTTTTTGCCATTCCATGTTCAATTTAGAGATGAATGATGCTGGTCATCTTCAAAAGAACAAAGAAAATGTGCCTTTCTAACATAATTTTATTACCTTCCATATTGGGTGTGAGAACAGAATTTGAGATAATGTATGTATTTAAGGAAATTTTGCATTTCCTTAGAACAAAGGGAACATTTCTGAGGTTTCAGTATTTTTAATTATGAGATGATTAATTATAAAAGGGTTTGGAAAATAAGAGATATGGTTATTGTTACTATTCTTTTTTAAATATTTTCCTGAATTTTAACTGCTGTTATTATAATTTTATTTCTCAAATAGGCGAATCATTTTTGGATTACACATTTAAATGAAATTAATTTAAATTTATATTTCAAAATTAAATGTTTTTCTTTATGATCATTTTCAGTTTTGTTTTACCATTATCAGATGATGATGATGGAGATTTATCTTTCAGGTTTATCCTTTACATTTGTTGGATTCTGACATCTAAATTTCAGATTAATCAATAGCAATTTATTGTATTTTGATGTTATAGAAAAACATACAACAGAAAGTTTTATAATTATTTGAGTGATGATGATGATATATTCTTAAATTAAAAACAATGAAACAATTCACTTTCTGTTATCACTTAATAACTAATATGCAGAACTCCTTATAATCTGAAATTCACTAGGAATTTTTGTGATATTTGTAACATCTGTTATCAGTAAAACTTCACTTCACTTCTGCTTCCTGTGTACTTTTTATCACTGTTACAAAGATATTTGTTTATAAGTTCTTTTGTAATTTACATTTTAGTCTTGTCTTGTCTTTGACTTATTTTGGTACCACAAATTTATTTCTGTTGCAATAAAAAGAAATATATAAGAGATCATGTTTGTGTTGTTTTTATTACTTTTACTCTTTCAAGTGAATGTCTGTCAACATAGTGCCTTTCTAGAAAGCTACTTAAACTGCTGGCAAGTTATGTTTTAAGTTCTGTTTCTCTTAATGTTACTTTAAGATAAATTTCTGTTTAGAGAAAACTATTTCGTATCAAGGAAGTGCATTTGAGATTCAGTTCCCATTGTTCTCATTGTTTTTATCAAAAATTACTGAAGGTAGAGCCAAAATATAGCTACAATGTTTAATCATTGATTTCAGTTTATGAATGTTATATTTATTTACTTTTATATATTAAGAAAGAATGCCATACAAGTTTGATTGTCTTTATCATTGTACTTATGAAAATAGCATAGGTTATGTATTTATTTTTTTTTTTGCTGTATAAAAAAAAATATTTTTCAAAGGATTTAATTATGTTGTAATGGAGACAGTTATTATAAATATAAAGAGCAAGACCAGTTCCTTTACAATTCTGTGTTCTGAAACATGCCATAATTTTCTTCATATTTATTATTTATTTTCATTTTTTTAGTGATATTAATGAATATGAATACTGGTTGCTATTCATAGGAAACAAAAAATTTCTGTCTTGAATTTATTTAAATACTTCCACCATGATTGATGACAACGATTATTTACTTTCACAAAACCACTTCATTTATGGATTTTTATCAGTCTTCTGGTTACACACAGTGCGAACAGTAGATGTCATTTATAAGCAGAAAGTCAGTAAGTGATGAATAATGACAGTAGGTCATTTCAAAACACACTGATATGAAATTTTTGTATCATTAGCTCCTGAAGTTTCTCTTTAGCCCAGTTTGATTGTGGTGTGGGGGGATGATATTGTGCATTACTTAGTCATTTGTGTCCAGCTGCTTTTTTAATGTTTTTGCCATTGTTTCCATTTGATACATTTGTATGAAATTAATTCTTTTATTACCTATTGGTTTTTTTCGCAGTCACTGTTTAAGATTTCAAGATTATTTCTGTTGGAGGGGCCAGTTTCATAACAGCATGATGCAATTTTTGAGTTGTCATTAGGGCCAAATATTATGCTCCTATGTTTATTTAAATAAATAACTCTTTATTGTATACATGAATGTATGATACAATCCCATTACAGCTAAAAGCCAGGGGTTCACATTAGAAAAAAAGTTAAGGGGAGAACATAAAATGACATGAAGAAATACGAAGTAAACAACAATACAAAATACAAAGCTAAACTAAAATTAATGTGGATCCTTAGTCTCAAATCTCACAGAGGCTCATGTAGAGTTCTTATAGGGTATCCCTTCATAATGATTCAGCACGCAACAAGTAGTACACAGCAAAAAAGTTTTTAGGATTCATTGTTCCTCTTCCCTGTGATGGGAACCAGACAGCATGGAATTGATGGGAACCAGATAGCATGGAATCAAGGTTTGTATCAGGAGAATTTCCTTGAATGAGTAACAGCACACCCACAGACATGTGGTAAAAGCTATGGCCAGACATCACGGAAAGACTGGTGGAACAGTAACTTTTAAATGAGGTTGATGGTGGGACTGCTCAGAAGCATATTTTTTCTGTACCTTTTGTCGACAGCAGATTTATGAAGGTCATCATCTAGCAGTTGTATGAATTCCACCAATTGTATGGGCAGAAACCTATCTGATAGTCTCACCTTGTTGGGGATAGTCACCAAGGTAGGATTGGATCTAAGATGTGGGATAGGGATTCTCCAACTACAATGGTCCCAGAAGTTGGGTTTGGAAATACCTGTCATCATCATCATTACAGAGAAAACCAGTCTCCTCTCAAGAATAGCTGCTAGAAGGCATTTGATGCTAAAGGCCTATGCTATTTGGATGTCGTGAGTGCTGGTGGTAGCCAAAATTTCCAAGTTGCCTATTTCAACAGCTAATGTTATCTAGCGTAAATGCAACCTGGTCTTGGCGCATTATAGTCAAAGCTGCTAATGCGCCAATAAAATCTAAATCACTAGCGTAAATGCACTTAAGGTGGGATGGAGCGGTGTATTTTGAGACCTCTGTGGCATGTAGAATTGATGAATAAACATGAGCGATGATATATCTGCAACCAAGTAGTCTTGAAAATGAATTAGTTGCTGCTTCAGCATCCAGCAAAGCCTGCAAAATTTAGTTTGGAGGTGATACTCTAGTTATTCATTTTCTTTCTGAACTGACTGACTGGCTTTTGTAAGAGTATTGCCAATTTTTCTGAAAGTATTTTTTTTTTTTTTTTTTACTGGTTTCAAGCTTATGCTAGCAAACTGGAAGAACTAGCTCACTTATGTGGCCTACTTATTCCAGTTTGATTGCTAAGATTTTTTATGTATATGATTGTAAGTTGGCTTAGGGTTGCATTTCTAAAAATGAATCTGCACAGGTACTTAGCAGTATTAATATAGCCTTTAGTGCAAAGAAGCCACAAGGACAGAGATTTTGCTACACCAGGAAATTAAAAAAAAAAGTAGATAAGAAAAAAATTATGTACTTCCTCATGAAGGTAATTTCTTTAAAATCTTTAAATTTCTTCAAACTGTCAGCCTCAACTACCTGCAGAGACAACTTGTTCCAGTAGTCAACAACTTGCTGGCTAAAAGAAAACTTCCTACAACCTAGTCTAAACCTCTTCTCCTGTAATTTAAATTTGTAGCCCCTTATTCTGGAATTCTTTATAACAGTGAAAATTATGCCTTCATTCATTTTATTAACCCCTCTGACAGCCTTATAAACCTCAATCAGGTCCCCATCTAAGGTGCCTGATTGCCAAACTCTGTAGTCCACATAATCAGTCATTCCTCATACGATCACTCTTTTGTCAGTTGCACCATGCAAGTTGCCCTTCTTTTGACCCTTTCAAGAAGCTAAATGTCTTTTTGAGGTCTCCATATATGGACACAGTATTCCAAATGTGGTATTATAATTGCCTTATACAGTGGAATTATGACCTCCCTGTATCTTCAAGATAATGTTCAATAAATCATCAAGAGTAGTAGATACCATGGGCTTTCCTAGCTGCCTGTTTACACTGCTCAGAAAACTCAAATGTCTGCCTATTTCATAACTCCCAGATCCCTCCCTTTCTCTACAGTTTTTAATTCAACCCCACCAAGTGTATAATTTATTTTGGAGTGGCTATTCTCCAAGTGTAAGACCTTGTATTCAGCAGTTCCACAAATTATCTTTGAAATTTAAATTTAAAAAAATTTTAATTATATTAAAAAAAACACAAAGGTTTGTAAATATAAATTTATATGAAATAAATTATTAAAATTAGATTTGTAAAGAACATTATTCCTCTTTTCAACCAAATTATACAACCAAATAATTAGTTATGAACCACTGCAGTACTGATTGCATTAGGCTTACTCTTGAACCAAAATGCCTCCAGTTTACATGATTTTAGTCAATAATAGCTTGAGATGTTAGTTCACCTTATAAGTTGTATAACCAAGGGAATCTTACTTTAAGTTCTTGGATTCCTTCTACATGCTGAGGCTGGGGCTCAACATAGGCAACTTGCTCTGCCCATTGCTGCCTGAGGCTTTCATGTTTACACTGATTAATAGATTCTTGGGGCATCTGCCCCTGAACCCTGAATATTGGTGCTATCTGCATCATACATCTGAATTGGTGAGCACCAACAAGTTCATTCTTTAATAACTTCAACCACAACAAAAAGAGATTCAAGATGAAGGTAAAATATATTACCATTCCTTGGCATTCTGTTTTCCAGACTACTTGTTTTTTTTTTTAACAAATCAGTCATATGATGTCTGACCAATACCACTCCCCCACACACAATGTTTTTATTTTTTTTATTTGAGAATCAGATCAAGTCCTCCCATGTACCTTTCCCAACTAATTTTCAAAATTGTGTTGCAGTATTTATTTATTATTTATTTTTTTTTTGTTTCAATTTATTATGAGAGATGCCATGTGAGTGGTCATGTACATGTTTCTTGTACTCCAATCCAGTCTCACTCATGTGGTGTTAGTGAGATAACAGTGAAAGTGTTATAAGAAACTCTCACTGCATAAACTAATAACAATTTTTGGATGATTTGGCCATAACTTTAATTACAAGCTTAATTAGTTGCATCTGAGGTGTTCCTGCCCATAGTTTCCTGTTAAATTAGTGTTCAAGCTCTGATTTGGTTTGGCTGTCTGCTGTGTGCTGATTGGACATGGCTTGAAGTTGAGGTTGCTACAGCAGGGTTTAATGACTTCAGACCTATGCTTTTGTGGGGAGTCAGAGACTGGCCTTCACATTATGGTGAGCTGTCCCAACTACCTGGATCTCCAAGTGAAGTTGGAGGGAGGTATGTTTGCTCTTTCTCCCACTTCACATTAGTGGAGCTCTGTTTAGAAAAGGTACTGTTCAGCAGATTTGGCTAGTACATTAAAGGCGTATTTGTACATCAAAATCAGTGTTGAATCCAGAGCGTTTGTGCCAGGGGGACAACGTGAACTTCGGGGGGTACATGTAGTATATTTTTTATTATTATTTAATAAGAGAATATGAGAAAACAAAATACGAATCAAAAGCAAATATTTATTATTTAAAATCTAAATGCTAATAGTCAGTTCACAAAAAAACCACATTACTGACAATAATCACAGTTTAATAATATGAAAATCAATTAAAATTTGCAAAAAAAAAAATTATACAAATTATAATCAAACATTCAAGTACTGTATTGTAATAATCATTCTTCTTTGCTTTTTTCTTTGCATGTGTATCAATCACTTCTTTTATTAATTTTTCTGATAACTCATTTGGGCCCTCTAAGCTTATCTACATGCAATCTTTCAATATTACAGTACAGATGAATATATAATAAAAAGGATATAAAATGTATTGTTTATAGGCTGCAACCAAACTGTCTTGTTTGTGGTATACAAAGGAAGAATTAACCACAAGTAGACCCTTGCTGTGAAAAAAACAAAGGGAATGTGAAAACCATAAAACGAAACTGCTGATGATTGAATTAGTGGCTGCAGACTTCCCTGAAAGCTGTGGGACACTTTATAATTACAATTACAGTAGCATCTGTCAAGAACCAATTCAGGCGCACCTATTTGCCACCTGCATTCTTGTTTGTGATATACAAACAAATTAGTCACAAGTAGACCGTTTGGGTAAAACGCTATCAAGAGATGATTCATGTGAAAATAAAGGGAACCTGAAAACCATAAAACGAAAATGTGGACACTTGAAATAGTGGCTTTTAGTTACTTGTTCAGTCAGAAATAGTTCCCATTTAATTATTTGGAAATTTTCATGTCTTTTGAATTTTACTGATTTATTTTTGCTGCCACCTAACAAATACCACATTAGTTGATGTGATTTTTCTTGTTATGTTTATTTGACATAAATTTATTGAATTGTGTTTTATAAAATAAAAATTACTATTTTTCACTTGGGGGGGGTTTATTCCACTGGGGATGAAACTCACCCGCCTGGATTCAGCACTGGTCGAAATAGTCTTATATGCTAGATAGGGCAACTACCTCCTCATGGTAGGGTGGAGACACTGTCCTTTGATCAGGCTAAATGGTCATTCTATCTATATATTGTCATTTTAAATTGATTTGCTGTATTTGGTATAACACTACTAACATACTAAGCTTGAAATGGTTAAGATACACTAACAGCTGAGATTAATTGCATATGGGCATGAGCCCAAAAGCTGGGATAAGGGCTAACACAAATGAACAACTGTTCAGTTAGTGTAACTGCCATACTTTGAGGAACTTATAGTTATTTGGTAACTCAGTGCTTACCAGCTAAGAAAAAACAAATACTGAAGAAATTTCCTGTATTGAAGAATGTAACGAACTACTTCCTGCATAATTATCTCTCTCAGAAAAGATATGAACACAAAGTGGATGTCAGAGTTGCCAAAAGCAAATACCATAAATTTGTATCATACTCTAGTCACTCACTTACCAGGTGTTTAGGGCTAAACAAAAAGAAAAAAAAAATAAGGGTGCATTTAGAACATTGGAGCAGTTGCTTCACTGATAATATTCTGAAAATTATTGTTGACTGCACAAATTAGTAAATATTCATTACAGAGATTGCAGGAATAGTGAAAAATAGCAACAAGAGAAAGGTGAAAATGGCAGTCAAGTTTGTACATTTCAGGATACGTTTGAAAACTGCAGAATTGTTCAGTATCAGCAAATATGCTATGCACCATTAATGAGACAGAGAACTGACAATATATCACCCAGCAAATCTGGGACATATGGATTTTAAAACTTATGCATTGGCAGAGATAAAAATATTTTATGCCACTGATCTGAAAATATATGCAGGGAAGCAACCAGATGGTCCTTCCCAAATTAATAAGTGTCCTGCAGCAACAACAGCTGCATTTGCTTTACTGGATGTGATCTTGCAACTGATTTAGTGTATAATTAGACTGTCAAATGTTGGCCCAATTAGAAAGAATAGAAAACAGATACCATTTGTTTTCCTGTCCATCAGACATATTTTCTTTTCATTGCACGTTGGTTTCTTACATCCAAAAACATGGTGAGAGTTTTTATTTTAACCAAAATTTTAAAAGAATTGTTCTTTTTTAGCATTAGTAGAAGCATATCATGCAAGAAAGCAAGCTTTTACAGCATCATCCAAAAAAAAAAAAAAAAAAAACCCATTTCACCCATCCATTCATTCCAAATGCTTGTCTAGTTCTGCCTTGAATTTATTTAAGTTATAAACTTTCACAACAACAACAGATGGAAGTTTGTTCCAGCAATCAAATGCCTGCTGGCTAAAGGCAAATTTCCACACATTATTCGACAACTGTCTTTCCTCAATTTCGGTTTATGCCTCCTCAGGTTTGTAATCTGAGCAAGAGGAAGAATCCTATCAGCATTGAGCCTGCTCAGTTCATTCAAGGCCTTATACACCTCAATCAGATTGTCTTGTAAGCCTTTCTTTGTAAGAACACCCCTTTGTTCCCCTCACCAGTCTTGTTGCCCTTCTCTGTACTCATTCTAGCAATTACACATCCTTCCTAAAATGAGGCTTCCAGACCTGTACTAAGTACTCAAGGGGTGGCCTAACCATTGCCTTATACAAGGAATAATCACCTCCTTATTGCTGCTTGCAAAAATCCTGTATATGATTGACAGAATGAAATTAATTATGTTTGTTTCCAATTTGGAAATATGTACACATGGAGGCAAATGTTTAGATATATTTTTCTTACCATTTATTCAGTAACAACTGTCTTTGCAATATCACCATCACAAAAGATCACAAGAACTCTATTCATTTCGGGGATTGAAATGGATTGAGCACAGTAGAATACCATACCTGTTTATTGCATGCATCAGTAACGTTACATATATACTTGATTATTAGAAATCAGCTGAATATATTAATGAGCAATTCAGTTTCGCAAAATTTTCCATTCAACTCATGCATCAGGCCAAAAAAGGCTGAAAACTATTAAAAAAAAAAATTGTTTATACTCTTGCACATCCACATAGGTCAGAAATGTTTACTTATCATTATACTATATTTAACTCTCACATGGCTGAAACCATAGTCATCTCAAATGTATATAACTGTTTCACTCCCGTGTAATGTTAGCCATAGAATGACAAAGTATTAAAAATTGTTTTCTCCTTTTTTAATTACTGCCATAAGATGTCATATAATGCTTTTCATTGATTATGCAAGGGTGCATTAAAAGCTTTAGTGAAGTTGATATATTTTTTTAATGTTTTTATTGTTCCTAAACTCTCCTTTTTTCTTTCACATATTAACCTACAGTATTTGAATATACTCCACTTTTGACAATGAAAAACCAGAATGGGTGAAAGGAGAATGGACAATGAATGCTGGAAGGGGAAGGAATAAATAGATAACAGAATGGAAGACCATTCTTCAAAAGCAATGTAAAATGTTAATGAATATTGATTACTGATGCATAATCTGAAAATTATGTGCATCTGCTTGTAATTAAAACTATGAGTATTGCTTATATGAAACTGGCAAGGCATTTTTAGCAGGCTCAGATGGTTACATGTACAGGTGACCCCCGCTTAACGCTGATAATTCGTTCTGGAAAAATCCGCGCTAAGCGAGCGCCACATTCCCATAAGGTAACGTATGTATTTGTAAGTTGCGGTCGGTACCATAGGATATTTCCTAATCAATAATAAACGGTAGTGAAAAGATGCACAAATGTCGGTCAAAATATTTAATATTCAAATATTTGTACATATAAAATATTCTGCATTACATACGTATATAATTATGTGGTAACTACTTACGTATCAAAAACTTAAAATTCCAATTAAAATCATGAATTGAATTGAATTGATCTAAATTGATTTAATTTAATTGATGAATGTAATCATGAAAAATGTGTCGATTTTGGGTTGGTCCTCTTCTAAATAAACTAAAAGGAGTATTAATTTTAAATCCCCCGCAGCGTTACCACCCAACAGTAAAGTCACCGATCCTTGACCGCTTTGAAACCTGGCATGTTTTTTTTTTTTTTTTTTTTTGTTCTTTCAATATGAAACTTCTTTTAGACATTCGTTTCCACAAAAGTCCTGCTTCATCTATGTTAAAAACTTGTTGAGAAGTATAAATCACAATACCCCTCTTCAATAATTTTAACAAGTTCTTTTTTGAAAGTTTCAGCTCCTTGATCTACACTTGCGGCTTCTCTCTCGATTTTAAATCTATTCAACCAGCCAGCCCTTACCAGTTTTAAATGGTTCCACATTTTTTTTTTTTTTTTAGGTGAGTTTTCTTCAGATCATCATATTGGCTAATCTCTCTCTCTCTTTTATAATATTTAACTTAACTGAATTCTGCATTGGATATTATCTTCAATAAAATTAGTTAATGTCTTTCCATTTCAATCCTAATAGTTGGCTTAGCCCTAATTGCCTACAGTGGAACAGCTATCTTTCCCGCTGCTAAAATTAATTCTTTATTTTTTTATAATTGTTCTTACAGTTAAACTTGCAAATCCTAAATTATGGCACACATCCGCTTGCCTTTGACCGGAATCGATTCGCTTCAAAATGTCTAATTTAATTTTCAAATTCAGTCTTTTTCTTACATTTATAGTCTTCGTACTGCGCCCAGACGTTGTTGCTCTTTCATTCTTATCGGCCATTTTCAAGCTATCGACTCCATCAAATGAAATGATTTCGTTAAATATGCCAAAAATGCAATATGTAAAAGAGCGTTATAGTGATCTGTGACAGCGTTATAGTCAGATACGGTTATAATATAAGAACAGCGTAAAGCGAACCGCGTTATAACGGGGCCTGCTGTATAGGGATAGTGTTATTGGTTATATGTATAGGGTGGCCACTGAAAGACAAGGGTTTGAAAAAGTCATAACTTGTTCATTTTTAATCTTTTTTATTTTCTTTTTTTGCAGGTTATAGAGCATCCCTTGGGGATTAAAATGTGGCCACTGAAAGACTGACCACCCTTTCAGAATCTTCTGAAGCTATGTTCTGGCGATGCCTAGTTGAGCAGAGCGACGACAGGTAGAGGCAGATGGATCCTCAAGGGCACTCTGCCATACAGCTTCCACCGCTGTGTCAGTCCGCTTAGAACCTCTTCCTGGAAGATCGCCGACTGATCCAGCTCTTTCAAACCGGGCGATTAGGTTATGTTATCATGTTATCGCTAGGAGGACTTTAAAATGTTGCCGGTATTTTCTCTGAGTTGCAATAATTGATCTTTCACTGGAATAGAAAAAGCCAACGAGTTTTACTCGTTGCTGGATGTCATACGTAGCCATTTTAATCTCCAAGGGATGCTCTATAATCTGTAAAAAAAAGAAAATAAAAAAGATTAAAAATGAACAAGTTATGACTTTTTCAAACCCTTCAGTTTTTCAGTGGCCACCCTGTATAATCTTTAAAATGTCTTCACTGAAGTGAATTATAATATTTTTTTGTTAATGAGTTTTAGAATTCTAGTTTTCCATTTTCTATGTTTGATGAAGTGATTAAAAATGGGCTTCCTTGCATTTTATAAACAAAATAGTCTTTTTGGAGAAAATAAAGTGTTTTTTATGCTGTTAGTGTTAATTCTGTATTTTCATTTGTTTTATTTTATTCTGCTAAGACCTCTATAACAGCCTCATTCATCTCTTGGTAAACAAGTCAGTGAACAACTATTCATAAATCATTTAAATTTCTTGTACACATTGTTCCAAAGTATTCCTAAGTGGATGTCAGATGAACTAATGAGACATATGGCAGAGAAGAAAAATGCATGGGATACATACAAATTAACACGTGACACAGAAGCCTATGATAGATACAAGTTGATCTGTAACCAAGTTACAAAGGAGGTTAGGCAGGCGAAGGCAGATTACGAGAAATCTTTGGCAAGGGATGCAAAGAAAAACAGCAAAGAGTTCTTTACTTATGTAAACTCTAGAAGGAAGGGGATGAATCAGATTGGTCCACTTGATATTGATGGGTCAACTGTTGATGATCCTGCTCAGGTAGCTAACAAACTAAATGAATAATTTGCATCGACATTCACACATGAGGAGTTAGTCAGCGAGGGGAATGCCAGAGGTGTATTCAACTCTGGCAGTAAGCTAGAGAATCTTGTAATAACTGAGAGTAAAGTGGAGGAGAAATTGTTGAAGATAAATACAAGAAAGGCACCTGGGGTGGATGGGACCTATCCAGTTATATTAAAGGAAGCAGCAAAGGAAGTAAGCAAACCCTTAGCCATAATTATGAGAGCTTCCTTGGACTCAGGGGAAGTACCCATGGACTGGAGATGTGCAAATGTGACCCCAATTCACAAAGGAGGATCAAAGGGCGACACAAGTAATTATAGACCTGTTAGTTTAACTTCTGTTCCTGGAAATTTAATGGAGGCACTGGTTAAAGAAGCACTGCAGGATCATCTAGACAAGACTTCAGTTATAGCTCAGACACAGCATGGTTTTGTTAAGGGGAAGTCTTGCCTGACCAATTTGATTGGATACTATGATGCAGTCACAAAAGAACTGGATGCAGGGAATAACTTTGATATTATATACTTGGATCTTAGAAAGGCTTTTGATACTGTTGCACATGGAAGACTGCTGCACAAATTGGAGCAGTGTGGCATTGGAGGCAAATTGCTGCTATGGATAAAGGGGTAGTTGGGGGGGGGAGAAGACAGAGAGTGGTAATCAATGGACACTGCTCATCGTGGACTAATATTATTAGTGGAGTCCCTCAGGGTTCAGTATTGGGTCCATTATTGTTTTCTGTATTTATAAATGATATTGATGATGAAATATCAAGCTTAATGTCCAAGTTTGCAGACGATACGAAGGTTGGCAGGGTTGTCAAGGACACTACTGACACTATGCTACTGCAACAGGATCTGGAAAGGTTGAGCAGGTGGGCTGAGACGTGGCAAATGAAGTTTAACATTGACAAATGTAAAGTACTACATATGGGAAACAGCAACCCCAGAGCAACGTATCAACTCTGTGGTACTACACTGACAGTAGTAGAGAATGAAAGGGACCTGGGGGTGGTTTTGCAGGCAGATATGAAGTTTTCTGAGCAGTGCAGACGGGCTGCAAGAGTAGCTCATGGTGTATTGTCGATGATATATAGGAATTTTTCTAGCAGGGATAAGGAGGTGATTGTTCCCTTGTATAAGGCAATGGTCAGACCGCACCTAGAGTGCTGTATACAGGTCTGGAGGCCTCATTTCAAGAAGGATGTAGAGATGCTGGAACGAGTACAGAGGAGGGCAACAAGATTAGTGAATGGAACAAAGGGGTGCTCTTACGAAGAAAGGCTTACGTTTTGCAAATTACAATGTCTGGAGACTAGGCACCAGCGAGGTGATCTGATAGAGGTGTATAAAGCCTTGAATGGTTTGAGCATGCTCAATGCTGATGGGATTCTTCATCTTGCTCAGAATAATCACCTGAGAGGGCATAAATTCAAATTGAGGAAAGACAGATGTAGGATAGACGTGAGGAAATTTGCCTTTAGCCAGCGGGTGGTTGGTTGGTGGAATAGACTTCCATCCCTTGTCGTGGAAGTTGATAGCCTAAATAAATGAGGGGTGAAGTGGAAGTGGTTATTTTTTATTTATTTATTTTTTTTTAAATTTTTTTTTTGTTTTTTGGCTGATGCTGCATAAGCTTGCTTTCTTGCATCAAATGCCTCTACTAATGCTAATGCTAATGCTAACGCTGTCAAACCTCTAATGCAGAAATGAAGCTAAACTAACTACAGAAGTTCCTACTTACTTTCCCGATAACAAGGAACAGAGTCATCCTGATTTTTTTTTTTTTTTTTTTCTGGTCTGTGGGATTGTTTTGTCTTCCATTGCATTGATTGTCTTTTAATTTATGGGTCATGCAGAAAAGCCAACCAATTCATCGCAAGTAATTATAGTACTCAGAAAGTTTGGTTCTTAAGTTTTTCCCCCACAAACTTCACAAACTTGAAATCTTCTCATTCTTTGATCTTAATTGAAAATCTTTGGCATTATCTTATCACACACTTTTCTTATGCCTAAATTTTCAGTTAAAATTTGTCGAAAAATTTTTTTGGCCATATTTAATTTTGATGCAACCATTCTTATGCTTAAAAGACAATCACTTCTAATCAATGCCCTTATCCGGTGCACATTTTTATCAATTTTCATGGATACCAGATGGCCTGGTTGTTCATCAGCTTCCACATTCTCTCTTCCTTCTAAAAATCTTTTTTGCCATTCACACACAGGAGCTCTTGGCGTAGTATCTTCCCCATAATCTTAACAACTCATAACTTTCAGCTGGCGTTTTCTTTAATTTTGTTAAAAATCGGTGGTTGATTTGTTGTTCGATTCTTTTGTCCATCATTTTTCAGGCAAACTGCAAAAACACAAGGTAATGAAAACCTGTCTCACTGCAGAGTAAATAAGCGCGTTGGAATTTGACTTGGAAGACAACTAGGGAAATGCTATTGGTCAACTGCTGTGCCTTTGTTTCACAATTGGTATGTGTAGTGGCTGCATGCCCTGGCTTGTCTCTGCCAGGCGACCCTGCCAGAGACCAGCCAGAGTATAACGGGCAGCCTGGCTCATCTCCCAGTGGTGGTGACGGGCAATGTAGGATCCCACTAGGGGCCCTGCGGCCAAGCAGCCAGAGACACAACAACGACAACAGAACAAAACACAGTACTTCATAAACCAGACATTACACTTTTTTCTGGCCTTTGCAGTTGTTCTGCATTCCATCACAGAGTACATATGGCGCAGATGTGGGAAACCACCGGTGGCGCCTGACCCAAAATACTATGCCACTATGCATGCCCAGTCTCGTTATTTAATAGCCACACTTCATATAAATCCGCTCGCCTGCCTGGCATAGTGCAACCGAAGATAGAAGAGGAACAAATAATGGCCAGCTCTTGGAAAACTTCCTTGCGGGGTCACCCCTAGCCATACTCAACCAGCCGCACCAACTCCCCACCTTTTGCAATACACTGTGGGAAGCAACAATTGATATCTCACTTGCGTCCACCAACACGGCCGCCCACGTCTCTGACTGGAGGGTAGAAAACTCCTGGACAACCTCCGATCACCGTGTCATCACGCTGAAAATCTCTAGGACACTAACCAGAACTCCGATCCCAAGACAACTGGACAACCGATATGCAATAAACAAAGCAGACTGGAATCTGTTTGCTGAGAAGCTCCTCACAGCAGTAAATGCTGGAGAGCAGGACCTGGTGCTGGAAGAGGATCCGGACCTCCTTCAACGAAAGATTACGGAACTCATCACCAAAGTCAGCAAGATAGCAATTAAGAAGAAAATTCCATCCCCAGGGGCAGTGCCTTGGTGGAATCGGGATCTGCAGTCACTGCGGAAGGAGGTCATCATGCGCAGGAAAGAATTTCAAAGAGCCCTGCGCTCTTGGCCAGAAGCTGAAGTAGAAGTCATGAGACAGCGCTACAAGGCTGCCAGAAACTTGTATACGGACTCGATCAGAAGAAGCAAACGAAACTCCTGGGAGCAACTCGTCTCCAACATGGGAAACACAGATCCCTGGGGGGTGGTATATAAAGTTACCACCAACAAACTCCCCAGGGGGGAAATCCTTACTACTACCAGAACACCGCAGGGACTGCTTACAACATCGTGAGAGCAGTCGATTGAAAACATCCTCAACTCGATCTTCAAGGAGCAGGTTTACCCGCAGTCCCAAGCACAATGCAAGCTTTGTAAAGAAAACGATGACTACGCCACTGACAACCAGGAACAGCCGTTCACTCAGGAAGAGCTTCAGAGCGCTGCTGCGCAGATAAAAACTAGAAAATGCCCGGGCAAGGATATGCTTGAACCGGAAATCATTAAGCGTGTTGTGGATTTAACACCAGGACTCCTACTTCGACTCTATAACTGTTGTCTGAAACAGGGGTACTTCCCCAAGGACTGGAAAATTGCCAATACAAAATTAATCCTAAAAAATCCTAACAGAAACCCAACTCTTTCGACCTCCTATCGGCCCATTGCTTTGCTGTCGGTCTTGAGCAAGCTCTATGAAAAACTTTTATACAAGCGGATTCAACAGTATTACTCCATAGCAAACCTAGAGGCAGCAAACCAATATGGCTTCAGGCCGGGACTGTCAACAATCGAAGCCATCAGGAACCTTATAAATACTGCCAATTATTGCCAAAGTAAATATTTCCTGGTGATCGCTGTGGATTTTGCTAGGGCGTTTGACTCTCTCTGGTGGCCAAGCGTCCTTGGCAGACTCCGCAAAGCGCATACGCCCATAAACCTTTACAATACTATCAAAGCTTACCTGTCCCAAAGAAGAATTGAAGTCATAGCGCCCTTCCAAAGGATAACAAGAAATATCCATAGAGGATGCCCGCAGGGGTCCGTTCTTGGCCCCCTGCTTTGGAATATAGTCTTCGACGACTTCCTTGACACCAACTTGGGAGAAGTAAAGTGTCAAGCCTTCGCAGATGACCTTGCACTGATGGTGGCTGCAGACTTCAGGGCCCAACTGGAGATACAGGCAAACCATGCCCTAGAGATCCTACAACAATGGGCGGAAGAAAACTTCCTACAAATTGAACCGACAAAAACAACGTCGATTCTTCTCAATGGATCATTAAATATCAGAAGACCCCCGCAAATTAAAATAAAAGGAAAAACGATAAAGTTTACCACCCAAATGAAATATCTAGGTGTCATCCTTGACAACAATCTCTCCTTCCAACCTCATCTCAAGCAACTAAGAATAAAAATTAGAAACTACTCTGCACTGGTAGCCCATGTTACAAGGCGTGACTGGGGCCTGAAAAAGCGAACACTCTCTCTCTACTATAAGGCTACATTTATACCAGCAATCTCATATGCTGCTCCAATCTGGTTCCACAAGACAGCCATGGCCGTAAATAAAAGAATTCTTGATTCAATCCAGAGATCAATCCTTCTAACAATAACCCGCGCATGCAGGACTGTCAGTACGCATGCGCTCCAGGTGCTGGCGGGGGTTCTCCCGCTGGACCTGGAGATTGTCAGGTGTGGCCTGTCATACTACCTATCTAAAGGGATGCCCGTCACATTCATCGGGTACACCATCGAACTTACAAATGACAGAAAGACAGAAAAAACCCGATTATTAGGGCATCTAAAGCAAGAATGGCAAACCCGCTGAACAAACAGCACCAAAGGAGAAGTGACAAGGAAATTTCTTCCGGACATACACAAAGTGTACCCTAAATCACCGCCTTGGCTCCACCCAGGACTGCACTCCACTTACCTCCTGACGGGTCACGGACCTTTCAATGAAAAACTTGCAGCCTTTCGGCTTGTGGAGGACCCACATTGTCCATGTGGGGAACGCGAGAGCTGGCAACATTTGATGCACCAATGTCCACTGTAGGACGACCTGCGTGAAATCCTAATCACCAGACTAACTTACTTACCTCAGGACCAGGAACACCATCTCCTGGACAGCTTCGATGAATATAGTGCGCTCGCCAAATTTGCACAAGACTTATTTGCAAGAAGGAGAACACAAATTGCAATCAATAATGCATGCCATTAGCCCAGGGCTCCCTGCACATGAGCATCCAAACTGAACCAGACTATGGCCGTTATGGTGGGACCTCACTCTCCCTGTCTCCTAGGATTGAACATCCATTGCAAATGATAGACGATCCGACACCATATATGCGGACTCCTACTAGACAATGATCTCTCTCTGGACGGTACTCTTTCTCCCATGTGCGACGCAATGACTGGACCACATGACCACAGCAGCTCTGCTGCAGCACACCGCCTGGCGTTCTGAACTGGGCACCTTTGCCCAGTTCACTTTTAAAACCCCATCCCTAGGCAGGGAAGGGGAAGAGATAGGCCTCTGTCTCATCCCCTCCCCTGTCCCCCCTTTCCTCCCTGGTGGGGCTTGCTCCACTGACACTCCTGGGATCGCCTTCTCTTTCGTTCCCATACTTCTACCTGTTCCCCCCAATCTTCAGTCTTCCCCCACTCTACCTTTACCGACCGTGAATGTCCCACTGCATGCTGCTAAATTTCAATGTAAAAAATTAACCTAACCTTCATTTAAAACCTATCTCGACCTTACGTAAACCTCTAGCGTCTACCCCATTTTTTTTTTTTTTTTTTTTTTTTTACATAGGTCCTAGCCACTGAAATCTCAGGAAATTAGGTGGCAGGGCCTGCCAGAGTAAATAATTGTAAAACTGGTGTACCTGGTCTGCCTCCACGGGGCCAAGTGTGGGCAACGTTGGGCCTCAGTAGGGGTCCAGCGGCTAAATGACCAGATGAACAACGGTACACGACAGTACACATGTACAATATCCACACACTTTTAAATCTCTGGGCTCAACAGTGTTCTGTTTCACATGACAATGTATACTACGCGGAGATGGGGGAAAACCCCTGGTGCCGTTTGACACGAATACACTTTACACTTTACACTTTACTTCATATAAATCCAAAGCAGGCAAAGCATAACATTGTTGGTTGCCCCAAATTTTGCATGCCTATACCGGAATGCATAGTGATCAAGAGAAGTTGGTCTCTTTCCTGCTGTGGTAGCCACAGGTCAACGTTAGAGGGAGGGATAGTCATGGTAATTGTAATTAGCTCAGATACAGAGAGGAGCCAACAAACCATCATGACTGCTTCTTTTGTATGGTGGATATATCAAAGTTTAAAAAGCTGTGGATCAAAACTGTAATGCACTCCAACATATCATCCTCTGTTGCTACACTGCCACATGAATACCTGTCAATTCTCAATCCAGCTTTCATAGAAGGGTTTTCAGAACTAGATGCAGAATCTGGTGAATAGGGTAACTGGGATTACACCATAAAAGTCTCTCCAAGTAGAGTGCCATATTTTTATTCAGCAAAAATTGAAATATCCAGTGCAGAGTTCCTGACATCTATGTTTAAAAGACTGGAATCTATGGGATCACAACTGCAAGACTTCCATATACAGAGAAAGACATGTTACTTTTGCAGAATCCTCGTAGTATAGTTTTGATTTGATTGGTCTTTATATTGAAATTGGTAATAATCATAATCCGGAAAAGTGGGGGTTTTTTTTCATAAAATGTTTAAGTAAAACTTTGAAAGCTGCTTTGTTTCGTAGTGGGAATATACATCTATCAGTTCTTGTTGTGTACTCTGTTCATGTGAAGTACATATCAGAGGAAATAAAGCGTGACCAGCACAAATGGGATATCTGTGAGAACTTTAGGATGCTGGGTTTCAGTAAGTTTCTTTGCTTCCTTTGGCTCCAGGATAGCGGGGCAGTAGATCATCACTATAGTCTCAGAGAATGGCCTGCCAGAATTGAGTTGCAACCTGACACACGCGATGTAGCAAAAAATCCCTTGGTTTGAAGAAACGAAGGGCTTGCATTTTCCATATAATTCCAGCACTGGTCAAACAATTTGTTCAAGCATTAGATCCTCAAGGTGTATATGGAGTCTATTTTATAAAATGTCTAATGCAAAAGTGAATGTGGTGAATCTTGGTCTACAAGTTAAAAAGATGTTGACTTCACAAGAACTAGAAGATAAAATGATTGATGCTGAGTGAGATGCCTGCAGTTGTTTTATCTTGTAGTGAATGATTTCTTGGTAATATTAAGGGTGAAATTTACAAACAACTAGCTGACTGAAAATTATAGAAAAATGGTATTTACTCCAAAATGGGATTCAGAATCTCATTTGGATTTTTTCAGACCAAATCTGGTTGATGTTAGTGATGGACGATATACAAAGGGAGATAGTATGTGATTATGATTGGGTTGGTTTGGGGTGATTATGCTGAATACGAAAGACAAAGATGTTCAAATAGGCATTTTTAAGGAATTTTTTTTTTTGATTAACCTAAGAAGCATTTCTACTTTTTAATTTGTTACAGCAAAGATTAATACTGTCTGTGGATACTCAGCTTGACCCTTAATTTTGGGCCTCAGGAAATCAGAAAATTTATTGACTTGTATGTGGAAGTCTTTGAACCCGTAGCTGATGCTGCCAATTCTGTATATGTCAGCATAATGAAATGGCTGAAATGTGAGAAACTATTTGATAATGATTTTTTATAGTAAATGATAGAATGTTTATATTAATGTATTTTATAAAATTAAAGATACTGTTTAATTTGTGAAAAATTATGATAAACAGCAATAAATAGTTTAAAATTAATTTAAAAAAATCCATACACACAATGATCACTGAATTATGACCAACCCAAGCGACTAATCTGCATAGCCCGCAGTATAAAAAGCAAAAAAGCCTCCTGCACTACAGCTAGGTAATTTGCAAATCAAAGTGATAAAGTAGCAATTACACGATGTAGTAAACACATTGTGGAGTTTCAAAAGGGCATGATTGGGAGAGCTCGTGAGTTGGGTGTTTCCATATTGGAAACGGCATGTCTTGTCAGTCTCTCACAGTCCACTGTAGTTAAAGTGTACAACGAATGCTGTTGAATGGGTCAAATCACCTCCCGCCAACAGAACTGCAGAGGATTATGCAATGTGGATGTTCATGGCGAGAGATGGGTGCAGTACATTGTACAGGCTCAATGGCAGGTCACTTTGACAGTCGACATCACGATATAGTATGGGGTATGCAAGAACAGTATCCCAAATGATGATGATGTGTCGTACACTAAGATGTATAGGGTTCCACAGCAGATGACCCAAGAGACCCTTTCCTCACTGTTGATCATTGCCAATGGTGAATGCTGTGGAGTCAATGGCATGCTGGTTGAATATTAGCAGACTTGAAACGAGTGTGCTGGTTGGATGATACATGGTACACCAATGGACACCTTCGTGTATGGCACAAGCAACACGAGTCCATGGACCAATCATGCATGGCGCCCACTATCCAGGAAAGTGGCAGTGGTTGTTTAATATGGGGCATGTTTTGTCTGGCGAGAACTAGGATCCCCTGGTGCATGTAGACCAATGTTCTTTGGTGAGATCTTCCAGCAGCTCTTAGGAGACCATGTTGCATTTTTTTTTTTTTTTTTTAAGAAACGGGATCTTTCAGATGAAAATGCACCACACACAAGGAACAAAGTGAAGATATCACCTCTTAATTTGCCTCCAAATTTGCTTGGCCTCATTCCTATTGAACACCTGTGGGATGTTTTGGAATGGGAAGTGAGGCCTATGGACATGCAATCATTTATTCCAACACTGTGAAAATGCAGGCAGCATTGCTTTCCACGCTGCCTACTAGGTGAATAGCAGCTGTTATCCGTGCGCACAGTAGCCCAACATGCTATTAGGTAGGTGGTCATAATTCAGTAATCGCCAAGTGTATGTTGTGCATCGATATGACTAAGAAGTTTAACTTTGCATTTACTCATTCATCTATAAGAATCATATTTTGCATTTACTCGTCCAATTGTCAAATTCATGCAACCAGCACCCCACATTCCCTATAGATGCTGGATATCTTGGTTTTCACTGTATCATCTCTGCTCAGCAACTGTGCCTTTGTCGAGTATCCGAATCGAATAAGTTGCAAGAAGTATTTGATTGGATAGTATCAGAATCAAATAAGTTGTTTCCAAAGGAAGTATTTGCTATTTGTGTTTGCCTTTGTTGGTTGAGATTGAGAAATATTTATGAAGAGGAAGGAACTTTGTTTTTCACACTATGGGAAACTTATTTGGTCTCAAGCAACGATTCATTACAACAAAGGATTTTCATTCTGAAAATTATTCTAACCGACCACTGAATACGTGCAGTTTATATACATGATTTACTGACACCTCGTGGCATTAGTTGCCGCACTGCACATTCTTAAAAATCCAACCTAACTGTTTCAACAAGCAGTGAAGCGTGAAAATGCAATTTGCTCGAGGATTACAAAAAAAATAAAGAAATATTTGCTGGGGGTCACCAGTTATTCCACAAATCCCCTTTATTACAGGGTAAATACACTTACTAATCAGTAGACGTTGATAAGATCGCATTTGCAAATTCTGCAGGCTGGTGGCGCCATCTGGTTCTTTTGTTACCTTTTTTGTCCCTTGGAACGAGGTCATTTATTGTAAGAGCAGTAGGCGCTAAGTCGCGTGATGAGAGCTACTTAAATCACTTGTTAGTGTCGTTTACCACACGACAGAACACACTTCATATAAAAGAACACTTGTCGAACGAACCTAACACTAAGTGGAACTTTGGAAGCAACAAACTTCACTCGAAACATTTGCTGGTCAGACAAGCAACAGTGTTAGTCTCAAAGCTCTCATTGCCTTCATTTACAAGTATCGAGTCTCTAGCGCTTTAGGGGGAGGGAGAGAGGTTTGTTTCAATGAGTGGAGTAGAAAGTCATGTTTGTCAGTTAATTGAAAATTAACTCGTCGTATCCACTGCCAGTGAAATACAAGAGCTTCTTGACGGCTCTCATAAATTTAAGAGTTATGTAAATTTTTATTAAAATTAATTATATAACATTTCGTGTGACCGTGACTGAATTGTTACACTAACATTTATCTTTTTCTTGTTTTAAATTGTAGTCATCATTTATATGCTCCCTTGTGAGTAGCACATTTGATAGAATCGCTGCCCTCCACACTCACACCGGCTAGAAAACACCTGAGTTCGAATCCAATCCCGTGGATGATGTGAGCAATTTTTATGGGCTTTTTTCACAACGTGGCTAAGTTAGTCGGTCTCGGGAGAGCTCAACGTGGTTTTTCTCCCGAAAAATCAGTTTTCTGGGAGAAAAAACCATGCAAACAAGCAAATTAACCAAAGAACACAGACATAATATGAAGGGCGTTTCCAATTTACATAGCCTTGATAAATCATTGATAGCATACCATGGGTTTCCTAGTCACGTGGCTACGCAGTTCAGAGAACTTTTCCAAATCCATCCATAATATAACTCTCATTTTTAGCGGAATACCTTCGGAAAGGCCAGACATTTCCAGGCAGGGGCGCTGTCCTAGTGGAACAAGGCTTCCCTGCTGAGTTTCCTCAGCATTTGATGTTTTCGCCCAACCTCAAAAGTTCTATGTAATATGCATTACAACTAGGGCAGGTCTGTCATTGCCATTGTTGTAATGCATGAGTGCCGCTTTGAAATCTTGGACCATCGCCTATATCCATCACATCTAGTACCATCGGACTTTCATCAATTTCCAAATTTTAAAATATACATGGCTGACATCCATTTTCCCATGAACAGTAACGTCATTGCTGCAGGACCAAGAGAACTTTCTTCGCCGCTGGAATGAACATATTGCAGCATCGGTGGTAAAAGTGTATTAATTCCAAAGGGGATTGTGTTGAAAAGTCACAGATTACCAGACGCTTCAAATAAACCAATCATGTTTCCAAACTGTTTGAACGCCCATTATATACAGCAGAATATGGCTTACGTTGCTGATGTGCCTAAACCCCTATAACAAGTTTTATATGTTTTCCCATGAGCTTAACTTATGAATCCACCCTCTTTTAAACGCATTCGAAGACTGTGACAAATTTCTTTGTCACATTTCTCTTAAATGTTCTTTACACAGTCAAATCGTCGTCAATTCACCAGGAATTTGTTTTGGGGGTGAGCAAGAAGTGGATAAAAAGTACGACGTTCACAAGTTTTGGATATTTTGACTAAAAGAATTCAACGAGTAAGGCTCCAGTTTCTGCCCTGGTTACACTGGACAACAAATTTTAAGCTTTTAAATTTTTTCGCCGGAAATATAATGTAACTCATGCAATTTGGACACCTGAATCTAAATGTAAAGTCAGATATTGACTTTAAATTTAGTAAAAATTTAAAGTCAATATATTTTTAACGTATGCTGCACTATTGGGCTGCATACACGTGAACCAACTTTAGCATTAGCATTAGCATTAGTAGAGCCATATGATGCAAGAAAGCAAGCTTATTCAGCATCAGCCAAAAAAAAAAAAAAAACTCACATTTCACCCCTTCGTTCGTTCCAATTACCTATCCAGCTCAACTTTAAATTTATTTAGGTTATCAACTTCCACAACAAAGGATGGAAGTTTGTTCCACCAACCACCTGCTGGCTAAGGACAAATTCCGCACATCTATCTTTCCTCAATTTGAATTTATGCCCTCTCCAATGATTATTTTGAGCAAGAGGAAGAATCCCATCAGCACTGAGCATGCTGAAACCATTCTAGGCTTTATACTCCTCAATCAGATCACCTTGCAGGTGCCTAGTCTCCAGACTCTGTAATTTGCAACACTTACAGAGCAACCCTTTGTTCCATTCACTAATCTTGTTGCCCTTCTCTGTACTCGTTCCAACAGCTCTATATCCTTCTTAAAATGAGGCCTGACCATTGACTTATACTGTACAAGGGATAATCACCTCCTTATCACTGCTAGAAAAATTGACAAGACACCATGAGCTACTCTTGCAGACCGTCTGCACTGCTCAGAAAACTTCATATCTGCCCGCACAATTACCCCCAGGTTCTTTTCGTTCTCTACCATTGTCAGTGTAGTACCACAGAGTTCGCCGGCTCTGCAAAATTTGTAAAACACGTGGATTGGATACCCTTACCCACCGATAATAATTAATAACCTACAAAATCTTTATCTACGTTAAAATTTAAACTAAGTATCGTAACTAGGAATATAGAGCTACTCTGGAAAATAAGTTAATATACCAATTCAAGCCAATTTAAGTTAATAAAACAGCAAAAACTTCTCTATGATCCTGTATATATATTCTAAAAAGAGTATCTTGTATCTTGTATCTCGCGTCACAATATTTTAAACCCGGACCCAGCCACCTTTCCCGCTATATGAACTTTTTAAAAAATGAACAGAGTCACGAGATCGACCTCTCACAATTGTTTATGAAATAGGGAAAATACGCGAGTATTTTCCCTATTTCAACTGTAATTTCAACTGTAATTTTTATTATAAAGTAACATCAGGAAATCTGAAATGAACTCGCAGAATAATTAACGAAATTTCTGGTTTGTTCTCGAGAAAATTATATTTTTGTTTCGTTGCGATCAACAATTTCACTGCCTCTGTTTTAAACTGTGGAGTTGGTGAGATCCTGAACTGGAAACTAGAAATCTACGCACGTAAAGTTAAGTTAAGCATTTAAGTGCAGTTGTCGCGGACTCTAGGGTTCCCCCCCGCTCTGTTCTGCCGTTATGTCGTGTGACCCGGCATCTTATCAAAAATTCCATCTTGATGTGAGGATCAGTAAAGAAAGAGAGCTCGTCAGGCACATTCCTGTCTTCTTTGAGGAAAGAGTCCAAAGTTCATGGACTTAATTTCACCCCATCACACTCCATTAATAGAGCAAGATTCAGTATTCACAAATGTATACACACTGTACAATCAATAGCAAGTCCAAGTTGACTTCAACAGTTCACCAGACAAAACAAGTCCAAAAGGAAAATCCACTGGAGTAGCTTTCCCAAGGATCAAACAGAAGAATCTCCAGATGCAGTAGAAATCCGAAAGTAGTCAGTGTGAGACGTCGTAGTTAAAAGTAACTTTTCAGTACACCGACCCCGAAGTACAAAGAGTCTTCGGGGTTGATCGAAGTTCATCTGTCCTTTTGAAGACAAGTGCGTCGTCTATGCGCGTAAATATAATTATAAAGTTGGAGAAATGTCCTCTTAGTAATTCTGTTCTTAATAAATAAACATTTAACAATTTTATTTTTTCTGTTCGCGGCTTCATTTTTAACAAGTGACACGCGCGCGCCTAGCGGTGGGTTTCTCCAGTTGTTAAACTTGTTTACGTTCGGCTTGAAGATTTAATCTAGAAAATTTTTATTGGACAATTGGAAAGGTGGCGTGCGTGACTGTCGCAAGCCACGCTAATTCCCATTTCAGTGACAGCTTTTTCATTTGGGCCGAGAAACGATTTATCTGTTTGGTCTGAGAGTGGGATGATTATGGCTGGATTCAATTTCTTTTGGCCCACTGACCGCCTCCACCTCCTTCATAAAACAAACAAAATTCTTCGCAAACTCTGTTTACTGTAGCGAAGTTCCTCTATATAACCCCAATCCATCTTCCTCTCGGAAGCCCGCAGAGGAAATTTATCAAGTTTCATCCTGGCCTAGTTCCCATGGAAACATCGTTTTGTAAACATCGAGATCGTTGTGTATTGTGCTGCCATCTTGTGATTTTATGCGAAAGATTCGAAATATGACGCTAGAGGTCGGTGCCACCGATGAACTGTAGACTTAAACAGGACTCGCAATTTTTCATTCGTTTAGTTTTACCCAATCGTCCAAAAAAGTTGAATTTCGTGAGTACATTCTCGCGAGCGCTAACATTTCCACTTCGTCATCAGTAGATTTAGCATTTGCGTGACACTGCAAACAGTTCAGTAGGTCAATTCAAATAGTACTCTGCGTGGCAGCCATCCAAATCTTAAATCCGGCCATGTTTCTTGACTTCCCCCTCCTACGCTGCAAAGGGATTTCAGAAACGGGTTTAATATCGAAAGAAGTTAACGTCATTAACTCGCAGTGACATCACTTCCGGTGCTGTAGGACACCGTCAAGATCTGCGAAGATGCAATTTTTAAACCATTTTTAAAGTGAGACTTTGCGCGGAAATCCGGAGTGAGTTGTGGGAGGTAACCTCAACAAATGAGCATTGTTTAAGCGCACAAAAAGCGTCTGTTTCCTCCTCCCCTAAGGCTAATTATAAACCCTTAATTTCTGCGCGGTGCCCTCTCAATCAACCGTGATTGAGAGGAAGGAATAACCACCCGTGCCACGGCAAGCCACATCGCTCACCCCGGGAACGCCGTGTATATCCGCTGATTAATTAACCTTAAAGACGGCAGATGTCGCTACCATTAGAAAGGAATGTGACATCTCATGTCACAGCCGACGCGGAGGCAAGACACGCCTAATTTACCGTCACTGTGGGAAGATACAAAGGCACGTGCTACTGGAACAGAAAGAGCTCCGCAGTGACCCGGAAGTTGGCAACTGAGGTTACCAAATAATAACACAGGATTACGGCTTCGGGTTGTGAAATTGTGGGTTGTCCCAGGTGATCAAGACACGGCATTGGATTGAGCCAAGAGGAATCATCTCTTTGTTTTTTTTTCTTTTCTTCAAATAGGAACCAATAGACCTAGATTTGCTGCTTTTGTTTTTGTATATTTCGGGGATAAATATTCTTTATTTATTCCAGAAATGTACAATGGACTGTGCATTTTTCGATGTCCGTGTACAGATTCGATCTCGCATTGTGTTTGCCAATGTTCCCATGCGCGACCATAGCCCTCAGTCCCCATAGGCACTAGATGGGATTCATGTTCGATGATTATGCGGGCTCTGAGGGCTGTTGCACTGTCGTCTTGGAAGACTCCGTCGCCGTCCAACGTGAGCATTATGGGACGAACTCGATCTGAAAGAGATCCTCGACTCGCCGGCAGTGGGTGACATTACTGTTCTTCCCGCCGTAGAAGGGATTACTTTTGTGGGTAAAAAAAGGAAGGTAAATTGCAGTCATTAACAATCTTTGAGGAAGCTTCCTCAATGATTCACATTGAGAGAATTGGACCATGATCTACCACGCTGATCCAGTGAGGGTTGGCAGATCGACCGTATTTAGCAGTCAGGAGCTTCAATCCTGGTCCACTCAAAGAGTGATATCAAAGAAAATCCACTTTTCTGGAATTCCTTTGATATTACTAACTCGTAGAGAAGGCAGTTGGTTCCAGTTCGGATTGCTTGTGTTTTTCATTTCTCAAAACAGGCAAACAGGTCACACGCAGTTTACAGACACGACATACTCACCCTTCATGGTCTTGTACGCTGAAATTCTAAAGCCAACTCAACTCGCTGAAGTATTTTTGCCAAAGGCATTTTTCACGAACCCGACAACCGCAGAAATGTGTTCGTTGTTCTCCAGCTGCAGGGAACAAAAGCGACTGTCCCCTTAGACACAGAACAATTATTCGGGGGTATGTTGCGGCATTGTAGTCGTGAGTCAGTGTTTGTCCAACGGGGAAAAAGAGCAGCACGCGGTTGTAGACGACACGGAGCCCCCTCTGAGAGGGGCGTCCGTCATAAATCTAACACTCTACGTGTCATTGAGCGGAGAATAATGAAGGCAGCACTTTGAAGCGCTTTCACCGAACACTTGTGCCCGTGCCCGCGTTGTCTCCGCTTTGCCACACTTCGCGCCGTAACGTGAGGCGGAACACACAAAAGCGTTTTCACAACCCCATCGAGCGGGAGCGATAGTGGCGCTTTTGTTCGTTCGGAGGAGGTGAGACGAACGTCCGATCCCGCCCACGCGAAGCAGCAAACTCGCGCGTCTCGGCGCCGTCATCCAATACCCCCATTACGAATGACGTGGACACGCAGAGACGGACGAGGGTGATCGCCGTCTCGTTAGTAATTAATTATGTCCGACCGAGAACAGAACGAAGAGTAAAAACGACGAATTCAAAGAGCACGGAGTTTCCGTGTTGGGTTTCGTTTTCGCAAAGTGATTGCTAACAGCAGGTGGACCGAAATGCGACCCCGCTACTGGAGAGACCTCGACCCGACGCACATTAGCGACTTGAATGAGGTAGATGACGTGGGTAACGGGGGGGGTGAGGATAGTTACAAAGAACAGAAGGTCCTCGGTGGGTTTATCTCCATTCAGGACACCCCCACACCTCCATGCTGTCCTGCATCAGGATCTTTGGTTTGTCCTTCACTATGGACAATTCTCCCTCATTGACAGAAACTGAATTATCCGGAGGTTTATTTTGATAAATTTAGGACAATCCAGAGAGAGAGAGAGAGAGAGAGAGAGAGAGAGAGAGAGAGAGAGAGAGAGAGAGGATTGTCTCAAATGAAGAATTTGGTCTGTCTTTCAGTCCTCTTAGTGGACATCCCTGAATAGGAGAGAGAGAAAATGGTGTCCTCCATTCCTTCTTTTGCTTTTTGAGAATCAATCGCAGTGTAAACGCACTTTTGTACCGCCAGTGTAGAAAGATGAATGTTGAGTGCAAATTGAAAGCATCGTTTGTGTGTCTGCAGAGCAATAAAGATCACTGGAGAAAGAGAGGTTTTATTTGGCTTTGTTCTCACAGAAATTTCTTCTCGGGAAGACCATCCCCTCAAAAACTGAGAATGTTCGTGTCTTTGGGTAATCCTAGACAGGCACTTGAACTTTTTTTTTTTTTTTATCACATTGGAGGCGCTGTCGGAAGTTGACAGTGGAAAGTCATCCGCAGGGCCGTTTTTTAGAGCTCCCTCTGGTGGCGCGAGCACTTTTCACGATCAGAGTATGTATTTAGTGTCGTGGTAGGAAGGCAGGAACTGAGACACGGAATTCATCCCGCTGTCCACGGGGGTCGCCGGGGGCAAGGTGGGAGTTCGACTAGCGGGACTACTGTGGTAAGCTTTGCGGTCATAGGTCGGTGGTTGATATCTCATTCCCGTCCATGTGGATGCAGAGGTCGTCGACCCTGAAAGAAAAAAAGCAAAGTGTAACACATTTAAATCCTTACACGTTTAGTTTTTTAAACAAAATGCTCAGCTTTTTATCCATCGATATAATACATATTAGATCATTGTAAGTAATTAATTAACTATTCTGGTTCTCGCTTTATATGTACACCAGATGCCATAATTAAAGATCAAATACTCTCAGGAAGACAGCAGACACGTTTTACGGATCATAATTTCGATTCAAAATTCACTACCGGAAGGACAAGAACGTTTGCTCAATGTCAGGTACCTCCTGAGACCAGCCCTGGATTCGTTGAGGCGTGGACTCAACGAGGTGTCTAAATCGTGCCTCAGAGATCTGACCAAGGCTGACTAAAATTTTTTCCACAGTTTGGCAATTTCATTGATCATGGGTTTCTACTTCGAAGAGCTCGTTCCATCTCAACTCAATTGGATTGGGATCTGAAAAACTGTGTCACCGCAGTAGGCCGAATTGAATCTCATGTTCTTGATACCTGGAACAACTTCTGTGCAGCTCTGACCTATTGACTCGGCGCATTATGCTTTTTGAAAGAATCCACTGGCAGATGGACACACTGCAACCACGAAGAAATACTCCTTCTACCCTGCACAACCTTTGTCAGCCTCTCGCATCAACGAGCAGCTCTTTCCAACTACAGGACCACCGTTGGCTGGATGTTATTTGGTTATCGGATTACTCTCAATCCTATACACAATCGTACGTAAAAACCCCAGGAAGGTTGCAGTTTCCGAAGTCTCCTGGTCATGTTCAGAGTTACTTAAATGTCTCGTTCGCGTTGCCGTGACACGTACCAAGTGTATGGAGAGGTGGGGTTGTGCCCAGTTACTATTATTTTTACTGTTGTGAAAATTGGTTGTTGTGGGATTTCAGACGCATCGGTAACATAGCCCATGTTGTCGCGGCGTTGACGGAATTCGAACTCAGTTCTTTTCCACCGATGTGGGAGGACGGTGGGTAGCACAGTTAGTATGATCACGTTGTTTGAGTAATTCTGGACAACCTCTTTCCAGGAGATGATGAAGTACAGGATACTCCCTTACAAAGGCAAATGGAGTCTAGCAATGCCCAATATTCTTCTGAGAATACTGAAGGAAATTTTACTGTGGAGGAAGTAGCTGATGCAATAGACCTGGCAAAAGATGGCAAATCGCCGGGCCTAGATAAAGCTGAAGTAATAGTATTAAAGAGATCTTATATGTTGATACCGAGGATTTGTTTAAATATGTATAAGTTTTTAGAAGAAGGTGTCTTCCCACAGGATTGGAAAGAAGCATGGTTGAAATTGATAATAAAAAGGCACAGATAGTGTCTTTTTATAACGCACTTTCAGTATATTTAATCATAAATATACTGAAGGTGTATGTTCTCAGAAAGCCAACATAGTTTTAAAAATGGATTATGTACTGAGGACGCTGTATATAGATTGGTCCAAACTGCAAAGTGCAGCTGTTTTCGATACGTACTAGCTGTATTTGTGGATTTCAAGGGTGCTTTCGACCGACTATGGTGAGAGGGCATCCTAGCTAGAATTAGAAAAACAGAATGTTCTAATAAGTTGTATTCAGAAACTATTTTTGTGATAGAAAAAGCTAATTATAAAAACTGTATATGCGCAAATAACTAAAAATGTGAGGAGAGGATGTCCACAAGGTTCGATGATTGGCCCTTTTGTTTGGAATATTGTACTTGATGAATTTTTAGCTACACAAATATTAATTATATTTCATAAGCAGACGACTTTACGGTCCTGATTCATGGAAATTCACCATCCCGGATAAAGGAAAGAGCTGAAATAGCAATGGAAGCTTTGGATAAATGGAGTGGAACTTATAAACTACAGATCTGTGGAGAAAAAAAAACTGTACAAATGCTATTCAGAGGTAGATTGACTCCTATTGTGTCTGTGGCGATTAAGTTCGATATGTAAAGATGACTAAGTATCTTGGGCTGCAACTAGAGGGTGGGGGGGGGGAGCCTCTTTCAGAGAACATATGAAATATTTGAAAAATAAAGTAAGAGCACTGTACGCCAAGCTTCAGAGGGTAATAAGAGCAGATTAGGCCAATTTTTTTTTTCTCTGTTAGGTCCTTTAGGTCTTCAATATTGAAAGGATGTTTTATGATGAATGAGTAGCTGGCCCATTGCATCAACCCCAACCAATATTTCAGATGGATTTCTGGGGAAGATCGGCAAGAAAGTCTAGGACTGAAAAAGTTAGAAATGACTTCGTAAGGAATACAGTGAATGTCCAAAAATCCATCACTGATAAAACAGAGGAGAAAAGAGTGGAGTGGTTTGGTCATGTGAAGAGAATGGAGGACGACAGATTGCCCAGAGGAGCCATGGAGAAGAAAAAGAGAGGAAGACCAAGAAGGATGTGGATAGAGGGTGTGAAAGCAGCTATGAATAGAAGACTGGTGGGCGGATACTGGGAAGACAGAAGAAAATGAAAAAAAAATAATAATAAATAAAGGAATGACTTTTCGATGTTACGCTGAGGAGAACCGTTGTAATAACGGAATAAATCCTAAGGAGAAGATTTGAACATTTTATATGAGTGCTTGTTTGTCCCATATGCTTCTGGAGCTTGAATACATAGAGAAATAATGTAGCCATACAAAAATATTTAATGCAAGCACAGAGGTTTGCTCTTCTTGGGGTGACCCGTCCGTATCGAACCGTTTCCTTAGAGGCCTTGCAGGTAATATACGGTAGAATTCTTGTGCAATGCATGATATTCTTAATTATACAAAATGTAACATTAGAAAGGCAGATATGGGGTTAACTTCATGCCCAAATGGAGATAAAGTTTATACCAGGATAGAACTCAAAGAAGAAAGGAAAAGGTGAAATAATAACCATGTGGCAAAAAGATTGGTAAGAAACAAGTAAAGGGAGACAAACTTATATGTATCTACCTTGAAAAGAAATACGTAATAGATACTAAAAAGAAGCCAGGGCTGCAATTTCACTTGTATGTCGCTTTCTTGATAACCGGACATGGTCTGGCTTATCGATTGTATGAACTTTAGTTACGAGAGCAAGGTTATGTGGAGTCGTGGAAACATCAGAACATACTACGCTTAACTGTGTCAACTATGTTGACTTAAGATCAAAACTCAAGAGATTTGTGGAATCCCTTGAGAAAGAGAGAGACTATGGGGTCTATTCACTGACAGATGTTTGTTCGCATATTTTAATAATTACATTAATTCAGTGTTTAAGAGAAGACGCGTCAAGCTTTGCTAGTAGAGTACCGCCTCCTAGTGGCAGGGACGGTAACACGCCTGATCAGGATTGATGGATTAAAATCGAAATAAAATTTTGCTCAAGCGAGGCTAAGTTACGTAATGAGTTGAGTTCTGTTTTAAATTATCTTTTGCTTCAAATTAATTAACAAAAATTGAATTCTAAAATCTTGTTACCTTTAAATAAATAAAATCCCAACCATGAATAGGCTTCAGGGGAATGGTGAGGATAGGTTATCTTGAATGTATCTGGTCGTGCCATAAAAGATTATTAATTAATTTATTTATTTACTGATTTCACTGCTTCTTCTTAACAGTTAAGTACTGTTAAGGACTGACTGGATTCTCCAGTCAGTCCTTAACAGTACTTAACTGCACCTAGCCATCGCTTTACAAGGGGGAGTAAGGCCTTCTTTGTGTCTGCTGGAAAAATTTCTGACTATCATAGATACAACCCCATCAGCGCACTGCTGAAACGTTCATCTCAGTTTATATATAAACTTGTATTTAGTCCAAAGTTTTTCCCTCTTCACCTGCTTTAATTAATTAATTAATTTATTTATTTATTAAATCTGTTTATTGCTCTACTCAAGAGCCACCCCCTGGACAGCAGTAAGCTAGGGGGGGGGGTGATATTTACATTCAGAGGTTAAGGCAGGGACGTGTTCGGCGGTTACATGGAGCACATGTATGCGTAACCTGAAAGGTACAGAGCTTACAGTGTTAATTATTTTACATACTTGAAAGTTGTGCAATACCGAAGTGTCCCAAATTAAAGGATATTATTTTATCAAAAGTGTGTAAATTACAAAAACATGAGAAATATTTACAACAAGATAAAGGATTAAGGCAGTCCATCACCGATTGTTGCCCGTGTTTCCTAGGAACATGCTTCTCAAGCCTTTCGGGTTGTTGAAACTGATTGTGAGTGGGAGCCTTGGGTCCATTTGATTTCTTCCGGCAATGCGGGGAGATTTTATCAGATCAGTGATGTCAGAGGCGTCGAATCTTCCTGTGATTAGTCTGGTAAGTGTAAGAAGGTTTGCTAGACAATTTGTTTCCATGGGGTGACTTCGAGATTTATGTACATTTGAACCGTAAAAATGGTGTATTGGTTGCTGTTGTATTGGCAGTTGAGTCATTTCAGGAGCCAGTATTCCAGGCTGAGGAATTTGTTGAAGTGTGTTGTGGGAGCAGAGGACCAAATAGTTGCTGCATAGAGAGGTATGGGACAGAGACATCGGACAGCATATTTTTTTACCAGTTCGGCGTCATCAATTCCCGTTAGTTCCTAGCGAATCGCCCACATAGCGGAGTACATTTTGGTTTTTGTGTTCAGGAGGTGAACCTGGAATGTCAGCCCTTCATCCCATACTAATCAGCGATCCTTGTGTGCTTTAACTTTCTGAATGGGTGATCCATTGATGGTAAGATTGATATCATTGCGTGACTTCTTCCAGGTGAAAGACATTTGAGCTATCTTTGCTTGATTAATCTGCAATCCGATTGAGGCCAGATATTGTTGAAGGTTATGAATATTTTTACTTGCCTTCAAGGTAGTGCTAAGAAGCTGAGTTTGGTCAGATGTGATGTAAAGTTTCAGGTCATCAGCCTATGATTGGAAGTCAGTTTAGGATGCCAGGAAGCGCTCCAACGCTGCGGAAAAAAGGGTTGATGATATGACTCCCCCTTGTGGGACGCCCCTATTAGTAATGCATGTTGTCCGAAAGCTGCAATGTCAGATGATGAGATGTCTATGCTGCAGGTTTGATTTAATGATGCCAAGAGTTCTTCCTGTGATGTTGAAGTAATGTTGGAGAATGGTGTTTAGAGCTGTTATATCTATTTTGTCATAGGCCGCTTGGCCATCCAAGACCAGGTAATCAACACTAGAAACTATAGAAAATACATCAAAGGAGCCCGGAATGTCAGATGACTGACACATGTCGACGATGCCACCTGGCCTCAGAAACAATCTAACACAACACAGGAGGATGCAAGGTGATCACCCAGACTGAGTACACTCATAGACACGACCATCAGAAGCTATCGAGGGAAAACCAGTTGACCAAAGAAAGTGTACCATACTACAAGTACGAACCCTAGGCAGTACTAGAGACCCCAACCCACAAGCTCTACTGGGACCGCGCCATAATAACGGATAAGACCATCCCGCACAACATGCCAGACATAACCCTTGTGGACAAGATGGAAAATGCTACCTACCTGATTGCCATAGCGGTGCCCAATACTAGCAATGTCCAGAAAACCCATGAGGAAAAAATTAGGAAGTACACGAACCTGAGACATAAGGTCAAGGAGATGTGGCATATGCAACAAGTAACGACCATCTCGATCATCGTGTCAACCACAGGCATCGTGCCAAAGACCTTACATAACACCCTAGCAGCAATAGGTCTCCCAGCGAACACCTACAAGGAACTCCAGAAAGTCGCAATCGTGAACACCTGTAGGATAGTCAGAGAATCTCTCGACCAACATTAACATCAGAATTACAACTGCCCTGTGTACTTGGTAGCAGTACCCGACACGGAGTGGAATCCTCCAATCAAGGAGAAATAATATAAGAGCAACAACAATAATAATAATGACTACAGATTTTGATTAGAAAGAGAGGAAACCGGTCCGGACCCACTACAGCTTTCAGTGGTAGTTTTTTGACGATCTCCATCAGATGGCTTCGGGTTATGGTTAGGGGTGATATTGAAGGTTTGACCATACAGAAGTTCTGTAGGTTATACGTATTTATTTTGCAGCTCTTTGGCTATTCCATAAAGCTCTTCGGCTAGGTGGTTTAGGGCTACTTCAGGAGGAATAGTAAACAGATGTGTCCAGTTGAATATCCGAGTCGTCTGAGGATGATTTGTGGCTTCAGGAAATTTGTGGAAAAGATTAGTTCTCTCTCAGGTTGGTTTTCTTTCCTGGGCAAATGACGATTGTGATTTTTTTGTAAGGCGATTTCACATGTGATAGGATTGTGGTCAGAGTAGAATTTAAAAGAGGTGATCATAGAGATGCTGTCAAGATTATGCCGAGTGTGCTATTACCTCTGGTTGGGCTAGTAATTATATTCACGATATTACATTAATACACCAACCGTTGAGTTAAAAAAATTTAAAAATATAAATACAGAGGATACTGTAACCTAATCTATTTACAATAACTGATTGTGAATAAATCCTAATAATAAAATAAAATATATAGGGTTAACAGTTTTAACGCTATTAACCCTATATATTTTATTTTATTATTAGGATTTATTCACAATCAGTTATTGTAAATAGATTAGGTTACAGTATCCTCTGTATTTATATTTTAAAATTTTTTTAACTCAACGGTTGGTGTATTAATGTAATATCGTGAATATGAACTTTTCCAACCTCAGAGGCCTTTTTGAAGACATGGGTAACGTTTATGGCCATTCTGTATTGCAGCATATCCGGCAGTTTCAAAAGTATAATATAGGAGAGACCAAGCAAAAGCAACACCTAAGATTTGCATATCGTTGCAGGACGCATGGACTTATACCCCGGGGTTTCAGGATTAAATCACCGTTCAAGGACATTCGGATGGCGAGGGTTATTGCATGGTATCAGAAGAAGGTTTTGGATGTTTCGATACAGACGCTGCATGACGATTTGAGGTGTAGAAGGAGATTTATTGGTGTATCTTTAGGCTATATTAGTAGTAGATTATTCCCTGCTCACTTATTATTAGTTAGGAGGTTAGTTTTGGATAGAGTTAATAGGATCGCTTATATCTGTAGGCAGAGACATATTAGTAAGTTTAATAGATTATTAGAGGAACAGGCAGTTATATCCAGGGACAGTGGTACTAACTTTTTACATAATCTTAGTGGCAAACCTTAAACTAAAACACAAGAGGGCGTTTTGGAGTTAGGACCCAAGTTTGTCCTTTTACCCTCCAAACCACCGTTTGCTGAGATAGCTATGGGCATAGAAAGGGCAATTAATAAATTACCGGAGTCTATAGCTAATCAAATTCGTACAAAGACTTCTGCCATTCTATGCCAGGCAAAAACGGTGGCTCCTAACCTTAATATTAATCAGAGAAGAGCATTGAAGGAGCTTAAACGAGATGATGAAATTATAGTGGTACCGGCGGATAAAGTTAGATCAACAGTAGTATTAAGAAAAGATTATCATAAGAAAGCGTTAGATTTGTTACAAGATAGTGCCACATATAAGATCATTCGGAGGAATCCATTAGCTGGTCTATAACGGCGTGTCAACAAGGTTTTGCAACTCTGGTTGAAGACAGGGAAGATCTCTAAGGAAATGTTTTGGTCTATGCATGCAACGGGGTGCCAGCTTCCCAGGTTTTATGGGCTACCAAAAACACATAAAGTAGGGGGTCCCTTTACGACACATTGTTTCTTTTATTGGTAGCCCTACATATGCTATGTATAGATTTTTGACAAAGCTGATTGCCCCCATAGTGGGACAGTCTGTATTCGTTGTTAAAGATAGTAAGGAATTCGTGGGATTTGTGAAGAGTCAGACTATAGGGGTGAATGAGATTATGATGTCGTTGGATGTGGTGTCATTGTTTACATGTATTCCTATAACACATGGGGTTCAATGTGTTAAAATGGCCCTACAGAAAGATGACACTTTAAGTGCCAGGTCTCATTTAAATATTGAAGATATTTGTTGTGGTATAGAATTACTACAAATACTAGTACTTGTAGTAATTACAAGTACTACTATGTTATTTCAAGGGGTGATGTACAAACAGGTTCACGGCACAGCTATGGGTTCTCCTATCAGCGTTATTGTGGCGAATCTAGCCATGGAGGAATTAGAGTACAGGATTTTTGAAGGATTGGAGTTTCCTATGCTTAAGGGGAAAGATACGTGGATGACACATTCACCATTTCACATTCTGCAACACCCTTTGGGAGGCCACCATCGATATCACCCTAGCAACTAGGAACCTGGCGAACCACGTGACCGACTGGAGGGTGGAAGACGCTTGGACCACCTCAGACCATCGGGTCATCACCTACAAAGTAACAAGAACGCTGCCAAGAATAACAGCAAATATACAAACACCCCACAGATACGCAGTTGCCAAGGCAGATTGGCCCCAATACAAAGAGCTACTAACTACAGCGGTTAACAACAAACCTCCGTCCCTAGATCCACAGAATAATCCGAACGAACTGCAGAAGGCAACTACTGAATTGATGATAGACATCAGCAACCAAACTATCAGGAAGAAACACCCCCGGCTGGGCGCAGTCCCCTGGTGGACACGGGACATTGCCATGCTCCGGCGAGAAATGAACAAGAGTAGGAAGGACTTCCAGAGGGCCCGAAGAACATGGCCAGCAAATGAGGTTGAAGCCCTGAGGCAAAGATATAGACAAATAAGAAACCGGTACACTGACGCCATAAAGACAAGTAAAAGAAGCTCTTGGGAGTCCTTGGTCTCCACAGCAGGGAACAATGACCCCTGGGGCATTGTTTACAAGGTAACAACCAATAGACTGCCTAGGGAGGAGGTGATTGCTACAACTAGGACTCGGCAGGGAGATCTCACCACAACCTGGGAGCAGTCGATGAATAACATACTGGACACAATATATCAAAAACCAGATATGCTAACTATGCCAGCTCAGCAACAGATATGCGAAAGAAACGATAACTACAGAAACCAGGCGATTGAGCCCCCCCTTCACCCTGGATGAACTTAGCGTGGCCGCTAGTAGGGTCAGAAATAGAAAATGCCCGGGCCTCGATCTTATTGAGCCTGAAATACTCAAGGAAACCGCGGAATACCAGCCGCACCTACTCGTCACACTATACAATAGATGCTTGGAAACAGGGCATTTCCCAACTGCATGGAAAACAGCAAATTTAAAACTAATACTGAAAAATCCTACCAAAAATCCAGAATTCCCGGATTCATATCGACCCATCGCACTGCTCCCAGTGGCAAGCAAATTGTTTGAAAGATTACTCCATGTGAGAGTTATAAAACACTATGAAGCGGCAGGCCTACATGCCAGAAATCAGTATGGCTTCAGACCAGAATCCTCAACTGTGGACGCACTGGGAAACTTGCTAAGGATATTCCAGGATTGTAGACGAAAGTATCTGCTGCTCATCTCTGTTGACTTTGCTGGGGCGTTTGATTCACTTTGGTGGCCAAGCGTCCTGGCAAGGTTGGGGGAGGCTGAGGTGCCTCTTAACCTTTACAAAGTAATTGGAAGCTATTTAACGCAAAGAAGAGTGGAAATCAACGTACACTATCAAAAAATAACAAGAGAGGTGCACAGAGGATGACCTCAGGGGTTGGTGCTCGGGCCGCTCCTGTGGACAATGGTCCTCGATGAATTCCTGACGACGGACCTGGGTTGTGTGGCAGCACACGCCTTCGCGGACGACTTGACATTGACGGTAGAGGCGGACTCCAAGGGCCCAATTGGAAACGCTGGCAAATCAGGCACTGCAGCGGCTGCAGCAATGGGCATCAAAGAACCAGCTGAAAATATCGTCAGACAAGACCTCATCGATCCTCCTGAAGGGGACTCTACAACTACGACGACCCCCGCAAATTAAAATCAACAATGCAAGAATCAAATTTGTGAGCCAACTGAAGTATCTGGACGTTATCCTAGATAAAAACCTGACGTTCCAGCAGCATCTGAAATACATAAGAAGAAAAATCAGAGGATACTCTGGACTGGTAACCAGAATCACAAGGAAAGATTGGGGACTCAAGAAAAAAACACTGATGCTTTACTATAAAACAACCTTCCTGCCAGCAATCACCTACGCAGCAGCGGTGTGGTATCCAAAAACGACACTGGTAGTCAACAAAAGAACACTAGAAATGACCCAAAGGACCATACTGCTATCAACAACGCGCGCTTGCAGCACGGTAAGTACCCCAGCATTGCAGGTACTTGCTGGAGCGCTCCCTCTGGACCTGGAGGCAGTTCGGGCGGGGCTACTGTTTTTGCTGGCCAGGGGTGTGGTCGCTACCCACCAAGGATACACAACTGACTCGGGGGGCAACCTAAAATATGAAAAAATTAGGCTACAGACTCACTTCCTAGATCTTTGGCAGAGAAGGTGGACAGAGACTACAAAAGGCGAAGTGACAAAAAGATTTCTGCCAGACCTCCGGAAAATATACCCAAAGCAGCCACCGTGGTACTTTCCAGGGTACCATATGACAACACTATTAACCGGACATGGACCCTACAAGGAGAAGCTGTTTGGCTTTGGACTCGTTGAGGACCCCAACTGCATATGTGGGGAAAGTGAAAGCTGGAGCCACATAGTCTATGATTGTAAACACTATGAAGACCTCAGAGGGCTGCTAATAACAAGATTGAGATACTTCCCAAAAGGACTGGAGCACCACTTCCTGGACACTGAGGATGAATATTGGGCACTCTCCCAGTATGCGCAAGACCTATTCACCAGGAGAAAAACACTAATAGCTATCTACAGCAACGTACACAGAGATTGAAAAAAAATCGCCGCCAAATGTGACAGAAAACTGAAACCCTGACCAGCACTTGGACAAGAAGAGTGCTGATCACACGGAAAAGAAGAGCAAGGACGGGGCTCGCCCCATGTGTGACAAAGCAGAACAGAACGCAGCACAGCTGCAAACAGCCTGATGGTGATCTGAAGAGGACACCCTAGCCCTCTTCACCTATTATTCCCACTTCCTTGGGGGGGGACGTTTTTTGTTCCCTCTCCTTCACCCCCAAACTTCTACTCTGGTGGGGCATGGGCATGCCCCACTGAAAACTGGGGCTATCTACTCTATTGGCCCCATATTTCTGTCTTTTCCCCCCAATCTGCAGTCTTCCTCCCCTCTCTACCTTCATCATAGCGAAAGCCCCACACGTCAAAACCTTAATATGATAAAATTACCTTACGCCCAAAACTCGGCCTAGCAAACCAAAGCGATATTACCCCTACGATAGCGAAGATTTTTCACTTATTCATATTTTTTCTTTATTTATATATATATATATATATATATATATATATATATATTTATTTTTTTTTTATTTATTTTTTTTATTTGTTTTTATTTATTTGTTTTTATTATTATTTTTTATTTTATTTTATTTTATTATTATTTATATATATATATTTTTTTATTTTATTTTATTTTTTTATTTTTATTTATTTTTTTTTTGTAAGGTCCTAGCCGCCGAAATCCCAGGAAATTAAGCGGCAGGACCTGCCAGAGTGAATCTACAGCTACTGGGTTCCTGGTCTGCCTCCACGGGGCGTAAGTGGGACAACGTTGGGCCTCAATAGGGGTCCAACGGCTAAATGACCAGATGAACAACGGTACAGAACACAACACATGAACAATTCCCACACACTTTTAAATCTCTGGCATTTCCCAGTGAACTGGTTCACCACAATGAAAGCAACGCGGAGATGGGGGAAACCCCTGGTGCCGTATGACAACAACACACACTTGCACTTACACATTCACCATTGTTCAAAAGGGGAGAGAGGAAGATGTGCTTGGTCTTCTCGACAGTTTTTCTCCGTTTATACAGTTTACCTTGACACTGTTGCGCATGGAAGACTATTGTACAAATTGGAGCAGAATGGTATTAACGGTAAGTTGCTACAATGGATAAAAGGATTGTTGAGTGGGAGAAGACAGTGGTGGTAATTAATGGGTGCTGCTCTTCGTGGACTAATGTTATTAATGGAGTCCCACAGGGTTCGGTGTTGGGTCCTCTGTTCTTTTGTATATTTATCAATGAAGGTATATCAAGCTTAGTATTGAAGTTTGCAGATGATACAAAGGTTGGCAGGGTTGTTAATGACAGTAATGGCAGTATGCTACTTCAACAGGATCTAGATAATTTGGGCAGATGGGCTAAGAAGTGGCAACTGAAGTTTAACCTTGACAAATGCAAAATACTGCATATGGATAGAAGTAACCCCAGAGAAACGTACCAACTGTGTGGTACTACACTTAAGGTGGTAGAAAATGAAAAAGACCTGGGAGTAATTGTGCAGTCAGATATAAAGTTTTCTGAGCAATGCAGACAGGCGGCCAGGGCAGGTCATGGGGTTTTGTCAATGATATACTGTATAGGAATTTTGCTAGCAGGGAAAAGGAGGTGATTGTCCCTCTGTACAAGGCAATGGTCAGGCCACGCCTTGAGTACTGCGTACAGGTCTGGAGGCCTCATTTTAGGAGGGGTGTAGATTTGCTTGAGCGTGTACAGAGAAGGACAACAAGATTGGTGAGGGGAATGAAGGGATCCTCTTACCAAGAGAGGCTTAAGTTCTGCAAATTGCAGTGGCTGGAGACCAGACACCTGCGCGGTGATCTGATTGAGGTGTATAAGGCCTTGAATGGATTGAGCACGCTGAATTCTGATGGGATCCTTCCACTTGTTCAGATTACGAACCTAAGGGGGCATAAATTCAAATTAAGAAAAGACAGATGTAGATTAGATGTGCGGAAATTTGCCTTTAACCAGTGGGTGGTTAATTGCTGGAACAAACTTCCATCTGTCGTTGTGGAAGTTGATAGGTTGAATAAATTTAAGGAGGAACTGGACAGGCATTTGGAGGGAATGGTGTGATTTTTTTTTTTTTTTTTTTGGCCGATGCTGCATAAGCTCATACACTTGCTTTCTTGCATCACATGCCACTACTACTACCTCAGAGGTAGAAGCAGGTGGTACCCTCCCATTCCTGGATGTAATGGTATACAGAGAGGGCTCCAGGCTTAAAACCACAATCTTCAAGAAACCAATGTGCCGGAGCCAGTACACCCACTACAGGTCGGCGCAGACTAGGCAACATAAGAATAGCGTCACTAAGGCACTATTTGATAGGATTGGAACCCACTGTAGTACCTCTGAGGAGAGAGAGAGAGAGAGAGAGAGAGAGAGAGAGAGAGAGAGAGAGAGAGAGAAATTTCATGAATTGCAGCGGATCTTATGAAATGCTGTTACCCCCAGAGGATCGTGGATAAATATATTAGAGGAGTGAAGTCTATCCTAGAGAATCGGCTGTTCCGGTTACAATAGCTTACATTCCCTACTATCCGGGCCTTACACAACGCATTGCAAAGGTATTTCGGAGTTATCAAGCACGCTGTGTGCAGCTTCCGGGTCGGAGGTTGCACACAGTAATGTTGCAAGTTAAGAACCCCATATTAAGGGACTCTAGTGGTGGGATTATTTACGAGATTAAATGCCCGGATTGTGGGGGAGACGGGGCGGCGGCTTAAGGATCGTCTGGGGGACCACACGAGTGCCATACAGACCGGAGAGTTTGATAAGTCCGCTGTTGCTGAACATTTTTGGGAAAGACAGCACCAGGTCTCTCCAGAAAATGCTGTCAATCTTGATCGGGTGCATAGGTTCTGGGACCGCAAGTGGCTCGAGAGCTTGTGGATTTGCTCATCCGATAACAATACTATGAATAGGGATAAGGGTGTGCGGCTCCACCCACGTTTTGAGGCTATAGTCCTCTCAAAAGATGAACATTTCTGTTTACCACGTTCCCGAGCTGCTTTCGGTTCTGGGACACGTGTAGGAACTTTTGTTCAAGCGCCTGATCAACCACGTGTGCCGTGAACCTGATACTTAAGGATGTGCTGCGTAAGCATTATTTCTTGTTGAGAAAGGAGGCGGACGTCCCCGAAAGCTACAATTGTACAGTTTTAATGCTTTTACTTTATATATTTTATTGTATTTTATAATTGTACAGTTTTAACAGTTTTAACGCTGTTAATCCTATATATGTATTTTATTTTATTTTTAGGCTTTTATTCACAATCAGTTATTGTAAATAGATTATCTTACAGTATCTTCTGTATTTATATATACAATATTAAATTATTTTAACTCAACGGTTGGTATATTAATGTAATATCGTGAATATGAACCTTCCCAACCTCAGAGGCCTTTTTAAAGATATGAGCTAGTAATTATTTGCGCGAGGCCCATGGAAACAAAACTGGCGCTGAGTTCTTTCCTATCTTCTTCATTAAGTGTTTGTCGCTCTTTAAGTCCAGTTAATAGGTTAATCCTAAGATTGTAAAACAGCATAGTTGCATTTCTCTCTTGGCATCCAGTGGTGGGTGGTAGTTATTGGGAGTTTCAGGTGCAGAACTAGTACCCATTGTGCATTTTTTGAACCATCTGAACAATATAGCGTGGACATCAACGTCATGTTATGTTCATCAGTGTGGTTAGTGGATGTCAGAAACAATAGGATCAAGTATAGTGGGGACTTCGCCAAATTACTGAATTAATTCAGTGAAGTTTCCACAACAGTCAGTACTTGATAAGACTTCTGTGTTTAATGGATATCAGACAGAACAGGATCAAATACTGTTCATTAGTTCATGGACTTCATTCGTGACTCTGTCCATTCACATCAATAGTCGCTCAAAATCATCCTTTGCCTCCTACGAGTTAAGTTAACCATCATTTACCCACTGGAGCAACTTTCTACTTATCTTAGAGACTAGTGTTCGATATTTCTAAAATCTAAAGTTTCTTGGTGTTCGAATCTGCTCCGTCCCCATAGAAAAATTTCTATTGATGAGATTTCAGCATAGGCGAAAGAACTTTGAACTACAGTATGTGCCACGGCTTAAACACCTCTAGGTGTTTACGTATACCCTCGGGAGGGATAACAGAGAGTTTCTTTTGAAGCGATCCATCACGGAGCTCATCATATGACGAAATCACGTGATCTACCACTTCAGCGCACAATTTGTCTTATCTCATTCCATCCCTCCCTCCCCACCCCATTGCGTCCATCACGTGCAGCGACGGGATGCATTATGGAACAGGACAGTGTTTATCACCATCTGTCGAGGAAAAGTAAACTGTTAACTACGGGACCACCCACAAAAACTCTTACCTCCGTCCGCAACAGAGGTCCCATTGTGTGCGCTGTAAACTACGATGCAGTGACCACCTCCATCCGGCTTGGGGGGTTGGGCAGTAAAGCTGATCGTAACTCATGCCGCCACGTCTGGAGAAGACTTGTCGACACTGAGGGAGATGACGGCAGGATGGATTTCGTTTGTATCGGCAGCTTCCGTCGGCCTAAGGTCAAATTATTACGCTGCATTTCAGTAGCTTGCGCGTGGGAGAGAGCGTTGGATTGCATAACAGAAACTGGGAAAGGTGCAGGAATAAAAATGCCTTCATTTAACATCCCATCGAGACGTTAGAAATCAAGGGACTTCGCTGCAATCTAAAACATCTCGCACAAAGTTTCTTCGGATAGCTTTGACTACAGAATACAGAAAAAATTACTTCACTAACATTTTTAGAATGAGCAACAACAATTATCACAGAACACATACATAATGGCCATCGTGGTAGCTGAGTGTTTGTAATCATCATCCTCCTACCGGGCTGAAAAGGCCTGAATTCGAATTCAATTAGTGACGTCAGATTCACGCAGTTTAGAGATAAAATATACTGACGCCTTAGTTGCTCTGACAAACACACACCTTATAAGGCCGTTTCCATTTTAAAAGAGCAGTCTGAAAAAAAGGGAACTGGTAACAGACTTACCAGTTAGGATATTTTTTTTAACATTTCTTCTGAACATACAAATTAATAAAGAAGGGTAAAATTTCGATTGCATTTTTAGCGCATGGCTGTTATTAAACACTTTTTAGAATGCAATTTGTTGCTGTTGTAAGATTTTAGGCTCATTACATTTTTAGACCATGATACGCCGTATATTATAGGTCTCTCAGCTGCGTGTGATCTGTGGTTGATTTACCAGTTTGCTGGACAAAAATCCCCAGTTTCTAGGGAAAAAATAACACGCTGCCCTCTTCTGAGACTAACTCAGCTCCGTTGTGAAAAAAGCCCATAAAAATTCATTGAAGAGATTGGAACTCATGTCTTTTCTACCGGTGTGTGGAGGGTTATATCCACTGTACCACACTGTTAGAATGCCACTTACAAAGATGTGTAATACTTGTATCATGTACCATTTTGTACTATGGTTTTGATAATGGAAAGTAGAAATCTATGCAAGTAGATGGTCATCAGAAAGAAGTTCTTATAGTAATTTTTCCCCTAATACGCACGTTTAACAAATTAATTTTTAGCTACAAAGTAATCTAAAAAAAAAAAAATGTGCCTGCTTTTACTTTAGAGATTTTGGAATGGTGGCCTCGATAATTGGCATTAATAAAATAATAAAATAAAATATTTGATAATTCTGACGAACTATTATTATTGTTGTGGCGCTGCAATAGCATCTGGCTACTTCCGTTGTGAAAATGGGATATCTGAACTCGGTTACATTTTTTTACAGTTTTTGCTTTTACCTCGAGTGGCTGTTTTAATTTTTTTTTATTTCTTTAAGTTAGTATTGTGGATCAGTTAGTATTTGTGAGTATTGTTTGAAAATTATGAGTGTTCTTAATGAAAAGTTTAGCTGAATTTTTTCCAATAGGTATTTACGTTAAGAATGAGCAAGAAATTGGGTTAATTACGTCAGTAGCAAATATGTCCTCCAGAACTGTTCCCTTAAGGGGAAATTTTTTCTTTAGTACTTAATTTAAGCATTTCTTTCGTCTGTTCTGTGTGTAGGGCGACCACTATTACCCAATTTTTAGTAATTGCTTATGGAATTTGCAAAATATTTTGCGTAACATGCAAGTACGCTTCCTTTATGGTGATTCAGCAAGTTTACAATAAATTTCGGCAGCTTTTCTTCTACAAGAAAAAAATTCCTTCAGTATTTCTAGCCCTAAGACGTGCTTATGGTTAGAAAGGCATGAATTAATAATATCAACGTATTTACAATTTAGAAAAATATACATTTTTACACAAATATACATTGTTACTCATCTTCTAAAACCCAAGAATTTCTCAATTTTCATCAGTGTGTGTTTGTGTGTGTGTGCGTGCGTGTGCGTGCGTGTTTTAAGCACTAAAGCAGATAAGTGTGAGGCGACAGTATATCTTGCGGTCGATTTGCCTGTGTGAGGGCCAAAAACCCGAGCTTCCGTGAGTTAAAATCAGTACAATCTTTGCCTAAAATCGACTAACTCAGCCACGCTTGTGAAATATTCCTGTAAAAAAAAGATTCGAATCTCATTGACCTTTAGCGCATGAGCAATATGTAGTTGCTCATGCGCCATAAAAACTAAAATTACTCACTTGCTCACTCCAGCTAATTCCCCGAATTACCGGGTTATCAGCATTTGAGGGACTTTGGTGGTTTTTCGAGCAGTTGTAGTTGTTCGTGAAGAACAGGGCTGGTCAACTGGAAGGTGGATTATAGTTAAGTTAGGTTAAGCGGCAAGGCAATTTGGTATGAGGCGCCCGAATATTGTTCTGTTGGTTTGCTGGACGAAAAAAACCGAGTCTCCAAGATTCAAAACCATTTAGTCCTCGTCTGAGACCGACTAACTGTGGCACGTTGTTAAAAAAAAAATAAATAAATTGCCCTTAGGCCTCTTCCACCTGATATGGGAGGATAGTGATTTTAACCACTGACTTACCCCTGAGGACGGTGGAATCTCGTATTGTGTTTAGCCAAGATATGGATAGGATTTCCAGTCAGTGGAAGGTCATTAATATACAGAAGGAAAAGAGTGGAGGGAAAAAAAAAAAAACTCTTCCGGCTACAGTATTGCCACACTACCATGACACGCAATGAGCGGGAAGAAAGGGAAGAAAAAGATTTAGAAGACTTGTAAACTCGATCGAAAGCAACTGCTTGAGTTTATTCAAATCCATGAGATATGCCCAAAGACAAATAACCTAATCTAGGACATTACCACTTAGTCGAACTAATATTTTATGAAAAGTGAATTAGTCACCAGGCAGTTTCAACGCTATTGAATATTTCTGAGTTATAAATACATTTTTAATGAACAATTTTAGACCAATTCATAATATTCTAAATTACAAAACTCAACAGAAATGACATATTTAAACTCGTATATAAAGCTCTGCTTATAAATCCATGTAATTTTAAATCAGTCTTGCATAATGCCGGTTTATTAAAAAGGAGTTCTATATTTAAAGGGGAAAACGTAGTAACAGATTTATTAACAGATTGTAAAGGTAACAGATTTATAAAATTTTGGATTCCATCGTTCAAATTATGCCCTCGTTATAGACTGTACTTTAATTAATAAGATACCTCCTTTTGGTTTTCATGCGTTTCACCCTGGGGATTCTGTTACAAGTCTGGTTTCCTTCTGTCTCTTCACTGTCATAGAGAAGTGGGTTGATGTTTTTATGCTGGTCTTTCCGGGGCCTTTGACTTGTACATCATATTTTATTAAAACATAAATCACAGTCTTGTAGTGTAACGGACTCTTCATATTTCTTAAAAAAACTTATCAAATTGTATTTGAAGGGGGATGCTCTAGAAAAAATAATATTTTTTACAGGTGTTCCCCAAGGGTCATTTCTGGTCCTATTTAACATCTGTATTAATGGCCCAACTTTCTCTCCATTTCCGGAAGAGTCAGATTACTTCGTTTTGTGAATCATATCGGATTTTTTATTTTTTTGCACAGACCTTAATTAGGGTCTTTTGATTTACTGTTTTCGTTAATTTTAGTAATTACGCTAAAACATAAATCGAATAATTTCTATTAATATGTGTAAATAAATATGGTAAACATTCACATACAAGGCTCTGACGGAAAACAAATTTATTTATAAAGTTAGTTTAAACCAAATTTTATATAGTTAGGTTTTAACTTATAAATTGCCTTGTCTATGACTTGCCTCAGTATTGCACTACTTCAAATAAACAAACCAAGGGCTGATATGACCATATTGCGCATGTCACTGACCCCTTCTTGACTATAATGTTTCTTTAGTAACTATTACATCCTTAAGCTTTTTCTGGTTGCAGGGGTCAAATAGAAATCCTGCGCGCCTTTAAAGGGTTATAGATTCAAGTGTTCCTTCTTAACTTTCAATACTGGTGGTCATAACTCTTCTCTAGAAACACTTTCTACCAGATTTTGACTGCCATTTGGTTTGAACTATCCCTTTCTCAAAGATAAAAGCGAATTTATTCAAAGAAATTAATAGTCTTTGGCTGTAATAACTTTTTAAATGCTTCACGGAAAATTTTCAAATTATCTATTAGAAAGGCTGGTGGGGTGCAAATTCCTCCAGTCATATTCTACCTAATCCTTCGTCAAAGCATTCCTAGCTCCATCAACGAAAAATATTGCTTTGGTTCTTCGTTCCAGTTCATTCCTAAGATATTGAATTGGGTTGAAGTTGGAGCTCCCTTCTAGTCCTTTCCATATCCGATGTTAGTCTCTTCAAACGTTTTCATAATTTTTTGCTTTGTGACGTTTTTGCAGGAATAACTCACGAAGATAGCCTTACCTCTTCCCCTCAGATCGGCTAACTACACCCTCGATTGAAGGGGACTTTCGAAATTCCTCCAGTCATAGACGAATCACAGACAAGTGGAAAAACTATTGGCTTATGACGTGAAGCATTGTCATGCTGGAAGGTGTACGAGCACCTTCCAAAAAATTTCCAAAATGTATGGCTTACATAATTATGGCCCCTAGTTCCGGAATTATTTATAACAGTGAAAATTCAACCTTCATTCATTTCATTAACGCCTCTCAGAGCATTATAAACCTCAATCAGATCATCCCTGGTTGCCATACATATACAATGTTCTGAGGGATAAAGACAGAGGTACTCGTTGTTAGTTAAGCGCACATAACAAAGCGGCCACTCTGTGTGATTGTGTTGTAATGTTGTAAAGACTCAAATTTGAATCTTTCTTCGAGACCTTTATTCTATATGCAAAAATTTCTTCTAATGACCAAAGAAATCGAGAGAAATAATTTTCTGGAGTGAAGCTAACCAGAAACAGTAGTCTAAAAATAATTTTACGCTTTATTAAAATTATTCTTCGACTGTACAGATATCAAATTTCATAATTTTAAGTTTACCAGCAGCATCTTTCGGTGTAACTAAAATGCCTTGAAGAAGTTGACGTAGGCTGCGTCTACCTGATTGGCCCAAGACAGCCAGATTAGTTGGTTTACCTGTCAGCATAAAAGCCATATTGTCCTGTTTCTTCAAACAGGACAATATGGCTTTTAGGCGAAAAATACGAAAAAAAAAACTGCCGTAAAATATTCAGCACTTTTCTTATACTGGGCAGATTCAAAAGTTTCAGTACTTTGAATAAGTTGGGCACCTATGATAGTTTCGACAATTTTGTTTTATGTTTACTTGTTTTACTTGGAGTTGATTTGCAAATTAATGTGAATGTACCACCCAGAAGGAACTTTATATCATTCTACAAGTCCGATTTCAGATGGTTCACTGCTGATGATGCTGTATTTGCGAAATAATTATTTTCTTACTTTAGATTTGGATCAAGAGATATGAAAAGTTTCTTTCCAGTTCGTAAAATTTAAAATTAGCTTAAATAAAACATAATTATAGGCTAAAAGTGAAGAGTGTTAGCGGTTGTTAATATACACTCACTGACCCAAAAAATTAGAAACCTTTATTCAGTATCTATTAGTGCCATCTTTTGCCAGTACACGTCGTGTAATGGATGCCACTGGGTATCTGAGGGATCTAGCTCCACATTTAGCCATTCTTCCTTCAAGATATTTTTCAGCTGCTGTACCTCGGCGGTAGAGAACTTTCCAACATATCATATATTCTCATTTGGATTCAGATGTGGAGAATTAAGCGGCGAAGGTAAATGATGGAAAGCTTGGGAATTAATTAATTGAAAAGGGGAATCCACGTGATTCTTCATAATTGCGATAATTAATTAATTTAAACTATGCTGTTACACTGGTCAGAACGTAAAATGCTACGAAAACGAAAATACCCAATCTTGACTAATTTCATGCTGCTGAACACGAATATCACATTAAAATTTGTAAATTGGCTCTTGTTTTCGAATTACAGTTGGGGTCTCATATTAGCGAGTTACTCTACATTGTCAACTACGGTTCTCGGCAAAACGAATGACAACACCGCGGTTTCAGTACGCCCACGCTCATGTGATAACGTGATCGCCTCGCTCTGCATCGCGTGATAAGTTATTGTCGCCTCAAATGCGTCTTCAACTTTGTTTCAGTAATCCTCGAATACGGCTAGGTATTGGGTGATTTGTTCTCTGTGGGATTCCTACTTTTTGCACAGTTTTGTGTCATGTAAAGTTAATCTGCCTCGTAATTGTGCGAATAGTCCGGATGACTTCTGTTACGTATGTGGAGAAGTCACGTTAGTTTCAAGAAAGCATCCCTTAACTCGAGCCATAAAAACGGCCTACTCCTTATATTTTGGGTGTAAAGTAGGCTATCAGGAAAAGAACTGGACTCGACACATTTGTTTCCCTACCTGTTCATCAAAACTCAACGCGTGGGTGAATCGAAAGGGACGTTTTATGGCTTTCGCAGTGCCCATGATTTGGAGGGAGCCAACAAATCGCGCCACAGACTGTTACTTCTGTATGGTGCCTTCTATTAGAAAAGGAATGATAATGAAGAAAAAGTGGACAGTGACTGCCCAAACATAATGGCTACAATTCGTCCCATGCCTCACGGTAAAGTACTACTTGTTCCTGAGCCACCCGACCGTTTTTCTGTACACTCTGATGAAGATGAAGACACTGATGAATATCAACTTGATATACAAGAAGATATATAGCAGCTGTCTATTGTTTGTTTAGCGATTTATTAGCCGCATCGGCAACTATGGCCATAGTGCGCCAGCAGCTGTCTACGTCAAGGGATCCACCATTTTGTCGAAACCTTTATCCTTCTGAACCACATAAAATCACATGCTGATGACCTCATCGGCGATCTTGAACTGCCGAAGAATAAGGCAGAGCTTTTGGCCTCGAGACTATAACAGTGGAATCTTTTAGATTATTCTGTAAAAGTGATCTGGAAATAAAGACTGAAAAATTCTATCAAGCAGAAGGTGAACTCACTATTTGTAAGGATGTTGATGGTCTAATGGCAGAAATGAACATGAGGCACGTTCCCGAAGAAAGGCGACTATTTATACATGCTTCTAAGATTAGCTTTAAGACTGTGTTATTACACAATGTAAATATGCTGCCTTCAATACCTCTTGCGTATGCTGTCCACAAAAAAGAAGCATACTCAAACATGGTGAACATCCTCTTAGGTGTACACAATCAGAAGTAAGAGTGTCAGATATATCGTGTTTTAAAGGTAATCGCCATTTTATTAGGTCTACAAAAGGGTTACGTAAATCATTAACACCTGGAATGAAGAACAGAGCATACGAACCTCTTGTAGATCCAAATAAAGTTTCGCTTCCACCATTTCACATTAAACTGTGGCTTTCATGAAAAATTTTGTGAAAGCTTTGAAAGTGAACGGTGCTACATTCACATACTTGCAAGAGAAATTCCCAAGATTTAATACAGAGAAAACTGAGGCGAGCGTTTTCATTGGTCCACAAATAAGGCAACTTTTCAAAGACGAACAGTTCGAAAAACTGTTCATCTAAGAAATGTTAAAGCCGGCAACTACAAACAGCCTGTAGAAGATCTCATTACTTCTTAAGAAAAACGGGTGAAACATGTCATTGAAATTTCTTGCATTCACACCTGGATTTCTTCTCGCCAAACTGTGGTGCTATCAGCGACAAAAGTAGTGAGCGCTTCCATCAAGATATCGCAGCGATGGAACAAAGATGCAAAAGCAAATGGAGGGCCGTCATTTTAGCCGATTACGGTTGGAAGGTGAAAAGGGATGCTCCCGAAGCTGAATACAAGCGAAAGGCAAAAAAGTCCCGTGTTTTTTTTTTTTTTTTTATGTAAACCCCAAACATGAGAGGTGTCAGAACCTATAGTACTTAGTACTGTGCTTGGGTTGGAGGTTGAGAAGACGACAGAAGATATTTGTTGACATTGGACTTGAACTTCTGTAGACTGTAATTTTCAGGAAATACATATGAAGAAAGGTTGTTCCAGAAAACAGCAGTTGAATCAATAAACAAGGAAGATGAAATGTTGGTTCTGTGAGTTTGAAGCTGGACAGTAAATGGATGTTAGCGGCACATGTTCGGACTGTTTTGAAAGAGAGAGCGGGAATTATAGAAGCCAATTCAGAAGAACAGTGCCCATGGAAGTATCTGTAGAAGAGGCATGCAGCAGAAACAGTACGTCTGTGAGAAAGCGAGTGGAGAGACTCTGTTAGAGATGAATCATTAATTAACCTAACTGCCCTCTTCTGAATGGAATCAAGAACCCTGAGAGAGAGGTTTTGGGGGCACCACCGCAGATGTGGGAACAATATTCCATGGTAGGGCAGATTTGCGATTTATACAGATTGAACAAATGTTTGGAAGAAAAGTAATGCCGAAAGCGAAAGAGAAAACCAAGTTTTTTGAATGCAGATAAGCAATATTTGTAATGTGCTTGTGCCAAGAGAGATTATTATTATTATTATTATTATTATTATTATTATTAGCCATATGGTACAAGGAAGCCTGAAGCTTATGCTGCACCAGCCAAAAAAAAAAAAAAAAATTCCCAGATTAGAAGTCAGGGTAATCCCCAAAAGAGATATATCATTTTGCCTAGAAATCGGAGTGTCACTAAACATAAGCATAGGAGCAGAAGAATCCTTTTTGCGAGATATAAGACAAGACTGAGTTTTAGAAAGATTGAAATCAACGAAGTTGTCTTTGCCCCACTGGAGAATTACCTGAAGATCTGCATTTAAGGAATTGTTAGCAGATTTTCGAGAAGTTGAAGCTGATTGAGCAGGGCAAGGTTTCTCAAAATGAAAAGTGGAATGCAATGTGCTATCATCGGCAAAACTATGGATAGGATTTCCGGTCAATGGAAGAAGGTCATTAATATACAAGGGGAAAATAGTGGGGAAAAGAACTGAGCCTTGGGGGGACACCGGCATTAGTGGAGAAGTTAGAAGACATAGAGCCAACTACCATCACCCTCAGTGATCAGAGAGAAAACTGGAAATTACAATAAAAAAAAACAGTTGGCAAACCATAAGATGGAAGTTTGTTTAGAAGACCTGTATGCCAACTACGATCGAAAGCCTTTGAGATGTCAAGAGCAACTGCTTGTGTTTCACCAAACTTTTCCATTGAATTAGTCCATAAATGGGTAACATAAGCCAGAATATCACCAGTGGATCGACACTGACGGAATCCATACTGGCGATCACTGATCAAACGGAAGGTTTCTACCGTCTGATCATTGATCACACGGTAGTTTAAGAGTTGGCGGTTAATTGATTTCTCCATTACTTTAGAAAGAATAGAAGTAATTGCAATAGGACGATAATTGGATTGGAGGAATTTGTCACCCTTTTTAGGAACTGGCAAATTCCCAAGGAGAAGGAAAACACCTTTGGAATAAGAAAGTGAAAAAAGGAGGTAATGAACAGGAGTAAGTTCAGGAGCAGAGGTTTTGAGAACAAGTGGAGAAATACCATCGGGACCTGGAGCTTTCTTAGCATCAAGATTCGTCAAAATCCTGATATCCTTTTGACGAAAGACCACATGACGCATTGAATGGAGCTTGTTGGGAATGGTGAGAGGTGTTTTACAAAGATCATTAATACAAGTTGGAAATAAAATGGGATGCTAGCAGGTCAGCTTTATCCTTGGCTTAAGTGACAACGGAACCATCTGGTTTGGACAGAGATGTGAGCAGAGATGGGCAAAAGTTGCGGCCAATAGCTGTGGAAAGAGAACCAGAATGCTCGGATACCATTAGGGCAAGAAGAAAGTTTTCTACTCTTAGCCTGTTCAAACTCTAGTTTGGACTGATTATAACTGCTTTACAATTGTTCGAGCTTTGGTGCAGGCAGAAAATGAAATTTAAGAATTAGAAACAAGCCAATTAATTTATGCAACGTTCTTCTCTTGACCAGCCTTAGCACATTTATTGGAAAACCAAGGTTTAGATAAAGGACGAGATTTTAAAGTGGAGTGTGGGATAAAGAATTCCTTTCCTGCAAGAATAATTTCACTGACACGATCTGAGCAAATGTTAACATCAGAAGTTTTGAAACAGTAATCCGACCAAAGAAAAGAAGAAAAGAAATCTCGCAGGCCATTCCATTTTGCATTCTTGTAATGCCAAACAACACGAGGATGGGAATAGCCATGAGATATAGGCTCCATTGGAGAAGAGACAATCACCAAGTTGTGATCTGAAGTGCCTAAAGGACCTGTCACTTCGACCGCGTACTTAGAAGGGTTGTTTGTGAGAAAAAGATCAAGGATCAAGTTGGCTGTATGATTAGGATTGTTCGGTATTCTTGTAGATAAATGAACAATCTGTGCAAGGTCATTAGTAATTGCAAAAGCCTCAGTATCTCGACCAGCTGGGTCGGTGTGACTAGAAAACGGAAGCCAGCTGGAGTTGTGAACATTAAAATCACCAAGGAAAATTACCTCACTGTTAGGAAAGTTGGACTGGAGAAAGTCAAGTTGCAAAGAGAGGAAGTCAAAGAGCTCCAAGTTATTAGTGGAGTTGGGAGAACGGTAGAGAAAGAGATGAATTTGACACAATGAGGTAGAGAGATTTTAAGCCAGAGATCAAAGAGAGGAGGTTCCAAATTGCCGTCTCTGACAGGGAATATCAGAACGGACATATGCACAAGTACCACCTTTGAGGCGAAAGGGATCATACAGCGAATGAGATGAGCAGTAGTTGAATTAACCGATAACTGAGATTCTGTCAGAAAAAGTACAGTACATGGGATTTGGCAGACTGCAAGTGGAAATGGACATCGTTGAGATTAGAATTGAGAACACATATATTTGTGAAATGAATTAGGAAGTTTTTGAGAAGTTTAGATCTTTTCGCAGATAAGCTTGGTTTATTAGTTTGACAATTCATGGTGTATTCAATAGTAAGAAAAAGAGAGTGGGACATGCTGTATGAAGTAATGAAATTTTTGAATATGGCGTACACGTGGTAAGAATATACCCAGATCCTTGACATAACGTGGCCTCGACAATGCCCACCCCCAGCATACACACTATCCGGACTTCCTCCAGTCACTATCTGGCAGAGTAGAGGTAGCAAGATTATACACTAGCTGATCCGGAAGCCTCCTAGAGAGTTACCAATAGGTTCGGTCCGGTGTAGTAACTAGCGGCCGACCTGCGAACACCGTTTTAGAGCTGTACCGTCGAAATGTAAGGAAGATTGGATCTCGCCACGATGTTCATCATATGTTTGATACAGGTATGTTCGTCGCTACGTCTTACTGCCATATGAATAAAAAAGCGCCTTGTATAAATATAAAAATCTACTTTTTTTCGAAAACAAGAATCAATCTGCCATTTTAAGCATTATTTCCGTGTTTAGCATCTCAAAATCTATAAATTAAACTTGCTTTCATGCCCATCACAGAATCTCACCCAAAATTTGTTGTTCAGTGTTGTATCACGTGGTAAATTTAAGTAATAATAATAATAATAATAAGATTCTTTATTAACATAAATTTTATACAATAGTGACTCCTTACACAGAAAGTCAGAGGAATCTTACAATTCGTTGTTTATACAAGTGATTTTGTTTTATAATAGAAAAAAAAAGAAATAAAATAATAATAATAACTAAATAATAATTAACAGATAAAAACAAAGATGATAATCAAAATGTAAAAATGAAGTAGTGATTACAGCGAAAAAGGACTACAAGTTGAGCAGAACATGAAATGACATCGGTTAACTTACTAAGATCGGCACTTACATAAATGTCCTTTACAAACAGCAAGATGGGACAAGATGCCATCTCGATATGCCTTGTCTATAGTCCACAGGTCGATGTCGAGCGAGTTTAAAGTGTCCAGAGTCACATTTGGGAGGTGTCTCTTGAAATTCTGTAACCGCTGGAGCCTTGAGCACAAGGAGGGGGTACTACGGAGATGTCTGTTTGGCAAACGGCAACCAACCATGTTCCAGATGTTGATGTGATCCTGCTTAGCTGAGCACAGATGAAGGAATGACTTTATTTTTAGCACATGGGCTCTGTGGACTATGGGCGTATATTACAGGTTCCAGCAGAGATTGGATTTAGATGTTGTGTAGACCTGGTGCGACCACAAGTTGGCCCACTTCAGCACCCAAAATTCGAGGCCCCATAGTTTCCTGAGGCTGGTGGTTGGTGCCGCCGACCAAACTTCCACGGCATAGGAGAGCACACTACAGAAGTAAGTTGCGAGGTATTTCTTGATTATTTTCTTATTGTGCGTTTTGCACAGATCAATTTTCATTCCCCAGAACGCTATCAGGGCTTTGGAATACTCAGCTTGGATTTGTTTTTTTATAGGCATCAAGGATTCTCCTAGGAATTTGACACTGTCTGTGGGAGTCAGAACATTTCCTGCCAATTCCGGAAGTAGAGAAGATGCAGTTTCAGCAGAATTCATCCGACTTGGCGTAAAGATGAGATAGTTTGACTTCTCTGGATTGACTGACAGGCCAAAAAATTTGGCATACGTACAGAATATATTTAGGTAGCTGTTTACAGATTCAGAGGAGGTTTGTCTTTCTTGAGAATCACCAACATGGCATTTGCATGGCAAGTAGCATACAATATCATCAGCATACGATAGGAAAGCAGGAATTTGATCCATTAGTGGAACGAATATTGCTGCAAATAGCGAGGCTGAGAGAGAACCACCTTGTGGGATCCCTACTGCGACGCTTTTAGTGACTGTAATGCCATAGCCTTTGAAGTGAAGCATTCTCCTAGACAGCAAATTATTGAGGATCTCGAGCATATTTCCGGATATCCCGTAGAATCTCTCAAGTAAGGCAAGAAGGGGTGTTATTTGGACTGAGTCGAAAGCAGATTTCATGTCGAGAAAAATGGTGTGAAGATGTTCGTTGTCATTCCAGGCCTGAAGTATTTTCTGTGATAATGACTGTAGGCAGGTTACCGTAGATCTATTAGGCATGGCATAATGGGTATGTTCTGGCCTATGCGCAAAGATTGTGAGTGCTACATCATTATAGATGCACTTCTCGAGGCATTTCAGGAAGAGAGAGAGAGGCAATTGATATTGGCCTGAAGTCAGCCAGTCTTTTCGCACGAGGCTTCTTCGGAACTGCCACGACTCTGTATGATAACCAGCTTGAAGGCACATGTGCAAATTTGAGTGCTGGGTTGTAGAGTTGAGTGAGCCCTTTGCTGATGAAATAAGAAGCAATTTTTAGACTAAAAAGAGGTATTGGGTCAATTCCTATGTCAGGTAGTGAATTTATTATTTTTATTAGCTGTTCTTCGGAAATTTCTGTATTACTAGAAGATGAAGAAACGTTAAACGCTTCGTTCCAAAGATATGCTTCGGACATACGGTGATCTCGCTTAAAATGCAGCACATGCTCACACCATTCCTGGACATCTAAAGATAGAGGGGTGAAAGTATGACTTGTGAACCACACACGTTTTCCCCTGGATAGCCGGCCGTTCATGAAATTGTCAATAGCAAATTGTTTACTCTTCTGGAAATCCATCCTGGCTTTGGAAAATTTGGCGTATGACTCTCGTGAAGGTGACTTCTTGTAGGTGACTTCTTGCATGGGCTGCCTGTTTTTCCCTAAAGGCCTTAGGAGGTCATTCCACCATGTCTTTGAGTGGGGACTAAGGATGCAAGTTTTGGACCTTGCAGACCTTGCAATGAATTCCATCCATCTCGAAAGCCAGTCGGCAGCCTCATTTATGTTAAGCTCAGCCAGTATGTTCCATGGGTAAAGTTGGAAAAGAGTAGTAACTTTTCCAGTGTTGATGTATTTTGGATTGTATATTCTCCTGACAGTGTTTGTAGTTTATACTTGTGTACGTTCATCCTTAAGTAATTTGAAATGCTACAATTTTAACTAATTGAAACACCTCAATGCCAAACAGTTAAACATATGGGTTAGAACATTGATTTGAGGTACAATTTTCTAGAAATTTTTACAAAATTCTGTTAATAATCTAATTATGTTAAATAATTAATTAATTTTAGTTCTAGAAGTCACCGATGGGATAACAGTTGCTTGGTTTCAACTTTGGGTTATAGAATAATTCCTTACGGGTAATTTGATAACACTCGATATTATTAATTACAATATTTGCATTATATATTATATAAATATACGATATCCAATTTACAATAATTACAACATTTTACAAAGATCATTAGTATATCTTTGTAATTAGTAATTAACTAATAGTAACTACCAAATTAACATAAGTACTTTACTAATTAATTCATACAGTTTAGCTGGAATTCTTAGAGTTACTCTCCTAGACTGTTAAGTTGGAAAAGCTTATCTGTGCATGCGATCTATAAACCCCCCACCTCTCTCTCTCTCTCTCTCTCTCTCTCTCAGACCCCTCCAAGTACTTCCCAGATAAGTAAGATTTTCCAACTTAATACCGATTAAACTGTATGAATTATTATGAATTTGAAAAAATCCATCGCAATACGCGTAAAAGTGAAGCGTTCAAGGGCGAAATCTCGTGACAGAAATTCAATGGAGGTAATACGGCCTTCTAAGTATGAGCGAACCCAGTCCTTACCACGAGACAGTCTGGATGCATGATTTCATGTAGTAGGTTCACATCACACTTTCACCCTGCCATTGGTGAAAAAAAGTGTAAATTCAGGCTCGTCAGGCTATATGATCTTTTTTCACTGTTCCATAGTCCAGTCTTGCTGTTGGTGACGCCACTCCAATCGAAATCTTTCGATTTTTTTTTTTTTTGCAGAAATAAGTGGCTTTCGTAGGTCGATTACCAAATCCCAGATTCCTAAACTCCCGCCACATAGTGCGTCTGGAAATCTCTCTCTTTAAACCCCCACCTCATCTGTGGCTTACAAATTGAATTTTCAATCATTTTCTGCACTGGACTACCTATTTTGAGTCACAATTCTTTAAATACTACGGTTTCATTCTGGCGTACTGACTTTCTCAAAAGATGGGAGCTTTCTCAGTAAAAGAAGATTGCCATTTCTTTGTTTTAGAGCTGCATTCGCTTCTCATCTTCCACTTATTGTATACTTTTCAGATGGTTGCTGCCGACACAGCAATCTGCGCAGGTAGCACAGTGGTATCGTTCACTGTCCTCCCCCGCACCGGATGGAAAAGGCCCGAGTTCGAATTCCGTCGATGGGGGAGGAACTTTTATGGGTTTTTTTCACTCTTATGGCAGCAAATTCCATTCCGAAATGTACCAAATGGGAGGAGAGAGATGTCTCCTATGTATGAATACTATGCAGACGCATTGCTGAGAGAGAGAGAGTTTATAGAATGATGGGAAAGTACAGATGTGAAAAATTCGCTAAAAATCCATTAAAATTTCCAAGTATTGTCAAACACGTAAACAGAGGTTAACAGCCATAAAGCATGGAGTTGGATTCCCTTCCAGCTCATTCTTCCTAATATCATTAACATCGTTCAATACTAGAAATATTTACAGAAATATTCGAAAAGCTGTCTTTTGTGCTAGCCGTTAAGTATGCAGCATATCAGTCCGGTCGAAATAAAGTAGTTCGGAAATCGTTTTTATTTTGGTATAATTCAAAAGTTTAATACAAAAGCGCTTATATACACTGGCACGCTTCTTTATTAGAACCACATCCTAATAAAGAAGCCAGCCAGCGCACTGGGCCATCCTTAGCTTGGAACACTGACTTGCCTTCCACAGATATGAATAAAACGCTCCAGCACATCGGTTCAATTATTTAGCCAGGTAGTCTAATTATAGTATTTGCCAATATGCTCTTTTTTTGGAAGATGAAGTGGTCGTGAATTACTCACATTGAGCCTATCAGATGTGGATGATATCATGATTTAATAAAGTTCAGATATATATATATATATTCAAAATGTTCACCTTCTGTCTGAATACAGGCCTCACATCGACGTCTCATGGACTCGCGAAGACGATGCCAAATTCCTGGCATGTTTCGTATTGTCTCACAACCTGCCACAATTCGATTGCGGAAAGTTTCCACATTTGGAGACTGTTCTCGCAACTCTCTCCAAATAGTCGAACGTTGAACAGCCAGTTGCATTGCTATTCTGCGTGTGCTGATTCCAGGAGTGGCATGCTCAACATCCAAAATCTCCTCCTCTACTTCAGGAGTCGTAGATCTTGGTCGTCCTCTGTCGGCAGCACGAGGTATAAAGGTCCCATGTTCACAAAGGACGGAGATGGATACCTTCAAACGTTTTCCTATCTGGACATCTTCTTTCTGGGAACCTTTCATGTACAAACGACGAGCCTCCAGAGCATTTCCGTCCGCCAAACCATACATAAAGTGCATATCCGCTTGCTCCTGATTTGAGTACATGGTCGGAATGGAAAACCACCAGATTCTGTCAGTACCTTGTGATGAAGGAAATCACCTGCGGAAGATAAGACATTCCGGTTAATAACTCGGGAACCAAGCATTTCCGGAACTACGTTGATATAAAATATTTTTATTGTCTACATATGAGGAACTCATTCCTGAAGTTATGCCGTGTATTTTTGAGACACCCTGTATATCCATTGACCCGATAGGTTTCTTTCTAGATAGTTTAGAAGTTGACGGTTAAAGGATTTCTCCATTACTTTGGAAAGAATAGAGGTAAAGACAAGGGAACGATAATTGGAGGGGAGGGGATTTGTCACTTTTTTTCAGGGATTGACTGAGTATCAGAAAATTTCCACGAAGAAGGAAAACACCAGACACGATAGGAGGGAGTATATGATGAGAGCCTTGTCGATCAATTCGGCCCTGGAAAGATTGTGCAAGGCTCAAGGGGTAGAATTTTTTTCAGCCTGGACTGTACTTGTTAACAGGAGAGATTGCTTCTACAGGGACGGGATACACTTAAATAGAAAGGGTGCAAGAATATTTGCTGATGCTATCGAGGCAGTGTTAGGTGGGTCGGAAAACTGCTAGCTTGGGGGGATACAAGGACTAATAGTTTAACAGTAGCTGTAGGCAGAGGTGAAGGTGATTCTTGCACAACTTCTTTTAGAATAAGTAGCGACCTGGAGCTTGGGGGTGTTGAGGGTTTCAGGGACGGATGGCAGTCATCGTGAAACAGGTGGGTATATGGGATGTGTTAGAGTAACTAAGAATAAGAATAGGTGCATGTATACTTGCAATACTTGCATGTATACCAATGCTAGAAGTATAGTAAATAAATTTGATGAATTTGAAGTGTTGGTCAAGACATCAAAGGTGGATATTGTTGGGATATCAGAGACGTGGTGTCACCCAGATATAAGGAATGCCGAACTGGAATTTGGGGAGTACAATGTGTACAGAAAGGATAGACAGGATAGAAAGGGAGGAGGTGTTATGCTGTTAATAAAGAAAAATATAAAATCAAAAGAAGTGCATCCAGTTGATATAGATGAACAGTGCACTGTTGAGTCAGTTTGGTGTGACATAAGCACGGCGAAAGCAAAAATTAGAGTAGGAGTGTGTTATAGGCCTAATGACTCGAATGAGTACAATGAACAATTGTACAGAGAAATAGAGTGGGCTAGTAAATCTGAATGTCTTATAATGGGGGATTTTAACTTCCCAGATATTGACTGGAACTTGTGGGTTGGGCACTCACACACTAGTCAGACTTTTGCGGATTTATTGGATGATTATTTTCTGCAGCAGCATGTTCGAGAGGCAACCAGAGAAAGTAATCTTGATCTGGTTATCAGCAGTGATCATTCATGTATTAGGAATTTGCAGATAAAGGAACCACTAAGTGGCAGTGATCACAGTGTACTGACGTGGGATTTACTTAAAGATTTAATTACCATCAGGGGTAAAGGGAAGGGCTTTTGCTTCCGTAAAGGTGAGTACAGTGGTCTCAGACAGTTTTTAAATTCTGTACAGTGGAATGAACTGACGTTGTTACCAACAGTAAATTCTAAGTGGGAAGCATTCAAGGAATTAATCGTGGAAGCTACCAAAAGTTTCATACCTATTAAGAAATATTGTTCAAGGTTTAGGCCTAAATGGTTATCAAATGAACTAATGAGACTCGTGACAGAGAAGAAAAATGCATGGGATGCATATAAATTATCAAGCGACTCAGAAGTCTATGGCAGATATAAGCTAGTCTGTAATCAGGTCACAAATGAGGTTAGGCAGGCGAAGGCAGATTACGAGAAATCCTTGGCAAAAGATGCTAAGAAAAACAGCAAGGATTTTTTACTTATATAAACTCCAAAAGGAAGGGGAGGAATCTGATTGGTCCACTTGACATCGATGGTTCGACTGTTGATGATCCTGCTCAGATAGCAAACAAACTGAATGAGTATTTTGCATCTACATTCACACGTGAGGAATTATTAAGGTTTGAAAATGGCAGAAGGTTATCAAATTGTAGCAGGATACTTAATGATTTTGTAATAACTGAGAGCAAAGTGGAAGAGAAATTGTTGAAGTTAAACGTAAGAAAAGCACCTGGGGTGGATGGGATCTATCCAGTTATATTAAAGGAGGCGGCAAAGCAACTAAGCAAACCCTTAGCCATAATTATGAGAGCATCCTTGGACTCAGGGGAGGTTCCCACGGACTGCAGATATGCAAATGTATCCCCAATTCACAAAGGGGAGTCGAAGGTTGACACGAGTAATTACAGACCAGTTAGTTTAACTTCTGTTCCGGGTAAAATAATGGAGTCGCTGGTTAAAGATGCATTGCAGGATCATCTAGACAAGACTGCAGCAATAATTCAGACACAGCATGGGTTTGTTAAGGGACACTCTTGTCTGACAAATTTGATAGGTTATTATGATGTGGTTACAAAGGAACTGGATGCAAAAAATAATTTTGATATCATATATTTGGATTTCAGGAAAGCTTTTGACACTGTTGCGCATGGAAGACTATTGTACAAATTGGAGCAGAATGGTATTAACGGTAAGTTGCTACAATGGATAAAAGGATGGTTAAGTGCGAGAAGACAGAGGGTGGTAATTAATGGGTGCTGCTCTTCTTGGACTAATGTTATTAGTGGAGTCCCACAGGGTTCGGTGTTAGGTCCACTGTTGTTTTTATATTTATCAATGATATTGATGAAGGTATATCAGGCTTAATGTCGAAGTTTGCAGATGATACAAAAGTTGGCAGGGTTGTTAATGACAGTAATGGCAGTGTGCTACTGCAACAGGATCTGGATAATTTGGGCAGATGGGCTAAGAAGTGGCAACTGAAGTTTAACCTTGACAAATGCAAAGTACTGCATATGGGTAGAAGTAACCCCAGAGAAACGTATCAACTGTGTGGTACTACACTTGAGGTGGTAGAAAATGAAAAAGACCTGGGAGTAATTGTGCAGGCAGATATGAAGTTTTCTGAGCAATGCAGACAGGCTGCCAGGGCAGGTCATGGGGTTTTGTCAATGATATACTGTATAGGAATTTTGCTAGCAGGGAAAAGGAGGTGATTATCCCTCTGTATAAGGCAATGGTCAGGCCACGCCTTGAGTACTGCGTACAGGTCTGAAGGCCTCATTTTAGGAAGGATGTAGATTTAATTGAGCGTGTACAGAGAAGGGCAACAAGATTGGTGAGGGGAATGAAGGGATCCTCTTACCAAGAGAGGCTTAAGTTCTGCAAATTGCAGTGGCTGGAGACTAGGCACCTGCGCCGTGATCTGATAGGTGTATAAGGCCTTGAATGGGTTGAGCACGCTGAATTCTGATGGGATCCTTCCACTTGTTCAGATTACGAACCTAAGGGGGCATAAATTCAAATTAAGAAAGGACAGATGTAGAATAGATGTGCGGAAATTTGTCTTTAGCCAGCGGGTGGTTAATTGCTGGAACAAACTTCCATCTGTCGTTGTGGAAGTTGATAGGTTGAATAAATTTAAGAAGGAACTGGACAGGTATTTGGAGGGAATGGTGTGATTTTTTTTTTTTTTTTTTTTTTTTTTTGGCTGATGCTGCATAAGCTCATACACTTGCTTCCTTGCATCAAATGTCACTGCTATTACTACTACTACTACTACCAGCAAGATAAGAAAGTGCTAAAAAGGGCGACACAGAACAGGAGTAAGATCATGAGAAGGTTTTGAAAACAGGTGGAGAAATGCGATCAGGACCTGCTTGACGTCAAGATTGTTCAAATGTTTTCTGACATTCTTTTGACGGAAGGCGACAGGAGTGTACTGGGAAAGATGGGAGCTTTCCTAATAGAAGAAGATTGTCAATACAAGAGTTAGAATTAAAATAGGATGTTAGTAAATTGGTTTTATTTTTAATTGAGGTGGCAATAGAACCATCAAGTTTTAACCATCAATGGACAGCAAAATTTGCTGTAGCTTTGGCAAGAGGGCAGAATGCTCGACTACCAGTTGTGCAAGAAGCAAGCTTTCCTACTTTTAGTCTGTTGAAAATCAAGTTTGGACTGATTAATAGTTCCTTTACAATTGTTACGAGTTTTAGTGTTAGCACAAAATGAACCTGGAGATTTGGATGCAAGCTAATTGCGATATGCAACATTCTTCTCTTGAACAGCCTTAGCACATTTATTGGAAAACCAGGGTTTAGATGAAGGACGAGATTTTAAGGTAAGTGCGGACTAAAGGATTTCATCCGTACAAGAATAATTTCACTAAGCGATTGATCAAATATTGACATCAGAAGATTAAAAACATTACCAAACCAAGGAAAAGAAGAATAGAAATCGCGTATATCATCCTATTTTGCATTCTTGTAATGCTAAAAAGCACGGAGTTGAGAATGGCCATGGGAAAGGCATCATTGGAGAAGGGACTGTCACTAAGTTCTGATCTGAGATGCCTGGAGGACCACTTACTTCGACTGTGTGTATACTGAAGAGCTGTTTGTGAAAAAGTATCAAGAGCGTAGGATGCGTGGGTAAATTTTTCTGGTATTCTGATAGGAAAAACGAACAATCTGGTGAAGTCGTTAGTAATTGCAAAATCCTCGGCATCTTGACCAGCTGGGTCTGTGTGACTAGAAAACGAAAGCCAGCTGGATTATGAACGTGAAAATCACCAAGGAAAATTACCTCACTATTAGGAAAGTTGGGTTGGAGAATGTCGAATTTCAAAGAAAGAAAGTCAAGGAGTTCCAAGTGATTGGTAGGGTTGGGAGAATAACAGACCATAGATGAATTTGAGAGAATGAGTTAAAAAGATTTTAAGCCAGAGAAAAGAAGAGATTCCAAATTACTAAGGCTTTGAGGGAATATCAGAGCGGACATATGCTCAAGTCCATCGTTGAAGTGATATGAATTGCACAGCGAATAACTAGGACAACTGAGATAAGCAGTGGTTGAATTAACACAATTCATCGTTGTCTTAAATCATCTGTGATTGCAAGATTTTGAGTCTTCTTGACGCAACTCACGGGTAAGTTTACATTATTATATACAGGGTGTTTCAGTTAAACGTTTCAGAACTTCTAAGAGGGGTAGGGTACATCCTGACAACTCGAAATCATATAGCAATGTGGGGTGGGAAATGCTTTCCTGAAGCGGTGTTGTACACAGAAGCACCATAAAGAAAAGAGACCGTAAGTGAGAAATCGTTTTAATAATACATGAAAAGAAGCAAAAGGTACATGGATTAAAGTAAGTGTTCGAAGTTTCTTCCACGGGCTACAATGTACGCCTCACATCTCCGACGCATGGACATCCGAACATTCTGGAATACTCCAGGCGAATTTCTTCGGCAGCTACTGCGATTCTTGCAACCAGCTCCTCAGCATTGTCAACAGGGGTGTCATAAACTAGCGATTTCATATGACCAGAAATAAAAATCAAGACATGATAGGTCGGGTGACCGAGCAGGCCAACGCACGGGACCACCACGTCCGATCCGCTGTTGACCAAATGTGACATCCAGGTAGTTACGAACATCTCCGCTATAATGGGCAGGGGCTCCATCGTGTTGGAACCACATTGTCTGTTGCGTCGATGCAGAAATCTGTTCATCTCTCAAAAGTTGTGGCAGTACTTGCTGCAGAAAGATCAAGTAGATAGGTCCGGTTAGACGACACGGTAACAGGTAAGGTCCGATGAGGTGATCTCCCATAATACCGGCCCATACATTGACCGAAAATCGAATCTGTGCTGCACGACGTCGTATTGCATGCGGGTTCTCGACCGCCCAGATATGGTCGTTATGCGTGTTGAAAATTCCTTCCCTTGTGAAGGATGCCTCATCTGAAAACAACACTTCAGCAGGAAAAAGGGGATTTGTAGCACATTTTCCAAGGTACCACTGTGCGAAAGCAATACGAGGTGCATAATCCTCCGGTTGCTGTGTCTGGATACGCTGCACGTGAAACGGATGCATGTCTTGTTCTCGGAGAATCCTCCAGACGCTGCAATGGGAAACCCCGACTGCGTTTGCTAGACTTCGTGTACTCGTTCTTGGATTCCCCTGTACATGCTGCACCACATTCTGTTCGACGGCTGGAGTCCGTGCTGTTCTTACCCTGTCCCTGTCAGCTCTTTCAAATGAACCTCTCTCAGCTAACCTCTGGTGCAGTCTTGCAAAGAAATTATGACTGGGAATACGCCTCGTCGGATATCGTTCCGCGTACAAACGCTGTGCGGCTGGCCCACTACAATTTGCAGCCCCGTACGCCAAATGCATATCGGCTAACTCTGCGTTCGTGTAATCATCCATCCTACTAACTTGGCGTTCTTGTTCAAGAAATTCGAAATTCGCCTGGAGTATTCCAGAATGTTCGGATGTCCATGCGTCGGAGATGTGAGGCGTGCATTGTAGCCCGTGGAAGAAACTTCGAACACTTACTTTAATCCATGTACCTTTTGCTTCTTTTCATGTATTATTAAAACGATTTCTCACTTACGGTCCCTTTTCTTTATGGTGCTTCTGTGTACAACACCGCTTCAGGAAAGCATTTCCGACCCCACATTGCTATATGATTTCGAGTTGTCAGGATGTACCCTACCCCTCTTAGAAGTTCTGAAACGTTTAACTGAAACACCCTGTATATATCACCGGAGGCTGACATACTTGAATTTTGAAATTTTTTTGATATTATGCGATTTACCATACTTAGTACAGAAAACGAATAGGACGGATCTCGACGTGCCCCTGTCCTAGGCGTATTTAACTACATAGTGGACGAGCTTGAGCTTCTGGTTATAGTCCATATCAATTTGCTTCTCCGCTGTCTTTCAATATACCGCTCAAATCAGGTATAGGTCTTCGTGCGTCAGTTGTCATTCCTACTGTCGATTTACGTATATTAATTTCGAATATACACTCTCCTCCAGCATGTACTAGGACATCTCACTGTGTTTATCAGAAGCCGTGCCCTCGTGGGTAGCACAGTGGCATAATCACCGTCCTTCCCGCACCTGGTGGAAACGACCTGAGTTCGAATTCCACATATTCGATAAAATAAAAATTCCATAGAAATTTTTATGGGTATTTTTCAGAATGTGGCCAAGTTAGTCGACAGCTTGGTTTTTCCTTCCAGCAAAGAGCAAATCGATAACAAAACACGCAATTTACAGACATTATATACAGCGCAATGTTGCCGATGCACTTAAAACCCTACAACAAAAAACCAACCAACCAACCGGAAGGAGTTGGCTGTCACTAAAGCCCATGAAGGTCATATTCAATATTAAATTTTTTTTTTTGTTCTAATCACACATTTCACGATGTCCTTATAAGAAAATCGCATTTAACTGCAGAAAGGAATTTCTACAGTTAAATGCGATAAGCAGTAAGGGTTCAGGTTACCCCTACTTTTGGAGAAGTGGAAATGCGATAAACTGTACTTAGTCTTTCTAATACTGACCCTAAAATATTAGTATTAAATGTCTAAATGATGTAAGGAAATGGACTTTACTCCATATGCCAAAAAAAAAAAAAAAAAAGTAATTGCAATCATTTACATCACGCTGCCTGAAGACTTTATGAGATCCAGCGTATTTACAAAAAAGCCAAATCCGTTTTAAGCTATACAGCCCGGTTCTGGTATTAATGACCTTTAAATCATTAGAAAAATTTGATTCTATTTCATTATTTCATTGTCACTGTCATTAGAGTGGACATGTTTACTGTAAATTGTCTGTAAATTACGTGTGTTCTATGGTCGATTTTCTGTTTGCTGAAAGAAATATTGAGTTTCCTGGAGAAAAACCCTGCTACCCTCGTCTGAGACCCACTAACTCGGCCACGTTGAGGAAAAAGGCCCATAAAAATTCCTCACGTCAGCAACGGGACTCGAACTCAGGTCTTTTCCATCCGGTGTGGGGGGCGAGGACGGCGATTCTACCAACTGTAGAATCGCTGCAGAATTATTTTTTGAGGGCAATTATACTATTGGGACAATCAACGGATTCCACGAGGGCGTGGAATCCGTTGATTGTCCCAATAGTATAATTATCGAAGAATGGTATGGATATGTATACATCAAACTTTTTCAATTCATTTATGCCTTTTGATGGCGGACGTCCATGACTAAGTGTATTATTCATTATTTGTTCGATGAAAAGGTATAATGCTTTTGCCAGATGTCACTCGTTTGGAAAGGTATGAAGATTTAAAATATTATTCTGGTTGCAGACTCAATGGAAGACAACCCTCCTTATTTATCTTTGCTGTATTGTTTGCGCGTTTGATAATTTATGTGGGTGTTCAGGATTTGTGTGATCTTAAGAGAGTTTGATGGACTTTTTTTTGTTTCCAACTCAAGTTAACTGTCTTTCTCTTTGCAAGCGCGTGTCTTTGCTTTTGTGAATTCCTCATCTTCAGCATTTCTTCTTTTAATTCCCTGCCGTGAAATCGGAAGTCGTTTGGTGATTTCCGACTCCTGTTTACAGCTGGTATTTTCGCTTTCTTTTGCATCCCAGTTTGATGAGGGTGGTTTCATTACAGGAAGCGCGGTAAAAAGTGTTCTCTCTAAAAAGGACACAAATGCAAATTAGCGTTGCCGGAGACATGTGGCTAAATGGGAGGGCGGTTTCACCAAGCGGTAACGGTTCTTCGCTCCGTTACCTTGCCGCCATCCGGGCTTTGGGTTTTTTCGCTCCCTGTATCACTTTCACGTATAGAAGGCTCTGCCGTGCCAACGGACTCCGTTCTCTCGAACGCCAGCTCGTGCCAAGTGACAATCCACCACCAGGCAACGTGGCCCGAAATATTCGACTCGGAGCTGGGAGTGTCCACCTTCGGCACGAGATATCCATCATCAGACACTGATTTATCGGAGGAGAAATGCGGTGGGATGTCCGCCGAAATTTCTTCTCCGCAGTTGCGACAAAATTTGTCACAGTTGGTGCACCCTCTGACGATCACGCGCAGGCGCATCTCAAAGAAGTTTCTTGTCGGCTTCCGGTATGGATAACGCAGATGCCAGTCACATAAATCCACACTTTTTCACCGCTCGTTGCGACCTCAGATCTGGAGTCATTAGCGAGGAAGGGTAGACGCAGAGCACGCGAGCGATGTAAGACGGGCTAAGGCTACTTTCTCAGCCTGAGAAATGATGGTTTTTTTGAGGGCAAAAAAAAGACGCATTAAGCCAATCGGTACCCGGCAGACAGTCAGATTGCTTATTCCGTGTACTCAGTTTACATTTCGATGCGCAATTTAAAGAAATTTCTCTATGCCGCCACCAGATGGCATCCTTGTGTTTGCCATTAATCGCTTCTAATGAGTCTGAGGTGGGCTGACCCCTCAGAACATTCGATTTGTACTACATAAGTGTACATTCCACATATGTTAACGCTCGTAGAAGTTATCAATGTGGAACGCACCGTCCCATAAATAAAATTTCTGGTTGCGCCACTGGACCCAATGAATTAAAGCGATCATCAAGTACATCGTGCACTAACTCAGCCCCTGTATTAAACAAACCCAGCTGCTTGACCTGCTACAAATGCTGCTGTAGTGTTTTAACAACTACAGCCGTGTTACTTTGAAAAAAGGTAATTGGCAGTCAAAGAAAGAATACATTTATTTACATTCTGTAGGATCTAGGTTTTAAGGATAAGGGGCTAAAAATACCGATCAATCGACTTCATAAAGGACCCACAACGCCGATGGAGTAACGTTTGCGATGACAACTTAAAAAATTATAAAGTCAAAAGATCATTCGCCCCGCGTATGATATTTTGATATGCTTTATATTGCGATTTCTCTACAAGCAAAAGGTCAACAGGATGCTGTTGACCTTTCTGCCGCACTACTCGGAGAATATGTCCACCCGTATCTAAATCCAAAATCCATTTCTCCCTCTACTGGCTGCTGTCTCATATGTAAGACCGCATTGAAACACAGCTACCACTTTTCTTGAAGCCAATCCAAGCGCTACTTGGCACTGATCATGAACTGCTCCCAACCTTCGCATCATCTGTAAATTTTGATATTTCACTCACTCTATCCCTTCGTCGATGTCGTTTATTAAAATCATAAACATCAGTGTTCCTAGAATCGTTCCCTGGGAGACACCACTTCTAACGTAAGTCTGAAGAATAACTATTAATTCCAACCTCCTTTCTCCTGCTTTGCAGCCACTCTGTGATCTGTCGTAGAACCATACCGCGATACGAACATATTCCAGCTTATACATTAACCTCTCATGAGGGACCAAATCAAATTCTTTGCTAAAATCCAAATAAACAATATTGAAATTATTTTCATACATTCAGATCGTCAATAACTTTGTCAAAATAGCTAACCAGGTTAAATAAACTTGATTTTCCCTTAACAGAACCTGTTGTGCATCCCTTAAAATTCCATTTATATCTACTTTATTGCACCCTTTATTATTGCCTCCATTAGTTTCCCTACCACTAAAGTCGTCTTCACTCGTTGAACCACTTTTATGTATTGGTATTACATTGGTGCTTCAGTCCAGAGAAATCTCTCTCGAGCCCAATTATGCCCTCATAATTAAAGCCTCTCCTCACTACGAAAGGTCTTTCGTTAAAGATCGATGCCATTTACTTGTTAAATTCATCCGCAACATCAGATGGGCCATCTAACGCTTCACACCATCCATTACACAAGGATTCGATCTGATTCTTTTTCTTCTTCGTCTTTGTATCCACATACATGAAAAACACCTTGTCCCCATTCTTTACTCTTTTAGAGTAACTTCTCATACACTCAGCCTTGGTTGCCCTGGCCTTTTCTGTGGTTCTTCAGATCAACTTGCAGATACTATAGGCTTCAGTACTTTTCATCACCTTTGTTAACTTTCGCTTTCCATCTTTTTCTCCTCTTTTAGATCGGCCAGCTCCGTATTCATCCACCTCCGCATCATTCTCGTGCTATATACAGTGAAACTTCTCCTAACGGACACCTCTCGTTAACGGACATCTCTCTACAACGGACATTTTCAAATTCCCCAACTCACCTCCATTGGTTTTAACGTGTTTGCAGCTTCTGTCTAGCGGACATTCTCTGTAACGGACGCGGACAGGCAATCTGCACTGTTTCGTTTAGATTAGCACTTAATTTGATCTCCCCATAACGGACTGATGGAGAGCTCACGGCCCTTTTTCTAGGAACTTTTCTTCCACATATTGCCTCAATCTATTTTCTATTTCCGATTCTCTGAAAAATTCAGAGAATTTTTCAGAGAATCGGAAGGTTTACGTCGCGGTTCTAAACCCTTTTTCAAGAATTTTAAGGCACGTGTAAAACTTCTGATGAATTCGGTGTGTGCAGGGGGGGGGGATATGGTCGGCCTTTCGTCTTTTCAGTTTTAGTTTTCAGTTTTGTTCAGTGTCGTGTGAAGTGCACAATGTCTTCTCGTAAACATTTAACTTAAAAAGATAAAGTCGAACTCATTAATGCGTATGATCGGCAAAAAATAGTGTTCGCAATCTCGCTGCAAAATTCAAAATCGGGAAGACGCAGGTAAGCGACATCCTAAAGAAAAAAAAATGAACTGCTCAAACAATTTTGGCAACACGGAAATGATCAGGTTCAAAAATCATTCCCGAAAACTGTTGGACTTCAAATTGACAATGTTCGTATGAGTGGTTTTGTCGCCAACGTGCTAAAAAAATTCCCATTAATGGGCCTATTATTAGGGAAAAGGCTTTGGAGGTTGCGAAATCTATGGGAGTAAATGAGTTCAAAGCTTCTGTGGGATGGCTAGACAAGTTCAAAACTCGGCATAAAATTTCTTGGAAAACCGTAAGTGGTGAAGGTGGATCTGTTGATACTGGGGTTGTAACATAGTGGACCGTCAAACTGGAAGATTTATGTCGTGATTTTGAAGCTAAGTGTATTTACAACTGTGACGAAACAGGGTTGTTTTTTAAAGCTCTTCCTGAAAAAACAGAGTCTAAAAAACGAAAAGTGCCAGGGCGGAAAAATTTCTAAGGAACGCTTGACTGTACTATTGTGTACAAATATGCTGGGAGACTTTGAACAACCTCTTGTTATAGGAAAACCACAAAATCCTCGTTGTTTCAAGGGCATAAAGTTGAATCTTTTTAATGTTGACTGGAAGTCTGATAAAAAAGCGTGGATGACACGAGATATCATGAGCGAATGGATAAGTCACTTTAACCAAAACATGATTCGTCAAAACAGAAAAATTATTCTTTTCATGGATAATGCTGCATCTCATCCGCACATTGAGTTGTCCAACATTCAAATCGTTTTTCTGCCACCAAACACATCTGCAGAGTGTCAGCCCTTGGATCAAGGGATAATAAAAAATTTTAAACTTCACTACAGAAAACGTGTTTTAAGACATCTCATTGCAAACATGAACGATTCAATGGATTTCCTCTTCAGTAAACGCAATTAGAAAACAAACTGTCGTGAACTGTTTTGTAAAGTCTGGCTTCTCAAACGCAAAAATTGAAGTTGTGAACAGCAATGTGGAGCACCAAGAGGAACAAGAACTTCAACATCTATTGATAATGTACGATACTTCCGCTACAAGTGACCCTGGCTACAAAGATATAGACTCAAACCTCACTACAGAAGATGGTGCTCTAGATATCAACGACATTATCATCGATATTTTTCAAGAAGTTCTCCATGAGGATGAAGAAATGGAAGGAGGTCATTCTGTCGAAGAACATATTAACGACGAACCACCGATGAAAATAGAAGAAGCGCTCGTACAAATCAATCGTTTAAAAATGTTTTTCGCCGTTGAAGAAGATACTGAAGGACTTTCGATGGTTTCTTCACTCCAAACAAATGTTGAAAACAAAATTATCAGCCGGAAGAAGGTGCAGAAGAAAATAAGTGATTACTGTATGTATTTTTCTTAAGATAAAGTCATAATATGCATAGCACAATTGTATGTATATTATTTACAAAAATATTGTTCAAAATCTGTATATATTTTAATTTAATTTTACATTAAACGTTTAACGATTTTTTTTGTTTCTCCCTCAGACTTCTTGTTAGCGGACACTTCTCTCTAACGGACACATTTTCGTTCCCCATGGCTGTCCGTTAAAGGGAAGTTTCACTGTATATCTTTTTTCTTACTGGTATATATATGCGTTAATGGTTTCCATGACTATCGGTTTAAAGGTATTCTATAGTTCTAATTTATTCACCCTCCATCTGCATTTTGCTCATTTAACAGATGCCACGTAGTATCTTAAACTGGCATAGTCTCTGTTTCTGAAATTAAAACCACATGCCTTTACCTTAAGCAACTGCAACCTCTTTCTTCATCTTTCAGTTAAGGACTCGTGAATGCTAATCGTTTACTGTGTCCCATCTTGTTTGGGGATGATGATCAGGTCCGGAATATTCTCACCCCCTAGTACTTCCTTAACGTGCTGATGCAAATAATAATCTAGTTTATTTAAAGTTTTGTTCCTATGACGAGTTCTCCCCTCGCTTGCTCCTCCAGTCAATTAGGAAAAAATTGAAATCATGCATAACGAGACATTCATATTTTTTCGCATATTCCATCTACATGTAGACATTATACTCTCGTAATACTCTTCATGAGCTTTTGGTCAGTAGAATCCCTTCCCCAAAGCCTCGTTTTACCACTGCAACCAACTTCTTCACACTATACAAATTCTCTGCTAATATACGAAGTCCTGAATTTGGGAAAGCTTTTGTGGTGCCCAAGCTGCTTTTAATGAAAAACACAATCCACGATTCCTTTCTATCCTTCTTTTCTGTCCTTTTCTGTCCTTCTTAAATATATCGTACATATCACGTTTTCTTAGTTAAACTCATCATCCCTATTTCTAGATGACACTTCGCTTCCATTAGCTCTATATTACGTCAGCGTTAGTTGATCTAATCAGGAGCTCGAATCCCCTCATTTTATTGATCACAGCCCTTATTTATTTATTTATTATTATTATTATTTTTTTTTTTTTTTTCAGAATGGACTGAAATAGCAAAAGCGGGTTCATTCGTGGATCAGTGCTGCTCGGACCTCTCTTATTTCCTATATTCTTAAATGATTTTGATGAGGGAATCCAGGAGAAGCTGTCAAAGTTTCTTACAGTTTCACAATTTAGGCCAATAATGAAAGCCTCATGTCTCCTAAAAGTCATGGAGAAGTGCCTTCTTCCCATCCTAATCAACCAGGTCCTGCTATGTGAATGCAATTCATTCACTATGGTCAATCAATCAGGTCCTGCCATTCATTCACTATGCCTTGAAACTCAGGTCCACCATTACCAACCTGCTGGCAACTACCAACACCATTCTGGGGGTTCTACAAGATCGGGCTGAGATGGCAATTGTTTATCTGGATATCCTGTCTGCATTCGACAGCATAGGCATCCAGGTCCTCCTGCAACTTTACAATGAGGGATACTAGATCAAAGGTAATATACTGGAATTCTTGAAGTCGTTACTTACAATCAGGGACCTTCACCGGACTGTGAATAAAAAATTCTTCACAAGGAAAGTTTCTGTATGTGTCGTCTAGGGCGGAGTTCTTTCAGGGCCCTCTTTACGGCTGCCATCCATCCACCCATTCCTGTGCCAGCATGCAGAATATATCAGTTATGCAGACGACTTGAACCTCCTCTATCGGATCCACGGGACCGCCTGACCTGATTCTGCTTCTGAAACCATCATTAACAGTCTTAAGAATCTGATTACATACTTGGCACAGTTCTCTGTAAAGATAAATCCAAATAAATCTGCACAAATGGTATTCTCACTCAAATCAAACCCAACGCAACTAAACCTGGAAATCCACGGTACCCCCAGTAACCAAGCACAGAGATCTTGGTGTTATCTTCGACCCCAAACTCAGTTTCAAACACCATGTTGCAGATATTCACAAGGTCTGCAGATTCAGATGGCTGCCCAAACAACACCTCTTTCATGTCAGAGAGCCCGGGTACACGCTCCAATGCATATACCGGTTTCAGCAGCCAGTCATCACCTACAGTTCAGAAATCTGGGCGTAGGCAACGAAAACGACGCTAAAAACCATTGCAACCTATGAGTACTGGCTTCTTCAGTGTGTCCTCTTCAAGCATAAATTGCCACTCTTCACACATACTTCAGATATTACCAAAGTACTTCATTACAGAAAAGTCACGGAACGGGTCTTCACCCTCCGCTTATTTTTTTTTTTTTTTTTTTTTTTTTGATTTGGTAGTTGTTGGCGCATCGGCTTCTGTGGCCATATTGCACCTCCCAAGGTTTTTGCAGTACTTTGATCCAAGCCCGAGGCGAGAATCGAACCCGCGACCTTTGGGTTGCCGGGCAGGTACTTTACCCACTCGGCTAGCCCGGTCGGCCTCTCCGCTTACTCGTCACAATTAAAATAACAGCGGGTGAAATCAATACGCCAAGTTTTTGGCAGATATGCAATTGGAGGATCCCCCCCTCGAAACCCTTAAGAGCCCCCTCTCTGCAGTCTGTGGCATGGAGCCTCAGGATGGGCGACAGATTCCTGCCCATGGAGATGGGCAGTAATCTGTCCACAATGTCCATGAGATGGATGTGGACCAGAAAAAGTGGACAGAGGACAAATCCTACAGAAGACGCATCATGAGGGAACAGCTTTCGTCTTCATCTGAGTGACTGCCATCGTTTTTCATCGCGCAGTGCGCAGCAGAAAAAAAAAAAGAATGTTCTTTCATTTTCCGTGTTAAAATATAATTTTTATATGTAATAAATTATTCGTTTTATGTTTTTTGTAATTTTTCCTGTATTGGTTAATTTTATGTTAAACCCCTAAGCATTGTCGTTGTTACGGGTATTATTGGATCAGGCATACGTCCATGTATCCAGGTCTGGAGGCCGCATCTAAGAAACATCTGGAGAAGATGCAAAGAAGGGCGTGCAGATTGGTAAAGAACGCTAAGAATTATCCCTGTGAGCAACGACTTATTTATGGTTTGCAGACTTGGCAACTGCACGCCTTCACAGGGTGAGAGAATTCAATTGAGGTGTATGAGGCCCTGAGGAAGGTTAGTAAAATGAATGATGTATCACTCACCAATGATAAATGGCGTGACACAAGAACCAGAGGGCACAAATATAAAATCTTAGAGGATTACAGTAAAGCGCTTCTTATGAAATTTACCTTCGGGGTTGTAGAACAGTAGCCGAGGCAAAGAGATTGGCAAAAAAAATCCAGTTTTTTGGAGATGGGAACGTGTAATATGAGAGTTCTCCCCCTTCCCACTTTAGTATAAGTTCAAATTATGCGAGAAAGCAGACTTTTAGCCAAAATAAATAAATAATAAAACAAAACAAAAATAATATAACGAAAAGAGAATAAAAGAAAACAGAATATTCATGGTATTCTCATTCCCATAAGGCAGCCATCCAATTCTGCCCTTACCGCATTGAGAGGCAACTTATTTCAGTGCTCAACAACCCTCTCGCACAGGTGAACCTCATCAGATCCAATCTTCTGTTGTTTCCTGAGATTTTATATTGTGTCCTCCCGTTCTTGTCTCACCTACGAGGGAGATCAGACCTTCCTCATTCATTTTACTGAATCCCCTTCAACGTACACCTCAATTAGATCTCCTCCTTGCCCCCTGTTTACACCGATTGGAAAATTTATATGTTACAATTAAAAGAAACCATTTTTTTGGCTCATTTATGCAACCAATCCAATCTTTTGAAACAGCATAGCTTGGCTCGGATTGTTAACCCCTCTTCCCACCTTTAAATCATCGGCAAACATTGACACTTCATCTAAAATCCCACGACAATAACATTTATGAAAATTAAAAATAGGAGGGAGAGTCAACACTGAACCCTGAGCGACCTCACTTATTAGGCTGGTACACCGTGAAGACTGCCCATTTATGCTACCATTGTTTTAGTCAGTCGGCAATCCAGCGTAAAATCTGAGCAGTAACTTCATCTTCCAGTTGATACAGCAGTCTTCCATGAAGGACAATGTCAAAGGCTTTACATAATGTTAAAATTATTACATGCTGTTTAATGGCTATTGTAGTAATTCACTATATTGGTCAAGCATGACATCCTCTTAATGAACCCATGCCGGCATCTACTGAAGATACCATTTTTGTCGAGATGGTCCTGAATTGCATCCTTAACTAGTAGGGTCCGTGGTTTTCCCTGCCACAGAAGTCATATTGCCAGTAGTTACCCAATTGCTCGTTTGCACCTTTGTATTCTGGAGAGACATTTGCACTTTCAGACCAAGCGGATCTTCTCAGAATCCCTTTGAGCTTTCACTAAAGGTAGCATAATTTTTTCTCCCGGAAACTCGGGCGAAAACAGAAAGTCGACCTCAGAAACCACGCAATTTGCAGACAGTATATACAATACGACAATATTCATTGATGCTCCTAAAACCATACAACAACTACTACTACTACTACTTCCGGGGTTTGACAACCGAGCGAGACAGAGGCGTGGACTGGCGAATTTATGTCACGGGAATATGGTGGCAAGGGATCCACACAAAATGTCCTCGATCAATTCTCCCATATTGCGGGCCTTGTGACACGAGCGTTCTCTTATTGGAAGAGTCCAGTGCCATCTGGATACAAGGTACACTATACAGGGCAACACTTGGTCCGAAACAATGCCGAAGTAGGATTGGGTATGTTGAGGGTCTAACGGCTCCTGGGATTTCTCCCATCTCCGTGTACGTTCTCTGTATGGAGTGACAGTGCCCTGTCAATGCCAGAGGTTTGACAGTGTGTGTGGGTCATGAAGAATGTAGTATGTTGTACCCATTGTTCATCCGGCCTGTTAGCAGTCGGGCCCCATTAGGGGCCCGACGTTACCATACCCAGCGACGGGGACGCCGACCGGGTGTACCAATAAGACTAATTGTACTCTGGTAGGTCCTGCCACCTACTTTCCTGAGATTTAATTGGCTAGGACCTAAAAAAAAAAAAATTATTCGCAGTTTGCTTAATAAAACAGTTTGTTTATACAGTGAGTGGAGTTTTCGCTGAATGAGTTTCTCTAGAGGTCTAATAGTTCGGGCAGTAATTTTGGTGTATTAGATTTGGACCTGTGGGGTAATACGCTGTATAGGAAAAATATTGGGAGGGGGAGGCAGAAGACGGGGAGTAGAAGTAGAAGAAAGGGACCGATAGGGAAGGTAGTCCCTGATTTTTCAATGGGCATGCCCATGCCACAACAGTGGGAAAAACGGAGTGGCGCGGGGGGAATGACAGCGAAAGCGTCCCCCCCACCTGGGATAGGGGGTAGAAAGCAGGCTGGAACAGATGTCCAGCCCCGTTTGCCAGATGGCCTTCCTCAGCTTTTAAGGGAACCGTCCAAGTTTCAGAGGATGTCGGTTCCAGTTCTTGTATTAAGTAGTCCTTTCAGGAGTCACCACACCACGTTGCACTCAGTGGTGCACGGGGAAAGAGACAGTTTGTCGTTTCCACTTAGTCATTGCGGGTTTCTCGTTTTGTTTAATCCGGTTTTCTGGTTGTTGTCTTGTCTGGCTTCACCTTGGGAGGGTTGGTGTGAATGTAGGCATTTTGTTGAGTTGCGTGTTCTGTATCACAATTTTTACGTCACTCTGCGTAAGGCGATGAGCGTTCTTCGCCTGGGGAAGAGCTGCTGAGCAAAGTTTGTTAGTGCTCCATATTCTTCACTCGAGTCCAGCAAATGTGATTCCATATTTTTTGGGAAGTATTTTATAGTTGTCATTAACCTACATCGCATGTCCTCATAGTTTGAACAGTTATACATGACGTGTGTCTTCTACATGACGTGGGTCTTCTACCAATCTTATACCAGTCTTATACATGACGTGGATCTTCTACCAATCCTAGCTGGGCAGCTTTTCATTGAAGGCGCCATGGCTTGTCAGTACATATGATGTGTGGAGTCCTGGTTTGAACCAAGCGGGCATTTTCGGGAATTCATCCCCAGGTCTGGGATGAATTTTTTGGTGATACAGCCTTTGGTGGTTTCAGTCCAACGATGTTGCCAGATCCGGGTGAGGTGGTTCTGCGGAAGTAGAATCTGGTGATGAGGTGTGTTCAATGGGATTGAGGGGGACCCAGTGATATCCTCGAAAACATCCCCCAAACCATAATACCACCGCCCGCCGGCCTGTTTTCATTCAACCGTTACAACTGTTCACCTGCTCGCCGTGGACTACAAATCGTCAATTGGAATGATTGAACTGGAACTTTGATTCATCGCAGACTGCAAAAGAGACCAGGTCATTCTTTTTTCTGTCGTCCAGTGTCCAGGATTGGTGCTGTCCGTAGGCTTACCCGCAAGAGCATCCTCTGGATGGTGTGCTCGGAAACACATTGTAGTCTTAATTGAGGTTAATTGAGGGACGATGAGCTGTCTGTTGTCCCGGACAGCGCGTGCGAATCTCGATCAGCTATTAGTAGTGGTCCCGGCACATTGCGGTGTTATGTCTCTCTTTGAACCATTTGCACTACGGCAGCCCTCGAACAGCTGACAATGTCTGCTCTTGCTGAGATTGCACTTTCCTTGCACCGCAAATCATTCCCCTTTCCTTCCCTTTCTCCAACGCACTTCGCTTTTTTCTTTGGTTCCTCCTTCTTTCTTGGCCTTTCCGCTTCCTGGGGTTCATCCCTCTCCTCCTTTTGCCTGCTGGAGCATATGGGCTTTGCTCCACATGCTCCACTGCCAGGCCAAGGAAATGCTTTCGTCCACACTCCCTTATTAATTTATTCACCCCTCCCTTCTTTAGTACGGTCTGTACTTCCCCACTACCCTTTATTATTATTATTTTATTTTATTTATTTATTTTTTGTCACCGTCCAGAAGCTCAGGCGACCCTGTCCTGGCGGAGACCCAGCTAGCGAATAACGGACAACCAGGTCAAGAACGAACAAAATCGGGATTCTTCCGAAATGTTGGTAATTTTGGAAGGTAGAGCAGCCCTCGCGGGTAGCACAGTTCGTATAATCACCGTCCTCCAGACACTGGGTGGAATAAGCCCGAATTCGAATCCCGTCAATCTCATGCTGTAGTTTAATGAGCTTTTCACAGAGCTAGTGGTAGAGTTAGTCGGTCTGAGGCAAGTTGACATGTTTTGTTTTCTCCCATGGAACTGAGAGGTGTTTTGTTCACCAAACAAGCAGATCGATCATAGCAACACGAAACTAACGTACCTAATATATTGATGGTGAGCAACTCATAGCCTTAGTTGCTCACCTCGTGGGTAGCACAGTTGGTAGAATCACCGTCCTCCCCACACCGGAGGGAGGGATATGACTTGAGTTAGAATCCCGTCAATGACGCCAGGAACTTTTATGAGCCTTTTCCACAACGTGGCCGGGTTATTCCGTCTCAGGTGAGCATGGTTATTCCTCCCAGAAACTTGGATTTTTCGTTCACAAATAACAAATCGACCAGAGAACACACGCAATTTATGCGACGCAATATGGCTTAAGTTGCTGATGTGCCTAAAATCTTTCAACAACTAACCAAGCAGCCCTCGTACCAAAATGTGTGGCCCTAATTCAGATAGAGTGGCAGTCCGTTCGAATACTGTGACTTCAGAGAAGCAGATCGATGAAAACAATTTTTTAAAAGAGACTCACTGAATTAGATACAGGAAGAATACAAATGACATTTATGAGCACTTAAAAACAACAGTAATGAAGATCGCAGGAGGAGTATTGGGCAGACTGGATGAAAAGACACCAAGTATCTGGATGAATTCGGAATTAAAAGAATTGATAAAGGAAAAAAAGGAAATAACCACGAACCCAAAAATGAACAAATCGATGATAATAGATTTAATATTGAATTCTTAAGGAAGAAGAGTATTGCGGTTCTCTACAGAAGAAGACTAAATCACGAATTAGATGACGGCTTATAAGCACTTAAAAACACAGTAACGAAGATCGCAGTATTGGACAGAATGGATAAAAAGACATCAAGTACCTGGATGAATTCAGAGTTAAAAGAATTGATAAAGGAAAAAATGAGGCATGGGATAGAACCTGCGCAGAATAAATGGCCAGATAGGATATGATAGATCTGCTGCAGCGTGGAAGGTGCTGAAGAGCTTGCGACAATCACATAAACAAAAGGCTAATCTGGGTGTAATAAAATTAGAAGAATGGTGTATATATTATGAAGAGCTACTGATTGAGAACAGGGAAGAAGTTGGAGACAACGAAGTTGAGACTTCCTGGATAGGAGAAGAAGTAAGGATTAGCTTTGAGGAAGTTGAAATAGAAGAAAAAAATTGAAAGGCACTTGGACCTGGAGGAACATGGAGCTGCTAAAATACGGAGGAGGAAAAATCATCTCACTGCTTACGAGACTATTTAACAAATTATGTAAAGGAGAAGAAATGCCATCAGAGATGACACTGGGATACATCACTTCTATGTTTAAGAAAGGGGATAGAAGAAATTGCTCAATCTATAGAGGAATCTGTGTTTTTAAGGCAATTGCAAAGCTTATTAGTGGGATACGGAATAAACTAGAGAAAGAAATAAGGATTTCTGAGGAGCAGTATGGATTTACAGCTGGACGGTCCTGTATTGACCATTTATTCACGGTCAAACAGATTCTGGAAGAATGACAAGCTACTGGACAGGATATAGGATTAGTGTTTATTGACTTGGATAAAGCTTATGACAGTGTTCCAAGAAAGATGCTGTGGAGTGCCATGAGAAAAATATCAATACAACAACCACTGATTGACATAATTAAAAAAATATACAAAAATAACACTTGCTGCATTAAAGTTGGGCAGAAATATCAAGGAAATTCAAAACATCAAAAATCTTGCTAGAGGGGTGCTGTTTATCTCCCACGTTATTCAAGTTGTACCTGGAAGTGGCTCTGGAGGCTTGGTCCCAAAGATGCAGGCCAATGGGATTATGTGTGGCTCAAAACATCTACCTTTCAAACCTTTTGTTCGCAGATGAGCAGATACTGATTGCGCAGGATGCGGAGGCTGCTATCTATATGTGCAAAAAGCTATTGGAACAATATGGAGGATGAGGTTTGACTTGACAATAAATTTTAATACGATGGATATATGAATTGAACAGGGGACATTTTGAGTGAACAGAAAATGTGAAGCAGTTTAAATATCTAGTGGCTATTGTGCAGATGGATGGTTCATCTGAAGATGAGATTATAAGGAGAATTAATGAGGGAAGAAAGGTCTTGGGAATGTTGAATCCAATATTATGGAGCAATAACATTCTCCCAAAAAAACAAACGATTACTATATAATGCAATTTTTCAGAGTATCCTACTATATGGATCTGAGATTTGGACCTTAAACGAAAGGCAAAGGAAGAAATTGCTAGCTGTCGAGATGAACTTTTAGAGATCAGCCCGAAGATCTAAATTAGAAAGCGTTAGAAATGAAGACATAAGAAAAGCAATGGACGCTCAAATAAGCATCATAACAAAATAGAACAAAAAAAATTAGAATCGTATGAACACGTTATGAGAAGAGAATTGGAGAAGAGAGGCTACCTAAAAAAACAATGGAACGGACACCCCCTAGAAGGAAGAGGAGAGGAAGACCTAGAAGAACATGAATGGGGGGAGTGAGGGCGGTTATGGAAAAGAAGAAATTGAAGAATGGAGACTGGGAGGACAGAAAAGAGTGGAGGAACAAAATTAAATTATAAAAAAAAAAAAGTTAGGTCGAGGATAACTGTTGATACAACGGAGAAATCCAAGAAGGAGACTCGCTGTTAATCATTTGGAACCACCGAAGAGCAGCAATCCTGTCCGATTACTTTTTGCGGGATTAAAGTAGAGTCGGGAGAGCGAGATTTCGACTGATGTTATCTGGTTGTACGTTAAACACGATATCAGCAACTCGCCACCCCTTGTAACACCGACTACACCGAAAACCTTGCGAGTCTCGTGCCAAAAATAGGCCAAAGACACTAGGCCATGCTTCCGGTTGTCACGTTTCCGGCAGGGTGGAGAAAATAAATGCATCTGCTGGATGCGAATGAGTCAATGTGCCGACAGTGGGATGGGATGGAAGAGAGAGATCGTAGATAATATCTTGAGGGAGGGGGAAGCGCTTGGGGGAACACGTTTACAGTCCAGAGAGAAAAGAGCAAACTGCTGTTGGAAGAGGGCCTTGGGGTTCCTAAATATGTCTCGATTGATCAAATGAACTGTCCCAAATCGATTCTTAGCGACACGAGCGCTGCATGCATCCTCCCCGCGTCCTCCCTCTCGTATTCGTAACGTTATACCCGTCTCTGGAAGCGCAGAGCGAGGTGTGCAAAGTATGCGCGCGTACAAAGTGTTTATTGGTTTCGTATAGGGGTGTGTAAGCTGACCGCGCACCGGATGCATCGCAGCGAGTCCATGTTAGGGTAAAGGACGCGGGCGGGTATTTTTGGCCGTAATTTCCTGCCTTTCCGAGCACACCTCTTTATAAGCTCTCATTAAAATCTTCCTATATCACCGCCTGGTAATTAGTTTCCGAGCGAAAGAAGGCGGGCGCTTCCGAAACCTTACCCGCTTGACACGAGCGCACAAAAAACCCTGTCAGACGGTGACATGTCGGCGACAACGGCACAAGAGCGAGCTGCCGACGTCACTTTCGTGAGGAGCATTTATCGCTCGCAGATTTATGGCAAAACTGTACATTCCTCTTCTCCTGCGACCGATCTTCTATCCCAGTCGATCCTCCTGTGAAAGCGATGACCTCTCACCTCATTCCGTTTATTAAGTTCAGATAATATTTCGACAATGGACTTGGGCAGGACACATAGCTCGAAGACACAATGACAGATGGACTAAGAAAGCAACAGAATGGCACCCAAGTGGAGATAAAAATATTCAACAGTTCATGGGCAGTAAATGGATGGCCATTATACAAAACAGAAGGAACAGGAAAGTTGCTGGAGAGGCCTTCATCCTGAAGTGGATTGAAAATGGATGATGATGATGATGATGATGAGTACTTTGACAAATGTATTTCGTCTAATGAATTTGTGGTTTCTTCAGTATCAATTCTGTGGTCCTCTAATTGTCCTCTTATTGGAAACAACTAAACTGTTGACCGTTTGGTTGTTTCCAATAAGCGTCTCAGGGGCAACGATATTTTATCTCTGTAAACTGTGTGTTTTCTGCTGTCGGATTTTCTATTTGAGGGATGAAGAACTGAAAACGAGATACAAGAGAAACAAAATCCATCACGATGCCTTCGTACGAACGGATAATTGGCGTCTGTAACTGAGTGTGGCTGATAATTTTGTTTCTCCCGCGACCTCTAGAGTCCCTATTCGTAATTAACAGCCTTCAGTGCGTAGCAACCTCCCTACTCTGACTCAGTCGCGCAGAAAAACTCCTCCAAGGCTATTGGAGCCAGCGCAGATTGCTTAAACAAGTAGCTCGTGACCTCGCGTGCTGGTAGAATCCCCATTATGAAAACAAACGCGCATTGTACGCGGACAGAATGAATCTAATTTTGTTTGAAAATCTGTTTCAGTTGAATCTGTTTCAAGAAAATCAGAAACAGCAAATTTCGGAACCATCCCAATCTTGAATAAACTCTGTTTCAGAGATATTCATTCTTTATTCGGGGAGGGGGGTGGGGAAAACATTTATTTCACTTCTCTTCCGCGGGCCAAGTACATTAACCAAATTCCTTACAATACGTGCGGTCTCCACTATGCCAAACGCACAATAAGGGACCTTTCTTTTAAACAATCGCGATCCTTTCTTTTCCCTCAATAAAAAGTCCTTTCATAAAACGCCAGACTATGCAGACCCACGTGACCAACTCGACGAAGAGCTGCTATCCATTGGACTGGTATCCAATGGCAACAGAGGCCATTCTATTGAGCCCAAATATTTCTTAGCCTACTATATACGGAGGCAGCTTCAATTGGCTGCTAAATCCAGGAGATCTTAAAGAGAAGGTAATTTAGAATTGGGCGATCACGAGGAAGCAAAGAACGCACTTGGAACCACTTCAAAAATTGACATTCAACGCGCCAAGTTCTCATTAACACAATGAGTGGAAACCATAATATCAGGCTTGACGGGGTGCTGTCGTATTGGATGTGTCACGGGGCGAGAGTGCAGATTCCAATCTGCCCGTTGAAACTTCGCTGCACGGGCCTGTGAAGTACATCACGCTTGAAGGGCTGTATTAGGCAGTGCAATTCCTACACAGTGATAATCCCCTTGATGTTTTCCACAATCGTGAAAAGTATGCATCTTTGTTACTACGAATGTCAAGGCACTCTTGCAGCCTTTATTGCAGATTGACTTCTTTGCAAAGCGGTATTCTTTGCCTATTTGTACATAAGATACAGGCCCGTGGTTTTGGTTTTCCAACAAGAGTTTCAGCCAAAGAAGCGTCTACATGCCATGTGTCGAGCTTGCCGAACCATTTCCAAATGCAAAGAAGGGGTGAAAACGGTTTGCAATGGATGTATGCCTCTTGGTGTATGCATCTTTCTTTCAGATAACCTACTTTTATATCCGTCATGGAACTTTTTTTCATTCATTATTCATTATTATTAGCCACATGGTGCAAGGAAGCCTAAGGCTTATGCTGCACCAGCCAAAAAAAAAATTCCCAAGTCACCCAGAGGGAGAGAGAGTCAAACATAGAAGGGAATCACCAAGAAACAGAAGAATGATGATATCCAGCTCAGGACCCTGGGTGTGCCAAGCCCATACTCACCAGATGTGAGCCCCTGGGGTTCAAATAGTTATTCTGGCATTATCCACGCGCTCCTGGGTGGGACTTAATACTTCAACAATGGCAGGATCGTTGTCCCGTGATATCTAAGGGCGTTGTTACTTTCAGATTCATTCCTCACTTTCTGTTGTTTTATAGCGTTCCGTGCAAACCTAGTTTCCCTACGCGTTTGATTCTCATCGGGCATGGCTCCATGCGGGCCAAGCTTGTTTCTTTCCACCCTTTTGATACTTCACTCTCTGTGTGGACAACTTGAAGGCTGGGAATATGTCCTGTATTATAACTGTCCCTACTATCAAGACCTTCTTCATTCGCTGGCTGCCTCTTGTAATCTCTTCTCTTCTGGTTAAGAGGTTGAACTTGTACAGTCCAAAGATGCCTTCAATTAATTTAAAACCTTTTTGCTGACAAGACCTTTTCTAGACTATGTGCACTACTGTCTTTTGCTGCCTCTATTTCTGCGTCTGATAGTAGTTCTCCATGGCGCCTATGATGTTCAACACTACAACTTAGATTCACACCGAATAGCCAGTATAACATATTCTAACTCTGTCCCTTTTAATTTTCTTTCCTGCCTTCGTATTCATACTTTTTTTTTATTTATTGTACTATGCGGTCCCAGCCCGATTTTTCGGCAACCCTACAATCTTTTTACAGTATGGCACCACTAATAATGTTATCTCAGATTCCATATTAGAGGTTCAATTCGTTTTCAATGTAATGTCCATATCACAATGCAATACCATGAAGGTATCTGACACTATAAAGTCCCAACATAAGGGTGTGATGATCTCTGAGGATCCAATTCATAGATCAACTACGAAGATTCAAAATGAGGAGAAGTCCAATCCAGGAAGTAGATGTCTAAACCAGGAATTATGATCACAGTGAAGTCAACTTTCGCCAGACTTGAGCAGCCTCAACAGCATAGCAGTTAACAGTAAATGGGAATGCCTCAATCTTCGCATACAGTCCCTGGAACCAGAATACCACCACAATATCACATATCATCCATTGAGGAAGTAACCGCAATGCCATCCAACAAGCTCATTGTGGTAGTCTAACCCTCCACAGGAGTCCCAATTTCTCCCTGCCCGAAAAGCGGAACGGTTTTAGCCTTATTCCAGAGGTGGAATTTTGCTGATGTCTGGGTTTGGACTCCCTGGGTATGGAATTGCTGGCATGCGCTGGCCTTTTACATTACCAGTGGATGCGGAAGTGTTTTTTAAATATTTTTTTTAAAGAATGATCCAAACACGCTTTCAGTATTGTCTATTTTGTGTTCCACCACGATTCACGCGTAGTTGTGGTCTATCTCCTCCTGGTGTAGATGGGCATTGGGCAGGCTTTCCAGCTGATCGTCTTTCTGGTAGGAAAGTGGCTAGAAACAACTAAACAACATAACAGCACACTGCACAAACATAACATTACACGCACGCATTTCTGGTCGTTTTACTGAGTAATTTAGCACCACAGTGTACCACGGCGGAATTGAACTAACGTTCTGGTGTCCCCGTACGTAGGCTACTATATATAGTATGTCTGCATTTCTAGTCCCTCGAATGCATTAAAACTTTTTAATTTGTTAATTTACTTAATTCTTGGACGTCTCTTTGCGGCAAACCGTAATACCGCGACACTCTTTCCAAATAATTGTCCTACAGTATTAAATGATATTATAATATTTTTATAATGTGTTTATGTAATAAATGAATGTTTATTAGACATTCGCGGGAGTGTTTCTAGTTGTTTCTGCAAAGTTTGTATCAATTTAAATGCAAATAAAGTGAAAGTTCTAATTTTGGTGTGTTGCTGGAGGGGTAACTGGCTTCGCGTTTATCAAGTCATGCGCGGTTTCCGGCCGGGGATTTTAGTTTTTACGCAAACAGCGCACATCTGTGCAATGAGCACCAGTAATTCTCTCGAACGTTGTGTGTGAAAAGGGGGTTTTGGCACAATTTCAAGAAACTGGATGGCGAAACTCGCATTAGAAATCGCATCTGGATCGCTCTGTTCTCTTCTACAATTACTGGAAATAAAATTCAACGAGAGAACATCAAAGGAATGCTGTCCTTGTTGCACGTCATGTATAAATGGAGTGGCTTTGATTCCTTTTAGGGGAAGGAAAGGGACTCTTTTATCGATTTCTTTCATATTGTGGCCGAGTTAGACGGTCTCAGGCGAGAGTTCTTTTTTTTTTTTTTTTTTAATTTTTATCGCACAAATGGTCAGTTAAGCCAATATAGCCTTAGTTGCTGATGCTCTTAAAACCCTACTCTACAACAACAAAATCTTCCATAACTTCCAGAATGTACATTAATTTTTTTTCAACATTTGCTTCAATTTCTTTAACGTGTACTGTAATTGTTTTCAAATCCACCTACTCAATATTGCGATTTGAAAGGAGCAATTGAGCAAAAGGAGTTGCCCATAAATATTTTATGCGATTTCCTCTGTTAAGTATTTCATTGTCAGTTAAATAAAAGGAACTATTTGAACTTTTTTGGATCTTTGAATACGAGTACTTAATATTTATTCGTATTAAATAATCACATTCACACGGGATGTGAAAATCGAGATTTACGGATAATAGAAGGAAACAGCATATAAACCAGAAACTAGTATAACTGTGGATAGAAGAAGCCAGTAGAGAGAAGAAATTGGGCAACGTTCCTTGAAGTAAACATCAAAACGGAGTTATATTGGAATCCATCGATACAAATGAGGAATAGTTTATTAAAGTCATAAATAAGCAAACACGATCAGACAATATACCACTCATTATAGATATATATTTGATAAGTGCGTAGAACCGGGCTTTTATCTACCAGAGTGGACTGAACACGCGGTCGCACTCATGCCAAAAATAACACCCCCAAAAGAAATGAATGATACCAGACTAATATCAATTAGTAATTCGTTCCAAAAATCTTGGAAAAAGCATTAAAATTATTAGAGAGCAAACTGTGAATCTGCTCGCAACATTTAAAACGATACAGATGTCACCCATTAACAGGCCACAGTTGGATGTGATGTTTCTGGATGTGTTCGCAGCTTATGACAACGTTAATACTGTCGTCATTGGCAAATTCTTAGGGAATATTTTCATATTAAAGGAAATCGGCGAAATACAACCGTCAATAGCATTTCGGAGATTTAGGGAATTTAGAATCATTTCTCCTGAATCCAAAAATGCTCTGATAATTATGTCTAAGGGTTTGTTTACCTCCTTTGCTGCCTCCCTTAATGCAATTGGATAGATCCCATCCATCCTCCCAGGTGCCTTTTTATGTTTAACATCAACAATTTCTTTTCGAGTTTCTTCTCAGTTATCACAAAATCATTTAGCTCCCTGTTCGAGTTTATTCTGGCATCCCCATCCCCAAAAGAATTCCTCACTTGTGAATGTAGATGCGAAATACCTATTTAGCCTGTCAGAAACTTGAGCAGGGTCATCAACAATTAACTCATCGACTTCAAGTGGCCCAATGTGATTCAACACCTTCCTTTTACTGTTAATAGAAGTCTTTTTATTGCTTTTCTTGGGATTCTTTGCCAGAGACTTCAGGACGTTAATCAGCCTTCGCCTGCCTAACGTCCTTTGTGACTTGATTCCAGACTAGTTTATATCTACCGTAAGGTTCTGTATCACCTGGTAACTTATATGCATCTTATGCATTTTTCTTCTCTGCCACGAGTCTCATCTGGCATCCATTTAGGCGAGTACCTTGAACAGTATTTCTTAGTTGGTATGAAAAGCCTACTTCCAAGATTACGTCCTTGAATGCTTCCCATTTAGAATTCAACGTTGGTAACATCATCAGTTGGTCCCACCGTATAGAATTTAAATACCGTCTCAGACCACCGTAGTCGCCTTTACGAAAGCAAAAACCCTTCCCTTTACTCTTGATGGTAGTTACCTCTTTGAGTACATCCCACTTGAGCCCACTATGATCACTGCCACCTAGTGGTTCCTTTATCTACAGATTTTTAATGCATGAAGAATCACTACTGATAATCAGATCAAGAGTATTACTCCCTCTAGTTGCCTCCCGAACATGCTGCTGTAGAAAACAATCATCCAATAAATCCACAAAAGCTTTGCTAGTGTGCGAGTGACCAAAATACAAATTTCAGATTCAACATCTGAGAAATCAAAATCCCCCATTATGGCACTCTGATTTTCTGGCCCACTCTAATAGCTGTTTGGTATACTACTCATTAGAGTCGTTAGGCCTATAACATGCTCTTACTCTCATTTTTGTTTTTCCAGTGCTTACGTCACACCAAGCTGACTCAATAGTGCTCTGGCCCCCTCGTGTGATTGAAAGCTCTGCATTAGATTTATGTTTATTATCTAGTAGCGCAACCCATCCCCTCGTGTCCTGTCTGTCCTTTTGTCCTTTCTGCACACATCATTGTATCCCCCATATTCGCAGCATCTCTTATGTCTAAGTGGTACCACGTCTCTGGTGTCCCCACAATATTTCATGATGACCCAGAGCCGGGCTTGAAATCCCCGACATCTTACTTTCCAAGTTGTTCCGTATTCTAATAGAAGCAGTGCAAGAATCACTTTCATCTCTGCTGCGGTTCTAGTTAATCTATTAATCTGGGAACCCCCCCCCCCACCAAGCTATTAGTTTTCCGATCCACTTAACATTGCCTAGATGGAATCAGCGAATGCCCCTGCACCCGTTTTATTTAAGTGTGTCCCATTCTGTAAAAATAGTCCCTCCTGTTAACACGCACAGGCCACGCTGAGAAAAATTCAGTCCCCATGAGCCTCGCACATTCTCTCCAGGGTCGAATTGTTTCACAATGCTCTTAACACCTCTCTGTATGTGATGACACTCATCTAAAAGTTTTATGTTATTCGTATAAACGTAGAGATCAGAAGGCACTTCAAGAGGAGGCAGACCAAACATCCAGAAACGTGGAACACTACTTTAGACAATTAAATCTAAAAATCAACATACAAAAGCTAGCGCTAATAACATACATAAATTAAGAAGCCTTAAGAAACCTTTCAAGAAACAATGAGTAGAGAACTTGTTCGTAGGGTTCTTTACCATAAGGTCTAGCCCTTATTTGGGACTCTGAACTTTTTATCAACTAGCGTAGAGAGGAATTAGAGAGAAATTATAGAAAGAAAGTTTAATGAGCACAATCGGTACAGAGGGGGGGTATACTTAAAGAAATATAAATTTATTAGCATATTATTAAACATATAAGCAAAAATTGTAAGCATTTATGATGCACTCTCTCAGTCTATGGGTGTGCTGGGCTGATGTTTTAATAAACAGATAAAATAAACATTTTCATCCATTTTTTCATTTCAATCACGCAAAGAACTTTTATGGGCTTTTTTCACTCCATGGCTAAGTTAGTCAGTTTCAGACGAGGATAGCGAGGTTCCCCTCAACCGGAAACTCGGGTCATTCGTCCAGCGAAACAGGCAAACCGACCAGAGAACACACGCAATTTATGGATGTAATACACACGAGTAGTAATTCTTGGGTAGTCCAAATATGACAGCTTTAGCCAGTCAAGCTTTCCAGAGTATTCACTAATGAAAATTTTTTTTCCATTCATTTTCTAGTTTTTATTTTGGAATTTTGTTATTAATTAACTTAATTAGTTAACTTTATTCTGTTAACTTAAAAATTTAAGATTAAAAGTTTTTAGTTTTTCACTGACTGGTCGGTGTCGTCAACAGTATTATTCCCAGGGAAAGCAATATTTGTGAGATCGTGATATGTTAAATAATAAAAAGGTCCCGAGGAGGAACCTTGGAAGACACCAGTAAAGAATGCAAAACAGAAACACTGCATATTTTATTTGATAAGTTATAGCCGTTACACAGTCTATGATATAGTTCAAAAGGGGATTACTGAAGCCATACAAAACAAAAGATTTTGTTTTAATAAGAAGGCATGATTGATAAATTGATAAATAATCAAATAGAAAATACTGAAAATCTCTGGAGAGATCGATATAAATGACACAAACCAATTTCCTTTATTCAGTATGCTTCAAAACAATAACTAGTCATTTTACAAAGTTTTTAACTCAAAAGTCTAGAAATTATTCGAAGTCATTTATCAGAAAGCAAAAAAAATTAAACGTAATAAATAAACAAAATTGGAAATATCAAAAAAATAGCCCTCAGTTTGTCATTAATAAATGCTTATTCTGCGAAGATGGACTCTACACCAAACCTGCAAATTTGTGATACATTCAACTTAGCCAAATTAATGTGGATCAGAAAATTTTCTGGTTTAAGAATGAGGGACATCTCCGACTTCCGATCGATTTGTTAAATGTCCCCACGCTCTTCCAAGATGCGATGTCATCTTCACACCGTTTGTTCTTGGAGAAGCGTGATCGGTTCTCCAGTTCTCACTATAGCATCATTTAATGGGAAATTCATTAAGAACGCATTGGTATCGGGTTTCCACTGGGAACGACCTCTGTTGGTGTGTAATGAAAACATTTCCCCGGAAAGACGTTTGCGCATTTACGGATGTGGGAACAGACATTAATGCGGGATGGCCTGTTGATGGAGAAAATGTCTGCAGACGCGCGCGTTAATAATTCAGATGTCACGTGCCCCACTTAGTGCTGACAAAAGTGTGCCGCGAATAAATAACATCACCACGCTTGAAAAGGCTCAAAAACCGGAGAGGGGGCGTAGGGGAAGGAATAAAAAAAAGTCAGGGTCCTTCGCGGGCGTCACGAGTTGGCTGGTTGTGCCGCTAACGAAACGCGATGGACTCGCTCTGCACAGAGAAAAGTTTACGTACGTCGGTGTAGCGTGATGTAAACATTGTTACCATGGTTATCTGCATCCATTTCCCCTCCTCCCGGGGCACCTAATTTATTTCAGTCCGGGCACAGTCATGGATATGTCAATATTTACACTTGTTAGCATCCCTGCCACGTATAAATAGAGCCATCTCGCATCTGTGGGTTAAAACCTCACTTACCTTTCTCTCGCATGCCCCCTAATGCGACAGAAACACCAGGCATTTCAGGTCACTAGGGGCAGACAGCACAATGAAGCTGTATTTACTACTCACCATTCCGAAGGAAGGGAGGTAATATCTCTGGAATCACCGATCAGAAAGATTATGATCATCTTAAAAATAATCGAATAAGAAAATGAAAAGATTTCTGATGATCTAGAAGAAGGCCCCATTGACATTACGCTTTCGTGTTATGATTATCCTCAGATGGATGTTTTAAGATTGTGCACTTGGTGGACAATTTATTAGGATATCCTAGACCAATCGAGAAAATCACGCCAATGTGACCAGTGCCGGATTTAGGAGGTCTGTGGCCTTGACGCACATATTTTCGGAGGCCCTTCTGTTATATTTTCAACGGTCATAGGCTGGCAGAGTAAAATGGAGGTGGCTATTGAAAATTCTCATAAAATTTCCAGAAAACAGGAAATGACGTCACAGCACTATTTTGGCATATTAAGTTTTTGTTTCTGGGCCCACACTGCCTATTGAAATTGCCCAAAATCTCAAAGAAACGAGATGAATCAGCAGAACTCGTTCTCCCCATCCCCCAACTTCTAAGACAAATTCCTCACATTTTCTATCATTCATCAAGGTATACGGATGATACCCTTTCCGTCTCCCGGCAAGGTAACTTGACCTCTTGTATCATTATGACCTCCGTGGGCCACTAATTTCTTGTTCCGAAATCCCTTCCCCCCAATCGGACATGGGGTTAGTGGGAGGGAGCGCCGCATAAAGAAGCCATCCTCGGCTGTGTTTGCTATTAATATCTACGGTCGTTGTGTCCTTTGATGTCGGCGGGTCATATATCTCGAGATCCATTAGCGGTTTTTATAGGGAGCTGTGACGGAAGAGTCAGCGGCGGCAGGTCTAGGGTGTCTCTGAGAAAGGTACGCCAGTTATTCCAGCGGATCTGACAGGGCAGGCAATCGGAGAAAGAAATAATGACGGCAGAGAATGTTTACTATTGTCTGTCCCTTATGCTTTCTAAGGGTCGCAATCCCCTTGAAATGATGCGAGCAGCGATAGGGCCGTACCACTGGGGAAGTAAGCCGATCGACCCTCATCTCTAACTTCTTACTTCATGAAAGCACTCAACCAACCCAAAATCCTAAATTCTGCACATTGTTTCACAAACTTGTCACAGTATTTTGAGAAAGTTTGTAACTTTTTTCCCCCCAATTTAAGTAATATCTTTTAATTACAGTTTCCTAAGATTTATCATCCATTTTAGCCGACCGGGCTAGCCGAGTGGGTAAAATACCTGCCCGGCAACCCAAAGGTCGCGGGTTCGATTCTCGCCTCGGGCTTGGATCAAAGTACTGCAAAAACCTTGGGAGGTGCAATATGGCCACAGAAGCCGATGCGCCAACAACTACCAAATCAAAAAAAAAAAAAAAAAATCATCCATTTTTTGACAAGATACGGTGCAGTGCTGCTGCTACTACCAAATGAACAGAATCTGAACGGCTCCTGTTGACTCAATGAGATTTAAGCCTGGGGACTTCGATGGCCACTCCATTTTGGGCATATTTTCCCCTCTAACAAATTTTCCATCATTTGTCCTTTTTGGGGAATACTATTATCATCCATTGGAAGGAACTGGGGAGGAGAGGCTAGTTACAACCTCGTAAAAGTCTGAAAAATGGGTCAAGGATTGCGCCACTGTATCTTATTTACTGTTGTGCAACTGCTAGTCTATATCGAGATCAAAATTATTGACCAACCTTGTTCCAGATCCTCAGAATGTTAAAATTTGATCCTCACAAAATGGTGAGAATCAAATTTCAATCGTCTGTTCGGTGAACAAGAGAGGGAATGGATTAGATTAAATTCCTCGTGCAGGGTAGTGCGCGGTTGGGTACTTTTCTATGCCTACTTCATGATCCAAAATTATACGTACCGTATATGTTCCTCGTTCCATAGACCTTTCTTCTGTACACAGATATTTTTTCCCTAAATTCGATTGTCTCAACTTTTATTAATTTAACTGCTGAGAAACTGCCCGGATGGGATCGCAATTGCGTGTCTACACTGTTCACCACATGTTGAGTAGATTATTTATTTATCAGTTTGTTACAAATCTTCCAAAAGTCTTAGCGGGTAGGACAGTTGGTATTATTAACGTTCCCCACACTGGATGGAAAAGATCTGAGTTAGAATCTCATCAATGGCGCGAGGAAATTTTATGGGTCAATATCACCACGTGGCCGAGTTAGTCGGTCTTGGACTAAGGCAGTCTGCTGTTTTTATTCTTCTGAAACTCGGGCTTTTCATCCAGCAAATCGACTACAGAATACACGGAGTTTACATCATATACAACCCAACAAGAACAACATCTTCCAAAGCACTTTCCGACAATTATTAATTAATCTCATTAAACACCAAACCAACTAATTAATGTACAGCGCAAATTTCGCTCTTAGAGTTCAGTGTGCATTAAGCGCCAACTACGGTGCTTATAAACTAAGCCTTTCTGCCAGCGGAGCCCATTTCCATGGCTCCTATGGTTATTCGAGAACGCAACCTCATTTATTGATGTCTATAAATTTCGTGAATTTTCTGGTCAGTTTGTCTGTTTTGTTGGACGAAAAACACGAGTTTTTTCAGTGAGATAAAAACAGTGGTATCCTGTCTTGAGACCGAGTAACTCAACTTTTCTTCTGAGTAAAAAAAAGCCCAATAAAGGTTCCCCACATCATTGATGGAATTGTCAATGATGTGGGGAACTGTGGTACGTATGAGGGCCATTTTCGTGGCACTGTTAGTATCCACAATTGTCATTTGCGCAAAGGGTTAACGTCGTGAATTAGGTATGTGTGTGAAGTGCCAAACCAACTCAGTCTAGGATGCGTCAGTATATTAAGTCTGCAACTTTCCTCATCTTTCTCTATTCTCAGAATATGCAGAATCGTGAGCATTAAAAAAATAAATCTTGCCAAGAAAGAAAGATCTCTTTTAAGGAAATGAAAGGAACAGAGGCGTGTTATTAACCCTGCTGGCATCAAAACAAACACTGGATGGTTGTCGAAAACAGGTCAGAAGAGGAACTAAAAGGAACCAAAATCGTACCCATATAAATCATTTAAAGAAGGGGGGTTCGTTTGAAAGTTGTTAACTGCACCCTAACCATAAACGATTATACTTTGAACCACGGATTATATGAATTTGATATGATCGAAGTAGTTATTTGCATTTTTGTTTCAGCACAGCTACCTGTTGCTTTGGGGGTGAAGTCTTCGCATTTAAAGTCCATCCCCAGTTTCCTCCCCCATAACCATCGAGTCTCAGAGGTGTGCATTCCACACTTTTTCGTATCGCGATGGAATTATACGCAAAGGTCGAACAGGGCGCTAATTCTAGAGTGCGAGAACTTATGCCAGGTATTTCGCTGCAATGCCAAAAACAGAAATGTGCAAAAGTTGCATATTTCCAGCCCGCTTCGTTCTTTGGGGGTTGCCAAGGCCTCCCCTGACGAATTAAGATATTTCGTGGGACAATGGACACGCGCGCCCGGCAGCTCGACGAGCGAACAGATGCTAATATTAAATCGGCTCTGTGGGGTTAAACGCTGCGGATGTGGAGACAGCGGCTGAGGATCATCGCTGTCGAAACTAAGCAGCGTGGATGATTGGTAGTTTAATCACGTGCGTGTCGTCCTTCAGAGTGTGGTTACACGAAGATGCTAGCAAAAAGAGAAACGCCTTTTTTACAGGTCTTGCTGAAGCACCATTTGTGTAGGTTGTTAAAAGAGTAAGCTGGATATGACACCAAACACCCCCTGTTGTAAAGCAAATCATCACGAGTTACTCCAGTCAAATAAATAAATGCCATTTCCTCGCAAAGGAGAAGTATTTTGTAACTAGTGCTACTACAAGCAAATCCACTTGATAGCTTCGTGGTTAACTGGTTGTCTTTGCCTATCGGCCCTCGAGTGTTGTCCAGTGGATGTAATCACTGTCTTCCCAAGCCGGGTTTGAAATGGTTGAGTTAGTCGGTGTCGGGCGAAGGGTCGCATGGTTTTTCATCCAGCAAATGGAAGCAACTGAAGAATGCTCGCAATTACACACACGTGTTCATGCTTTCTGGCCTTAGCTGCTTTTGAGCATAACACACACCTCGTCCGCATTGCAGTTTCCGGTTTGTATTGCTGAGATGATTGGTTTTGGCTACAAGCCATGTTTATGGTTCTCAAGTACTGTTTTGTGTACAGAAGGATTATAAAGATACTTGGCTGTTTCATGGTCGAATATGTCGACAACTACTGTTGATACTTATGATATTTTATACAGCTTGTCGAAACCAAGGGCTCAGGAATGTGGTAGTCTCAGCCTTTACCACAGGGGTCCATTTACACTCTAAAAAGGAACCTTGGAACAAAACCATTTAAGGTTTTGTTCCAAGGTCATTTTTAGATGCACTCAATTCCTTATTTCAAGGGAAGTTGCATTCGGTGGGTTGGAGTTTTGTCTTATCAAATACGCTTCTTGTCCAAGTTACTTGAGAAGAATTCTTCGAATATCACTGGATGAATTCTGGACACTTGAACTTTATTGGTTTACTTCAGTAACCTCAGGGGATCAATGAATTCCTGTGAGGTGCAGAATTCGGCACTTTTCAGAATACGATTAGATGAGCTGCAGTAAACCAACGGTCCAAGCCCTGACTTCGGAAAGCAGCTTCATATCACGAACAAACCTTCCTCCTCCTCCGAACTTCATTGAGGGCGCAGTAAATTAGGGGAAATGCAAATTTTTCTCCTTCTAAATACGAGAAATTTCAGTAAATTTGCAACAACAGCTCTGATTCTCATTCAAATTTTGAGAAATTATTTTGGATATTCTTAGAGATCTTCGCACCAAAATTTCACGCTGATAGGTCCCCCTCCCCCCGCTACATCCTTTTTGCACCCGTTAACTCATCCCTCCGCCCCAAAGAAAAGGAAATGTTCTTGTTTATACTTCGAAACTTAAAACTTATTCTATTGTTGGCTCTGGACGATGAACCAGAATCTCGTTGTGGGCCCCGTTCACTCACCAAGGCCTTAGCCAATGTAAAACCCCTTTCATTGTTGCTCTGAAGGGTACATTGTACATATCGCTTTTGTATAAATAAAGATTATAGAGACAAGATCGGAGGAATTTACAATAAATCTTGAAATGCAATCGTTAATCGTATTTAGCGGTCAGATGGACTTGAACAGGGTCCACTCAAAGAGCGTGTGCCACTGCACTGCACCTGACCACTGGGTTACTTCTGTATGAATCTTACCTCGAGGCTAGCTATCACATGGTGGTGTTAGAAGTTTTAACCCTTGCGTTATGTGACTTTTTCTCTGGGGGCTTCAAAATAAGCTTTACAAGTGTTTTCTTCTGTTTGTGGTTCAGCAATTGTGAATCTGTAGCTCGTCAGAATCGGTTGCAACCACTGAGTACTCTTTTTTTTTTTTTTTTTTTTTTTAATAAACTGAAGCATGGTCTTATGTTTGGAACGGTTTTTTGCTCACCAAAGTTGAGTAAGAGGAAATTGGTGCTTACCTGTTAGGCTCGGGTCGAGGTGGTTGACGATCAGCGGCTGACCGAATTCCCCCGTGGACGGCGACAAGCTGGGCACGGAGCTGGGACTGCTGGCCGGACTAACGGACGGCTGCCTGTAGTACTGAGCACCGCAAAAGTTTGCCCACCCTTGAACGGCTACGGATGAGGTGTCCGCGTTGTTCGCTCCCACGGAGGTGGGCGGAGGGTAGAGAGGTGCGGCTTGGTTGCAAGCGAATCCACCGTAGTCGGCGGCGTTGTGTGACGCACCGAAACGTCCTTCGCACGGAGTGCAGTCGGGCAGGTACGGATGTCCGTTGCCCACCCCTGTGGCGGCCATTGCTGGGTCGCCACACCCGACTTGGTTGCTGTAACCGTAGTTCCAACGGGCGACGGACGGGGTCGGATCCGAAGAGGTCAACAGGACTTGAGAGTCCGGTAGGAACTGCTGCACACCCGCGACGGAGCTGGCTCCGGACGGGGGCACGGACGGGATGATGTCGGTGCCGCAGGTGACGTTGGGACTCTGCTGAGTGACCATGTCGTAATGAGGCGCCACCAGGGAGGTTCCGTAGTAGGAGGCGTACGGCTTCGGCATCTGGTATTTCCGACGGAATCCGCGAGGTCGACGTCGGAAGGAACCTTCGTTGAACATCACTTCGCACGCAGGGTCGACGGTCCAGTAGTGACCTTTGCCAGGTCGGCCGAGTCCTTTCGGCAACTTGATGAAGCATTCGTTGAGGGAGAGGTTGTGGCGGACGGAATTCTTCCAGCCCTGGTAGGGGCCCCGGAAGAAGGGGAACTGGGTCTGCAGGAACTGGTAGATCTCGTTCAGGGTCAGCCGCTTCACCGGAGAGCTCTGGATCGCCATGAAGATGAGGGAGATGTACGAGTAGGGGGGCTTCTCCTGCCGACGTGCACCCCACTTCTTTGGACCTTCGCTCTTCGCACTCGTGTCCGGAGATTCTTTATTCGCGCGGTCCGCGGTGTCAGACGACGCACTGAAGACGATGGCGGAGGTCTCTCCACGTGCCACGTCGGGTTTCTCGTCGTCCGCCGACGCAAACCCCGAAGGTTCGATTTTCATGTTCGTGCCGGGCCACAGCGGGTGCGAATGTCCTCGGAGGAAACCCCTAAGTTCGCCGGAGAGGGTTGGCTACTGGCCAGGTGACGGCACGTTCCGCTCTCTCATTTTCGGCTCGCAACTACTTGTCCGGATGGGCTACGACCACCCCGGTTGCCGGAGGTGATGCGGGGGCGGAGAGTCTGATCGGGTCACTGCAAAGAAAGAGAGAAACATTAGCAGAAATGTACGCGGGTTAAGCGACGCGCACCCCCAATTAAGGGGTCGAATGAGCTATTAGACTGGCGGGAAACGAAGCGCATCCGACAGGAGAAGGCTCCCCTTATTTATAGATGGGTTCGCTGGCGTCTAAGTAGCCCCGCACAATCTCTTTAATTTCATTTAAAAATAGGACGAAATCCTGTCCGAATGCCGGATGAATGTCGAGTTGCATCTTCCAACTATTCCGATGCTAAGAAACGCTAATTCTCGATGTTCGTGCAATGTGTCGAAGAAAGCAACTCGAGCACCCTCCCCCATTCGCCTCCGGGACCTCACGTGATTGGTGATCTCAACAGCTCCGTTGCTGGGAAAACAAACTTCGTCTCAGCGAGTTTGTTTTCCCAGCAACGGCAAAAAAAAGAAAAGAAAAAAAAAGGGCCTTCGCCAAATGTGAATTTATTGCGAGACGTGGTTCCATTCCGCATTTCTGCTAGCGCGCGCGCACACACACACACGCACGCATAATGCATTGTGCGCATAAAGCATTCAACCGCATCAAAGAGAGTCGCGTGGCACTAAATGTTCCCTTTTGGTTCCGTCGCAAAAGTTCCGTACGATGACTCGCTGGAAGTGTGCCTGAAGTAGGTGCTAAAACGGTGAGGAGGGGAGGGGGAATAACCCCTTCCGGTTACCCTCATCTCAAAAATTCCAGCCGCTGCGAAAAGCCCAAAGACGCTGACATTTACTTAAATTCGCTTAAAAGAATACAGGGCCGGGGCCCGCTTGTCAGCCTTCTCTCTTTGAATGCAGTTTGTACATTTTCGGCTGTAAAATGAGAGTTTCCTGTTTTGGAGGTTGAATGCAGTTTGGAAAGGGAAAAGACATTCAAATTCGTTGTAACCCTTCCTATGAAAGAACCCTGTTCCCATTAAAGAATGTCTTGAATCAAAAAAACACTCGTCTTTTGGGTACAAAGTTCAAAACTGCACATGTGTGGAGAATATTTGCATCCCGAGACAGCAAAGATAAGAGTATTTAAGTAACTGTTCCACGTGCACTCTTACAATTCAAACCACTTTTCGGAATTCTTTCCCTTCGAGTAACAGTTTGGTAAATCGACGATAGAACACCACGGGCCTTCCTTGTTGCCAGTTTACACTCCTCGGAGAGCCTTCTGTTTGACCTCAACGTTGTCTCCAAATCTCTTTGTTCCTTCATAATTTTAAATTCAACTCCACCGAGTGTATAAATTACTGCGGGATTGCTTTTCCCTGAGCTTAAGACCTTGCATTTTGCCGCATCAAAACTTAGCTGCCACTTTTTTGACCATTCCTGAAGTCTATGTAAGTCTTCCTGAAGAAGCCCCTTGTTGCGGATCATTAACCACTCTACGACCCGCAATCATCTTCAGATTTTGACATCACACCCACTATCCCTCGGTCGATGCCATTTAGGAAGATTAGAAACGGTGGTCCCATTTTTGGAGGACCCCATTTCTAACGCTAGACAAATCTAAAGAGTAACCATTAATCACAACCCTCTGCTTCCTTCCCTGCGGCCATCCTGTGATCCATCTCAGAATCTCAGCGGAGCTTTATTTCATATAAGTTTAATTAAACCCATTTTGTTAATAATATCACGTGGTGCAACAGGGTCATTTATTATTAGATATAGTGCATAATAAGCCTCCCTCATTTTACTGATTCCCTTCAGGACCTTTTACACCTGTGTCAGATCAACTTCCCCTCCAAGATGCCTAGTTGCCGAGCTTTCTATTATAGACATCGATTAGCGTTCCTTACCAATTGGGTAACCCTTCTTTGAACCCCCTCTAGAAGTTCTGTTTCTCTTCATTTGGCTTCCAGACCCAAATGCAATATTCTAAACGCAGTCTCACCATCATTTTATACAAAGGGACATCCTTTCCACACTGGCGAAGGTCCTAGAGAAATCCTCTCAGATGGGACATCTGTGCTTTCCTATTTGGTGGTTTACGCTGAGCGGAAAATTTAATGTCTGCCTGAATCGCAATCACCCCTAAATCTTTTACTTCCTGGACCACTTTTATCCCTCCCCTCCCAGCATGTAACTAAATTTCTATTCCCTAGGTGCAAAAAACCTTACATTTAGCGCATTTTGAGGCAAAATGGTCGTTAACTACCCTTCCTAATTTAAATTATCGGCAGACTTTGACAAGTTTTCTTGCGCTTCGTCATGAATGTCGTTAAGTAGATAAGAATAAGACAAGACCTGAACCCCAATCTCTGAGGGACATAAATATGAGGGAGGGAGTGCAGATACGAGTGAAATCTTTAGTATTTACAATAATACGAGGGACATTCAAAAGGTTTTATTAAATATATAGTTCCCCTAATCCCAGACTCACAAAATTCGAACGGCATGCTGAGACTTCTGTATGTAGTCACCACCCACAGTCATTTTTCCTTCTCTGTGTTTCAAGCTGAAAATCCCCTCATTGTAGAAGTCTGTATTTTGCTCGTCAAACCACTCGGTCACTGCCTGCCTGATCAGTTCTTCATCGTCCACGATGTTCTTTCAATTTCCCAAACAAACAAAAGTGAGATGGGGGCTATATCGAGAGGAATAAGGTGGATTCGGCAAAGACTCGAACCCCAGTTGGGACACTGTTGTTCCTCTCAGTTCACATCTGTGAAGTGAGGCGTCCTCATCCAGAAACAGCACTCCTCGGGGCAGCATCCCTCGTTGCTGCAGCTTTGTGTTTTCTCGTAGTTTGGTTAATAGATTCATCTAGTACCTTCCCGTCACAGTTTTATCCTTTTCAAAGAAATCAGCGAACAGTCCCAGAAGACTGTCAGCCGAATCTTCCCAGCCGAGGCTTGGACTTTGAATTTCTTTTTTGAGTGAGCGACCCAGCGTGTTTCCACTGCATGGTGTCAACGTTAGTGGATCAAGGTAGTGAACCCAACGTTCATTAGCAGTAACAATGATTCGGAAAAAAAAAAAAACCCTCCTTCATTCGGAGAGGCGCGCTCCAAAAGAGATCTGGTGATGTTCACTCTTGCCCCTTTGTGAACTCATCAGCAACATACCTTTGTCACGAGTAGCTGCTCATGATGACATATACTGACCCAGGGCTATTTTTTTTCTTTATTGGCTCTCTGTTCAACGTTCATATTAAGGTCCTCCACAACTTTTTGGGCTGCTGCAACCCTCCCAGTCCATGGGTTATCTTCGATGCTCTCTCTCAGCCATGCTTCAATTCAGTAAACCACCTCCGGATTGTACGAGATGGTGAAGTAGATTTATCATTGTACATTGTTCAAACGCTGAACGATTTCTGGTAATTCCAATTTCTCTTCTGTTAGAGTTTTTTTTTTTAACCACTCTCGCTGCTCAAATATTTTTCCGTTTTTGTCTTGACTCTCAGCAGATTTAATTTCAACTTTTTTTAATGTTTTGTAAAATTGAAAAAAGAAAAAATAATATTAATTTTTTTTAAATGTACAAAATTCCAGCCATAAGTTGTATGGCTGGAATTTTGCACACATACTAAGAAGACTATCTCTTACCATGCCTATTTGAACGTGCGTAAATCTGGAGTATGATTATTATACAGTGGTCTAATGCCGCGGTTCTCAAACTTTTTGGTCTCGGGACCCCTTTGCGCTCTTAAAAATTACAAGGACCCCAAAGTCTTAGTCTTAGCATAACGTCTTAGTATTATTGTGAAAATACCTTTTGAGCTCGCGGAATCCCCCGGAAAGGGTGTCGGGAACTCCCAGGGGTCGGTGGACCACACTTTGAGAATCGCTGGTCTAATGAAAGAACGCTGGCTGAAGGCACTCACCCTGATGATTTACGGTTCGTTTCTTCGTTTTGATCGCCATATGGAAAGCGAGCCAGCCCAGATTTGCAGAGATTGGAAATGGGACTCGTTGCTAGAAAGTGTTTCGAAATTGTTTATTTCAAAATCTGCATTTCAGAATGCAGAAATTACTGGCTGCTGAGAAGTTCCCAATGTTACTCCTGGCACTAACTGCGCATGTGCCAGGAGTAACATTCCTTTCCGGCCATCTGGTTTGCCGCGATTGTAAGCGTGTCTTCCCCGATGTTTATAAGCGAGTTGGCTCTGTTTACTTTAGTGGTGTTTACCTTTAAGTTCCCTCTGTGCGTGTGTTCTTGGTTGTACGGCACTCATTGTGCTCAGTTTGTAGACCCTCCATCTTCGGCATCTCTTATCTTCCCCCTCGAGTGCTACCCGTTATAATCCGAAATCAGTCTTCAATCCTGCTGACTAAACGAAGCCTCTTCTTCCTAAGGGGGACATCGCACTTTCTTCGCGCTCAGTCCCTTTTAAATGCGTCCACCGAACACTTCATTTCCGCTCGCTACTGACCCACGACCACCTCTCTCTGGCGGGTGTTTCATTCCTTACATGTTAGGTCGTACAGTAGTAATGATATCCCTTGATGTCAGCCGCTTACCCGGATGTGGAATTAAATTTGCCTTCTCCATTGATCCATCCCAAGTGCTAGTGTTCACCGGCATTTGCTTTTCTGGTGGGGTTTGATGAAGATGCTTGACTTCTTCCCTCAGTTCTGCTCATTTGGAGCGATTTATTTTCCCTGCACCATCTTTATGGTGCAGGGAAAATAAAAATATGGCTTGGCTGTCCAAATCAGTTCTCTGGTAACTGGGATCGGACACCAATCTCATGGGCTTCCAAAGAGGTATGACTTTTGGAGAGCAATGCTATTGATTTGGTATTAATAGAGCGATGATTTTTGAACAGCAATTTTTCGAGACAGTGCCACAGCAGAGAGAGAGGACTGCTTAACTTTTCGGGTGTTCAGGGAGGTGCTGCCATGACAGTCCTTGACGAATACAAAAAGGCCCGGGAAACATCCTTTTGCTGAGATGGCGGCTGAACGGAAGGAAACAGAGGGCAAATGGACGTTCTTCAGGATGAACTGGTGAAACAGGTGATCAATGTCGGGGTCCATCCCTGTTTCTAATCGCCCTGAATTATTTCCACGAGATACGTACCCTATTATTATTATTAACATCCCGTTTAAAAAACTTTTAAAACTGATTTAAAACTGATTCAGATACTTCTTTAAAACTGATTAAGTTTTAAAACTGATTCAGATTCGCATTCTTTAAAGCTTATTTTGTTAATATATAGAAAATTAAGTTGAAAGTTTATTGGGTCAGTGGGGTTCGCCCGGTATTCGCTCTCCTAGGCACACCGATCCCCGAATACTCGGTTCATAGTCACTTTGGCTACACAAATGGCACAGTTTCAGGAAGTCAGGTACATCACACATTGCAAGGGGTGGGGGGAAGAGGGTTATCCACCGATTCTTTTCAATGACAGAGATCATTCTACCTTCGTACAAGACGATGGTGAGACCGCATTTAGAATATTGTGTTTTGGAGGCCACACTTGAAGTTCTAGAAAGAGTTCAAAGAACTGCAAATGAGATTGGTGAGGGATGCTAATGATATCTATACGAAGAACGGCTTAGAAGGTGAGAACTGCAAAGCTTAGAAATTTGATATATTTGGGGACGAGAAGGGGGTGATTGAGGTGTATGGGACTCCAAAGAGGAATCTTGTCTCACTTACTGGTCACATTACCCCCAAAAATCCAAATAGCAGGCAATACATGAGCATATAAGATCTTAGGGAACAGTAGACCACTAGTTTACCTTCGGGAAGCGCTTTATAGGTCAATAAAATACCAACAAGGCCGAAGCGGAGAGCTCTGAAGAGTAACGGGCAAAGTATAGTAATGGGAAAAAGTAAAAGTATAGTCACAAAGGCTTAACAGTTAAACTCAAACTCTATGGAATATGTGAACCCCTGCTTAGCTGGCTTCTAAGCTATATTCACGATCGGCTTTCTGTCAACAACGTTTTTCCCAACATCATTTCTTTAACGAAAGGGTGTTCGACAGGATCACCCTTTTGGAATGAATGGATCAGCCTTTGGTCCCATTCTTATTTAATATACACATTTTAAGACATCGCCTGTTAAACTATTGTCTTATTCTGATGCCATTAAACTGTACTTTGCTGTTCCCTCCGGTTTCCAGTGCTCACTTCTCAATAAATTCTCATAAAGGCATCCAACAAATCTTACAATGAACACGGGACAATAACCTGACACTCAATTTCAAAATGGACTGTGATTACCTATGCGGACCCTAGAAAAAGAAAGCGATCTTTCATTCTTACAACATAAATAATCAGTTTAGTACATGCGAATCCTATCACAAAGACCTAAGGGTGTTGTTTTTTCCAACACCGCTTTCCTTATGTTTTGGAAACTTTTAAGAAGGTATATACGGTTCATGGATTCATCAGGATATTTACCTTTAATTTGTGCATTTAAATAATTTACATAAAAGAGCGCAAATATATTGCATTTTCCAGAGGGAAACATATAATTTCGCTATGCCTCTGAACTCAGGCGAGTCTAGAGGCACAACAAAATTATATGTTGAATTATAAGCTGAGTTTTAAGCTAAGTTTTAAGCGAAATTATAAGCTGAGTTTTAAGTTTAAGCTTCATGGCAGGGAAAATTATGCAATCGTTCAGTAAGAATTTTTGCAAAGAATGATGGTGATTTCCATTTTGTACAGGATGAGTTTTTCAAAGGGAAATCATGAAAGATTATTTCATGATCAATCATGAAAGAACTACCTCGATGAAAAGAATAATTTAGGTCAGCATATTTAGTCTGCTCAGACTTTAGTAAGGCTTTTATTTTATTTATTTTATTTTTTATTTTATTAACAACAAGATACACAACAGGTAACCATGAAGAGTGTATCTGAGAGCAGAACAATGAACACAATTGATAACAAAAATATGAAATCCAAGAGGAAGATAAACATCGATATAGATTCAAATATTAAAATCATGTAAAAAAGAGGATTGCATTAAGTTAAGTTACCGCTAAAACAAATAATAAATTAATTAGTTAAAGAATATAAAAATAATAAACTACAATAATTAGATGAGAGCTAGTCATTTTGCATTTGAAGAGAAGAGGCAAACTTGTGGATGGAGTTCATCAGTGATTGGGAGTTGTCAAAGAAGTCAATGAAAGAGTCATTTGCTGATTCTGTTCAGTGTACTGAACTTCATAAAGTCCTTACTGGCAGGGTCAAGGCGAAACAGTGTAAGGTTCCTAAGTTGTCTACAAGGAGCATTGAAGTTGATTTTACTAAGGATATCAGATGCTTCATAAGAATATTGGCCTATCCATAAATCCGACCAAGTCAGCACAAATGTCTTTCATCAACTTGAAGAAGAAGATGAACATAGACATCTACATCAATGGTATTAGGGTCCAAAAGGTTTCTCATCACACTGATCTAGGACTCGCCTGGGATGAAGGCCTGACCTTCCAACAGCACTTTGCCAACACTAAAGCAAAAACTCTGTCTGCAATGTGGGCGATAAGAGAGGAACTTACTGGAGCAAACAACCAAAAACTTGCCACTCACTACATACAAACATGTCTTGTTCCGATTCCCATGTATGCCTCGACGATCTGGTCCTCTGCTTCCCTCACTAACATCAAAAAATTCATGGGTATCGAGTACTGGATTTTAAGGTGGTTGAACCGTGCTAATGGCTACCCTTTCACCATCTCTAGATCAATCATGTATGCTAACCTTGGTTGAACTTCTTGGAATCAGTTGCTCATTACAGGAAATCTGCGTAATCTCTGTCGACTCCTCACCAATCGTCTTGACCCCCCTTCGTGAATTGGGGACACATTTGCATATCTCCAGTCCGTGGGAACCTCCACTGAGTCCAAGGATGCTCTCATAAACAGGCTAAGGGTTTGCTTATTTCTTTTGCTGCCTCCTTTAATATAACTGGATACATAATAATGATCAAAATTGTGCCTCGAACGCTAACGTATTCTCCACCTCAAGCCAGTCACTAGTCACAACAGATACTTTCCAAGTCGAAGGTAATTCTCCAAGAATTAATGCCGAAATTACAGTGTCGACGCCTCCCCTACAGCCAGACAGTGCAGATTTCGTGATCCATCTAATTTACCAATTAAGGTCCCAAATTGAAGATCTCAAGGATGAGGTTTACTCACTGAGAAACCAAAATAAGCGCATCACTCATATGCTCTCGGACCTCTGTTCTTTGGCTACCCAAAATGGTAAGCTGACATCTCAGGCACCAATAATACCCAAAAGGACAAAAACCACTCATCCAGTAAAGCCTCCTAGCCTTATAAAGCCTGGCTCCCACACCCAAATCCAATCAAGACAATCACTAGGGAGTTCTGCAGACACTCCGACTGAGCATGTTAGCACGGACCGATCATGCACTCATCAGAAAGACACACTCAGACACTCAGTGGCTGGTGAGCAACCACAGCTTCATGCTATTGAAGAAGTATCCCAGCGAGAGAACCGACCAGGAAATAAAGACTCCCTACAGGCTCAAGAACAAAACAATAATCTAACTAACGCCCATCATGTTTTGCCTACCTCATATGCTGGCGTGCTTACTAACAGCCCTTCTAGTTATACCTACGTCCCATCTGGAGATATACAAAACTCCCTCATTCCTGCAGCCAACCCCGCCCCATATTCCTCAGGATGCCGCCGAGCTACCAATATTGATCCCCCTCCCCATCATGCTGTTATCACTAACCAGGCCTCTCTATCCCGCCAAGTAACAGCCTCCAAATCTCGTCTGACACTGGCCGAGAAATATAATATCTCCGTCGTTCCCACCAAAGCCAAGATCTTCGCCTCCAGATTTGGACCTGGAACCTCTCCTGAATCTATTAGGAGAATGTTTATTAAGGAGCATAACCTCTCAGTTCAGGTTAAACGGCTTAAAAGTCGACAAACATCCTATGCCTCCTTCCTTATAATGTGCTCACCCGCTGTCTACAAAAAGGTTGTAGATCCTGCCTCTTGGCCCCAAGGAATTTATATCAGACCATTTTCTGAGGAAAACAGACCCCATCAACAATATCAACTAATTCACCCTCCTCTATAGCAATCAAGGCCTCAAGGAGACAAGTATGAATGCTTCACGCTCCGGGTATCATCTCAAAATGTGCGCAGCATAAATCGCAATTATACTAGTGGTGAACCACATCGGCATCATCAAACTGATTCCATCAGCCTGCGATCACCAGTAATAAACAGTTCAGGAATGCTCATCCCAACATGGGTCACGAATCGACGAACTCGAAAGCCTGACATCAATAAAAACAAGGCATGTGCCTTAAAAAAGATCCCCCGGAATTATGCAGTCAGAGTCTTGTACCAGAATGTTAGAAGCCTTCGCAATAAGCTGGATACCGTTGACCAAATTCTCCTAGCCAATGATATCGATATCCTCTGTGTCACCGAGACCTGGCTGGATAAAGACCAGGAATATTTTATATCCTGTGTTCCAGCTGGATATAAATCTGCTTTCACTTCCAGAGTTGGGCAAAGAGGAGGTGGTGTTGCAATTTTCTTTAAGAGCTCACAAACCTCACTCATTCATCAAGTCTCTAGCCAAACATCAGCGTACGAAGCGCTTGCTGTTACTCTCAGCTACCATAGGGTTCTCATAGATGTAATTGCTATATACATACCCCCAGCACCTTCTTACGAAGCAACCATGAAATATCTAACTGGATCATCAACCAGCGTCATCCTTCAGCCTTGCACTTCGTCTGTGGAGATTTTAATCTTCCTCCTCAGCTAGCTAACCTTCAGCAAATGCTCCTATCAAACTTATCTTGTACAGGGTTACAAATGATCAACGATCTCCCGACAAGAGGTAACAACCAATTAGATCTCATCCTTGCTTCTTTTCCCTGCACACCTGATTACCTGCCAGAGACTTATTTCAATTCGGACCACAAGCCAATTGGTGTTCTTTTACACATACCTGCTCCAAACTTCAATATTGTGAATTCGACTAATATCAAAGTAATAGTAAGTCCCAGGTTTTTGAGTATTTCTAAATGTGTTGAGGCTGCCTCTGTCTCCGTCGTTCCCATGGACAGCCTTAGAAAATTGTGACCTAGAAATTGCAGTGAATTTGCTGACTAGCTGGCTTAAGACTATTGCGACATTTGCAGCATCAAAGAGAATTTCCATCATGCCTCGGTCCAGAGCATGGTGGACTCCCCATCTTAACATGAGCTTCAAGTTAAAGCAGCATCTGCACAAAATGTGGAAGCAGTGTGCACAGTATCCATGACAGGATAGCCTACTCCAAAGCTCGCGCAACATTTAATAAGCAGAAGTCAACAGCAATTAAGCATTATAGAACCCTTCGTAGCGGAAAATCTCCGTACTCTGAGCGGCCTTCTGATTTCCCCCTAAATCTTGAACCTGACCAGTGGCTTGACTTCATATCAAGATTTGCTTCGAACACGGAACAATGTCCTGATCTTCATACTCCAACAACCAGAATCCCGCCTGACACTCTGTCGGCAGTATCAATCTCCAGGGAACAGCTTATTGCTGCCATTAATTCTACATCAGCTTCTGCGACGGCAGGTGCTAACGGAATCCCCCAATTCATTATTAAATGTCTCAGCCCATATATTTTGGATCCCCTTCTAACTATTTTTAATGCTGTTTTGTCAACCCACTTCTTTCCCCAGCAGTGGAATATCTACCTTGTGAAGCCTGTCCCCAAAACTCAATCTCCTTCACTTCTTAAGCATTACCGGCCAATCTCCAACGCCTCAAGTCTTCTAAAGCTCCTTGAGAAGGTACTTCTCCCCGTTCTAACTAAACAACTTCTTCCACATCAGCCTCCTCAAATCCATTACTCCCTTCCTCATAGATCCACTGTGACTAACCTCTTAGCCACCACCAGCTCTATCCTCTCTGCATTTGAATCCCAAGCAGAGCTTGCAGTCACCTATGTAGACCTTGAAGCAGCTTTCGACTCTATAAACGTTCCTGCAATGCTGAAGCTACTTTCAGACCACTACCAGATCAAGGGAGACACTCTACAGTTCCTCACGTCACTCCTTCGAAACAGAATAATCCAGCTTATTGTCCATGGGCACATATATGAGCGAAGTATCTCTTCAGGCGTGCCACAGGGTGGTGTCTTATCTGGGCTCTTGTTCACAGCACTTATCTCTCCACTTGTTGAGTCCAGGTATGATATCTTATGTTATGCAGATGATATAAAGCTCCTCGCACCGATTTCTCCATATGATGATCTTCTCATGGTAACAGGATCAATTAATAATACACTGACGAAAATTGAAAACTACCTCAACCAGTTCGGATTAAAAATAAACCCAGAGAAATCTGAATTTATGATATTCTCTTTAAAGAAAACGCCTTCTTATATTCAGCCCATTCTGTGTAATTCTCCAATTCCCATCGTCAATAAGCATACTGATCTCGGGGTTGTGTTTGATCCTAAGCTCTGCTTCAGTTACGACATAGACAAGCTCCTCACCCTGGCAGCTCGACTCCGATGGATTGCCAAACAGCATCTACATTATATAAATGAAGTCACAACTACTAGAAAATATATAAAAACCACTGTATACCCTCCGCTTTTATATGCTGCAGAGATATGGGCATCAGCTGCAACTAGCACAATCAGGCCACTTTTTTCTGCTGAGTATTGGCTCTTAAAATGGGCCATAAACAAACACAAACTGCCTCCACAGCTCAGGACAACTGAAATGGCCAGCTTAATTCAAATTCACAGGCTCCCCACGCTGATTAGGGTGAAACGTCTTACCACGACTATCAAAATGATGGTTGGCGAGATTTCGGCACCATCATTCTGGGACCTGTGCTCATGGAGAATCCCTCAGTCTTCCCTCAGAGCGACTCCAACTCTATGCCCACATCACAGCCGTCTCCACCTATCAGATAGGTTTCTGCCTTTTCAGCTACTTTCGTGTGCCCAGTCCTTGGATGCTGACCTTAACAAGTTCGCTTCTGACAGGGGATACAGATGTCGCATCCTTGAATTGTACTTCCCTGTCCCTGATCCTTCTCCTCGAAGCTCGTCTTAATGCTGCAAGCCATCAACACCACCTGATGTGAAGACGGTATGCTAACTCTTCAGTATGACAGTTAGTAATGATGGACTAACTACTTCTGTTCATACTACTATATGTATATGAAATTATCCGTTTCCGCCCATATCTTCTTTATATATTGTATTGTAAATAACTGTATGATACTTGTAGTTTGGAATTGTACTTCCGCATATGCATTTCCTATGTTTTATATATCAATGTTCCCTATTTATATTGTATTATTACTGTTAACCCCTGGCCTGGTGGCCGTGAAGGGCAACATTGCAATCTATCGAATTGTATCATTATTATCATTATTATTGCAATAAAGATTTCTTAGATCCCAACCACCCCAGGTGCCATTCTTATGTTTAACTTCAACAATTTCTCCTCCACTTTGCTCTTAGTTTTTACAAAATCATTTAACTCCCTGTTAGAGTTTGATAAACTTCTGGCATTCCCCTCCCTGAATAACTCTTCATGTGTGAATGTAGATGCAAAATACTCATTTAGTTCGGCAGTTTGGCCCACTTGATATCCATTGATATCAAGTGAGCCAAACTGATTTATCCCCTTCCTTCTAGAGTTTATATAAGTAAAGAAGTCTTTGCTGTTTTTATTTGCCAAAGATTTTTCATAATCTGCCTTCGCTTGCCTAATCTCCTTTGTGACTTGATTACAGACTAACCTATGTCTGCCATAGGCTTTTGTGTCACTTGACAATTTATGTGCGTCCCATGCGTTTTTCTTCTCTGCCACGAATCTCATTAGTTCATCTGCCATCTATTTCGGCCTGATCCTAGAGCGCTATTTCTTAGTTGGAACAAAAAAGCCTAGTATCTCCCAAGATTACTTTCTTGAATGCTTCCCATTTAGAATTTGCTGTTGGTAACATCATCCACTGTATAGAATTTAAATACTGTCTCAATACTGCAAAATAAGTGTTAGGTATAGATAGATTCAATTGTACAATACCAGTCAACTGACTCTGCTTGACCAGATCTTACCGTATAATACATGCGATGACTAACGTATCACGAGTGACGCGGTAAACGAGTCCCCAAGGTTCCGTATTACCAACAGTAGTTACCAAACTTTTCCAAGGTAACTAACTATCTTCGGTCCTGTATCGCCTAATCATAAATTTTCAGTTTCTCCACATATTCACGTAGAAACATATTGACCTCCTCAGTATGCGAACCCCTATGCCGTTGAAATTTACGCCCATCTGATGATTTAGTTGACTCAAATACCGAGTCCACTAATCTTGGTGTACTTATTTTTCTACGTGTAGAAAATGTCATGGCCATAAAAACAGATGAATGAATGTAATGAACATATTCTTCTACGTTCAATGAATTGAGACCAATGGCAGAGGGAGTGATTGAAATCGAGGTCTAGAGATTATTTAAAATTCTCCCATTTTATGGATTAATTTGAAAATCGGCGAAGATCAGCAAGAAACTGGCTGTTAGGAGAACAGAGAATATTATAAACTGAAAATGTAATTGCTCTATGATCACTGTTCGTTTAATCCAATTTAACATCCCACTTCCTGATATGCCTCAGCATATTTGCTGAAGCAACCGTAATATAGTGGTTCGATTGACCCTGCGCAGAGGAGAATGTGAACGGCTTTCCAGCAGTGTTCACTATATTCCACCCACAAGATAAAAATAAATCTTCCATTAATGAAGCGCGAAGATCTGTGTATCCACTAAAATCCTTTCTAAGTATTCGAAACATTTTGCAGATCTTCAAAAGGTGAACAGTACACAGAAACTTGACAGAAGGAAAATATCACATAACGTTATAAGAACACAGGACATTATACCGGGGGTTCGAGCCCGTCACCACCAAATACGGAGCATGCGAAAACGTCAGGAAATGACCACCGCACCGGAGCAATATGGCCTTAGTTGCTAATGCTCCTAAAAAAAAAAAAAAAAAAAACACAGGACAAAACAGATGTGCTGAAATTAGAAATAACTTATTGGAAAAGTGTCATTTACAATTATTACAGCAGCCTTAGGTTTCTCCTCAATTTAATAAACTAATCTCAAAGACACAGCATAACCAGCTAATTTATAACCCGAACTGCATTGACTAGATACTTGGATTCTAATCGTCCATAGACAATAATCTTGCTTCTTATTCCAAAGCTTACCGCACTAAGTTATTTTTATTGGTAGAACAGTTAAACTCAGATTTGTAAAACTCAAATATCTAGCAGGGATGGGGAGGATGGGGTAATTGAAAGTCGAGGTCGGCGGTTCACCTTGACTGTCAACAATGCCGAGGTAGGATCTGGCGATCAGCATGTGTTCAGTGGAACTGAGAAGACCAGTGATATTCATGGAAACATCCCTCAAACCATGTACCACAGCCGCCGGCCTGTTTTTATTCAATCGTGCAGTCTGGTTGCAGCTGCTCACCCGCTAGCCATCGAATACTCACCCATTCATTGGCACGATGGAGCTGAAACCTTGATTCATCCGACCAGATAAGCGACTTTCGTCCAATTTCCAGAAACACTGCTCCCGTGGTCACTGCATGGTGAAGGTGCGGATGACAGTCGGTCAACCTGAGCACATGAACAGGTTGCCTACTCCGTAGGCCTGTGTGTTCTGCGGTCGATTTGCTGTTTGCTGGATGAAAAACCTGACTTTCTGGGAGAAAAAGCCACGCTAAACACAACAGAAAACCGACTAACTCAGTCACGTTGTGAAATAGGCCCGTTAATATTCCTCACGCTATTGATGGGTTTCGAACTGAGGTCTTTTCCATCCGATGAAGGGAGGACTGTGATATTAGCAACTGTACTACTCACGAGGGCAACCATCAGTCGGTGATGTCACTCACACTTGTTGCGTCAATTCATGAAAACAGGGGTTGGGGGTGGTCATAATGTCTTGACACTGTGAATTATGTCTTTAAATTGCTAACAAGCATGGCTCACTCAGGATGTTAAGGACAGTCAATTGGTCCCAGTGGGCTTTGTTGTTATTCGTAGGGATAGACTTGATAAGAGGTTCCTATCTCAAAAATCAAAGGCACCAAACAAATACCGCCTGGTGCCCATCCTTGGTTATTGAAGGTATTGAGAGGACATTGAAGGTATTTTCCTCTAACTGGGCAGTGGCTCTTATACCTGCTATGTTAGGCTTGTCTGCCTTCCACCATCTGTAGATAACTCTCTTATTATGGAATCTGAGAACAGTATCGACCAAATTCTTGATAAACATCTGGGAATAGAGCATATAATTGTTTTAGGGGACTTTAATATGCCTACAATGGATGTAATGCCAATACAACTAATGTTTGGACATTTAAAGGTTTCAAAAACATTTCATCTCTTTAAATCTGAATCAGATATGTGAATTTCCAACTAGAAATAAAAACTATTTGGATTTAGCCTTCACCAACTTTCCTTTGGCGGTCTTGAAGCCAACTAATCTTTTCAAATCAGATCACATTCCCGTGGCTTTTTCCATCAAGAAGAGATCAGTTAAAGATACGGATTTAGAACGAAAACAGAAGCTCAATTTCAATAAAGTGAAATGGCCTGATATGAATTATGCATTTAAAAACTGTAATTGGGAATTACTATTAAAAATCAATGATCCTCAAGAAGCACTGGACTGCTTTTACCAAATCATTAACAAAGTTACAAACAACCTCGTTCCATGCTATAGTGCTCCTGATCCAAAATTACTCACACTGGTTCTCTAAGGAACTAAAATGCACAGATGCGAAAAATGCATAGTAGGTTTAAAATAAATAAAGAAATATGCCTTTACAATAAATAATCTTCTTTAAGTAGACAGGTTAAGATGACATTAAAACAGGACTACAACAAATACTTGGGCTTCTTCGAAAGAAGAGTCTTTGAGGCAAAAGATAAGAAGAAATTTACAAAATTTCTTCAAAGACGAGGATGGGATGGAAGGTAACGAAAATTTCCTCTCAACTACATTGATACACTAACACTATTTGAAATCAACCAAACAGAATTGTCGAGCACAATCCACAGTATGAAAAAAGGACCTCACACGAGGTCCGGACGGTATTCCTACTGTTTTATGGGAAAAAATGTGGAACCACATTGCTAAAGCCATTACTTCACTAAATAAAATTGTTCTTTGAGAGTGGAATCTATCCAGCTCAACTGAAAAAGGCTTTTGTTACCCCTCTTTACAAAAAAGGAGACCCATCCTCACCCAACAATTACAGACCAGTTTGTCAATTGAATACACTCTCAAAGATAATTGAATCCATTGTAAAGAAGCAGCTATTTAACTTTATGAAACTTAATTTCTCGGATTACTCTCACGGATTTATGAAGCGTCGTTCTACCTGCACAGACATGATTTCGTTTGTCTCGAATATATCCCAGGCGCTTGACGAAGGAAAACAAGTCGACTCCATCTTCCCTGATTTAAGCAGAGCCTTCGACAATGTACTTCATCAAAAATTAATGAATAAAGTGGATCGTTATGGTCTCAGAGGACAAGCACTAAACTGGATTGCAAATTACTTGGAAGGTATGTGTTTAACTGTCGAAGGGTAGCACCCGGACATTCATCTATCTCCACCAATTTAGCATTTATTCATGTAATAGCATTTTCTCATAAATGGCCTGTTTACGCTATTGGTTTTGTAACCAATGAAAATGAAACAGGCTACTCTGCCACCAGGTGATAGTCTATTGGAAAAATACCGCCTGGTGCCCATCCCTGGTATGAGGAGTTGAGCCTGGGTCTACTAACTCCTGCGGTGCATATTGCACCTAGATCCTGCACCCACCAGAAAGTGTGCAAGAGTGCCAGCAGTCCCGCTCCTGGACTGCCCACACCGAAGAGCCAAAAATATATATATATATATATATATGTATGCACCAACTAGAAGAATAATCCTTACTAGTGAGTGCAACAATCCCGACTCATGGTCATTCCACAAAGCCTGCAAAAAAAAAAAAAAAAAAAAAAACCACTGAGAGGAGTGAGAGGGGAGCAAAGGTGTACACTCAGTATTAGTAACCACAGGTATACGCTTCCTTTTATTAAATGTCAACCTGCAAAACCGTTGAAATTCCACAAAATTCCTTTCATTAGACAGCAGCCAAATTAATTCGGAATCCCTAATAAAATTAGGGACCAAATTAAATAAGTCTCATCTAAATTCCTCATGCAAATTGCATTCATATGAGATATGATCCCATGTTTCCAACCTTCCACAAACACAGTAAGGATCTTCCACTAAACCAAACTGATGCAACTTACTTTTTAAGGAACCATGCCCCCCCCGTAATAAAATATGAGCAGTCGAAACAATCTTACAAACAGGCAAAATAGTTAACAACGTTATTCTTTGTATTGATAATAGTTTTTGTTTACATTTTACATTGACAGTACGAATGTACCAGATTGATGCAACATACGACACAATCGGAAAAAAAATAGCTTTTAATATAGATGCAAAATGCGTTTACCTAATCCCCAATCTTTTCTGGTAACCCTAACTATAGAAGCAGTGTAATTTTTTTTATTTTCCTACTTAAATAATTCAAATGTTGTGAAAATAATAACTTATCATCCAAGATAACCCCTGAATATTTTACCTGGGAAACAAGAGGAATTTGTTTACTGTTTACTAATAATCGAGGTGGCCTGTTGTAGTCTAATTTTCCTTTTAGTAACATCGTGACAGTTTTAGTAGATGAAATTTTTAGTTTGTTTATTGTAGCCCAATCAGTCAAATCCTGAACAGTAACCGCCATTCTACTTTCTAAGACTACTCTAGGTCTTCCTGTCACGCACAAAACCAAATCTTCAGCATAAGCACCTTATAACAATTAGGGATTGTTCTACTCGTTTAAGATAAGATTCCATAAAAGATGACCCAACACAGATCCCTGTGGACAACCGCGATCAATAACTCTATTAAATGTTAGATGTTGGGATCTTATAATAATCTGCCTATCCATTAAACAGCTTTTAATAATTTGGTATAACAAATCGGGACAATTTAATTCTCTTAATGAAGAAAGAACACTTTGATACCATACACTATCAAATGCTCCTTGAAATCTCTGAATAATGGTAGCCCATATTTCTCACCAGAATTTACACTAAAATTAATCAAATCGCGTAGGGCATCCTCTGTTGATCTATTTCTCTTAAAACCATATTGATATTTAAAATGAAGATTTTGTTCGTTGAACAATTTCTCTAGCCTTAACAACAACAATCTTTCCAATATTTTGCCCAAATTTGCTAACAAAGAAATGGGTCTATAACCCCTAGGATCAGTCAACAATTTGCCAGGTTTTTGTAATAATTTTAACAGAGCAATTTTCCAAAATCCTGAAAAAAACTCCTTTCAAAAAACACTTATTATGCATATTAACCGTTATTTCTGGACACAACTCAACAAACTTTTAACACAATTAATTTCAATCAAGTCTAAACCTGGTGTTTTATTATCCCTAACCTCAGAACATACAAATTTCACTTCATCAATATTAAACAATTCCATCTCATTTCCATGTCTAATTTGTTGCTGCTGTACACTGTCACTATCTCCACAATCATCATCCAGAAATAAAGAAAGTACTATTAATAGTAGCAATTGTAGAGTACCAATCAATACACTCAGTATCATTTGAATACGCAGTATTAATTAAATTATTAACATTCAACTTGTTTGTGGTTAACTTAAACAACAATCCCCATGGCTCACTATTTCCAGTAGTACAAACCAATTCTTTCCATGCATTAAATTTGTGTTGAGAGATTGCCTTGTGATATTCTCTCCTCTTAGTTTTATACATTGCTTTATACTGACAAATGGGCCTGGAGTACTGGGGTCCATAGTTTAACAGATATTTATTTAAAGTATACCCAGTAAAATAAAATAAAATAAAATATTTCCAGAAGCTTTCGGAACTCGTGTCCCTTTCTCAACTGACAGAATTTTTAAATACATTACAAGCAAACTGTGGCACGTTACTCATTCGTCATTGTTGTAGCACGGACGTGTGCTGCCTTGCGCCAGTGATCATCCATCAATAAAACGGTTGTCTCCAGGATTGGATGTATACGCATGCCTTTCTGGCGATTTAATGCCTTAGGGTTGTTCATTATGTTTAGTGACTCTAGCCATAGGCGGTGGCGAAAGTGTCGCGCGTGGTCCACTATCTCAAAGTCGCGCTTGGGGTCAAGATCGTGGTTGGTAGCCCAAAAATGTTCTGCAAGCGCGGACTGGTCAGTTTCGGCAAGCCGGATTGCTCTGTCGTGTTCCGTGAGGCGATCCTGGAGACGTCTCGATGTCTCACCTACGTAGCAACTGTTACAGGCCCTACAGGTGATACGGTACACTACATTGCTGCGTAAGACAGGTGTGACAGGGGTCTTCACACTGGAGACAAGTGAACGTAGGTTCCTACCTGGTAATTGTACACATTTTATGTTGTAACTTCTCAGGATCTTCGAGATACGTCCTGACACTCCTGGATAATACGGAATGTAGGCGGATGATATGCCGACTTGCTTCGGAGGTCTTGGGTTGGAAGTAAGTTCTTGTGCCTGTAACAAGCATCTGTTTAGTACATGGGATGGATAACCGCATCTGGTTAAGTCCGCCTTCACACGGGAGATCTCGTTACGTCTAATTGTGTCGGTGCTGGAATGGCTCCAGGCCCTGGAGAACAGGGTGCGGGCAGTGCTACTGAGATGGCTTGGAGCGTGGCCGGACCCGTAGTTGGTGAATTGACCGCACCACATGGGTTTGCGGTATACTGAGGTCTCTAGATGTGGGCCTACGCGATGCACTAGCACGTCCAGAAACGGGAGCGAACCGTCCACCTCTGATTCTACGGTAAACTTGATGAAATTGGATAGAGAGTTGAGGTATTCTAGTAGTACCGTTTCAGAACCACGTGGTATTATGGTAAAAATATCGTCGACATATCTACACCACGTTGTAATAGGTGTAGGTGGGTTCTGGTGTATCTGCTTCTCCAGATCTTCCATGGCGATGTTAGCTACTACGGAACTGACAGGGGCACCCATAGCAGTGCCATGTACTTGTTTGTAGAGTGAGTCTTCAAAGGTGAAGATGCTGCTAGAGAGGCATAGGTTGAGGGCGGTACAGATGTCATCAGTGGATAGTGACGTCCTGGATTGGAGGCTTAAGTCGCTCTCAAGGAGCCTTCTGGCGCAGTGCACGGCCTGTTGGACGGGAATCGAGGTGAATAAAGAAACTATGGACCCCAGTACTCCAGGCCCATTTGTCACTATTCGATCACTTTATGGCCATAATACCTACAACGATTGTGCACAGTTGCAAAAAGTGCTTCCTCTCAATAGCTCGCTACAGGCAACATTTACGCTTCGCCCACAGATGCAAAAGCAATCGAATTATACCTAAAGGGTTCCGATACAAAGCCCCGTTCCACAACTCTCATATGGATCGTGCCTGCTTTAACTTCAGCCTGCGCACGTTAAATTTATGGATATCCCATCTCCACCGTGAAATCAGGAACGCTGACTACAACAAGTCCAGACTGTTACAACACATACAAGGTAAGGTCTCGCCTATTGTATTTACAAACCTTATACATACCATCTGCCATCGGGCTAGTCAGACCTCGGATACCTACCGTTTACGCCAACAGCGCAAGTTCATAAACTTGAGCATAGAAACTAACTCCTTAAAGACGAACACTCGTTCAGACGACACGACTTCTTTCGTCTTGAATCTAAGTAACAAACAACTGTCCAATGAGCAGCTGAGTGTTTTATCAAACGGTATGAAATTCGCCGTTATACCATCGAAACCTCCCATCACACAGCTCGCTATGGGCATAGAAGCCAGTATTACCAACCTTCCCGAAGAAACTGCCAACGAGATCCGATTCAAGACTGCCGCAGTCCTCCGCAACACTCGAAAAACGTGCTCAAACCTCAACCACCGCCAACGTGCCGCCCTGTCATCTATAAGAAAAGACAACTCCATCGTTGTACTTCCTGCTGATAAAGGGCGCCGGACTGTTGTGCTGGACCGATCAGCCTACCGAGAGAAAGCCTTGGCCCTATTACTCGATCCTAACGTATATGAACCTCTACCTGATCCTCCCGTTAAAGTCTTGAAACGTCTGGAAGCAAATGTTAATAAACTTGTCCACGCATGGCTTAAAGATAAGAAGATCCCGACCGCGACTCACCATCTTCTGCGTGCTACTGGCTGCCAACTACCACAATTCTACGGATTACCAAAGATCCATAAACCGGGTATTCCTCTCAGACCTATAGTGTCTTGCTGCAGTGCCCCAACGTATGAACTGTCCAAACACATCGCGAGCCTCCTCTCGCCTCTTATAGGTAATACATCTCACACCGTTAAAAACAGCAGTGAATTCATTAACACCATTAAGGACATTTCAATCCCTGATAACTCTGTCATGGCATCATTTGACGTGGTTTCTTTATTCACCTCGATTCCCGTCCAACAGGCCGTGCACTGCGCCAGAAGGCTCCTTGAGAGCGACTTAAGCCTCCAATCCAGGACGTCACTATCCACTGATGACATCTGTACCGCCCTCAACCTATGCCTCTCTAGCAGCATCTTCACCTTTGAAGACTCACTCTACAAACAAGTACATGGCACTGCTATGGGTGCCCCTGTCAGTTCCGTAGTAGCTAACATCGCCATGGAAGATCTGGAGAAGCAGATACACCAGAACCCACCTACACCTATTACAACGTGGTGTAGATATGTCGACGATATTTTTACCATAATACCACGTGGTTCTGAAACGGTACTACTAGAATACCTCAACTCTCTATCCAATTTCATCAAGTTTACCGTAGAATCAGAGGTGGACGGTTCGCTCCCGTTTCTGGACGTGCTAGTGCATCGCGTAGGCCCACATCTAGAGACCTCAGTATACCGCAAACCCATGTGGTGCGGTCAATTCACCAACTACGGGTCCGGCCACGCTCCAAGCCATCTCAGTAGCACTGCCCGCACCCTGTTCTCCAGGGCCTGGAGCCATTCCAGCACCGACACAATTAGACGTAACGAGATCTCCCGTGTGAAGGCGGACTTAACCAGATGCGGTTATCCATCCCATGTACTAAACAGATGCTTGTTACAGGCACAAGAACTTACTTCCAACCCAAGACCTCCGAAGCAAGTCGGCATATCATCCGCCTACATTCCGTATTATCCAGGAGTGTCAGGACGTATCTCGAAGATCCTGAGAAGTTACAACATAAAATGTGTACAATTACCAGGTAGGAACCTACGTTCACTTGTCTCCAGTGTGAAGACCCCTGTCACACCTGTCTTACGCAGCAATGTAGTGTACCGTATCACCTGTAGGGCCTGTAACAGTTGCTACGTAGGTGAGACATCGAGACGTCTCCAGGATCGCCTCACGGAACACGACAGAGCAATCCGGCTTGCCGAAACTGACCAGTCCGCGCTTGCAGAACATTTTTGGGCTACCAACCACGATCTTGACCCCAAGCGCGACTTTGAGATAGTGGACCACGCGCGACACTTTCGCCACCGCCTATGGCTAGAGTCACTAAACATAATGAACAACCCTAAGGCATTAAATCGCCAGAAAGGCATGCGTATACATCCAATCCTGGAGACAACCGTTTTATTGATGGATGATCACTGGCGCAAGGCAGCACACGTCCGTGCTACAACAATGACGAATGAGTAACGTGCCACAGTTTGCTTGTAATGTATTTAAAAATTCTGTCAGTTGAGAAAGGGACACGAGTTCCGAAAGCTTCTGGAAATATTTTATTTTATTTTATTTTACTGGGTATACTTTAAATAAATATCATTGCTTTATACCTTAATGCTTAATTATTACTTCTACCCCTAACTATCTGAAAAAGCTTCCTAATTCTAAACACCTCCCTCCTTAATGCCGATAACTCCAAAGACCACCAAGGTACTTTGTAACTTCTCTGTTTCCTTCTCTTAGCAGCCAAACTTAAAGCATCTACTTGGAAGGTATAGAACTGTCGGTGAATTTAAAGGTAAAATCGCATATCCTTTCAAGCCTGAAATTGATGTCCCACAGGGTTCATCCTTAGGCCCGCTATTATTTCTTATCTACATCAACGACCTGCCAAGTACCCGTGGAGACTACCAAATCAAAATCAACATATTATAAAAATTTATAAAGCAACTCGAAGTACCAATGACTGCATCATCCTAAACGAACTCTTCAATGAGTTATCCAGTGGCTGAAGGAGAACAAAATGGCAGTCAATGAAAACAAGTGTGAGCTGATGAGCTTTGCTAATGCACACAAGAAGAACAAACTTCATTTTTCTTATTGTATCAACAACAAGGCGATCAAAAAAGTTAGTACAGCCAAAAATTTAGGTATCTTTATTAAAGAATCATTTTCCTTTGATGTCCATGTCTCTAACATTGTGAAGGCAGCTTGCAAAAAACTAGGTTTCCTGAAAAGAATTAACCGAGACTTCAATCAGTTGGCACTTTTCATCTTTCTCTACAAAATCTAAGTTAGGCCGGCCCTAGAATCTGCATCTGGTTCTCACGTGCAGCTTACCAAAAATTAGAAATTGAAAATATTCAAAAAAGTACGATTGCTTTAAAGTGGCCTCGAATACAATTGAGAAATCCTACCAAGAGTGGTGTTTGGACTCTTTGGACTCGAAACGCTGGAAGAAAGAAGAGATAAAGCCGACTTACTCCTTCTTAACCAGCTGTTCAATGGTACCCTGAATCGTCTCACAAATAAATTTCAACGCTCCGACAAGAGCGTTAAGAAACCATCCACTGCTGAAACCATCCTATGCGAGAACAAATTATGGATACTACAACTTCTACAACAGGACTGCAAGATCAATGAACAAAGCAAATATGGAGATATTTGACACCCCCGGACACTTCACGAGGCAACTGAAACTGCTAACCTCATCCGTTACCTGGACCTTAAAATGGACTCTTCTTACCAATTCTAAGACTGATTGTGTAATGTGTGTGATGAAATACCACAGTTCTACCTTACTCCTACCTGTTCACTTAAATCTGACTGATCCTTCCTCTTTTCATTTTTTTAATTTTATTTTTATCTGTAGATTTAAATTTCCTGTTTTGTGTTCTGTTTATGTACATTTACTTTTCTCTTTACATTCAAAATTTCTCTTTTTATGTACATTTTACTTTTCTCTTTACTTTGGAAATTTATCCTCAAAGCTTCTGCTTTGAAGCTGTGTAATATTGCTTTATAGCTGCACCCTCAGCACGTTTCATTGCTGTTTGTTTTGTAGCTATTAATAATAATAATAATAATGATGGTCTCTGAAAAGTATCTTAGTCTGGTTAATTGGAGAACTTGAATAATGGGACCAATGGAACGAACTTTTGTACGTGTGCACGTTCTCAGTTTGTCATTGTGTTTTAAGATAAAGCAAACGTGTGAATTACAATGGCCTATTTCTAAAAGTGTGTAAGATCCTTAATTTTTGCACAGGAATGTATAAGAGATGGCAATTCAGAAAGTAAAAGCGACATGAATATTAAATATAGCGATAACGTCTAAACATCGGGCGTAATAACTCTGTAGTGGCAGGTGGCATACACTGAAAGGACAGGAAACTGGTTCCTGGGCAACCCGACGCTGTCACTCCTCTCGCTAGTGGACGAAGCCACCGCTTGGCAGGTATATATATGTACACTGCAATCATGTAGACGCTAATTCGATGTCAGTATGGATAAACGTCGTTAGTTAACTGACTTAGAAAGAAGGATGATAGTGAGCGCCCGACGCATGGGTCACTCTATCGCGGAGGTGGTACAGCAATTGCACTATCCCCGTTCGACATTATCAACAGCGTATTTACGGAATAATATTCCGGCAAGCGAGTGCATTGAACCATTGAGGCTAATTATGCGAGCATCATTAGACTCTGGGGAGATTCCCTTGGATTGGAAAAGTGCAAATGTATCTCCCATACATAAGGGTGGCTCTAAAAGTGAAGTTGGAAATTATCGACCTGTCAGTCTGACTTCAGTAGTAGGGAAAATCATGGAGGCAATGATCAAGGGTGGAATTCAGGATCATTTGGATCGAATTGAAATTCTCAAGGATACTCAGCATGGTTTCGTAAAGGGAAAATCATGTTTAACAAATCTGGTTCGCTATTTCGAAAGGGTCACTCACGAGCTGGATTTAGGGAGTAATTTCGACATTATTTAGATTTCAGCAAAGCTTTTGACTCAGTCCCACATGAGCGGTTGCTTTATAAGCTGGAATCACTGGGAAAATCCTTAGATGGATAGAAGGATGGCTTCAGGGCAGGAGGCAGAGGGTTGTGATAAATGGCTATTCCTCAGATTGGGTTGATGTAAGAAGTGGGGTTCCCCAAGGATCAGTATTAGGACCACTGTTGTTTTTAATTTTCATAAACGACATTGATGAAGGGATAGAGGGCGTGATGTCTAAATTTGCAGATGATGTTAAAATTGGTAGAGTAGTTAATGATCACTGTCAAGCTGAGCTTCTTCAGAGAGACCTAGATAGACTTCAGGAATGGTCAGAAAAATGGCAGCTGTGCTTTAATCCAACAAAGTGTAAGGTATTACACCTGGGAAACAGTAATCCCAAAATAACTTATTCACTTGGTGGAGTTCAACTAAAGCCAGTACTGGAGGAAAGGGACTTGGGTGTTACGATACGGTCAGACATGAAATTCTCTGAGCATTGTAAACAGGTTGCAAGGAAGGCCCATGGTGTCCTATCAATGATCTATCGAACTTTTGCAAGTAGAGATAGGGACGTGATAATCCCATTATATAAGGCTTATGTTAGACCACACTTGGAATACTGTGTTCAAGTATGGAGACCGCACCTGAAGAAAGACATCGAGCTTCTTGAAAGGGTGCAAAGAAGGGTAACTCGCCTGGTGAGATCGGCAAAAGGGCGTCCTTATGAAGAAAGACTTCGAATATGTGGGTTGCAGAGTTTGGAAACTAGACACCTTAGAGGAGATTTGATTGAGGTGTTTAAGGCTCTGAGAGGCATCAGTAAAATGAATGAGGACAAAATTTTCAAGATTACAAATGATGCTAGAACTAGGGGACATAAATTCAAGTTACGGGGGGAAATGTTTAGATTGGATTGCAGGAAGTTCTATTTTAGCCAGCGAGTTATAAATTACTGGAATAAGTTGCCTTCATGGGTGGTAGAGGCCGACAGTTTGGGGAAATTCAAAGGTCATCTGGATAGTACTTTCGGGTAAGGGAAGCACATAGGATGATAGGTTTAATTTCCTTTTTATTTATTTTTTATTTTATTAATTATTATTATTTAGTTATTTATTTATTTATTTTTTTTTTGTTTTTATCATTGTTTTGTTCGGATTTATATATTTTTTTATTTTATTTATTTATTTTTTTTTTTTGGCTGGTGCAGCATAAGCCATAGGCTTTCTTGCACCATGCGGCCGTTACTAATACTAATAATATCTCATCGTGGACAGCGCTGTGGGCAGAGAAAGGCGATGGAAGAACGTGGTCGTCGACGTCTGTCTTGCATTGTTTCAGCCAACCGGAGAGCAACAGTGGCACAAATCACAGCCGAATTCAGCGAGGGAGGTGCCAGAAACGTCTCCACCAAGACCATTAGGCGATCATTAGCCGCAATAGGTTATGGGACCCATCAGAGTCCCATTGGGCAAAAGAACATCACACTGGACCTTGGATGATTGGAGATGGGTCCGATGAGTCCCGTTTCCAGTTATTTCGAACGGATGGAAGGGTGCGTATCTGATGGAAACCGCACGAAGCTATGCACCCGTCCTGTCAACAAGGAACTGTTCAGGCAGGTGGATGATCGGTAATGGTCAGTCTGGGGAATGTTCAAGTGCCACACATTGGGACTTCTGGTACGTCTAGACCATCTCTGAACAGTGCAGGTTACGCGTTAATCCTTGCAGACCATCTGCATCCATTCATGGTCATCGTGCACCCACAGGGCAATGGACTCTTCCAGCATGACAGTGCGCCTCCCCACAGAACTGCGGTGACTAGAACATGGTTTGAAGAGCATTTCACAGATTTTACCACCGTGGAATGGCCTCCCCCATTCACCAGATATGAACCCTGTGGAAATGTCCGTTCGAGCTTTGGATCGTCCACCCAGAAATGCGACAGAATTATAAACAGCGATTCTGCGAGCATGGATGGAAATACCTGTGGAACGCTTTCGTGAACAAGCGAACTCAATGCCTCGCCGTGTGACTGCCTTATTCGGGCGGAAAGTGAGCCTACCCGTTATTAGGTAGGTATCCCACGATGTCTGTCCACTCTGTGTATATACGTGTACTGAGGTAAATTTTAAAACTTAGTCGCAGCCCCATACCACCTGTCTAGAAGGAGCTTGAACATTTGTATGCCACTGGGATGAAAAGTTCCGCTAGGCCTACTGCTTACCATCCGATTCGCGCAAGATAAATTTCGTTTCACTCGAGAGTATCACCTGGTCCCGCTGTTCTCTTGATTGGGTAATTTTTCAAGCAAATAATTTTTAGTCACAATAAATTTGCTCCAAATATAATATTTGAAAATGGCAGTTCTTAGATTTTTCAATAAGCGATTTCGATTACAATGACAAAGAAAATGCAATTGCGAGGAGATACGTCGAAGCAAAGGGGATTTTATAATATCTTATGCAGCTTTAGCGATTTACGAGTACTCACGTTGTCCCCTTATCGGGAGACCCTCGAGTCACAGATAGAAGTGAGAAGAGTAAAGTCTTAACCGATCGTGGCTAAAATATCTTACTTTTGCAAATTTTACAAAAACACATGACCATGTGAACACATTGCTAGGGCCCTCCCCAGGGCCTTGGAAGAGGACATGCAAGCGAGGGCCCTAAAGCTTAAGCTTCATTAGCTTCACGGTAAATATTCATCGTCGTAACGGCTCTTTCATATGTTATAAGCAAAGCTTTTAATTTTGCTAATGAGAGTGCCACTATAACATTTTAATTATTAATTTTAATGATCGCTAATATGGATTTTATAATTCTCCATCCGCAAATCTTTGGACAAATAACCACTTTTTCAATAATCAAAAATACTACGCATAAATTCGCTATGGTCTGCAAAGTTATGGGCACGATTTGGTTCTGTCTCTCTGATCTGTTAATTAAATTGCTCGAGGAGGCCCTCAACCTTTTCAGTGTGTTTGGTGAATTTGAGAATGTCTGTGCAGGAAATTGGCCTATTTTATAGTTGATTTAATTTCAAAACAAGACGTACACGTACAAAATTTTCCTTCCAAGTTTTTTTCCTACAACCAAAGAATCTGTTCTTTAAACGTTCCGTATAATTTACTTTATTTTGATTAATTTAACTCAAAGCTCTCAAATCGTATAACGACTCGAATCATTTAATCCACTTCAGAGAGTACTGAGAATGAGTGAGTGGTCATAACTCAAAGAATACTGCCCGCCAAAAACTGGATTTTTCGGGATTACTTAATTAAAATTCAAACCACTTTGTAATACAAGAAACTTTATTAGAAATAAACGCAGAATTTAATAAAACTCTTACGGAATAGGCGTTCCAGTTATTTACTCTTTTCTGTGTGTTTGGTGTAATCCTTCGACAAGTACTAGGTTTCTTCAAAAAGTTCGCTGAATATTGCAAAACTAATTTTACTCAACAACAGACGTTGACGTTGTCCAATATAATCTGCTTCTGCAACCACACATTGCTCCATCCGCATGACGTCACTGATCGCAATATTTGCTATTTAATAGACTTACTACTGGATGCCTCTTAGCGTTGCAAAAAATGATTTTGGTGTGAGGAGAGGTAATGTTCGAAAGAAACAAGAAAATCCAATTTACACACCGCACTAATAAATGCTGTTCTGCCCCTTCAGCGGGATGTGCAATTAAGGAGTCTGTCTTCTTACGTTACTCTTTTAAAAATGAATCGTGACAAACAGCACCCCAAACCACCTTTTGGGATGATAATAAAGACTAGAGCAATTTAAACTCGCCGCGAATTGTTGTATGCCCAAATGATTCTTCGATTTCTCTCCCCGCTTCAACTACCAGTTGCTTAAACCATTTGTTGTTTAGTCTCTAAGCTCCAGATTTATCTCAGTATGCAAATGAAGGCGACTGTTGCATAGTCTACTAGTACAGTAAAGGGAGAACGGTGAAGCAGTCTCAGAATGAGGAGGAGGAGGAGGAAGAAGTATTGATTGGTAGAATAATGTTTACAATGTTCAGCAGTAAGCAGCTGAAGATAAGAATGGTTATCTTTCGGCTCCAATCATGTAAACGAACAACCCCATTCTATAACCGAAGAGCAGACAGGGCACTTAAAATAAATAACTAAAATTGCTGGAACTTTATTATGTAGGGGTGTTGAGCGGGGAACAGTAAAGAAATATGAATTTGCATCCTGTATTTCAAAGAAAAAGCTCGTACTAAGTAAAGAAAAAGAAAAATTTCTTCACCCATCATGTTATGTTTTGGTTATTTTTAGTGATGAATGTTGTGTTGTGGCAACTGTAGAAGGGGCATTTCGAGAAAGATTTTGAAAGTTGTAGCCGACCAGAATTTCCCCAAGCTACCTTCGGTGAGCTGACAACAAGAAATTTTGAAAAACTAAATTTCAAATACATCTTTTTAAAACTTATAAAATTTCGGTGCCAACTGGCCTTATCAGGAGTACGCGTTCCTGATGAGGCCACCCTACTTTTCGCTACAAATAAACAAAAACGGGAAGTAGGGGTGGATGTAACGAGCACGTTTATTTAGGAGTTTGTCTTCTGTAAAGAAGCCAGCTGTCAGCTAGATGGACAATGGATGGATAAGCACTGATTATCCATCCATATGGATGGATAAGCAGTGCGATGGATAATTGATTGTGAAGATAGCTGGATCTTCACAATGGAGACACTGAAATCATCGACGGACTCATATATATATCACAGCCATCCGTTTTGCAATAAGTTTTATTACAAAGAAATGTATTATTAGTACAAGCTGGCCAATCGGTAACACTTTGTAAATAGAGATAAAGTGTTTATCATTTCCTAATCCCAACTGTCCAATTTCGCTCTGAATTTATTTAACGACTGGCTGTACTACTTGAGAGGAACCTTATTCCACTGTTCGACAACCTACTATCTGCGTATAAACTTCGTAAGATCCGGTCTTCCGTTGTTCTCTGAGACTTTTTATTTGTGTCCTCTGGTTCGTGTCTCAATTAGGAGGGAGAAGAGACCTTCCTCTTTCCATTTACCCAATCCCTTCATTGCTTTAAACAAACACCTCGATCAGACATAACTGTAGATGTCCAGTTTTCAGGTTTTGCAGCCTACACGTTCTAAGCCGTGAATTTTTAAAAATTTTTCGTGACCTCGTATATTTTAAACGAATTTATCCCTCATTAAGCCTTCAAAAAGACTATCTTCTTCTACCGGTAAAAGGAAATGTATTAATTTAAAATATCAAATTTGTAGTCTTTAAAAGCCTTGAAAAGGTTGTTGTTGCATAGGATTTTAGGAGCATTGGCGATACTAAGGGCATATCGCCCCGTATATACTTTCTGTAAATTGCTTGTGTTCTGTGGTCGATTTTCTGTTTATCTGGACGAAAAACCATGCTACCCTCGCTGAAACCGACAAACTCAGCCATGTTGTGGAGAAAGGCCCATAAAAATTCCTCACATCATCGACATGACTCGAATTCAGGTCTTCTCCAATCGATGTGGGGAGGACAGCGATCCTACCAACTGTGCTACCCATGACGGCCAATGAGTTGATAGTATGGTTGAATTATGTGCTAATCCCCAGCAATGGAACATCTATCTTGTGTAGCCAGTACCCAAAATTCAATCTCCTACTCTTCTTAAGCATTACCCGCCAATCTCCAATGCCTCAAGTCTTCTAAAACTCCTTGAAAAGGTGCTCCTCCCCGTTCTAACTAAACAGCTTCTTCCATAACAGCCTTCTCAAATTCATTACTCCCTTTCTCATAGATCCGCTGTGACTAACCTCTTAGCCACCATCTCTGTCTTCTCTGAGTTTGAATGTCAATCACCTCTGTAGACCTTGAAGCAGCTTTCGACTCTATAAATGTTCTTGCAATGCTGAAGCTACTTTCAGACCATTATCAGATCAAGGAAGACACTCTACAGGTCCTTACATCACTCCTTTAAAATCGAATAATCCGGTTTACTGTCCATAGGCAAATATACGCGAGCGATGTATCTCTTGAGGTGTGCCACAGGGTGGCTCTTGGGCCCTTGTTTACAGCGCTTATCTCCCCACTTGTTGAGTCCAGGCATGATACTTCACATTATGCAGATGATATGAAATTCCTCACACTGATTTCTGCACACGATGATCTTCTTGTGATAACAGCATCAATTAACCGTAGCCTAGTGGTCAGGCGTGCGGGTGCATAAGTACACGTGCCTTGAGTGACCGGGATTCAAGCCCGTGACTACTGAATACGGTGCTGTTTCTTGTATTCTCTCTATCTTGTGAACTCCTCTTACCGTTTGGTCATCCCGGAGTATAAACAGAAAATTTATTTGGCCGCCGTAGCCTAGTGGTCAGGCGCGCGGGTGCATAAGCACACGTGCCTTGAGTGACCGGGGTTCAAGCCCGTGACCGCTGAATGCGGTGCTGTTTCTCGTATTCTGTGTATCTTGTGAACTCCTCTGCCCGTTTGGTCGTCCCGGAGTATAAACAGAAAATTTATTTATTTATTTATTTATTAATAATATACTCATGGAATTTGCAAACTACCTCAACCAGTTCGGATTAAAAATAAACCCAGAAAAGTTTGAATTTATGATATTCTCTTTAAAGTAAAACGCCTTCTTACTTCCAGCTAAAACTGTAACAATTCTCCCCATCGTCAATAAGCATATGACATCTGGGTTGCTTTTGATCCTAAGCTCTGCTTCAATAACCACATGGACAAGCTGCTCACACAGACAGCTCGACTCCGATGGAATGCCAAACAGCATTTACATTACATTAATGAAGTCACAACGACCAGAAAATATATAAAAACCACAGTATACTCTCCGCTTTTTTATATGCTGCAGAGGTATGGGCATCTACTTCCCCTAGCACAATTTGGGCCATAAACAAACACGAACTTCCTCCAGAGATAAGGACAACTGAAATGGCCAGCTTAATACAAATTCACAGGCTCTTCACGCTGATTGGGGTAAAACGCCTTATCACGACTCTCAAAATGATCGTTGACAAGATTTCGGCACCATCGTTCTGGGACTTGTGCTGTTGGAGAATCCCTCAGCCTTCCTTCCTTCAGAGCGACTCCAACTCTGTGCCCACATCTCAGCGGTCTCCACATATCCGATGTTTCTGCCTTTTCAGCTGCTGTCATTTGCCCAGTCATTGGATGCTGACCTTAACAAGTTTGCTTCAATTCTGGATACAGACGCAGACGACGCATCCTTGGGTTGTACTTCCCTGTCCCTGATCCTTCTCTTCGAAGCTCGTCTTAATGCCGCAGTACCATTTGATATGAAGATGATACTAACTTTTCAGCATTACAGTGAGTAACAATGAACTAACTACTTCTGTTCGGTACAAAGAACGTTCCACCAACTTCCTCTTTGTATATCGTGATGTACATAACTGAAAGAATAAAATAATTTATTCTTTCAGGAACAACTGCTTAAAGGGACATAAAAGTAACTGGGAAGATTCCGAAGAATGGTTTGTTTCTTACTTCTGCTCTATTGTATAGAAATATTTCAAAATGGTAATATCGTCCACAAAACGTTGTTGCTTGCTTATCGACAAGGCACCTGGACACCCTGTCAACTTCTGGTTGACAGTGTATCGCATAGTTGGTATAATCACCTACCTCCCCATATCGGCTGGACAAGATCTAAGTTCGAATCCCGTCAATGATGCAACAGCCTTTTTTATGGGCCTTTTTCACAAGGTGGCTGAGTTAGTCGGTCTCAGGCAGAGGGCAGCATGATGTTTCGCTCAGAAAAACAACAGGTAGACCAACCACAGAACACACTTTCAATACGGCCTATGTTTCTGGTGCGCCTAAAGCCCTACAGTTCGATAAAATTACAGTTGAATTTCCCCTAAAAATGCAATTTTTGGGAGAAATTAATGTAATCTATGGATGAAGATGCAGTCTACACATTTAAGGAGAACTGTTTAAAGAAAATATTATCCCAGATGATTGGTGGAACAGGTGTTTGCAAGTCAACGGTTCAAGAATTCTGGTGAAATTAAACCATCGTGCAAGCCGTTAACCATACTGGAGAATCTAGGGTGAAATCAAAAGTTGAACTTTGAATTTAGTGAGGGAGGGAGGCGGAAAATATGGCCAGAAGGTGTGCATATTTCCAAAGCATTGGTGAGCAAACAGCTGAAAAAGGACGTTGTTATACTTTCACAAAATATGGGCTCCATTACATTTTTATGAGATGTGGATGTTGTTTTAAAAGATGTGTGCTTCAATGAGATTGAAGAAAGAATACGAGAGAGCTTGCGCAATATTCCTCACTAGGTGAGGAATATTGCGCAAGCTCTAAGAGCCAAAGCAACTAACGCTATGAGGCGTCAGTATAATACCAAAATTTTATAACATATTAAGTAGAAAAGCTCGGCTAACCTTCCTATATTCATCACAGGGTGCCATGGCTGAGTTAAAATAATGTTCACGTGCCATCCTACATAAGATACTATACGCGTAACTTTCCAAAAGAATATGTGGGGCGTAAAGGAATGTGGATAGACAGAATGTATTTGGATCCTGAAAACTGTGTGCCACTGAGGGCACTTTAATGAATATAATAATGACACGAATATAGTCGGCAATGATGTTCGTGAAAATTCAGAAAGTAAGTGTCATAATTAGTTGCGTAAAAGTTGTGGAAGAAATTTGTCCGGAGAAATGAACGATGTTACAAGACATTGGGTTGTCTCGAAAAAGAATTGTGCAAAGAGTAGAAGATATTGGAAAGAATTTGTTCGAACAACTTTTACAAAACAAATGAAATATTTTAGTGCGACACCGGATGACATTATTGATGTAAATGACACAGTCCAACTCCTCATCTTCATACGTGGAATTAATGATAATTTTGTACCAGATGAAGATTTAGCTGATCTAAAGAATATGCGCGGAACAACTACAGGTGAAAATCTTTGCCAATCTGTTGAAAAGTTAGGATTAAATATTGAAAGCCTGGTAGGAGTCACAACTGGCGGTGCAGAAGAATATGATTTGTAAAAACATTGGTCTTCTGGGTAGAAAACCAAGAAAATGATAGATATTGGAGCTGAAACTCCGATTGGAATTCACTGCATCGTGCATCAAGAAGCTCTCTGTGGGAAAGTTGGATCTCCAACACGTTATGAATGTGATTATTTCAATTGCAAATTTTATAAGATCACATGGCACCAATCGCAGTATGTTTCAACAAGAAATTGAAGCTGAATACGAAGATGTAATTTTACATTGTGCAGTGAGATGGCTTAGTGGTGGCAAAGTGTCATGTCCTTTCTTTAAACTGCATCATGAAATTGCTGGTTTTATGGCAGAAAAAGGGAAACCAATAAAACAACTATCAAATATGGAGTGGCTGCTTGATCTTGTAATTCTTACAGACGTTTCTAGTCATTTAAATGCTCTTCATTTAAAACTACAAGGAAAAGGAAGATTGGTCTCTTATTTGTATGGTGACATCAAATCGTTTCAGAATAACTTGTTATTAAATCCCAAATTGAGCGAGACAATTTAGTTCACTCTGAAGGTTGCATCGAGCTAAAAGAGAAAGAGATATTTCCAAAGAATCGTTGTCTCTCATTATTACAATTTCTTTTTGACGAGTTTGAAAGTCGATTTGCTGATATAAGATCCCATGACATAAGCTTGTTTGAGAATCCATTTACTTCTATGGCTGAAAACTAGAATCCTGGCTTGCAACTTGAAATTATTGATCTTCAAGCCAGAACATGGTTCAAAAATAAGTAGATGGACTGCGAAAATAAACTACTTGAATTCTACAACGCTCTCCCATCTGAAGATTTTCCTCTAATAAAAGAAAATGCCACCAAAATGGCTACTTTGTTCTGATCAACGTATGTTTGCGAGCAAATTGTTTCACTCTCTTGAAATCGAATAAATATTTAAAAAGAAGAAGAATAACAGATGAGAATCTTCATTCCGTATTGAGAGTTGGAGTCACAAATTTTCAACCAAATTTTGAATCTAAAAATATTCAGCCTCAATCATCTCATTAAATGTTAAGTTTTGTTCAGTAAATGGTATTTTTTGTGTATTGTACTTAATAAAATTTTCGAATAAGTTTAATTTTGGGTGTATCATTGTATTTAAGCTGTGGCTAGTGGTTTGTACCTCATTAACCCCAAAGCACCACAGAGCTTGTCGAAACTGGTGCCATGAACATGTGACTTGAAGCCCTGACAAATGGAATACAGTTCTCTTCTCCGATGAGTCCTGCTTTTGGTCGACAAACAAATTAAAGATATTTAAGATTAAAGATTAAAACTGAAGATATCCCACAACTGCCGTGGCCAGCACGATCACCAGGCTTAAATCCGAACGAACTTGTGTGGACATAGCATTGCACGCCCACAGCCAACTCCTCGGTCACATGGTGAGCTAAGGTGTGCGCTGGTGGAAGAATGGGATTTGTTGCCACAGAATCTTATAGACACCCTTATATTGAGCATGGTTCCTGTCAGGCCTGTTTAGCCATGGAAGGAGATCATACACCGTACAATGTGACCATATTTTCGAGCATCTTATATCGACTTCTGTAATGTGACCTTTTTTGGTAATTTCTACACAACCCTTATAAATGTCCCTTATACCCTAAGTTTCTCTGCGTCTCCTCATTTCATCGTTATTCTATGGTACACTACCATCCTTGCTTCATCGCAAGCTGTGCCAGTGACACCACGTTTTCTACGTGTTCTGTTAATTTTTGTCGAGTAGTGTACAACAGTATCTTAAATATTGTCGACTTTTGGTGTATTCTCTATAATCTGTTTTTCGTTCACTTTGGGTGTTTAGTTATACCCTCGCGGAGAGCAGAACGATTTTAATCGTGTTTAAATTCGATGTGGCCTAGTTAGTCGATATCGAGAATTCTACTTTTTCCTCGAACAACAAAAGATGAAATTAACGGGAAATCCCTTTCTTTTCTTTTTCTCCCCCTCTCATCTGGAGTGGGCCCCTAGAGGAAACTGGCCCATCTTTTGCCAACATCAGATGGGTCAGAGTCTCGAATTGAGACAGTGCGAGCTGCACCGTGACTGGCCCACCTCCCCGTGGTGTGGACGAGTACCCAGAATCGTCTGTCCTGGAGACTGATGCTTCTGGGTAGCCAGACACAACAACAGAACACACACAAACATACACTACTCATTTCGGGCCCCTTGTACGGTGGTACTGTTCTTCACAAAGATACGAGGTGGAGATGAACTGACGTTGCAGGTGCGCCCATTACAAAAACGTCCATAAGATGAACTGAATCAGTCATAAAATAAATATATTTATGGACAAAATACGCTGATTCCTTATGTTTCCACCCCTGGGGGCAAAATGAAAGTCTTTTATAGAGGGAAGAAGTGTATGGGTTTTCCAGGAAGAGCATGCAAACCCACAGGAAGAAACCCGAAATTTTAAATATTCAGAACCACACACCTATTTTGCGATTTAAATTAATCGAATTCCACGAAGAACTCATTTAAAGCGCTGCGAGATTGTGATTATTTAACCGAATTTTAGCTTTGTCAGGGGATTAAGTATTCGAAGGGTGGAAGGGCACAGAAAGCTACACTTACTGAAACAAGTTGTCCTCGAGAGGGTTGCCCACCGCTCATTTACACGAACACCATCTGTCCCACAATTTACGAATTTTCCGAAATTCCTTTTGGCCAAAAGGCTTCACCCGCAATTTGGCGTGGGTCTCTTCATCAGAACTCGACGCGCAGATGCCAAAGTGGGTGCACAAACGAATCCCCCGAAGTATCGGGCAAGCAACGTCTTAGAAAGGCAGCTCCGATCTGCGTTGGGGTGTGATGCGGGGATAGGACACCGATGAATCCAAAAAATCTGCTTCTTCGCAGCATCGCCGCAGAAATTTCCTTTTACTGCGTTTCGCGCTTCTTCCACACGAGGGACACAAGAGGAGCTCGCGCTAGGTCAAGAAGGTTATTTTTAACTCGCCACTTCACACGGAAGAGCAAGTAGTTCAGAGAAAGACTATCTGTGACTACAGAATGGATGCATTTGATAACTCTTCCTGTCACCCCTCCCCTCCCCCCAGGGACCTGGAGCTCGTGGGTGGATTTAAGAGGAAAACACTTTTCTGGAGTCGAGCGGTGCACGGCAGACTGTTTAAAATAAAATAGCGTTTTAACTCGTGAGTCAGCCACCAAGTGGAGCGAGACACCACCTCCGGGCCGAGTTCGAGACGAGAAACGGGTGTCGGCAACCCTCAGAAAGAGGACGGTTTTTCTCGTTCGCGATTTTTGGAAGGAACGCTTACCTTTTGAACTTAAGCGGCATCAACAATAACCGCGAAGCTTTTGCCGGGTGTTCCGGTTTTTCTCCAAATTTCCATTTCAACATTTGTGGCTTAAACGCTGCTTCGGATTAATTGAGAAGGCGTCCCACAATGTCTGCGAGGAATTGTGGACAACTTCTTCTCGCGCATCACCTTAATTCCAATTAAACGCGCTTAATCAGAGAAAGGCCAAACAGCGAACAATTTTGGTTTTATTTTTCGGGTCAACCAACGAAAGCTAAAGATTCGCCCTCACCCGAATCTTTGAGTCGAATGCGAACGCTGGTGTTCCCGTTAATTAACGGGTCTGAGCCAAAGAGGGCGAACCCTTTTGCCGCTTTCGAGAGGTGAATCAACCAAACCGCTGTACATTAAGTCGATGTTTCGCTTCTCCGAGGGTGAGGAACTCTAAAAGGATCCTCTTTTCGCTCAAGAAGTCGGGTCCTCCTTCGGCTTAGTGGACGAGAGTTGTACGCAGTTGCTTATTATTACGATAGATCGGGGGGTGGTGGGATGATCTTACGATGTCATGCGGAAGTAACATTAAACCTGCGATAAGCGACGTGAGAAAGCAAACACCCTTACCTCGTGTCCTTTCGGAGTGTCCTTTTGTGTGTCGACAGCTTAATCCACGGCTACTTCCCGGATCGTTCGGCTGAGACGCACGAGTTTGAGAAACTTATTTCCGCGCTGTGTTGGCGTTGCACGCGGACGCATAAATCACGACTTGGTTGCCACCTCCGAGGAAGCTCGACTGGGTTGGCTCCTATCATCGCGACCGAGGTGGGTGGGTGGAATAAAAAGTTCCCTCCGCGGCACGGCGAGAAGGAAAAAAAAAAAACAAAAACATACGTGTGTGTGTGTGCGTGCGTGCTGAACAAGAGAGGGCAGTTCAGCAGCGGGCACAGTCGGGCGAGACACCCTCGACACTATTGACCGGGGATCGCGGACCACACGCGTGCACTATCTACGGTATGTGTACACGAACAGGGCGCCCCGTCCAGCGAAGGAGTGCACTCCGCCCGTCAACACTCCTTCCAGCCTGGCGAGGGTGTGTGGCGTCACTCTGTACGTCGTCTTCGGGCGGCGTAGCGAGCGACGCAACGGTCGGGACTACTTAAGAACAGCGCCGATGACAGCACGACCCGCACACTAATTGCGCGAATCGACAGACCCCCCCTCCCCCCTCTGCATTTACTCAGGTTGTCACAGAAAGAAATCTTCGCGTTTTCTTCTAAACCCAGGTGGGAGTTTGAGACTGTTGAGCGGTCGCACGTTTGTCCAGTTGACCGAGGATAACAAGAGTTAGGTGACGTCGAGGAAGTGACGTCATCGTTAGTTCTTGCGATCCTCTTTTAACTTCACGCCAATACGACGTCATCGATATTCTTTGAACTCTCTCACTTAAAGAGAGACGGAGGGGAAAGCCGGGCCAGGTACGCAGAAATTACTGGTCATTTCACAATATTTCCACGAATGAGTGAAGTGCATCCATTGAGGATATTTGTACAGTCGGGCAGACACTCTAGGAAACGGCTGAGTCACGCAACTCCTTTCTGCAATTCGTCTTCAGTTGCAAAATCCCCCAAAGTGGAGGATTGCACCGCAGTTTCGGTTTTTCAAGAAAGGTCAGCCATCCACCTGCAATTTTCAATGTCTCTATTCAGACAAGGAAGGATCCTTCAAAAGAAATCAACAACAAGTTTATCAAACTCTAACGGAGAGCAGTGATTTTGTAATAACTGACAGCAAAGTAGAGCAGAAATTGTTGAAGTTAAACATAAGAAACTGTTGAAGATATACATAACAAAGGCAACTGGGGTGAATGGGATCTATCCAGTTCTATTAAAGGAGGCAGCAAAGGAAGTAAGCAAATAGCTACAATTATAACAATAGTCTTCGATTCAGAGGACGTCCTCATGGATTAGAGATGTGCAAATGTATCCCCAATCCACAAAGAAGGATCAAAGGCTGACACAAGTAATTATAGACCTGTGAGCTTAACTTCTGTTCCAGGAAAATTAATGGAGGCACTGGTTAAAGAAGCACTGCAGGATCATTTAGACAAGACTTCAGTTATAGCTCGGACACAGCATGGTTTTGTTAAGGGGAAGTCTTGCCTGACCAATTTGATTGGATACTATGATGCAGTCACAAAAGAACTGGATGCAGGGAATAGCTTTGATATTATATACTTGGATCTTAGAAAGGCTTTTGATACTGTTGCACATGGAAGACTGCTGCACAAATTGGAGCAGTGTGGCATTGGAGGCAAATTGCTGCTGTGGATAAAGGGGTGGCTGAGGGGGAGAAGACAGAGAGTGGTAATCAATGGACACTGCTCATCGTGGACTAATGTTATTAGTGGAGTCCCTCAGGGTTCAGTGTTGGGTCCATTATTGTTTTCTGTATTTATAAATGATATTGATGATGGTATATCAAGCTTAATGTCCAAGTGTGCAGACGATACGAAGGTTGGCAGGGTTGTTAATGACACTAATGACAGTACACTGCTGCAACAGGATGTGGAAAGGTTGAGCAGATGGGCTGAGAGGTGGCAAATGAAGTTTAATGTTGACAAATGTCAAGTACTACACATGGGAAACAGCAACCCCAGAGCAACTTATCAACTCTGTGGTACTACACTGACAGTGGTAGAGAATGAAAAGGACCTGGGGCTAATTGTGCAGGCAGATATAAAGTTTTCTGAGCAGTGCAGACAGGCGGCAACAGTAGCTCATGGTGTCTTGTCAATAATATATAGGAATTTTTCTAGCAGCAATAAGGAGGTAATTGTCCCTTTGTATAAGTTTGAGTACTGCATAGAGGTCTGGAGGCCTCATTTTAGGAAAGATGTAGATTTGCTAGAACGAGTACAAAGAAGGGCAACAAGATTGGTGAGGGGAACGAAGCGTTGCTCTTACGAAGAAAGGCTTAAGTTTTGCAAATTGCAGCTTCTGGAGACTAACATCTGCGAGGTGAACTAATTGAGGTGTATAAAGCCTTGAATTGATTGAGCAAGCTCAATGCTAATGGGATTCTTCGTCTTGCTCAGATTACTCACCTGAAGCCATAAATTGAAATTGAGGAAAGACAGATCTAGGATAGATGTGCGGAAGTTTGCCTTTAGCCAGCGGGTGGTTAATTGCTGGACGAAACTTCCATCTGTCGTCGTGGATGTTGACAACTTTTATAACTAGACAAGCATTTGGAGTGGATGGATGGGTGAAATGGGAAGGTTATTTTTTTTTTTTTTTTTTTGCCTGATGCTGTATAAGCTTGTTTTCTTGAGTCATGTGTCCTTGCTAATGCTAATGCTGAAGCTGTGTGAGGTTGTCAATCATTGCTTTGAGTACGTCTGACTTGTGCGGAGATATTTATTTCGACAAGACTCGATAAAATTATCGCGGGTATCACGTTGTCCCGCTTCAGCTCTCCAAAGAGTAATTTGTAGACATTTTATCATTAGCCATGAAAAGTGTGGTGTTTTATCTTGAAGTGATAGATTCAGCGCGTTTAGTTCGTCAAATATATCGGACAGCAAAGTATGCAACCCTTTGTGAGTTATACTCATAAAGTGGACGAATCTCTGCAGTTTATCTCGGGCTGGTTTCTTCGTGGCTTCGCAGGAAGCATTTCAATCTCAGAGCGTAATTCAGAGAACCTCATCAGCACGCCATCTGGACTCAGCCAACGTGCTTCGGTATAAAAAGCAGTCGTAGCGCTGCCCATTTCGTCGCAAATCTGCGGAAAATGCATTTTAAGCCATTGACGATTTTTATTAGTCTTACAAATATCTTTCAATTTATCAGGATTCTTTTTCACTGCTACATTTTCCGGTGGAGTACACAGTGGCTGCTTGAACAGGAAGGGTGCGTGGCATTATCAAATTCTCACCAATAGTGTGGACCACTCCTTGACAAGCAATACGATGGCTCCAGTGTGCAGGAAAGCGTTTAAAAACTTGGTATCCAGGCCAGTGCCCAATAGGGAACAGGCAGGGTCTCACGGCTTTATTTTATTTTACATCTGGAAATCTCGAGAAGTCTTTAAATCCGCTTAACCGTTCTGGAGGTTTTCCCAGTTGAATAGGCCTCTTAAAGATTTTGGAAAGGGCCTTTCTGCCAACCATAACAAATCAGATTCTCCCACAGAAGCCAGTCAATTTTCGTTATGCAATCCCTGACAAATGAATCATCACTAACTCAACGGCAACCATGTCGTCTATCATTCAAGCAATTAAACAAAAGGCAGATTTGGCTACCTTTTACCTCAATATCCACGCAGCTTTTGGTGCAATTTCCATTCCAGCTTTGCTTCACCTTGCTCCATGAAAGAACACTTCAGTTGCGAGTCAATAACCAAACCCTCTCTCTCTCGTAAAATACTGCAAGTGTTCCTCAGGGAAGAGTTTTGTTAGGCGTCCTTTCACTACAGTAATAGCACCACTGATCTCATCCAAAGATAATACAATCAGTTATACAGACGACCTCAATGAAGATAATCAAGAAGATAATCTTTGATGTCAAAATGAGGTTCAACAGCTAAGTGGTTGCCATGTGTGGATCGCGAAGCAACTATTGCTGCATGTTCAGGACCCTTCCATCCTCATAAAGCTCTTGGTAGCTTCAGTGTATCCAGCAATCTTGTACGGTTCCGAAATTTAGGCCTCAGCATTTCCCACTAACAGGAATAGAATTTATGCAGGAGGGTACCGCTTCTGAAGTGGGCCAATGCCCAACTCCATCACAATCCTGGGATCAGTACACTGAATTGGCAGCCACCTTTGCATTATCAAAAGGATGTCGTCCTTTATTAACGAAAAGCGCGTCGTTTTTACAGCCCAAATGCTAATAGGATCGATCTCCCAACCTACCGCTTGGGACTCGTGCTCCTGGAGAATCCCAAAACCTCGTCTCAGATTCACTCCGATGCTCGTCACTCATACAGAAAGTTCATTCCAATGCCCCGGAGGCACATTCTCTTTTCATAATAAAGGTTATAACCTGACCGCTTTGTGGTCGTCCGATTAATCGCATCAAAGGCGAAAGAAACGGACGAAAATGGCACCGAGTGGACAGCGGGATTAAAATCGGAGCCACTTTGAAGGAAGCGTGTTTGAACGGATTAATGGGACCATTCCGTTAACCCGAAGCTATAATTTATGCGTGACCTTCTCTGCGCCTGCGACTGTCGGAGTGTGTTCAACCTCTGACTGCACTTCCGTTCAGAAAATCCATTCTTCTTTCTATCGTCGAGTTTCTTCTGCTCTTCCAAATCGTCCAGTTTTGAGAGAGGCGCTTTTTACGTCATTGTTTTGAGTGACCCGAAGAAGAACGCCAGAACTGTTCACTACATCGGAGAAAGGAGACGAACGCCGCTTCTTCCTTGAAACTGGGATCAACCATCCCTTCAGCAGCGGAGGTTACGCCAATTACTGACGGTGTTCGTGATCCAAAAGACGAACGACAGACCGGGTCATTTAATCCCCCTTGACGACAAGGAATGTCGCGTGGAGATTAGGGAAAAGCGACCCAGACGTCCCCCTCCCCTCCAATTAATTGCCTCTCCGATAGTAAGAAATCGCGAGCAACCGAATCACATACGCCGTCATGTGTCTCCGACGACCTGCGACCCGTTGTGCATCTTTCCGAGAGATGAACTTTAACTCGTCGGCATAACGGAGGTGGTCAAAGATCGGTCCATCCATCAAGTGGTAGAAGTAAACCAGACAAGGGGGCTGTCGTCGCTTGTCGACCCTTGCGGAGTGGAGGGTCAGCGACGGAAGGGTTGACACGGAGAAGTCGAAATGCGCTTTCAGTTGCAATGAACGTCGCCAATCTGAGTCGAGGTTAATTCCCCGTCTCCTTCGATAAACGCCGGTCAGGGTCACAACCCTGTCGGATGTTTATGGCTTTGCCGTGATGAATGAACGCAATTAGGAAGACGAATATCGGAACGAAAAAAACCCGGGGGGGGGGGTTCATTTTAAGGTTTTAAAGCGGATGATTTACAATTAGTGCAGTTTCCACCCACCCCACGCCCAAACTGAAGCGTATTAAGCTTCGGGTGGCGTCATTTCCGGTTAGCACGGGTACTGTGAAAGAGCCAAATATTTGTACGTGCCAGGAAGAGCTACTGCGCACCCTTCAGTTAGTACGAGAGCGCACAGAAGACGCAGATTGGATTAATTTATTTTATTTCGAAGAGGGAGTTCGCTGCTCGCCCCCTTGTATGGGTGGTTCCCCCATAGTTGGCTCGGTACAACGAAATATTAGCGCCGAGCCCGAAACCCCGATCGTTCCGTGTGCACTGGGGATCATCGGTAATGACTATGGTCGGTTGCGATGCTGAGAAACCAAACGGAGAGAGCATTAGCATTAGTAGAGGCATTTGATGCAAGAAAGCAAGCTTCTGTAGCATCAGCCAAAAAAAAAAAAATAATAATAAAATAAAAAAATAAATAAATAAATAAATAACCACTTCCACTTCACCCCTCTGTTCTTTCGAAATACCTGTCCAGCTGAGCCTTAAACTTATTTAGGCTATCAACCTCCACGACAAGGGATGGAAGTCTGTTCCACCAACCAACCACCCGCTGGCTAAAGGCAAACTTCCGCACATCTATCCGACATCCGTCCTTCCTGAATTTGAATTTATGCCCTCTCAGGTGATTATTCTGAGCAAGACGAAGAATCCCATCAGCATTGAGCATGCTCAAACCATTCAAAGCTTTATACACCTCTATCAGATCACCTCGCCGGTGCCTAGTCTCCAGACTCTGTAATTTGCAAAACTTAAGCCTTTCTTCGTAAGAGCAATCCTTTGTTCCATTCACTAATCTTGTTGCCCTTCTCTGTACTCGTTCCAGCAGCTCTACATCCTTCTTGAAATGAGGACTCCAGACCTGTATACAGTACTCTACGTGTGGCCTGACCATTGCCTTATACAATGGAATAATCACTTCCTTATCCCTGCTGGAAAAATTTCTGTATATCATTGACAATACTCCATGAGCTACTCTTGCAGCCCGTCTGCACTGCTCAGAGAACTTCATATCTGCCTGCACAACCACCCGCAAGTCCCTTTCATTCTCTACCACTGTCAGTGTAGTACCACAGAGTTAATACGTTGCTCTGGGGTTGCTGTTTCCCATGTGTAGTACTTTACATTTGTCAATGTTAAACTTCATTTGCCACCTCTCAGCCCATCTGCTCAACTTTTCTAGATCCTGTTGCAGTAGCATAGTGTCAGTAGTGTCCTTGACAACCCTGCCAACCTTCGTATCGTCGGCAAACTTCGACATTAAGCTTGATATACCATCATCAATATCATTTATAAATACAGAAAACAATAATGGACCCAACACTGAACCCTGAGGAACTCCACTAATAACATTAGTCCACGTTGAGCAGTGTCCATTGATTACCACTCTCTGTCTTCTGCCACTCAACCATCCCCTTATCCATAGCAGCAATTTGCCTCCAACGCCACACTGCTCCAATTTGTGCAGCAGTCTTCCATGTGCAACAGTATCAAAAGCCTTTCTAAGATCCAAATATATAATATCAAAGTTATTCCCTGCATGCAGCTCTTTTGTGACAGCATCATAGTATCCAATCAAGTTGGTCAGGCAAGACTTCCCCTTAACAAAACCATGCTGTGTCTGAGCTATAACTGAAGTCTTGTCCAAATGATCCTGCAGTGCTTCTTTAACCAGTGCCTCAATTAATTTTCCAGGAACAGAAGTTAAACTAACTGGTCTGTAATTACTCCTGTCACCCTTCGATCCCCCTTTGTGAATTGGGGATACATTTGCACATCTCCAGTCCGTGGGGACCTCCCCTGAGTCCAGGGAAGCTCTCATAATTATGGCTAAGGGTTTGCTTACTTCCTTTGCTGCCTCCTTTAATATAACTGGATAGATCCCATCCACCTCAGGTGCCTTTCTTGTATTTATCTTCAACAATTTCTCCTCCGCTTTGCTCTCAGTTATTACAAGATTCTCTAGCTTACTGCCAGAGTTGAATTCCCCTTCCTGAATAACTTCTCATGTGTGAATGTCGATGCAAAATATTCATTCAGTTTGTTAGCTACCTGAGCAGGATCATCAACAGTTGACCCATCGATATCAAGTGGACCAATCTGATTCATCCCCTTCCTTTTAGAGTTTATATAAGTAAAGAACTCCTTGCTGTTTTTCTTTGCATCCCTTGCCAAAGATTTCTCGTAATCTGCCTTCGCCTGCCTAACCTCCTTTGTAACTTGGTTACAGATCAACTTGTACAATCATAGGCTTCTGTGCCATGTGTTAATTTTATCTATATAATATCGGTGTTTAGATACACCATAGACACTCTTAAAAAAACTACAAAGTAGTTGTTGTGGGCATCATTTGCTCTTTCTCATATTGTGCTCTGCCTTCACGACGAGTTGCCATGAAACTGCACTACCTCAAATAAGTAACGCTTCACTAATAGAGAAGTCTTCTCTATTAGAAGTCTTCTCTATTAGTGAAGCGTTACTTATTTGAGGTAGTGCAGTATCGTGGCAACTCGTCGTGAAGGCACACGACGAGTTGCCATGATTTTCACAATATGAGAAAGAGCAAATGATGCCCACAACAACTACTTTGTAGTTTTTTTAAGAGTGTCTATGTGTATCTAAACACCGATATTATATAGATACTAAACTCTTAAAATATTATGCCATGTGCATTTAATTATTTTAAATGTTAATTTGTATGTATCCCATGCATTTTTCTTCTCTGCCATATGCCTCATTAGTTCATCTGACATCCATTTTGGCCTAAACCTTGAACAATATTTCTTAGTTGGTATGTAAAGCCTGGTAGCCACCAAGATTAGTTCCTTGAATGCTTCCCATTTTGAGTTTGCTGTTGGTAACATCATCAGTTGGTCCCACTGTATAGAATTTAAATACTGTCTCAGTCCATCGTAGTCGCCTTTACGAAAGCAATAACCCTTCCCTTTACCCCTAATGGTAGTTACCTCTTTGAGTAAATCCCACTTCAGCACACTGTGATCACTTCCACCTAGTGGTTCATTTATCTGCAGATTCTTAGTGCATGAAGAATCACTGCTGATAATCAAATCAAGAGTATTCCTCCCTCTATTTGCCTCCTGAACATGCTGATGTAGAAAACAATCATCCAATAAATCCACAAAAGCCTTGCTAGTGTGTGAGTAACCAGCCCCCAAATTCCAGTCAATATCTGGGAAATTAAAATCTCCCATTATAAGACTCTCTGATTTACTGGCCCACTCTATTTCCCTGTACAGTTCCTTATTATACTCATCAGGGTCATTAGGCCTATAGCACACTCCTACTCTCAATTTTGTTTTCCTAGTGCGTATGTCGCACCAAACTGACTCAACACTGCACTGTCCATCGATGTCGACTGGCTTCACTTCCTTGGATTTTATGTATTTTTTAACTAATAGCATAACCCCCCCCCTCCCTTCCTATCCTTTCTGTAGCATTGGTGTACACGCAAGTATACATGCACCTGCTCCTTCTCTTAGCCACCCTAACACAACCCATGTGTTTACTTGTACCCCAATGATTCCCAGCAGTCTGTACAATCCTCTGCACCTTATTTTCCAGGCTGCGGTTCATTCTAATAGAAGCAGTGCAAGAATCTCTTTCACCTCTGCCAGTGGCTACTGTCAATCTATTGGTCTTTGTCTCCCCCCAAGCTAGCAGTTTTCCGACCCACCTAACACTGCCTCGATAGCATCAGCAAATATTCTTGCACCCTTTCTATTTAAGTGTATCCCATCCCTGTAGAAGCAATCTCTCCTGTTAACAAGTACAGTCCAGGCTGAAAAAAATTCTGCCCCTTGAGCCTTGCACAATCTTTCCAGGGCCGAATTGATTGACAAGGCTCTCATCATATACTCCCTCCTATCGTGTCTGGGCAGAATTGCAGACACTCTCAAATTCAACCCTAATTCTCGGCTTTTGTTCAACAGTGACCTGTACTTGTTAAGTAATTCTGCCGGTCTCCTACTCTTAATATTATTAGTGCCAACTTGTACAACTATATCACCCTTTGTGCCCTTAAAAGATGATATCCGCTCTACAACGTCATCAACCTTTGCCTGTGGCAGACATACCCTCGCAGACATGGCTCGGTACAACGAAATATTAGCGCCGAGCCCGAAACTCCGATCGTTGCGTGTGCACTGGGGATCATGGGTAATGACGATGGTCGGTTGCGATGCTGAAAAACATCACCCAAAGATAAGTAAACGGAGAGAGGAAGGAACTGGAGGTCATTAGGCTTAGGGCTCTCTTTGTCACCCATAAAAATCTTCAGGCATCGTGTATCCTTAACAGAGGGGTAAATCAGGGAGGGGCCCTCTCGAAGACCCTATTTCAGGTGGTGCTGGAACCTTTTTTCGACTACTTCGGAATTCATTATCCCAGGGGCTCACATCTGGTAAGTATAGGCTTGGAGTACCCAGGGTCCTGAGCTGGATATCATCATTCTTCTCTTTCTTGGTGATTCCCTTCTACTTTAGTCTCTCTCTCTCTCTCTCTTTTCAGGATAACAGTAATTTTTTTGGCTGGTGCAGCAAAACCTCAGGCTTCCTCGCACCATATGGGTAATAATAATAATAATAACTAGGTGGCTTGGCTCCCTGCTCGCCAATCCACGCGCACGCTTTTGTACATAAAATGTACAGGTATGACAGAGAGTGAGTGAAATCTTTTCTGGGTAAAAGACACACCTGTCGAAACGCACTGATCGATATCTAATCAGGAAATGACCTCTGTAATTATATTCCCGCGCATCTGTAGTGACGAAAACGCCCAGCCCACTTGTAACACGTGACCCGCCTCCCTCTTCTTTCATTGGACACCGCACCACGTGGCATTCTCAAGGTCGAATATATATCGCTGTAATTATTTACCTTTTGCTTCCGGTTCCATAATGCATGAGAAATATTGTTGCATCGGAAAGAGCAAGGACTAAAATATTTACAAATATTACAACATACTAAACTATTTACAAACATTCAAACTATATCGGGTCCTTTCATTAAATTGGAAAATCAATTGATGCCAGGAGTGGTCATTAGACAGTGAAGCACGTGCACAAGGTTGGTGAACGTTATGGAGGCAGTTGTCATTCAATGGACACGCGACAATGTAATTATTTTCCCGAGCATTTGTAGTGACGTAATTGTCCCGCCTTCTTCTCCCATTGGCTGGAATAAATATCACTAGGAGGAATACTTTTTAATGTATAGAGAGAAAGAGATAATAATTCACTTGCTATGCAGACCACAAAGTTTTTTTTATAATCTTGGCCTTCTGACTTAAACCGTATAGCGCAGTGGCATCGCCACCCTCCTCCCCACGCTGGGTGAAAAAGGCCCGAGTTCGAATCCCATCAATACGCGAGGAACTTTTATGGGGTTCTTTCTCTGCGTCGCAGAGTCAGTCGATGTGGGCCGTACTCCCGTCATACAATTTACATTTTAAGTCCCACGATCCTTTGTTGTAGCCCGTGATCCTTTGCGCGAAATTGGGAACTTTTCCCCTATTTAAAATTTTAATTTTTTCCCCCTACTGATGGAGCCACACGAATTTTCATAAAAATAATTTTTGGGAATCGACCTCATGTCCGTATACTCCGTGGCTTGCAGTCCATTGGAAAGTAATTTTACTTTTTTCTTTCTTTCTTTTATTGCAAGGAGGAAATAAAGATGTTTTCAATTAACGAGATGGAAAAATAAACTTTTCAATTTCGTGATTGAAAGTATGAAAATATTCATTTTTCCTTCCTCTAAATCGCAGATAGATTTGCTGCGATTGGTCTCATGGCCAATCGCAGTAACGGGCCACATGTCTGGACACGTCCGGTTAGTACGACCACCACATATTCTACACATTCTCAAAATATAAATATTTTGCAAAAACACGAAAACGTGTAATCGTAAGATGATCAGAAGAGAGTTAGTTGTATTGGGAAAGTATTTAGGGGCCTCTGTAGCCGAGTGGCCATGAGCTGGATTGCAGTTGAGGCCCGTGACTGCTAAATACGGTCGATCTGCCAACTCGCGCTGAACCGGCGTGCCAGATTATGGTCCCTTTCCCTCAACGTGAATCGTAAACTGCAGCCATCATCAATCCACTGCAGGTTCCATCGTGCAGTGGACTGATGGTGGCTGCAGTTTACATCGAATTGAGAATGAAATTTGAATTGAGAAAACAATTTAAGAAAATAAAATGGTGAAGAATTTGTATTTGATTCGTCCGAGAAACTTTTGCAAAATCTCTGCCACTTGTCAACCCCTCTGACCCTGTGACACCTTGCCGAAGTTGGGAAATCGATTTATTTAATCGAAATAATTCTGTCGGACGGGCGGGGGTGGGAGGAGGGGCACACTGGATGATGGAGAATTTCAGATCGGAGAGCGTGGAGTCCCCACTCGCGCGGCACACAAGTTTCGAGTTTCTCTTGACCCGACATCGCGTATTTCTGAGAGATTTGCCGGAAGTGACGTCACAGGTCGTGTATCCGTGTCGGAAAAATATTTTATCGCCCGCCGCGATGGCTCAATGGTTAGCGCGCGATACGTTCCTTTGCACCACGTCATCTGGCGAGTATCGCTCGGCTGTCACACCGCCGGGGACTGTCAGGTTCGTCATTTGGGTCGCGATAAATACCACATTGCACAGAGCGTTCGCACGTCGCGTGCTCCCTTGTCCGTTACCCTGGCGATGCGGTTCTCATTTGTAGCGAGCATCCCCGGAATGCGGATTGCGAGAGGGGAGTGGGGATTGGTCCAACAGGTGGCCAGTGCACGAGAAGGCAGGCTGTGCCCTTCGGGGGGCTGCAACAAGAAGGGAGAGGTTCGAGGAGTATTTCTTCGGCGCACCATATGTGGGTGGGTGGGGAAGTCGTCGGAAAACATTTTTACACGAGGGCTGTACATGAAATGCTTAGGGGTAGCGAACCGATGCCAATTCGTTCAAAAAACTTAAGGAAATGGAAATATCTTCAAGTATTCATCTCGCTGACATCAATAATAAAGAAAAATTGAAATTTCGGCTGCGAATCTTAGGTCGAATTGACGCATTCCACCGATATCAGGGCCTCAGCAAAACTTTTCCCACAAGGGGACGCCTCTTGAAACAGTATTGCGAAGCACTGTCTGCTATGACCGAATGAACAGCCAACACCCCGCCATTCATAAGAGAACCTTTGCATCTTATAAGAGAGTGGACTTCCCAATTTCGCATCCGCTTCCAGTGGACGTCGGGCTACTTAGAAAAATGCGCACCCATTTTCTCGTCACCATGGCTACAGTGTTGTTATCACATAGCCCGGCGCATATTCGTCTAACATCCGAATTCTTTCGATCCCTGGCTCCCAGGAGTTGCGCGTACATCGGACATCTCACAATTTATGAGAAATATCGGTGATGACGAATTTATCCACTTCAGACATCTTTTAGAACAACATATTTATGGATACAAAGAGACAGAATGTACAATAAATTGTAGATCCACTAATGAATCAAGAAAATACTTGTCAACGTTACAAAGGATGAAGACTGCACAAAGGTTTGAGAATGTCACTGAATTCCCTTGGCAAGCTTGCAGTAAATCAACTGCACCATCATCCTCTTCACAACTTTCACATCCCTTTATAATTATAATTGATGCCAATTCTTCAATACGCTTATATGTTATAGGTTTCTTAAGGAGCTCTTAAAGCTTCTCAATCCCACCTTCTTCCTCCGATAAGAGAGAGTATTTGTCAGGATACATTTTGGTGAGATTTTTTTTTTAAAGCCCACACTGTCCAATATTGTGCCTCAGGAGTGTGATCAACATTCAATAATCGTAATACTGGTTCAAATGACCCGTAATTAATATTTCTTTTGGCATCTAACTTCCACCTTTCAATAGCTTCCACCATTTTATGCAGAAAATCTTCCCTCTTCACTGACCCAATGTTGTGAGACAGCCATGGTTCAGATCCATCAGAAGCAATATGAGACAGTGTTCCACCAGCATTAAAACTAACTTCACTATCACGACTGGTACTGTCCAGAACTGGTACTGCACAAAGGTTTGAGAATGTCACTGAATTCCTTTGGCAAGCTTGCAGTGAATCAACTGCACCATCATCACCATCATCATCATCCTGCACCATCAACCAGAAGGTCGCTGAATACAGAGAAATGTTCGTTTTTCGTTAAGTGGGTACGTAAATGCTTAACCTCTGCTACATTTCCCAATAAGTCCATGATATAAAGCGCTGGTTTTGTAGGTAAAACCTGAAGACAACCTAAAAACAAATCTAATCCTTTACCATCCAAAAATCTCTGACAATTAATAGGGGATTTCATCTGATACATTCCACATGGTGCTCCAGGCAGCTGCCATCACCTCAACACAAACTTGACGGGCCAATCTCCCTCCTATCAGATGTAGCATAATTGATATTGCTCCTCTGAATCCTACTAGCACCTCTCTCTCTCTCTCTCTCTCTCCAAGAATTGCAGGATCATCTAGACAACACTGCAGTAACAGTTTATACATAGCATGGGTTCGTTAAGGGGAAGTCTTGTCTGACCAATTTGATTGGATACTATGATGTGGTCACAAAGGAACCAGATAAAAAAATAATTTTGATATTTTATATACTTGGATTTCAGGAAAGCTTTCGATATTGTTGCACTTGGTAGACTACTAGAAGTTGTAACGGCATGGCATTATGGGCAAGTTGCTACAATAGATAAAATGATGGTTGAGTGAGAGAAGACACAGAGTGGTAACCAATGGACACTGTTCTTCGTGGACTAATCTTATTAGTGGGGTTCCACAGGGTTCGGCGGTGGGCCCATTGTTGTTTTCTGTATTTATTAATGATATTGATGAAGGTATATCAGGCTTAATGCCCAAGTTGTCACGGTTGATGACAGTACGCTGCTGCAACAGGATCTAGAAAAGTTACGCAGATGGGCTGCGAAGTGGCAACTGAAGTTTAACATTGCAAAGTACTGCACATGGGTAGCAGTAACCCAACTAAACTATTATTTTAAGGCCACCGGAATAATTAATTCATCTGCCGTGCTGTGTATCTTATGTCTGTAAATTGCGTGTGTTTTCTGGTCGATTTGCATCTATTTTGCTGGACGAAAAATCCCAGTTTCTGAGGGAAAAAATCTTACTATCTACGTCTGAGACCGACAAACTCAGCTACTGAGTGAAAAAAGCCCATTAAAGTTCCTCTTGCCATCGATGGGATTCGAACCCAGGCCTTTTCCTCCCGGTGTGGGGAGGGCGGTGACGATACCACTGTGCTATCCACGTAGAATAGCAGTAACCCAAGAGAAACGTACCAACTGTGTGGTACTGAGGGAGGTGGAGAATGTAAGAGACCTGGGGGTAATTGTGCAATCAGATATGAAAAGTTCGCTGAGCAGTGCAGGACTGCCAGAGCAGGTCATGGAGTCTTGTGAATGATATAATTTTTCTAGCAGCGATAAGGAGATGATTATCCCATTAAGGGGATAATCATCTCCTTGTCCCTGCGACCTTATCCCTTAAGGGGATATGAGTACTGTGTACAGGTCTGGAGGCCTCATTTTAGGAAAGATGTATAGAGCTGCTAGAACGAATACAAAGAAGGGCAACAAGATTGGTGAGGGGTATAAAGGGGTGCTGTTACCAAGACAGGCTTAAGTTCTGCAAGTTGCAGTGCCTGGAAAGTAGGCACCTGCGAGGTGATCTGATTGAAGTGTATAAAGACTTGAATGGGTTGAGCACGCTGAATTCTGATGGGATGCTTCTGCTTGCTCAGATTAAAAACTTCAGAGAGCATAGATTGAAGTTGAAGAAAGACAGTAGGATAGACGTGCGGAAATTTGCCTTTAGCCAGCGGGTGGTTGATTGGTGGAACAGACTTCCATCTGTTGTTGTGGAAGTTGAAAGCTTAAATAAATTTAAAAGTGAAGTAGACGGCATTTAGAGCAGGTGGATGGGTGAAATGGGAAGGTTTTTTTTTTTTTTTGGCTGATGTGTAAGCATGTTTTGTGGCACCACGTGCCTCTACTAACGCTAATGCTAATTATCTGCTTTTGAATTCCATCCACCTCACAAGCAACGCTGTTCGGTAAGTAGATACTAATTGTTCGCACAAAGTCATCCGGCTCTTCTTGTTTTACAATAAACAGCAACATTTCCACCAGCCTGTCATACTCAAATAAAACGTCTTTGAGGAATTTTAAAACGAAGAAGAGTTAAACCTCCATTCCTCAACATTGTTGTGTCATCTCGATGTTTTGCCACGGCATCCAACCAAGGTTCATAATTTTTCTGTCGAAATTTTCTCCAAAAGAAAATTGTCAGCTACACTCTTGTGTTGTGTGGAAATAAATATAAACGTAAAAATCTGTTAAGAAACTAGCACAGTATACAATAATGGCGTCGTTAACGCAGAATGGTTTATGTGTCGCCATCTGTTGACACCTACGCAAACTAATGCTTTTGGACATTTTTTTTTTTTCCGGCTTTTACAGCACTGGCATTTCAAAGACAGCTACCCTTAAAATTTTGAAATATTTGGCAAAATATTCTTGTCTGATTATTTCCTTGATGCAGGCCGAAGTGTGAAAGTTATTTTCCTGAAATTTGTCTACCCTTTTAACCACACAATGAAGAATTTGTTTGCATTGATGTTTACAATGTTTTTTTTTTTTTTATTATTGTGTTCACTAAAGTGGATATCATTTATTCCCAAATTCTACACGAGACGTATTTTTAATTTAATATTTCTTTCGTTTATTATTTAATTTCGTATTTAGCGTCATCGTAGACTGAAACTTAAACGCCAGCTGCTTTACATAAAAAAAAGGATCGGAAGGTGGCTCCATCTATCGAAGAACAGAGAATTATTCTTTCTAAAACTCCCTAAGTCTCAATAAAGAATTTATTAATATTAATCGCAAGAGGCACAAAAAAAAAATAATAATAATAATTAAAAAAAAAAAGAGAGTTGAGTCCCACGTATACAGAAGAGAGCAAAATTTTACAGCTGATTTTCTTCTCTTACAAGAAGAAAATAGGAAAAGCAAAGACAACAGATGTGTTTCGAGATTCCAAAAGTGTTTCTTAAAAAGGAGTCTTCAAAAGCGGCATCAAATGTCTTCCAATTTTTCTTCATCTCTTCGTTCTGTTACAGTACTTGTGAATCGTCGTTGTGTGGATGGTTTTAATAACCAGCTTCTTAATGCTCCGACCGGCGTATTGAAGTTTATTTTTCAGAACAAATTGGAGCTATTATTCAGGGTTGGACGAAGGTATATGAACACCCGGGACAGAAATCATTTTTCGAGCACTTTACTGAGGATATAGATATTTTTTGCCTCATTGTTCTTCTGTTTTTGGCGCCCCTTAAAGAATGTCCCTGCTAGCCTGTGCCTTAATCCGGCACTGGCTAATTAATATTTCCAGCTTTTTCTCTTCTTTCGTTCACAGTGTCGAGCCCAGAGAATTGACACCAGTGTTGACATTTCTCATTATATTCTAACCCATTCTTTAAACGAACGTATTTTGTTCTTTTCTTGGATATTTTCTATTTCTAATTTGCATAAATCTCGCTGTGGCTGCATGCATTAGCAACCCTTCTCGCCTTAACATCACGGCAAATTTTGAATCAAAGAAGAATTAGAAAGAATTGGAATTATCCAGAAGAATTAGAAACAAGAAACACGATACACTCTCTGCTCTTTGTCTTCCATCGCTTATCGTTTCTCTTCCACCTTGCAGCACCCTCAGAAGCCAGAGTTTTCCAACTTATGCACGAGATGTTGGTGCACGCCCTTATCGAAAGGCTTTCTGAAATCAGAATTATGTCAAAGTTATTATAACATGTCCTGGTTTCAGATCTTCAAATCCCTCATCACTAATCATTTTTTTCGATTCTCACAATCTCAAAAAATACCTCTGACATTTCCATCGTGGCTTCTACGACGCAGCTTTGTGGCCACAGCCCTTTCCAGACTGCTTTCATTATTGAGTTCTTAAGTTCATCCCAGGAGAATTCAATGCGTTTTTACAGGATCAAGGATGTTATAATTCGGCCAGTAATCACCAACCGAAGTCTGTTCGTTCCATCAGTAGCTCCCACCAATCGAGAAAAGAGTTTTAGATAAATACAGTTTAATTCATCGGTTGAATTAACCATCATTTGGTTGCAGATCAGATAAATGTGCGTGAGGACTGGAACCATCGTCGAGAATAAGTGAGATTTTGAATGACGTCTTCGGACAATATTTTTCTGCTTCAACGCAATTTAAAAACCAATCTTCGAAGATTTTCACTGCCATCCAGGCTTTCTTGCTCGATTCCCAATTGGTAGGGAGCTTATTGGCATTCCTTTAAAAGCACCAGGGTTTCCTGACGTATAAATTAGAAGCAATTTGCCCTTAAAGTCACCTCGATGTTGCCACATAACAAAAGTGTTAACCACCTGTCTTTTGAAACTTTGAAACCTGGGAGGGGTCGCTCTTCCTTTGAAAATTCTTTTCGTTGAAGCTTTCTTCATTAAAGACCCAGGCACGTTTTGGCTTTGGAAGCTTCTAACAGTTTTGGCTCACATTTTTTGTTCTTTCTGTAGCGGCTCAGAAAACAGGAAGAGACAAAGTAACGTGTTAGTGCTCGAATCGTCCTGTTAAAGTTGTGGCTTCTTAAGCCAAACCCAGTGAAGGCAAGGATGTTTGAAATTGTCAAGAAATCGAGCAAGTAGCTGCAGGCAGAGGTGAAGGTGATTCCTGCACTACTTCTATTAGAATAAGCAGCAGACTGGAGCGAGTGGTGCTGGGAGTTTCAGGGACTGATGGCAATCATCGTGAAACAGGTGGTTATATAAGATGTGTTAGGGTAACTAAGAATAAGAATAGGTGCATGTATACTTGCGTGTACACCAATGCTAGGAGTTTAGTAAATAAATTTGATGAATTTGAGGTATTGCTCAAAACATCAAAGGCAGATATTGTGGGGATTTCAGAGACGTGGTGTCACACAGATATAAGGGATGCGGAACTGCAATTTGGGGAGTACAATGTGTACAGAAAGGATATACAGGATAGGAAGGGAGGAGGGGTTAGGCTATTAGTTAAGAAACACATAAAATCTAAGGAAGTGCATCCAATTGATGTTGGTGGACAATGCAATGTTCAGTCTGTGTGGTGTGACATAAGCACTGGGAGATCAAAATTGAGAGTAGGAGTGTGTTATAGGCGTAATGACTCGAATGAGTACAACAAACAGTTGTACAGAGTGAGCCACTAAATCAAAGTGTCTTATAATGGGAGATTTTAATTTCCCAGATATTGACTGGAATTTGTGGGTTGGTCACTCACACACTTGCAAGGCTTTTGTGGATTTATTGGATGATTGTTTTCTACAACCTACGGGGACATAAGTTCAAATTAAGAAAGGACAGATGTAGAATAGATGTGCGGAAATTTGCCTTTAGCCAGCGGGTGGTTAATTGCTGGAACAAACTTACATCTGTCGTTGTGGAAGTTGATAGGTTGAATAAATTTAAGGAGGAACTGGACGGGGATTTGGAGGGAATGGGAATGGTGTGATTTTTTTTTTTTTTTTGGCTGATGCTGCATAAGCTCATACACTTGCTTTCTTGCATCATGTGCCACTACTACTACTACTACTACTACTACTACTACTACTACTACTACATCAGCATGTTCGGGAGGCAACTAGAGGGAGGAACACTCTTGATTTGATTATCAGCAGTGATTCTTCATGCATTAAGAATCTGCAGATAAATGAACCACTAGGTGGCAGTGATCACAGTGTGCTGAAGTGGGATTTACTGAAAGAGGTAACTACCATCAAGGGTAGAGGGAAGGGTTATTGCTTCCGTAAAGGCGACTACGATGGACTGAGACAGTATTTAAATTCTATACAGTGGGACCAACTGATGATGTTACCAACAGCAAATTCAAAATGGGAAGCATTCAAAGAACTTATCTTGGAAGCTACTAGGCTTTACATACCAACTAAGAAATATTGTTCAAGGTTTAGGCCTAAATGGATGTCAGATGAACTAATTAGACATGTGACAGAGAAGAAACATGCATGGGATGCATATAAATTATCAAGCGACTCAGAAGCCTATGGCAGATATCAGCTAGTCAGTAACCAAGTTACAAAGGAAGTTAGGCAGTCGAAGGGAGATTGCGAGAATTCTTTAGCAAGGGATGCAAAGAAAAAAACAGCAAAGAGTTCTTTACCTATGTAAACTGTAGAAGGAAAGGGATGAATTAGATTGGTTCACTGGATATTGATGGTTCAACTGTTGATGATTCTGCTTAATGATTTTGTAATAACTGAAAGCAAAGTGGAAGAAAAATTGTTGAAGTTAAACATAAGAAAGGCACCCGGGGTAGATGGGATCTATCCAGTTATATTAAAGGAGGTGGTAAAGGAAGTAAACAAACCCTTATCCATAATTATGAGACCATCCTTAGACTCACGGCAGGTTCCCACGGACTGGAGATGTGCAAATGTAACCCCAATTCACAAAGGGGGATCGAAGGGTGCACGAGTAATTACAGACCAGTTAGTTTAACTTCTGTTTCCGAAAAATTAATGGAGGCACTGGTTAAAGAAACACTGCAGGATCATCTAGACAAGACTGCAGCAATAATTCAGACACAGCTTGGGTTTGTTAAGGGAAAGTCTTGTCTGACAAATTTGATAGGATATTATGATGTGGTTACAAAGGAACTGGATGCAAAAAATAATTTTGATATCATATATTTGGATTTCAGGAAAGCTTTTGACACTGTTGCGCATGGAAGACTATCGTACAAATTGGAGCAGAATGGTATTAAGGGTAAGTTGCTACAATGGATAAAAGGATGGTTGAGTGGGAGAAGACTAGAGGGTGGTAATCAATGGGTGCTGCTCTTCTTGGACTAATGTTATTAGTGGAGTCCCACAGGGTTCGGTGTTAGGTCCACTGTTGTTTTGTATATTTATCAATGATATTGATGAAGGTATATCAGGCTTAATGTCGAAGTTTGCAGATGATACAATGGTTGGCAGGGTTGTTAATGACTGTAATGGCAGTGTGCTACTGCAAGAGGATCTAGATAATTTGGGCAGATGGGCTAAGAAGTGGCAACTGAAGTTTAACCTTGACAAATGCAAAGTACTGCATATGGGTAGAAGTAACCCCAGAGAAACGTACCAACTGTGTGGTACTACACTTAAGGTGGTAGAAAATGAAAAAGACCTGGGAGTAATTGTGCAGTCAGATATGAAGTTTTCTGACCAATGGAGACAGGCTGCAAGAGTAGGTCATGGAGTTTTGTCAATGATATATAGGAATTTTGGTGGTAGGGAAAAGGAGGTGATTGTCCCTCTGTATAATCATGCCACGCCTTGAGTACTACTGCGTACAGGTCTGGAGGCCTCATTTTAGGAAGGATGTAGATTTACTTGAGCGTGTACAGAGAAGGGCAACAAGATTATGGAGAAGGGATCCTCTTACCAAGAGAGGTAAGAGGATCCTTTCATTCCCCTCACCAATCTTGTTGCCCTTCTCTGTACACGCTCAAGTAAATTCTGCAAATTGCAGTGGCTGGAGACTAGGTACCTTCGCGGTGATCTGATTGAGGTGTATAAGGCCTTGAATGGGTTGAGCGTGCTGAACTCTGATGGGATCCTTCCACTTGTTCAGGTTACGAACCTAAGGAGGCATAAATTCAAATTAAGAAAAGACAGATGTAGAATAGATGTGCGGAAATTTGCCTTTAGCCAGCGGGTGGTTAATTGCTGGAACAAACTTCCATCTGTCGTTGTGGAAGTTGATAGGTTGAATAAATTTAAGGAGGAACTGGACAGGCATTTGGAGGGAATTTTTTTGTAAATTTTTTTTTTTTTTTTTGGCTGATGCTGCATAAGCTCAAGATTGGTAAAGCAAGTGTAAGCTCATACACTTGCTTTCTTGCATCACATGCCACTACTACATCTTTATAAATGTACGCAGCCAACAGACAGCAGTGCCAGTGTCACACCGCAATATTGCAATGTGTGGGCTTCCACCCAAAGGATCCTAATGCTGGTAAAGGATATGATTAATCGTCTGGTCGCCTGGGTTAGTTAGCCCCTGGTGCTTGTACTCTCGGAAAATAACCAGAAGCCATACATTACTCTTTCATTCCGCAGAACCCCTCCAGTGTAGTGGCGCCATCTCTTGGCGCATGTGTAAATTAATTGGATATTGAGTCGGACTTCCATTTTGTAGACATGGAAGACACGCGTAGTATCTTTCTGGTAATTCAATTCCGCCATGGTACACTCTTAAGAAGGCGATCTCCTGGAACACTTGCCCAGTGCCCATGAGGTGGTGGGCCACAACTATGCATGAAGGACCTCGACATCTCGCACTGAATGATCCCAAGCGAATTCAGGATCATTCAAAAAAAATCCACATCCACTGTTGGAGTGCAGGACTCGTGCATTTTATCAATCCCAAAATCAGGACGCCAGATAAATTCCGCCTCTAGCAGAAGGCTGGGGTCAGTTATGAAAGAAAAAAAGGGAAGTAAGGGTTAGGAGAGGAAGAGCGTGGTAATGTATTACAAGAGACTCATCCCACATTGCTGAGGGATTCGTAGAAGATTTCTGTTAAGAAGACACGCTTGTTTAGTTGGTAGTCGGTGTCACCACTGCACCTTGGCCAGTTGATAGATATGGTGTATACAGGATTCGGACGAACGATTTCTTTATCTCCTTCTTGTTGGTAAAGGTGACATCAAGTCAAAAAGAATGTGACATGTCCTTTCGTGCTGTTATCTCAGCGGATTTTCCAGATGCTGAGGCAAGGGTGGTTCCAAGAAAATCTGTGGGGGTTCTACGTTTTAGTCTGCGGACTAACATCGTTCCCTGAAGAGTCGATATTTGGATTGGAGAGTGGACTTTCTTGTCCTGCGGAACCATGCGCCACCACTGTACGTGGCCATTAGGGACAAAAACAGCGTTGGAAGGAAATTGGAGGCTCCCTTATTAGGATATCCAAGCAGGAGCCCAGTTCTGTTTCGAGATCCCAAAAAGAGAGCCAGTACTTTATTTATTTTTTCTTACCTTAATAGCTAGATGATCGACTCTCATCCGGTATAACAGCACCGGTACAGGGGTCGACCCCCCCCCCGACAGACTCTGAGCGAAAACATTCCACAGGAAGTGGCGTCCGCGGATGTTTTTTGATTTTAAGAACCAAAAGAAGTATCTGGAGCCATATCTGATGAATAGGGTGGATGGTCAATTAGTTCAGCGTTCATTTCTTCAAGAGCAGTTTACAAGCGATAGACAGGGACACTTTGGTGATACACAGCCTGTCCAGATTCGGCACTTAAAATGCCCTCAGAGAACATCGAGAACCCTGAGATGAAGCGCGTTTTCAAGATGACATAAGTGGCATTCCTTATGCCGTCCGTACTGCCCTAAAAGAAGTTTGGTGTGTGGGGACGGAGGGGACATCAGCCTCATTATTCCGGATGCCCCTCGCACTAGCGCAACTATTTGTTGTGTGACACGAGGCCATTCATCCTCCATCGTCCTTTGCTTCGGATGTGTGTGTGTGCAAAGTGATCCGAAACAGGTCCGAGATGACCTTACAAACGATACGTGAGGGTCAGTCGATTATTTCATTTCCCGATCGCTGTTCGACCTCCTGTGGCTACTTTCGGAGTTTTTTCGCATCGGGGAGTCACGTGAAGTCCGTGCAGTGCACAACACTCCAGTAGCCAATAACTCGCGAAAAAAAAATTGTCTTCTTAATCTTTATCCACTGGACATCGGGGCAATTATTTAAGGGCGAAGTGGGGGACAGTCATCGAACATCGTTACGGTCAGGGCTTGCACGCCGTCCATCAAGGGATCCGGCAAACACCACTAAAGGACAGATTTAGTGGTACTAAAAGCTGACCCCGAGTGCTGTTTCGTCAGCTGGCGAACAGGGAAGATAATTTTGAGGACTCTCCTTTGCCGCTTCCCGCTGAGACGTCATATTTATGACCGCAGAAACTCTTGCGTTCCGGAGTGCAATCGCTGGGGGCCCCCGCTGCTTAACGCCGATGGATGAGCGTGTCATCTCGATGGCTTCTCTTAAATCAACAAGCGCAGAAGCCTTCAGCGGACCGATGCCCATTGTTCGGTGGGATGCTCGCAGGTACAAAACGAAAGGGGATGACAGAGGGGTAGTTGGCAACCCTCCCCACCAAAGAAAAGTGCTTTGGGAAACTCGGCGCGCAACGGTCAGAGGCCGTTATAGAACCAAAGCACGTTGGGCAAAACACTTCGGGGTGGGATGCGGGCATGAATTTTAAAACGCCGCCCTAATGTCTGCCTTGTGGGGAGAAGTGGCGTTTATTGCGGAGTATTTGAACAAGCGCCATTTCCCCTTTTCACTTCATCGATGGAAATCTGTGGCTCATCAGAAGTCAGTGAGGATTTATTCATTTCCAACCAGACGGCGCCATCGGCGAACAAGATGCTTAGCGACTGACGAGAGGAAGAGACGCCGAACACGGCATTAGAGGACCACACAACGAAGCCGAAAAGTTTGGCGGGTTCTGCAATGCGGGCTCGATCAGCTCGTGATTTTGCCGAAATGAACACAGAACTGGTGCACAACCGAGTTCACCAGGGAAGTCAACGAACTTCCAAGTGGTGACCATGGACAGTGTCAGTGCGCCTCGTTTACACTCTGTCTACGCTGTAGCATCGGCATGGAGGGGCCCTTTATTGTTTCAGCGTGACAGTGCGCCGTGTCATATCGCCCCGCTTGTAGTAATCCAACCCCGAACTAAGCCAAATTGGAGATCTTTGGGGGAACTGAAGCACTCCCTCTGGGCCAAGCCAACGCTCCAGCAAAAGTAAGTTGAAGTGGCCACTTTGTCGGAGGACTGGACGAAAATGTTGTGAATAAATCGCTGGAATCTGCAGACGAGGATTCAATGAAGTTGAGTTCATCAACTCGTTAAATATTAAACGTTCCATTTGTTTATTTCGGGAAGGCAACGGGGATGGTTTTAAGACGAAACGTTATCTTTCAGAGCCACACAAGAGAACGCTCTTAGGAAAGAGATCACCCCGGGAGATTCGTTCTTCGAGCTGGTGGCTCCATCTGTTACGGTCTGCGGAAAGCTGCAGCGCCAACCATCAGTCTTGGGTGTCATCACTCCGTGCAAGCCCTGCAGATGGCGCGACAGAAGCGCCTTATAATTGAATAAAATCTCCGCTTTAATCGATCCAATAGCGTGTAATTAGCGCGCCTGCAGATATAAATCAGAAAGGTGTGGCTCGTGAGCTTTTTGGTGGCTGCCCCGCCTCGGCACAGCTGAAGGGCCCCGGGCCACAACTCGAGAGGTGAGATCATCAGCCGGTGCTGTTGCCGGGCAACCTCGACGCGATATCGTGACGTCACGCGTGGTTGGAGGAGGAGGAGGAACAGCTTGCCGATATTCGGAGGTCGAATTCGCGGGTGGGAGGGGGGAACTGGAATTTCCATCGGGGATGCGGGAAGTGGGCTCTTCAAACGCTTTAGAAAACTGAGTGTCCGCAGAGTTGAACCCTGCTTGTTGACCTTGTGGTGTACGCATTCGGCAAGGGCGAGTTCCAACCAACGGCGTGTAAATCAGATGGTAACGAGCACGCGTAGTAGATGGCAGTTCTGGTTCCCACCCGATCAAGTAAAAATCTTTTTTTTTTTTTTCCACTGCTGGTGAAAGAATCTTATTGGGTAAACCAAACAATCTCTTTGGCGAAGGTGCTTACCTTCGTAGTAATGCTGGAGTTCAAATTCGTTGCTTTGTGCTCCAAATCCAGGCTGGAGAACTTTTCTTCAACGAAGGTTTCCCCAGGGCTCCACCCTTGCCCCATTGCTCTTTAATACATATATGAATGATGTAGCCACGCATTTTGAGGCTCTGCCCAATAATCTATTGTCTTACGCAGATGACATTAAGGTGCACGTTGGAGTATCCTCGTGTCTGCAGTGCGCATTACTCAGCGAGGCACTCAACAAAGTTTCTTAACTTCTGGCAGAAAAGTGGTGGTATTATGCTCCATTCCCTCTTTAAAGTATTTCTGATCTCCACTAAGGAAGAGGGACGTCTTTCCCATAATTCTCCGTTCTGCCTCATCCCAAAGATGTTCGGGTGGAAGCAATCTGCTGGCTACGATATTCCCGTGTTATTCTCTTAAAAACCACGCGCTCGTGGAGCGTTGCTGTGTTGGAAAGTGTAAGAGCCGCTTCCATAAAATTACCACAAAGAAAGGCGCTCAGAATTGGCCAGGATATAAATGAGGACTCAATATTGAGGTTCCATGCAGTGCCACCAGATGGGAGGCACGCAGTTCGTAGTATGAGAGACAGCTTCAAACCACTGTACCACCTCCTCCTTCAACTCAACGCTTTGGGGCAACGTAACAACCGCAACATCGATTTACATTGATCCACAGTTCTGGATCGGATGTGCTTTGCCCCATGCAATCGGCAGTGTGGTCTGTTATCAAAGGGGTTTTGTTTTTCTGCAGCTATTTCATTGAGAAAATTTGAAAGGAAAATAAGGGAGGTGAGGTGGCGGGGGGGGGAAAGGACTAGAAAGGGGGACTATACAGAAACCTTAAGAACAGTCTCCCATCCAGAGTCGGGTGGTGAGGCATCTGACAGTCATAGTGCGTTGACTCCTGTCAGTCAGAGGTAGCACCCACAAACATCTGTCCATATGATAGACATCATTTCCTTCTGAAACTTCAACTCCTTCAACATCATTTTAAGGCAGTACAAATGTAGTTTGTCTATATACACTCTCCAGCCAAAATATTATGACCACTCCAGTGTTTTAGCAATCGGCCATTCGACTCTTCCTGATGTCACAGTGAAAACCGATAAATGTTATACAATATTGCAAGTTTGTGTCATGCACTCCATACGAAGTACTTGATCGACATTGGCGAGGGACGTGATCCAACGGACTTCGAAAGAGGATGATTGTGTGGTATCGGAGGAAGCTGTATTATAGAAACTGCAAATCATTTGGGTTGTTTGGAGTTAAGGTGTTTTTAGAGTGGACGGGTAGTGGACAGAGCAGAAGTCGTTGGGCGAATAGCAGACGCCGACGCTCATTGGTGGTCGTGGTGAACGAGGACACTCATGTAAAAGATTGGAGTCCCGCAAATGATGCGAGGAACTTTTATGATATTTTTTCACTTGTTGGCCGAGTTAGTCTGTCTCAGGCGTCGATAGCAAGCCCCCCCCCCCGAAACTTTGGTTTTTCCTGAAAACAGATAAATCGGCCAGAAAATACACACCATTATATGGACATAATGGAAATTCGGCCTTGGGTGGTCCTCATATCTAGGACGTAGGTAGGTGATCGTAATGTTTTCACTCGACATTGCTGTTGTTGTTGTTAGAGTTTTAGGAACATCAGCCACTTAGACCTTAGGAAAACTGCAAAACGCGACATTCCTTTTCGGGGTGGAAGTTGTAAAATGAAGTCAACAGAATGACTGGAAGCAAGCGTTTGTCTAATCGGCTGAAAGTTGTCACAAGTTGAAACGCTTGACCCTCAACACACTTTACACTTTGCAAGTTGAAACGATGAATTGGAAGAAGAATAAAATGAAATCCGCCCACTGGAGTGAGGGTGGAGGTTGACTGCCTTCGTACGAAGAATAAAAGTAACAAAAAAATTGGAATTAATTAACGAGTGTCGTAATTGTGAGCGAGGCATTCCGCACGATTGCACCCAAACGGGTTTGAAAATTACGAAGTACAGTCGTTGGAAGATCGTTGAAAAAGAAGAAGAAAATATTCTGAGACGCTGCAAAATGAAGACGAAATGAAACAGTTTGAACAGTTTGGGAAAGTTTTTTGAAAAACCAAAAAGGGGATTTGGCCGATGGAGCTAATTGACGACGAATTAAACGTAAAAAAGTGGCTGACCCATCGGCACGGAACGGATTAAGGGGTTGATGCAAAAGGGGAAGATGCGGACGCGTGAGAAGCGCACTTCGGGGATTCAATTATATCATCGGGCAGCGGCGTGCTGGACCATCGAACAACTCTGGGAAAATTTCGCTAATCAGTACCTCGGAGGGGTTTTTTCGAGGGGTTCCGAATCGCATCGGTCTGCAAATCCTGTCCCGCCGTTTTTACTTCGTACCCAAAGAGGCAGGTGGCGCTGCAAATTATAATTCGGGCCTCAGCAAAAAAAGCCGTCGTCTCCGAAACAATACCCCCGGCATCCCTCGAACAAAGGGGCGGAATTAAAAAGTCTCGTCTCGGACAATTATATTTGCACTCGAAGAAAACAATTTGGCGTCTGAACCTTGTTCCTACCGGCGGAAACAGCGAGGGCAGTCGGAACTGTTAACAGTATTGCAGCGACGCCGACAAAGGCCTAATCGTTGGCAGAGGCGGATTAAGCGAGATCAACGCCGTAATTGTCTCTCGGTAATTCGGGACTTTATCATTCCGCAGCCTTTAATTACGTTGCCGCTTCAATGCCTACATCGGAAAGGTCACAGCATAGGACACCGGAGGTGTCTCGAACGCGTTGCGGCTGCAGTCGCGAGATGGCGCTGCAGCGCGTCCATCGCGATGGAATGCGATGTCGGCCGCGACCCCCCCCCCACACACACACTCGCGATGATTTGTGACGTTCACTCGGGACGACCCGCCGTCCGCATCCAAAATCTGCCGAAATTCGTCGATCCGATTGTTCGCGCCATCGCTGCACCACCCTCCTTTTCGTTCACGTAGCCCGTCCCCTTTTGCCCTTCGCGCGTTTACTCTGCCTCGGCATTTCCAGTAATTTGACCCCGTTTCGCTCTTTCTCGTTGAGGGCTTAATTCTTCAGATGCGTTCTCAATTGTGATTCAAATGCGCGTGCAATTAAGATCTCCTCGGAGGTGGCCCGAGGCTCGCGATGATTTACGTCTTTAATCTGTTACTCGGCATTTATTTTATTACCGAACTTCTTAGTGGAATTAAAATTCCCTCCCCCTTCCACCCACCGAAAAAACAAAACAAAACGGCCGCAAATTTTATGGCCGTTTCTGCACGCTGCCTCTTTCGGAGAGTGCGCGACCCCCATCCCTCGTGACCGGGAGATCGAAAAGCTCGTGCATTACGTCCCGAGTTCATTATAATTGAATAGCGTGGCCACGTGGTATCGCTCGAAAGCTTCGTGGCCACTAAAATTGTTTGAGAATTGGCACAGAAGGATGGTCGAGTCCATCTGAAGATTTCTGCAGTTAAATCTCCCATGTTAGCATCAACTGTCTTAATAATAAAGAATTGCTACAAAAACATCGAGACAACTCAGTTTATTTAAGAATACTGCGGAGATTCGATCACCCAAAATATCTGGGATTCACCACCGAGGATAATCGATTTTAACTCTTTTTCCTCATCGATGCACGTGAACTCCACAACAACAACAAAAATACTTTAAAAAGAGCCGAAAGAGCGAAGGCGCTACTTTAATTTCCACAACGCCAAGTGAACTGTTGTAAGCAAAGTTCCCTCCGGGGCAACATTTCTCGCCTCAAGAAAGTTTCAGGCAACCAGAATTCCGAACATCAAGGAATCTTTTCCATAAATGACATTATAACAGCAGAGAATGCAGATACAAACTTACAGGGTAGTATTTCAGAAACAGGTCACTGATCTTAACAATTGGAAAAGGGGAGGGGGAGGCATTTGACATTACTTTTAAGTCAATTTGCCTTTCTGCTAAACCAAATGTAAACCAAACATAAAATGGCAGAGATCCCATCGTCGACATATAAAGATGAAACCTTGGAGCCCCATGTGAGGCTATTCCAGTGTGATTGAGCCTCAGTTCCTCTTTATGGACGCAGTTCATCAGGGTTCAGATGAGGAATTTCTGGAGTGCGTAGAAATCCAGTGAATGGATCTGTACACCTGAATCCCGTAAATCATACCTGGGATGCTTCGGAGAGTTGAATTAGAGATCATATTAGGGACTAGGAATTACCGACCCTCTTTTCATTTCCTTCTTTTCCTCATCCTGGGATCCAAAACAACGCTCCGGTCCCACGTTCCCTCGGGCCTTTTTGGTCCTCCCGTTATGTCTTTCCGATCAAACAGAATCATTTGCTTTTCAGAGATTGATTAATTCTAGAGACATTTCAGACTTTTTCCACTGCCTCTGCATGCATTTTATCGTGGCTTTCTATTTATTCTTAAGTTACCATTTATAGATTATTCTTTGTTTTTCTCCATTTCCTCCTTCTTAATGGGAGAACCAAAAGGGCCCGAGGGAACGTGGGACCTTCTGGAAAACGAAAATTGGACTGCGTATGCCAAGATCACCGACTATTAGCATTTTAAATCGTGTCATTACCACGCAGTAATTCTAAAGGAGTTCTGGTCGGTTATAATCACGAGGGCTGAAATGAGGGGCTTTCTACATTTGTCAGTACCAACAGACACTGTTGCTCTCGTGCAAACATAAATAGTGCGCTTCAGGAGTGCGTGATCAGACGCGGCAAAAGGGCAATAAATTCCGAGGTCGTCTACAGAGAATTGCCATTCAACGTCCAAAGGTATAAATTTACCGACAGGTCATTTGTGTGAATGGTGAAAAAGAGAGGGGCCCAATCAAGAGCCCCGCGGCGCGTTAAAGCACATAAGAGAGTAAAACATTAAGAGAGTATTGCATTTAAGGGGTTGGACCATCTGGAATCTATGTTAAAGCAACTGAAGGCCAGACGTCAGTGCCTGCAGATTCTAAACATTCTTATGATTGTGTTTACGGGATGAAAAACCCAAATCAGCCTCTAGTAGTTTCCGGTACATTAATTTGCTTGGAAATGAGGCGGTAGTGAGTGTGCTTCGAAGAAGTGGAGGAGAGGGTGGTCGTGTGTCCTCTTATCAACAGATGCAAATTGAATTAAGGGGATCTTCTTCTTTTACTCCGCGTTTTGAGTTCCAGGACGAAACAGTTGATAGTTTTATTGCGAGCGAATTCACTTAAACGGGAGAGGGACATTAACCTGCGCGTGCATTATAAGGAGTTGAGATTTTTAACTGTTTCGGAGCGATGGTTGACAAGAATTGAAAATACAGCCAGCAGTTAAGCGCGCTAACTCTGTAATTCGCCAAGTTCTGGGGTGTTTCCGAGGATAATTACTACCGACGACTCCTGAGCTTTGTAGTCGTTAATGCACCCCGACTTTAACAACAATTTACAACCGATAAACTTCTCGCTATTACGTAGGTGTTTGTGGTTTGGGCAAAAATAATCATCAGAAGTGCTTCATTCTTCGCCTTAAAAGGAAAATAAACAAATCGAGCTTTGGATTAAACGTGGGCGATCAAATAATGATTTACAAAATTGATTCAGAGGAGCTTCTTTTGTTGTTAGCAGGCCACACCACTCAAAGGGCATCTTTCTTAGCAGTAACGGCTGTATACGACTCGGGATAATTTGTAGATTATGGGGACCCCGGCATCTGTCCACTTAATTGAAAAAGACGATTGAGTTTGGGAAGGTTATTGAGATAGAGAGGAAATCGATGGAAGACTTCCGTAGAGAATAGCCAAGGAAGCGGTAGTGGACACGAAGACACATCAAGTCTATAACACGCCACCCACTATAGTGTGGGTGGCTTGTTATAGACTTGTTATCAATTATAAAAGGACAGTACCAGAGTGTTGCGATGCTCCAGGAAAGGAGCATACCATTTATGTACGGTGGCGTTTACCTTGAGGAGCACTTGAACTTTGTGGTTCATGCCGATTACATCCGAGAGAGAGAGAGAGAGAGAGAGAGAGAGAGAGAGAGAGAGAGAGAGAGAGAGAGAGAGAGAGAGAGAGAGAAATTTGCTTTCGACTCAGTCCAGTTCACACTTCTGCTTGCCTTACTCAAAAGCTTCTGCTGGTTATCCGGCAATATGCTCGAGCTCCTTAAAAATCTTCTCTGTAGGAGAATGCTCCATTCCACAGATAATAACAGTACAATCTGTAGAAGCGTGGACGTTGGTATCCCATAAGGTTGTTCTCTCGCAGCCCTTCTATTTGCTGCAATATTTGTTATACTCATGGATCAAGTTCCAGCGTTCTTGTCATATTCTGATGATATTATGTGTTACTTGCCCTGCAAACCCTAGGTTTGTGACTCACTGGCAAGACAAATCTCCTCAGAAATTGTAAACAGCTACCTTGATACATTCTGCGAGTATGCTAAATTTTTGGGATTGTCAGTCAATCCAGATAAGTCAAGCTATCTCATCTTTACTCCAAGCAGGATGACGTCTGCTGATACTGCATCATCCTTAATTTCGGAATTAGCAGGAAATGTTTTAACTCCCACAGACAGTGTCAAATTCCTACGAGTAATCCTTGATGCGAACCTCACCTATAAACAACAAATCCCAGCTCAGTATTCCAAACCTTGAGAGCCTTCTGGGGAATGAAAATAGATCTTTGCAGAACTTACAATAAACAAATAATCAAGAAATACCTCGCAACCTATTTCAGCAGTGCACCGTGGAAATATGGTTTGCAGCACCTACCAGTTTGGTCCCCTCAGATTTGTGCTCTTGTGGAGATCCAGAACGGGCCTTCACATTGTGCTGCACTGTCCTTTATATCTGGACATTAGAGCGAGGCTGGAGTGATGGACGCTCGCTCTCTCAGAGTCCACATTGGTGGAATTACTTCTAACTAGAGTCTTTCAGCATGCTTGCTGAATTTCTGAATTTATACACGAGGTGTTTAATAGAAGGGTACACAAATAGATAGTAGTGACCTACCTCGTCGTGGTGGGGACGGTAACTCGTGATGTAGGATGTGATGGCCCATCCCAACCACGAGGCTAAATGGTCGCTTTAACAAAATATCTTAATTGTTATTTGAGTTGACTTATGTCTTTGTGTTTTGGGTCTTTGTGTTTTGTTTATATCATACGTAGCCTACTAGAGTTGGCTCTGCTGCAAGACGCAAATGAGAACTGATCGTATATTGGAAACCCCGGGTGGCCACAAGGATGGAAGCTCATTCGAATGAAAAATGACCGAGCAAATGCTGTAATTGTTAGGAATTTGGTCATGTGGTCGCTCAGTGCAATGCAGCATATGGAAGATGCAAGCGAGTTGGGCATAAAATTCAGAGATGTCACCGGAAATCATTGGTTGTGATGGTAAAGGGTTTTTGCCACCCTTGCTGTAAAAGATTACAGGAAGGATGGAAGAATGGCAGGTGAAATGATGAACTGGAAGTAGATATGGCTGAGTTTCCAGCATTAAAGAGTAGTACCAGAGAAAGATTTCAGCGGCCCTTGATTACATATGTTTTTTTCCTCTATAGAATAAAGTATTTAAGTTAGTAATATTGACTATTCAAGGTCAATATTAAGATGAATACGGTTTTAAGATGAATTTTAAAGTTGTGCGAGTGCGTGCGATTCTTTTACGAGTGACAAATTTGTGTCAAAAAAGGAAAGGCCGAATTTATTCTGGATCGACTTATGTGTTGTTGTGTTTGTAAGTATGGTACTGAAGGGCACGGGGAATAGGGATTTAGTCCCTCCATCGGTGCTTCGTCAATTTAGGAAGTTACAAAGAGACTTAAACTTTGTAAGGCAGAGTGGTGTCACACCACTTAGTCAGGTTTAACTCCTGCAATGTTCTAATTTTAAACTTATAGGACCTTCCATAAATTGTTCGTAGGAGACGGGACTAGTCTTTTTGGTAATCTGTGCACATTTTTTGTTGAAACACAATGGGTATTTGTGACTGGAGATTGGAATTGTGGCCTGGGTGCAGTCATGAATAAAATTGGAATTACCCACCCCACAAGGAGAACTTACCTTTCAAGAATCATCTTAAAAGGTACCTCCACGTGCCTTAGATTTCGGTTTAGTCGATATATGGAGGAAATTTAATCCTCTCAGTTGTGAAGCTACTCAGTGTGAATACGTTAGGTTCCTGTGCACTTTTGGACTAGTGAGCCCGGAACGATTTGAATACATTGACCACGGAAGGGAAGTGGTTGTTGGAAGTTGAATATTCAAATATTGCAGTTAAATTTAACGGAGATTAATCAGGAAAGGTTTATGAGGAAGCAATTATTACTTGGGCCATTCGGGTTGAACTGAAGACCAAGATCCAGACAACTTTTCAGAAGTTAGGTAAAAGATCAGCAATGGAACAGAAATACGAGCTACGAGTCTTTTTTTAAGGACTCCTAGCTTGTACTCATGGAATCATCTTGAAAAGATAAGGATTGATACCTTGCTTATCATTCCACTCCTTCAGTTAATAGTACCAAACGTTTTAGAGGTGTAACTTGGTGTCGGTCTCAGGGACGTAACTTGGTTTTTCCTTCCGGGAACTCGGGTTTTTCCTGCAGTAAATAGAAAATCGACCTCAGAACACACGCAATTTACAGACAGTATACACGGAGCAACATGGCCTTAGTTGCCGATGCTCCTAAAACCGTATTACAACAACATAGTTTTTAACGTAGTCGACCGATGTCAGTCATTTTCCTTTAGCCTTATCTTCTGTGTCTGTTCCAATTTCAAGAGTTCGCTTCTTCTTCGAGAATCCTTCTAGGCAAAGGATTGGAATATGTGAAGCTAAAAAAGTTTCCTTCGTTGCAACGAGACATGCTTCATATCTTGGTGTCAACTACTGAAGATGAGATGAGGCACATTACCTGCTCACTCTTCTCTCAGGTCTGATTACTCATTCGTGGTAATTAAAGAAGACGAGTTTCCAGTCCTCTCGTGTCCCACAAACACACATTGTGCGCTCACCGGCCACCAAATTTTTTAAATTTAGCAAAAAACGAGCCATGTCCAGTAATAAAGAATGTGTTCTGCAAATTTGGATTGAACCTCGCAGGCATTCCTCTGCTTGCCTCGTTGATATGGAACAAACTTTTTTGTTATCACCTTTGAAGTTGCTATCCGCTACTGCCGCGCCATAGAAGTCCGCATCCTTCTTGTAGCCATGGTCATATTGCACTATAATGGACGTTATCTCATACACTTAACATTCATCCTTTCCGATGATAAGAGCACATTGACTTGAAACGAGTGATTGGAAAGTGGAACATTGGAAGAAAGTCATGTGATCAGACTAATGAAGATACACTTTGTTTTGCCCCGATGGTAGGCAGAGAGTGTGGCGAGAACCTCTCGAAGGGATGCGCCCTACTTGCCTTGTTAAGACAACTCAAGTATGTGGAGGTGGTACATTGGATGGGGAATGTTTTGTTGGCACGGACTACGTCTGTTGACACCGGTAGAAAGTCGAATGCTACCCATGGAGTACCAGAATTTGTGTCAGATGTCCTGCACTCTGCAATGTTATTCTGTACTTTTATACCGAAAGTGATGGTCACTTTATGGATGACAGTGGAACAGCTCATTGAGCCAAAATCATGCAAGAATTTTTCGAAGAACGTGACACGTATTTCGACGGTCATCCCTTGCTCCCAAATTCACCTGTTCGGCATTCTTAATCCTATTGAGAATGCCTAATAGCGTCTCCAGCGTGTCCCATGCTGGAGAGAGCTATATGGCAACGAAGTCCTCTTCCTTCAACTTTGTCGCAGCTGTGCGATAATTTGCTGGAAGAATGGTTACAATTAGACCAAGCACAATAAAATACCTTATAGGATTCGATTCTGTATAAAGTTTCGTATTTTTTGGGCGAGTGTTCTAAGGAAAAAGATATTTGTTTTTAAAACCGTAAGAAGCGCTCATTTTCTCTACTTAGACTCGTTATACTCGTGCAACCTGTCAATCAAAGATTATTTATTTATTAATCAATTGCTAACCTTGTTCAGAGAACTCAGCTCGTGGGATAAATTCACAATTGAACGTTACCCAATCGCAAGATTGAATTATGAATTAAACTGATATCTCTCTGTTGGTATTTGAGTTTATTTCGCAAGGACAATTTGCTCTCTCTGTCTGTCTATTGACGTTTACTGCCATCGTCCATAGCCAGAGGACCTTCGAATCCCTTCACCACTCAAAGTGGACCAATAAAATTATTGCATCGGAACTCTTAGATTCTTTTGAGCTTGGTTATCTTCGGTTATTTGTGACAATCATCGAATACAAGAATGGGAGGAAAGGAGTGAACGAGGAAGAGGTCAATAAGCAAAACGGAACATTTTTCTAGATTTGGAGGGCGTTCGTGGAATGCGAGAACTTTCCCAACGCGAGCAGGAGGACCTACCACGAGCTCGACCTCGTCGCCCGCTCACTGATTTATGGTTCATTATCCCATTTAATTCAATTAACTTCTCGGCGCCGCTTGTGTTCTTCACGCGCCCGCAAGAAACCCCCGGCACCGCTCCGGACTGACCGAAACTACGGCGAGAAAATAAAAGAAACGAACGGTGCGCCGTAGTACAGTTCGTTCCCGCCAGGGGGCAGTGGGCAGCAGGCGTGGCGAGAAGGAAAGTTCTTATTAATGCCCGACCCCATGCCGCTCACGTCCCCGGCAAACAGAGAGAATTAATTACCCCACATGCCCGCCCGCCGGTGGTATTTAGCACCACAACCCACCTAACCCCGACAATTAATTCCAAGTAGGTAATGACTCGTTCGTTACAGAATGCATTTATGCATCGTCCCCACGAGCGTGGAATACTAAAGCCCCCTTCTTCATTAACCATCCCCGAAATCTGGGTTGCACGGCGCAAAACGGGCAAAAGACAAAGAAACGCACCTGTGCGAGCACTCGAACCCCGAGTGTCAGCCCAATGACCTTCGACACACCAAAATCTTCAGTCCGCTCCACTCACAGACTCCGCTGCGGCGACTTCAAAATCCTTCTTCGCTTTCCCGTGATAATAAATAAAATAAATTTTCTATTTCTACTCGGGGAAGACCACATGGCTGAGTTAGTCGGTCTCAGGCGAAGGTAGCGTGGTTTTTCCTCCCGGACCTCTGAGTTTTTCATCCACCAAACAGAAAATCGACCTCAGGATACAAGCAATTTACAGACAATATACACGGAGCAATATGGCCTTAGCTGCCAATGCTCCTAAAACTCTACAACAACAACTTGCCAGTTCCAGGTAGCCGAGGTTGGTAGCCACAGGGTTCTCAGAGAGGAGCAGACAGGAGTAACTGATAAAAGCAAATTGCTTCTATAATGCACTGTTTAAGAGCAAAGTCCTTGCCTTTATATAAGCTTGTAGTCAAATATGTTGACATGCGTAGTGCCTGTACCAATGTATGCCGTTACAATATGGCCATCTACTCCAAAATCTCATATGAAGAAACATTGGATCATGGTTATATACAAATCGATTCTTCGATTTGGATACAATCGGAGTAATCTAGTTCTTAGTATTGATAGAATCATCCCCCCCTCCCAGTGGACGTCATGCATGAATGAACCACGATTGGTTGTCAAGAAGCATGTGCCATTGAAGCCACCATCATCAAGACTGGCCATGCAGCAGGTCAGGATGTATTTCCACATTTTCTAATCGTTCCCTGTGATCTGCCCTTCAATATTGTTGGCCTCGATCTGCAAGGCCCACATTTTTCTCATGGCAAACTTTGTGTTGGCTGCTGTACAGTTGGTACTGAACCAAAAACCTTTTCAACTCGATTTGTAAAGTTAAAAAGGTTTTTGTTACTGTTACATAATTAGACACCTGCTGTGTATGATGTTATCAGTACTCTGGTAGACGATTGAAACTGTATTTAAATATGACCGTCCTTCCACACCAGTGAAACATGTAGATAACAAGGCTTTGGATACAATCGGAGTAATCTAGTTCTTAGTATTGATAGAATCATTCCTGCCCTCCCAGTGGACGTCATGCATGAAAGATTATTACCTAATTGGAAAGCGAGAAAGAGGCAGCTTTGGATTCAATGAAAAAGAGGATTCCATATATCTTCAGTTCGCTGGTTTAGAATGTGTTGCAGGGAATCTTTATCTTTTCAAACGTACTTTTTACATCAGTAGAAGATATGGATTTGCAGTTAAACATGAGATCCAATCTGCCTTACGTTGCCAGGATACAGCTCTGAAACGCGTGGCAGAACCAAAACTGATTTGCAGCATGACACTGTGGGAAGATTTTCCCCAAGCAAATATCGTTAAGTTTTTAAATAATTTGAACACCATCCCAGAGAAACTATGTGCATACGCACAATATACAAAGGAAAGAAATCTTTGGGAATGCGTACCGGCACGTTCAAATGTGAAATCAACTTCATTTCAGATGAGAAGAAACATAATTCGGGATTGCATCTAATAAGTCAGTTTAAATAAAGTCTACATTTTCCCCAAGCAGCAAGAAGTGGATGGCTTGGTGAGGGACTTGGATCTAATCAAATGCACTGCATAGCACCCGACATCTCGTTCTGAAGAGTGGAATCTTCTGGATACCAGCTGCAAAAGTTATACAGAAAAAAAAAAAAAAAAAAACAAGGTATGGCATTTATGAACGTATTTCAGAATCCCGTTCTATTTTTTTTATTTGATTGGTCTTTGTGGAGAAATTGGTATTAGTCAAGCTAGCAATGGTACGTAACTATTTGAACACGTGTGAATTTTTACTTGATGTCTTTCCACAGACAGTTCAAGTACAAGTTTGAAAGCCGTGTTTCTTCACCGTTGGGCAAAATACCCTTCGACTCCTGTTGCGCTCTCTGATCATATTAAAGAAGACAACGGAAATGTGGTAAGTGGTCCATCACACTACATAACCCACACAAATCCACGATATCTGCAAGAGAAGCAGTTTGTCAATATTGAGAGATTGAACTCAGAAGCCACCTACACAAAGACACGACGGCTTGAGATGGTAACCTGATCAGCATACATTTTTTTGCTGCTTTGCCACCATGAGACTGTCAGTGTAAAGGGACCCTGTGTGAAGCTCCAACCAAACATTGATGTCTCGGGTGATGTTAGGCTGTATTTGCTTACAAAACAAAATAGAAACGTGTTTCTTTAAAAAAAAAAAAAAAGTTTAGGCCATTCTAGACCCACCCTTATATACGTGTTCTATTTTACATTGCTTGTGCGGTGCACTAAATACGAGATGTGGCAGTTAAAGTTCCGGGATTTGGTGCAATCAAAAGAACACAAAGTGAAGGATTTCGAAAATGACTTTCTTTTTATTCAAAGCAATCAACACCTGATGGAATGCACTTCTTACACCGTTCTAAAAGTTTCTGAAAATAGTCAGCGATGGCGTCCAAATAGATGATGCTCAATTCGGCGGTTACGCTTTTCTTTATGTTCTCAACTTCCTTAATGTCTTTTCTTTGAGGGCAGTTTTCAGTTTAGGTAAGAGGAAGAAGTCCGCTGGTACTACATCGGGAGAATAGGGTGGATGGTTGATCTATAAAATGCTTTGTTTTCTCATAAATACCTTCACAACAAGTGTGGAATGAGCAGGGATGGGGGTGGGCATTGTGGTGTAAGAACCAGCTGCTTTTCTCTCTAAATTGCGGCCTTACCCGGGAAATGCCATTCAATAGTTTTTGAAGAGCCTGTACTAGCATCATCTTGATCCTGGACTTGTGTAAACCAAAATTTTCGGGCCTTTGTGATGATATCGAAGTCCACTGCATACTTTGACGCTTCGTTTCTGCGTCGTAAAACACCCAACACTCATCTGCAGTGACAATGCAGTCGAGGAAATTAGGATTGTCTCGAAAAATCTGGATGTAGTCTTCATACGATGACACTCTTCGTTGCTTCTGCTCATCCGTGAAGATGTGCGGCAAAAGTTTTTTCATAGGTCTTCCTTTTCCCAAAATCTTACTACAGAATTTGACAAATCGTCTCCTTCTTCATATCCAACTCATCAGCCATCATTCTGAGGGTCAAACGCCGATCTGTTGCCAGAATTTCCCAAACTTTCGCAACTCCATCCTCATTTCGAGAGGTTCGCGGAAGTACACTTCTTCGGCACCTCGAAAACTTCGATCAACAACCCTTCAGCCTACTGGACAATCTCTGTACCACCATCTGTCGGAGGAAGTTTAAACTACAACGTGCCACTTCCGTTTATTTTCAAACCCATCGAACACGACCGCAACAGCACCAGTCCGGGAACTTTATTGACACATCTGGAAAGTGCAAAAATATAAAAATAATAAAAACAAATACTCAAAAAGAGTGTTATAAGTTATTTTCTACTCCCCCTTCCGGCAACCAGTAGGAGAAAATACCTTGTACACCTAGAACGTGCATCAAGAATTTTTTTACACTTTGTGCACACCAAAGTGGTGTGCACAAAGTGGGTTCCTCTCCAAAAGAAAGGTTTGTTCATGCGAGGACTTCTATCAATACCAGGTCTTCCTCAATCGTCACTCCTGAGTTACGCTCTTGGGGCCCCTTTACTATGTTAGGTGCGAGTCTCCACAATTACGTCACCATAATGTTCTGTTAATCTGACAAGAGTAGGTCAGAGGAGTTTACGAGCAATAAAACATTGATGCCATATTAAAAAGTGAAGTGGGTTCGAGCCACATAAATTCGGTGCGTGAATATGTCAAGAGGTTTTTAGTGATTTTAATCTAAATAAATTTCTGCGTTTTATTTAATTACAGATTTGTATTTTTTAAGGAAATCCCAAATTTGATAGGTATTGGAACCAATAGAATTCCTAAGTCCTACCCATGGGCTGAAGGCTGAAGATAATTGTTGACATCAGACAATTTCTGTAGCTGGTAATATTCGAGAAATACGTGTGAAAGAACATCGTTCCAGAGAAGAGAGGTAGAGTAAATGAGGAAGAGAAAAAGTTGGTTTTGTGATTTTGGAGAAGGACAGTGAACGGATGATGACCAGTTGCGGAGTGTGCGCTGACTGGTTCGGAAGAGGGGGGGGGGGATTACAGATGCCAATTCAGAAGAACAGTGCCCACTGAAGTATCTATAAAAAAGGCACGCACCAAAACAAAATGTCTAACACAGAAAGTGGAGAGACTTTGAAAAGGAAGGTTCATTGATTAACGGAATTGCCCTTTTGAATGAATTAGAAACCTTGCCCTCGTGGATAGCACAGTTGGTAGAATCGCAGTCCTCCTCAGGTGGAAAAGACTTGAGTTCGAGTTCCGTCAATGACATAAGGAATTTTTATGGACCTTTTCACAACTTGGCTGAGCTAGTCGGTCTCAGGCGAGGGTAGCATGGTTTTTCCTCCCAGAAACTCGGGTTTTTCGTTCAGCAAATAGAAAATCAACCTCAGAAAACACGCCATTTACAGACACTATATGCGGAGCAATATATAGTCTTAGTCACTGATGCTCCTAAAATCCTATTACGACAACTAAAAACTTGAGAGAGGAGCCCCTCCCACCCTACCAGTAAAAATATTCACTGGTAGGATGGATTTCAGATTTGTTCAGAGTGAGTAGTTGTTTGGAAGAAAAGTAACGCCGAGAGAAAAACAGAAAACTCAATTTTTTAGATGCAGAGGGTTTATTGTCCCTTTGCCAAGAGAGATTATAATTGAAGATAATCTCTAGATTTCCCTAAATTCTAATCTCTAATTTAGGGTAATCTAGAGGATCTCTAGATTACCTCTAGATTAGATAGAGGTAATCTCTAGATTACCCCAACTCTTAGAAGATATGTGATCTTGTCTAGCGATCTGAGATGTCATCGAAGAAGAGCAAAAGGGCAATAAACTCTTTCTTTTCTTTTTTTTTTTTAAGAGAAATAAGACAGGATCGAGTTTTACAAGGATTGAAATTAACTGTTTTCTTCGCTCCAATGGAAAATTACCGGGAGGTCAGCAATTTAAGGGATTGGTAGTGGATATTCGAGAAGTTTAAGCTGTTTGTGCAGGGCACGGTTTCTCAAACTGGAAGGTGGATTGCAATGCATTGTCATTAGCAAAACCATGGATAGGATTTCCGGTCAATGGAAGAAGATGATTAATTAAGAGTGGGAGAAAGAAATGAACCTTGGGGAACAACAGCAGTGGAGAAGTTAGAAAACAGAGTCATCTACCATAGCCCACAATGAACGCTGAACCCAATTACAAAAAATAGTCGGCAATCCATAAGATGGAAGCTTATTGAGAACATCTTTATGCCAAACACGTTCAATAGCATTTGAAATGGAAAGGGCAGTTGCTTGAGTTTCACGGAACTTTCCATCCAAGGATGAGTAATAAAAATCAACAGATCACCAGTGGATGGACACTGACGGAATCTGTATTGGCGATCCTTGATCAATAACGAGTTCTTCTTTTTCTCGTGGAAGAATTCGATATAGTTGAATAGATTTTCATAGAATTCGAATTCGATTTAATAGAATTCGAGATAGTTTGATATAGTGAGCAGATTAGGTATTTCTCCATTATTTAAGAAAGATTAGAAAGTAAGAGCATTTGATCGATAACTGGATCGATAGTTGCCCACTCAGTGGAGTAAACTGTTTTATTTAATTAATTAATTATTATTTTTTAATTAGTAGATGGCTGTGGACAGTTGAGAATTGTTTATAATCCACTTTCACATTAGAGATGGATTTTTTTACTTCTGTGACAGCGGGTGATGGGGATACACCATGTTGGGAACATGTCCCTGTATTTCCCAAGGATCACCACCTCGAAGAAATTCAAATGTGTTTGTTGTTTCAGTCATTGTCGCTGGAGGTTGTCACTGAGTTACTCGACCAATCACACGCGGAAAGGGGATCTTCTTCTCTTTCCTTTTTCAGCGTTGTGTGTGTGGGTACATGATCCTCGAGCCAAGACAAGTGTCGATCACCGCTCTTTGATAATGAGCCGCTTAAACTTCCGTCAGGACTGTTCTCGTGTGTTTCTGCCGCACTACCTGCGAGGCGCTGGGGAGGGCGGAGGGGGGGTCTGTGTACAGTCTTATCCCTGGCGATGTAGTCTTGTCATTAGACGCCAGCATTAGTGACCTTTCGCTCGTATATCTTCATCGAGGTGTTGGGGCTGTCGCCAACCCCATCATTTCCTTCGCTTTGTGTTGCACCGAACAACGTTTTCACCGCCACGGAGCTAAGCGTCAAGACGGGGGTCATCGGCGGACCACCCCGCAGGGGAATGGCGGTGTTTTGTGCGTGCGCGCGCGCACACCGCTGCCTCGGCACGTTCGATAGACGATGCGAGGCAGGTTGTCGGGTTACTCCAAATCCCACATGTGCAGACATTCCATCGACGCTGTGCGCATGTCTGCGCCATCCTCCCCCCCTTCCACTGCGCTGCCTTGGCCTACAATCTGTATTTCATTTTTGGAGGTGACTGCTGAGCATTCACGGACTCGCTGTCCACTCTCCTCTTCGTACCTTTCGTCTGTTACTCCGATGCACCCCTCCTGCGGGTAATGGACGTTTCCAATATGATGTAATTTTTCGAAGTTTCCACGTCCTTCTCAGCTGAGAGAGAGAGAGAACGAAAGGAAGATAAAGAAAGAGAGAGAGAGAGAGAGAGAGAGAGAGAGAGAAAGCGTAAAAGGCTGACCCGCTCTAACCGGGCCAGACTTTGGGACTGTTTTGGCGGCGAGTTAAACGGAGTAACACGCGTGAAGCCATCTATCACGCTGGCCAGCATTCCTGCGCTTATCCCCCCCCGGGATAAATGAACCCCATTGAGGTGAGGGGGGTGCAATTATCCTCCACTTACAGCATTGCCACACATCGCGAAGATACACCTGGCTTCCTCTGAACTTAACAGCGCCGTTTCTCGCGCAGATGCTAATTAAAAGGGTGGATCAACGTTGCCGTCTGCCTACTGTGTATATTAGTTGCGCAGAATATTAGGAACTGTCGTTTGATAAGAGAATCCTAATCGCCGTTTTCCAGTGACCGTGCTCATTATGAGGAATACGAGCGTCATCTCACGCGCGGAATTAATGGCCAAGGTTCCAACTCAATTTCGGTTATCCGATTTTTGGGATTAGCCGTACTGCGATTATCGTACACTCTTGCAATGATTCCGTTTTTTATGGAATACTTCGAAAGAATGCTATGAGATTGTGTCCATTATAACTGCACGAAGTCCTAAAGACTTAAAATAGTGAAAGACCATAAAGATTGCACCATCTCTCGTAGAGACTATGAACTGTGTCATCTGTTCGGTGTTGGTGTGTGTTTTCTTCCATTGCAGTTCCAAAAAGCATGCCAATAAGTGCAATCCAGCTTTGTGTAGAGCTTACCGATGGAAGTTAAAGCCTGTCCGAGATACCTTCTGTGGTTGAGGGAACGACAGTGTCAAAGGGTACAGACGCATTCTCTCAAATGTCCGATTCCTCCGCCGTCATCAATACCATCTAGACGATGTGTAATTCATCCCGATGACAACGCAATGCTGCCAAACTATAACGAATTTTATGTCTCAATGGATTCTGATTTAAGTCAAAGCCTTTAAAAGTGTTATCTTTAGGAAAATTGTCTGAGAAAACGCGAATTTACTGTAACCCTATTACTTTTTTCCGATTAAACACACTAGGAAAACTTCAGGAAATACCCAGCTTCAAGTCTTGAGGGTTAAACGTAAGGAAGGCACCTGAGGCGGATGAAATCTATCCAATTATATTAAGGGAGAAGGCAAAGCAAGTAAGCAAACCCTTAACCATAATTATGACAGCATTCTTGGATTCAGGAAAGATCCCTGAGGGCTGGAGATGTGCCAATGAATCCTCAATTCACAAAGAGGGATCAAAGGGTGATACCAGTAATTACAGACCAGTTAGTTTAACTGCTGTTCCAGGGAAAACATTGGAATCACTGGTTAAAGAGCAAATACAGGATCATCTAGTCAAGGCCAGTAATAATTCAGATAGAGCATGAATTTGTTAATGGGAAGTCTTGTTCCACCAATTTGATTCGATACTACATTGTGGTCACAAAGGAACTGAAGGCCAAAAATAATTTTGATATCATCTACTTGGATTTCTGGAAAGCTTTTGATACCATTGCGTATAACAGACTGCTGTGCAAATTGGAGCATTGCAGCATTTAGGACAAGTTGCTGCTATAAAATAAATAAATAAATTTTCTGTTTATACTCCGGGATTATCAAACGGTCAGAGGAGTTCACAAGATAGGCAGAATACAAGGAACAGCACAGTATTCAGCAGTCACGGGCTTGAACCCCGGTCACTCAAGGCACGTGTACTTATTAACTGCGGCTACGATGGCCTATGGATAAGGGGATGGTTGAGTGGAAGGATGGACACTGCTCTTCGTGGAGTAATGTTATTAGTGAATTTCCCCAGGATATTCTAAATACATTGGTGTTGGGCCTATCGTTGTTTCCTGTATTTATTAATGATATTGATGAAGGAGCATCAGGTATAATGTACAAGTTTTGGGATGATGAAATGTTGGCAGGGTGGTTAATGATAGTAATGACTGTATGCTTCTGCAACTGGGGGGGAGGGGTTCTCTAATGAAGTTATAATATGACTTGTGCTTATAACGTGGTCTGTGCTTGCTAACGTGACAGGTTGCTTCTACAGGGATGGGATACGCTTAAATAGAAAGTGTGGAAGAATATTTGCTGATGCTATCGACGCACTGTTAGGTGGATCGGAAAACTGCTAGCTTGGGGGGGATACAAGGACTAATAGATTAACAGTACCCACTGGCAGAGGTGAAAGTGATTCTTGCACTGCTTCTATTGGAATGTGCAGCAGCTTGGAAAATAAGATGCAGGATATTTCAGAGACTGCTAGGAATCATTGGGGTACAAGTAAACACATAGGTTGTGTTAGGGTAGCTAAGAATAGAAACAGGTGCAGGTATACTTGCGTGTACACCAATGCTAGGAGTTTAGTAAATAAATTTGAATTTGAGGTATTGCTCAAAACATCAAAGGCAGATATTGTTGGGATATCAGAGACGTGGTGTCACACAGATATAAGGGATGCAGAACTGCAATTTGGGGAGTACAACGTCTACAGAAAGGATAGACAGGATAGGAAGGGAGAAGGGGCTATGCTGTTCGTTGAGAAACACATAAAATCTAAGTACATTCGATTGATATTGGTGGACAATGCAATGCTCAGGTTTGGTGTGACATAAGCACAGGGAAAGGAAAAATGAGAGTAGGAGTGTTATAGACCTAATGAATCTGATGAGTATAATGAGCAATTGTACAGAGAAATAGAGTGGGCTAGTAAATCAGAATGTCTTATAATGGGGGATTTTAACTTCCCAGATATTGACCAAAACTTGTGGATTGGTCACTCACACACTAGTCAGACTTTTGTGGATTTATTGGATAATTGTTTTCTGCAGCAGCATTTCGAGAGGCAACAAGAGGGAGGAATACTCTTGATTTGATTATCAGCAGTGATTCATCATGCATTAAGAATCTGCAGATAAATGAACCACTAGGTGGCAGTGATCACAGTGTTCTGAAGTGGGATTTACTCAAAGAGGTAACTACCATTAGGGGTAAAGGGAAGGGTTTTTGCCTTCGTGAAGGCGACTACGATGGTCTGAAACAGTATTTAAATTCTATACAGTGGGACCAACTGATGATGTTACCAACAGCAAATTCAAAATGGGAAGCATTCAAAGAACTTATCTTGGAAGCTAGTAGGCTTTATATACCAACTAAGAAATATTGTTCAAGGTTTAGGCCAAAATGGATGTTAGATGAACTAATGAGGCATATGGCAGAGAAGAAAAATGCATGGGATACTTACAAATTAACACATGACACAGAAGCCTATGATAGATACAAGTTGATATGCAACCAAGTTACAAAGGAGGTTAGGCAGGCGAAAGCAGATTACGAGAAATCTTTGGCAAAGGATGCTAAGAAAAACAGCAAGAATTTATAAACTCTAAAAGGAAGGGGGTGAATCTGATTGGTCCACTTGATATCGATGGTTTGACTGTTGATGATCCTGCTCAGGTAGCTAACAAACTAAATGAATATTTTGCATCGACATTCACACACGAGAAATTCGGCAATGAAGGGGAGGATAGAAGTTTACTTTAATAGAGAGCTAAATGATTTTGTAATAACGTAGAGCAAAGTGGAGGAGAAAGTGTTGAAGATAAACATAAGAAAGGCACCTGGGGTGGACGGGATATATCCAGTTATATTAAAGCAGGCGGCAAAGGAAGTAAGCAAACCCTTAGCCATAATTATCAGAGCTTTCTTGGACTCAGGGGAGGTCCTCATCGACTGGAGGTGTGCAAATGTATCACCAATTCACAAATAATTCACAAGGGGGGGTTCAAAAGGTGACACAAGTAATTACAGACCAGAGTTAGTTTAACTAACTGGTCTGTAATTATTTGTTTTGTATTGGCTGTGGTAAAATACCTCGCACATGTTTTTAGGCTAGATTTGTTGAGGTTCTACGCCAAAACAGATGAACTAGGTGGAGATGGGCTTTTACCTAGGAGCCACCCTGACTCTGGGATACACGTACGAAGTGCACCAGGAGGTCAAATATAATGTCTAATATATATGTGCAACGAAATGTTAATGCATATAAAATTGTATATATATCTTTTTGTAAGTATTGTATATGTAATAATTGTAATAATTGTAATAATTGTGTGTACAAATAAATGAAAAAAAAATGGAATGTAATTATTTGTGATTACGTTTATTGGTTACTACAATGCAGTCACAAAGGAACTGGATGCAAAAAATAATTTGATTGGTTATTATGATGTGGTCACAAAGGAACTGGATGCAAAAAAATAATTTTGATATCATATATTTGGATTTCAGGAAAGCTTTTGACACTGTTGCGCATGGAAGACTACTGTACGAATTGGAGCAGAATGGTATTAAGGGTAAGTTGCTACAATGGATAAAAGGATGGTTAAGTGCGAGAAGACAGAGGGTGGTAATCAATGGATGCTGCTCTTCGTGGACTAATGTTATTAATGGAGTCCCTCAGGGTTCAATGTTGGGTCCTCTGTTGTTTTGTATATTTATCAATGATATGGATGAAGGTATATCAGGATTAATGTCGAAGTTGATGATACAAAGGTTGGCAGGGTTGTTAATGACAGTAATGGCAGTGTGCTACTGCAACGGGATCTAGATAATTTGGGCAGATGGGCTAAGAAGTGGCAACTGAAGTTTAACCTTGACAAATGCAAATACTGGCATTTGTCAAGGGTAGAAGTAACCCCAGAGAAATGTACCAACTGTGTGGTACATTTCTCTGGTGGTAGAAAATGAAAAAGACCTGGGAGTAATTGTGCAGTCAGATATGAAGTTTTCTGAGCAATGCAGGCAGGCTGCCAGGGCAGGTCATGGGGTTTTGTCAATGATATATAGGAATTTTGCTATCAGGGAGAAGGACGTGATTATCCCGTTATACAAGGCCATACCTTGAATACTGTGTACAGGTCTGGAGGTCTCATTTCAAGAAGGACGTAGCGCTGTTGGAACGAGTACAGAGAAGGGTAACAAGATTTGTGAGGGGGAACAAAGGGTTGCTCTTACGAAGAAAGGCTTAAGTTCTGCAAGTTGCAGCATCTGCAGATCACCTGCGAGGTGATCTGATTGAGGTGTATAAAGCTTTGAATGGTTTGAGATCTGATTGAGGTGTATAAGGCCTTGAATGGATTGAGCACGCTGAACGCTGATGGAATGGGCCCCCAGAGGAATCTGTTCCACCTTCTGGCAACACTAGGTGGGTCAGAGTCTCTCTTGAGACAGTACGTGTTTTTCTGGGACTGGCCCACCTTCCCGTGGTGTGGACGAGTACCCAGAATTATCTGTCCAGGCGACTGATGCTTCTGGGTAGCCAAGTGGCCAGAACATAACAACAGAACACACACATAATACACACAAACGTACGTCACACACACATATCTGGCCCATTTGTAGTGTTCTTCACAGAGACACAAGGCGGAGTTGAACAAACGTTCTAGGTGCCGCCCTTACATATACACATGTCCACATGAACGCTGATGGGACTCTTCCTCTTGCTCAGAATAATCACCTGAGGGGGGCACAGTTTTAAATTCAGGAAAGATAGTTGTAGAATAGATGTGCGGAAGTTTGCCTTTAGCCAGCGGGTTGTTAATTGCTGGATCAAACTTCCATATGTTGTTGTGGAAGTTGATAGCCTAAATAAATTCAAGGAAGAAGGAAGAAAGGAAGAAGTGGATAAACTTTTGGAACGAGTGGTTGGGTGTAATCGGAAGTTGTTTTTTTTTTTTTTTTTTTGCTCTATAAACTTGCTTTCCTGCATCGTATGCCTCTGTTTCATTTTTATGGAAGTTAATGCGAGAGCTGTTCAGGTAACAGCGTGCTCTTTACTTTTTAACATGTTTATTTACAAACTTCTCCCCTTTTAGGTACGCAGACCCAAGTTGAGAATTGCAGAGAATCAATTCAAAACAGTCATTTATATTAAAATATATACAAAATTAGAATTAACGAAACAGTGATTTGGATGGCTTTACACTTTTAATGAAAGTAACTTAAATTTGTAGGCAGCGCGGATGACATAAACTTCAAAACAAACTCGACACGTTGTGCTGTAGCTTTGAAAATGAACTTACTCGGGTATATGGCAAATAATAACACTTCCTGATTCTTGAAAACTTCGACAACCATTGAATTACTGCATCAATCTACTTGAGTCAGCAAATGTAAGGACCTGGGTGGCTTTTGAAATTGTAGCTGTGTTCCTCGTGTCAGAAATGTCGCCAGTGGCCTATCGAGTCCTGGCTTAAGTTTCTCGTTCCCATCGATATCACTCCAAGACTCGGTGTTTGGCACTGGTCATTCGTAGGTTGAAATATCCAACTGCGTTTAGCAATTATTAAAATTCTAGTCGGCGAAGTTCGTTATGACCAAGACCGCTACGAAGGGTATTTAGACAGAGTTCAATTACGTTTATTGCAAACGTCAACTTTAGCATGACCATTCATCCATATTGTAACAACTGCGCAATATTGACCGACATTCCTGCTGCAGATAACAGGCGAGTACTCAATGAATTCATTCTCCTGTTCGTTCCGGGATCTTGCAATGGTATTCGGGGTGGGTGCATGGTTCGTTTTGGGATCACCAGATTATTATTGATCCGATTTTAATGAAATTTTCATGGCTGGACAAATCTTTATTAGAGTCAATTGTATAATTTCATAGAAATCCCATCTACTAGAAGCCGCGTTATTACTTTCGGAGATAATACTCGACAAATATATCTAAAAGAGCCAAATATAAAATATCATGAAAATCCATCCACTAGGGTTGGAGTTATTACATGACGACGGACGAACGGATATGGTGAATCATCATGTCCCATGGCTCTTTATGCATATACGCTAACGCGCTGGAAACGAAGGTGGTTGGTGCACTCTGTTAACGATATGAATCATACCGTGATATTTGAAGGAGGCAGCCAGAAGGTGTATCGAACCACTGAGATTAATTAGGACGGCATCTTTGGACTCGGAAGACGTTCATTTAGATTACAGAAGGGTCAATGTATCGCCAATACATAAAGGCAGTTCTAAGAGTGAACTCGATAACTATAGACCGATTAGTCTGAGTTCAGTGGTAGAGAAAATCTTGGAGATAATGGATAAAGAATGCAATCCAAAGACATTTAGATAGAAATGGCATTCTGGACGACACACATGGCTTTTTAAAGGGAAAAACACGTTTAAATAACCTGGTAATCTATTTTGACACGTTACTCATGAGCGGGATGCAGGGAACAATTTTGACATATTTTATTTGGATTTTAGTAAAAGGCATTTCATTCATTCCCTCGATGAGGGGTTAGCTTATAAGCTGGAACATGATGGGATTACTGATAAGATTCTGAGATGGATTGCAGGACGGATGCAGGGCAGAGATTTGCGATAAGTGGATAATCTTCAGATTGCTGTAACATCAGAAGTGGAGTCCCCCAAGGATCGGTTCTTGGACCACTGTTGTTTCTGATTTTCATTAAGGCATCGACGAAGGGATAAAGAGCGTGATGTCAAAAATTTGCACACGTGGTAAGGATTGGGGCACTCCTTGATTTTATATGTTATGTTACCTCGAACAGGCTTCAAGAATAGTCAGAAAAGTCGCAGCCATGTTTTAATGCGGCAAAATGCAAGGTCTTACACCTGGGAATAACAACCCCGAAATAACTTACTCTTTGGTTGGTTCAATTGAAAACAGTAGAAGAAGAAAGGAATCCGGGAGTTTACGGGCAGATATGAAGTTTTCCGTGTACTGTTAAACAGGCGGCCAGCAAAGTCCACGGTGTCCTATCGATGGCTTATCGAAGAAATATCCTGTGGTAATAGGGAGGTCGTAATCCCACTGTGCAACGCAATTGTAAGATCGCATATGGAACACTGCGTTCAAGTATGGAAACCTAATGTGAAAGAAGACATCGAGCTTCTTGAAAGGGTTTAAAGACGGACATCTCGAATGGTGAGATCGGCAGAAGGACAACCGTATGAGGCTTTACTCCTATTATGCGACCTTAGCAACCAGGCTCCTCAGAGGTGACCCGATTGAGGTTTTTAAGGCTCTGAGAAGGGTTAGAACTAGGAGCCATAAATTGAAATTATAGGGGAAGTGGTTTAGTCTAGATTTTAGGAAGTTTTCTTTGAAACGTCGAGTTAATTATTTTTTGTCTCTTTTTAGAATTATTTTTGCGTGTTGAATTTCAGCGTGATTGAGGGTTGCAGTTTTCGGAAAATCCCACGTGATTTGTGATTTTTAATGTAGTAATTAATTCCGTCGCTGAATTTTCTGTCATTGGCACCCCTTACGTGTAATTATAGCCTAAAAGCCATCGTACAGAGTAACCTAAGAGGGAGGGAGAACCGTAGAAGGTATGTGGCCTTGGAGTAGATCCACAGCGCCAATGGTGGAGATACCACCGGTGACCTAGCATCGACGACACTCTGGTGTCGCCGTTTTAGTAACTCCGCGCTCATTCAGCGCGAACGAAGAGAAGAAAGACATTCCTCGAGCAGCAACTACGCCGGGCCAGAACGCGGGACGGATGCGCGTGAAACCCGATCCTGGATACAAGTTGTTTTCCGTCAACGGCTGCATCGAGCGAAACTTCCCAGTCGGCACGTCGCTCGCCGGTTACTGGGAACGCCATTGTGTACACTTCACCTGGTCCGTGGCGGGGAAAGAGCGACGAGGGAAGGAGTGACAGAACAACTGACTGGCTCCCCTTACGCCGCGATACACCAACGCCACAGAACACTCTCTTACTCTATTGGAGCCACCCGAGACACTTTCCACTTTCTTAGAGTCAAGAAGTAAGTCGAATACTGTAGGGTGATGCTAAAGGGTCGAATACTGTAGGGGAGTCCAATACTAAAGTTAGAGGCTCTAAAAAAGAAGCGGATTTTAAATTCTTTCGCATTTTTTAAATACAATAATGGATCAATTTCCATCATCGATCTTTCAAGATAGCTCCACTATTCTGACCATTTTTGCAGCCTCTTCGAGTCAACCTGAAGGAACTCTTGACGCTGATCATTAACGACCCTCCATTCTGTATTCATTCGTATTTTCACCGAGATGGATAGGGGGAAGGGGGGCACAAATATGCAATTTTGAGATTAAACGAAGACTCGATCTCACTAAATTTACTTTCTGGGAGCATATTGTGGATCTTTGGAATGAATTAACTTTTCAGTGTGCAAAGTATTAGGGGAAAGGCGGCTCCGGTGGTTGCCCACATCTGCGCCGTATGAACTCTGTGGAGACAAACAGTATCACTGTGAAAGCCAGAAAATTTTTTTGTGTTTTAAATGAAGTATTGTGCTGGGTTCCGTTGGGTGTCCTGGCTTTTGGCCGCAGGGCCCCTGGTGGGACCCCACGTTGCCCGCACACACCTCTAGGATGTAGCCAGGCTGTCCATAATTCTCTGGCTAGTCTCCCCCAGGTCGCCTGAGCTTCCTGGAAAGAGACCAAGTAAAAAAAAAAAAAAAGGGTACAGGATGTACCGGAGAGGGTAAAGGAAAAGAGGTGTAGACAGAGCGACGGAGGATGTAAGGGAAGGCATCCTCCGCAGGTTGGGTGGAATTAATCCCACCTAAGCGGAAAGAAGAAGAAGAGGACCTTCGAGAAGGTGGGAAGACAATCACGTATCAAGAGAGGCACGCATGAAACAATTCAAGCGACCTGAGTGTCAAATCCAGTTGGTAGAAGTGGTCGCAAAAATCTAGGTGAAGAGGTTCACAGTCGGGTTGAGACAGTCGCAACTGGACGAATTTGAGGTGGAGATGTTCAGTACATGAGAAAAGATTGTCGATCAATGTGCATTGGTTCCGGGACGCTGTACCAGTGACCTTCTTCTGGTGAAGAGATCATGGGCGAAGGCAGACACGTATAGTATCTTATGTAAGGCGGCTCCCAAACGCTAATTCAACTCCGCCATGGTACACTGTGATGTTACAAAAACTCTGAAGAAAGGCCGGAAATGTGTTTGAATGCTATGTTTGTGCCGTGTATGTGTTTGTTTAGTTGTTTCTGGCCGCTTTGCGATCACGAAGCAACAAGTACCAGAGTGGTGCGTCCTGATAACCGTCTATGCCGCGAGGAGGCGGGCCACAACTGAGCGTGAACCACGAAAACCTCGAGTGTCACGTACCGAATGTCGAAATCATTCAAAATATGAGCAAATAAAGTTAATTTTAACAATAAATTAATAAAAATCAGAAAAATTAAAGATAAAAATAAGTTAATAAAATAAAAAAATATAAATAAAATTTTTAAAAAATATATAAATAAAATTAAAAAAAAAAATCATCCCGAACCAGTGTAAGGTGGTGCCAGCAGATGACCCCGTCTCAGGACCAGTCTGAGGTTAGAAGGAAATAGAAGTCAAGAAGACACAGTGATGTCACTTGGTGTCATACACGTTTCTTAACCAACTATCCAAGTCGAAGAACGTGGTGAAGATGGTACTTGAGCTAAAAAAAAATATGGTGATAGTGACGATGGTGGTGGTATCATGCGATAGCATCAGCATTAATAGAGGCATATGATGCAAGAAAGCAAGTCAAATGCTACATCAGCCAAAAAAAAAAAAAAAAAATACACGCTCCCACTTCACCCCTCTGTTTGTTCAAAATACCTGTCCAGCTGAGCCTTAAACTTATTTACGCTATCAACCTCCACGACAAGGGATGGAAGTTTATTCCACCAATCAACCACCCGCTGGCTAAAGGCAAATTTCCTCACGTCTATCCTACATCTGGCTTTTCTCAATTTGAATTTATGCCCTCTCAGGTGATTATTCTGAGCTAGAGAAAGAATCCCATCAGCATTGAGCATGCTCAAACCATTCAAGGCTTTATACACCTCTATCAGATCACCTCGCTGGTGCCTAGTCCCCAGACACTGTAATTTGCAAAACTTAAGCCTTTCTTCTAAGAGCACCCCTTTGTTCCATTCACTAATCTTGTTGCCCTTCTCTGTACTCGTTCCAGCATCTCTACATCCCTCTTGAAATGAGACCTCCAGACCTGTATACAGTACTCAAGGTGTGGCTGTGGCCTGACCATTGCCTTATACAAGGGAATAATCACCTCCTTATCCCTGCTAGAAAAATTCCTGCAAGACGGTCTGCACTGCTCAGAGGGCTTCATGTCTGCCTGCACAATTTTCCCCAGGTCCTTTTCATTCTCTACCACTGTCAGTGTAGTACCACGGAGTTGATACGTTACTCTGGGGTTACTGCTTCCCATAGGTAGTACTTTACATTTGTCAATGTTAAACTTCATTTGCCACCTCTCAGCCCATCTGCTCAACTTTTCTAGGTCCTGTTGCAGAAGCGTACTGTCATTATTGTCATTAACAACCCTGCCAACCTTAGTATCGTCTGCAAACTTGGACATTAAGCCTGATATACCATCATCAATATTATTTATAAAAACAGAAAACAATAATGGACCCAATACTGAACCCTGAGGGACTCCAGTAATAACATTAGTCCACGAAGAGCAGCACCCATTGATTACCACCCTCTGTCTTCTCCCACTTAACCATCCTTTTATCCATTGTAGCAACTTACCCTTAATACCATTCTGCTCCAATTTGTGCAGCAGTCTTCCATGTGCAACAGTATCAAAAGCCTTTCTAAGATCCAAGTATATAATATCAAAGTTATTCCCTGCATCCAGTTCCTTTGTGACTGCATCATAGTATCCAATCAAATTTGTCAGGCAAGACTTTCCCTTAACAAAACCATGGTGTTTCCGAGCTATAACTGAAGTCTTGTCTAGATGATCCTGCAGTGCCTCTTTAACCAGTGACTCCATTAATTTTCCGGGAACAGAAGTTAAACTAACAGGTCTATAATTACTTGTGTTGCCCTTTGATCATCCTTTGTGAATTGGGGTCACAAATTGCACATCTCCAGTCCATGGGTACCTCCCCCTAGTTTAAGGAAGCTGTCATAATTATGGCTAAGGGTTTGCTTACTTCCTTTGCTGCTTCCTTTAATATAACTGGATAGATCCCATCCACCCCGGGTGCCTTTTTTATGTTTATCTTCAACAAGTTCTTCTCCTCTTTGCTCTCAGTTATTAGAAAATCATCGAGCTCACTGCCAGAGTTTAACTCACCTCCGGCATTCCCCTCCCTGAATAACTCCTCATGGGTGAATTCAGATGCAAAATGCTCATTTAGTTTGTTAGCCACCTGAGTAGGATCATCAACAGTTGAACCATCAATATCCAGTGGACCAATCTGATTGATCCCTTTCCTTCTAGAGTTTACATAGGTAAAGAACTCTTTGTTGTTTTTCTTTGCATCCTTTGCTAAGGATTTCTCATAATATGCCTTTGCTTGCCTAATGGCGATGATAGAGATGCTGGTCTGGACTGGAGGTAGAGCTGGAATAGGAGTAGATCCTGAAATTGGGGCACTACTGATGATTTGTTCACGTCTGGCAAAGGCTTTATGTGCAAAATCTTGCAGAAGATGAAATTTTTCTTTGGAGTCCAAGAGAGAAGACTCACTGCCTGTTGAGAATGGTTGACACAGAGTGGACAGAGGCTGACGAAGATTCAAGTAATATGGACAGGTGAAAAGACATTCTACCAGTCTTCTGGGCTGCCACAGTTACTTTATTTTTATTTTTATTTTATTTTATTTTATTAATAGCAAGATACACAACAGGTAACCATTAACAGTGTATCTGAGATCAGATCAATAAACATAATAACAATAATGTGAAATCCAACAGGACGATAAACATTGATATAGATTCAAACAATAAAAGCATATGTACAAAAGAGGATTGTATTAAGTTAAGTTACCGGTAAAACAAGTAATAATTAATCCGTTAGAGAATAGAAAAATAATATAACAAATAAAAAGCTACAATAATTAGATGTGAGCTAGTCACTTTGCAGTTTAAGTGAAGAGGCAAACTTGTGGATGGAGTTCATCAGTGATTGGGAGTTGTCAAAGAAGTCAATGAGAGAGTCATTTGCTGATTCTGTTCAGTGGACTGAACTTCATAAAGTCCGTGTTGGCAGAGTCAAGGCGAAACGGTGTAAGGTTCCTGACTTGTCTACAAGGAGCATTGAAGTTTATTTTACTCAGGATATCAGATGATTCATAAATTCCAGTGATTACTTTGGCTAGAAGGGCGATGTCAGCAGTAACTCTTCTACAAAGGGATGAATCAGACTGGTTAAACATAGCAAGTTTAGCACGAAGTAAACCATGACCAGTGGAAGAAAAAGAGTGCGGAGACTCGGAATGAACCATTTTAGAATAGACTTTTGTAAGGCAAAGGACACAGATGGAATAAACTTTCTTGTGACCATACCTTTGGAAGAAGAAGACCACCGATCTTGCCACAGTTGAACCAGTTAGTTTCAGGAACGAGTTTTTTTTTCCTTTTAGGATCGCAGTGGATATTAACAGTGAAGTCTAAAAAGTCAACTGTAATGGCATGTCTAAGGTAATAGCAGAAACCTCGATAAGCGATTTGGAGATCCAGAGGTAGGCAACCGTTTAAAACCTGAGTGCAGCTGTCGAGACAGTGCGACAGATACGACTCATCATTAAGAGCATACGTCTTTGGATAGAGGAGAGTTTCTTTTGGATGGCAATCTTCTTAGTATACCAAAACAAGGCGCCAGCGCCATAGGTACAAATCGGAACAAACAGGCAGAGAAATTGTGGTACTGGTCTTCCTCATTGATTAGAAGATGTTCATTTCCTCGAGGCAAGGCATGTATTTTTGTTATGAGCAACGTCCGCGGGTCCTCGTAGAGCGGGCAAACATAAAATAGGTGATACCAGTCTTTGTTTTCACCACAAAGACAGCGAAGGTCATCCACGACGTTAATAGAAGCAAGTTTGTGATTTATGGATCCATGGCCTGTAATCAGGAAAGTGGTGTATAAACGTGGGCTGTACCATGCTGGAGCTTTAGGGTAGATCTGGGCTATTTGAGGTAAGAATGTTTTAGTGATGGACCCTTTCGGAGTGGTGTTCCATTTTTTCCAGACTATAAGAAGGTGGACCGCAAGGCGCTTTTTTACTTCTTTGATGGTGTTTGATAAGTTTATAGTGAAATCCAGGATGGTGGTAGGTATAGGTATGTTGAGGGTCTGACGGCTCCGGGGATTTCTCCCATCTCCGCGTATGTTCTATGTATCGAGTGACAGTACCCTGTCTATGCCAGAGGTTTAAAAATAATGTATGGGTCATGTAGTTTGTTGTGCCCATTGTTCATCCGGCCTGTTTGCCGCCGGGCCCCCAATGGGACCCGGCGTTACCATACCTAGCGACGGGGACGCCGGCCGGGTGTACCAAGAGACTAATTATACTCTGGCAGGTCCTGCCACTTACTTTCCTGGGATTTCGGTGACTAGGACCTAAAATAAAGGTTGGAGTTATCGCTGTTGATTTAAGTAAAATTGCATTTAGAAAGCGCTGCGTGGGGTTTTACGCTGAAAGAACTATTTCTAGAGAGCCTAAAAGGTCGGACATCCTGCAGACCCTGGTGAAATAACATTGCTCGAAGTGAGCCATGCCTGGTCAACAAGTAGGATGTATACATTGTAGGGAAAAACCAGGAAAAAATTGATTTAGAAGTAGTGAAATCAGCAGCGGGTATAAATTTTCTTGTGACCTCACCACGCTCATTTGCACTCCAATTAAGCCCTCCAGACATCAATCAAACTGTTCCAAATTCGAAGTTTTTCTATTTTTGTGTCATTTGTAGGATCTGCGACAAGGTCCATGAAGTTAGTAATTAAACCCCTCTTCGATCTGTTTATCATTCCACCGTATACAACATACAACTCTAACGGGGATAATACCCGCAATTACCTGTAGAGCAACAGTGGAGACAGTTCTTGGAGCCATAAGTACAGATAACAACATTAGTCTCTGCAAGGACAGTAATTTAAGCTTAATCTTGACCTTATCCACCGCCTCAAACCAAACTACAGCACCATAAGCTGCAATCGGTAGAAAAATGGTCTTCTAATATAAAAATAAAGTTCTTTTGTTTAATCTCCATTGACTTCGGGAAATCCTTACCATCGACGACGTAAATTTCCTGAACTTCTCATTAGTATGAAATACATGTTTCATAAATCCAAGTTTATCGTCGAGTATAACACCAAGGTATTTAACATAAGAAACATAAGAGACGAGTCCTAGAACGCCATATAACAACACTCTAGGTGGACGGTGATAATCAAAATGATTTTTAAATACCATAAAATCTGTCTTCCTAGTTGAGATCCTAAGCTTATTACAATCTGCCCAAAGTACCAAATTAGTATTAGTATTAGTATTAGTAACGGCCGTATGGTGCAAGAAAGCCTATGGCTTATGCTGCACCAGCCAAAAAAAAAAAATAATAAATAAAATCCGAACAAAACAATGATAAAAACAAAAATTAAATAAATAAATAAATAATAATTAACAAATAAATAAAAATAATAAAATGAAATAAAAAAAAATTAAAAGGAAATTAATCCTATCCGCTTCCCTTACCCGAAAGTACTATCCAGATGACCTTTGAATTTCCCCAAACTGTCGGCCTCTACCACCCATGAAGGCAACTTATTCCAGTAATTTATAACTCGCTGGCTAAAATAAAACTAAAACTAAAAAATAAAAATAAAACTAAAATAAAAATAAATTATCAAGTATCGGCTGCATACTCTGCTCCAAGGGTCACAAAGGGTGTCAAGACTAATACTCAAGATTTCTAAGAGGTACACGCTAAAGATTATAATGATTTATGCACCATCATCGAGCCACGATGATGAAGAGGTTGAAGAAATGTACACCGAAATTGAGAGTCTTCTAGATGAGCAGAAAACCCACTACAATATTATTATGGGGAGGACTTCAATGCTAAGGTTGGAAAAAGCAAAACAGCGCAGAAAGAGGAACTATAGGAAATTTTGGAATTGGCGAAAGAAATGAAAGAGGTGAAAGACTTGTGGAATTTGCAGAATCTCAAGGACTGTCAGTAATGAACACTTTTTTCAAGAAAAGGGTGAACAGAAAGTGGACACGGAAGAGTCCAAATGGATTAACAACTAATGAAATCAACTTCATCCTCACCAACAGAAGATATATTGTGAATGATGTTACCGTCCTGAATAAGGTAAATGTTGGAAGTGATCACAGAATGGTAAGATGTACACTTGATATAAATGTAGGAAAGGAAAGGAAAAAACTGACTCGAGTAAATAATACAAAGGTCTTTGAAATAACAGAAGAGGAGAAAAAGCAGTATGTACTGGAACTTAAGAACAAGTTTGAGCTTCTGCAGACTGCTCAGGACCAAGATATCGACGAGGAATATTACAACTTTCTGAAAGTGATAAAGCCCAAGAAACCTATAGGGAAACAGAAATCCAAAGAAGAAAAAAATTAGTCAAGAAACACTTGTCATGACGAACCAAAGACGACAAATGAAGAGCAAGAAAAACACTGACAGGGAGAAAATTGAGTATACTGAGTTAAGCAAAGCCATTAGAAAGAGACTCAGAGAGGACATAAGAAGATTTAACACAAGAAAAGTAGAACAAGCATTAAGGGAAAACAAAGGATTTAAATCAGCAGCCATGAGCAGTAATACAGAAAGACAAATGATACTGAAACTGAAGAATAGCGATGGTGTACTTATAAACAGCAGAGAAGGCATAATTCAAATAGCAGAAGACTACTATAGAGAATTATACAAGGAGCGAGGTAATGATGCCAGCAGTGGGGAAGATGGATCGCAAATTAGTAACACGTATATGACGTACCCGATTTTCTTCCTGATGAGGTAGAACATGCGTTGAAGAAAATGAAGAATCAGAAAGCCCTGAGGGAAGATGAAGTTACTGTAGAGTTGTTAAAATTGGGAGGAAAAGACATGACACAAAACCTGGCAAGACCCTTCACAAAATGCATTAGAAAAGATGTGACGCCTGAGCAGTGGAATAATGCAATCATAGTTTTGCTGCATAAGAAAGGAGATAAATCAGAAATTGGAAATTATAGACAAATTAGCTTGTTATCCCACATCTACAAGTTGTTCACAAGGGTCATTACTAACAGATTAGAAAGAATACTTGATGAGAATCAACCGAAAGAGCAAGCTGGCTTTAGGACAGGATTCTCAACTATGGATCACCTTCACGTAATATCACAGCTAATGGAGAAAGCAAATGAATATAAAACACCATTATGCCTGCCATTTGTGGATTATGAAAAGGCATTTGACTCCATACAGCATAAGGCAATGTTTCGGGCACTGGAAAGACAAGGCATAGATACCCCATATATTATGATTTTGAAGAAAATATATGAGAGTGCTACCTCCTTTATTAGACTAGACAAAGACAGTAGCAAATTTAAAATCCAGAAAGGAGTTCGACAAGGAAACACAATATCTCCGAAGCTGTTTACTGCTGCCCTTGAGGAAGCTTTCAGAAGATTAGACTGCTCGCAGAAAGGGGTCAATGTGAACGGAGAGTACCTAAACCATTTACGATTTGCAGATGACATTGTGGTCATAAGCCACGATCCCAAAGAATTAGAGGAAAATCTTAATCAGTTATGCACAGCTAGTAAGGATTTTGGACTAAAGATGAATATGGCTAAAACAAAAGTAATGATGAACAAGTATGCCACGGAAAGGGAAATAATGATTGAAGGAGCAGTAATTGAAAAGGTGGAGTCATATACTTATCTGGGACAAGTTATTAGCTGTAATAATGATAAATGGCTGGAAGTCAAGAGAAGAATAAATTTTGGATAGATAGCATTCAGGAAATATAGTCACATACTGAAGAGCAATATCCCAGTTTGTCTGAAACGTAAAATAATGAATCAATGTATACTCCCCACCATGACTTATGGAAGTGAAACTTGGGCACTCACCAAAAGAATGGAAGAGAACTACACAGCGAAGAATGTAACGAATTATATTGGGAATCAGACTGTTAGATAAGAAGAGAAACACATGGATTAGGCAGCAAACTCAAGTAAAGGACATTCTTATCAAAACTAAAGAACTAAAATGGTCTTGGGCAGGACACATAGCTCGAAGACATGATGACAGATGGACTAAGAAAATAACAGAATGGTACCCAAGAGAAGCTAGAAGAAAACCTGGAAGACAAAGGCGGAGAGGGATAGATGAAATTCATGAGTTTTTGAGTAGTAAATGGATGGAAAGCAACTTTCCAGTTCCAGAAGGAACTGGAAAGTTGCTGGAGAGGCCTTCATCCTGCAGTGGATTGAAAATGGCTGATGATGATGATGATGATGATGACTCTGCTCCAACTCAGAGCGAGTCCTCCCAGGCACACCGATGACAAGATCGTCTGCATAAGCCACCTTAAAGATTTCGTCTCTTTGTTCGATTAGCCATTGATTTAATACCGTATTCCAAAAATAAGGTCCCAAAACTGAGCCCTGCGGACATCCTCGTGTAATTTGCTTAGTATACACCAAATGCTTGGCAGAAACTTTAACTACTCTATTCTGGAAGTAAGATCTAATAACCTGATAGATATAATAATTACAATTTGCTAATCTTAGGGATTTAAGAAGAGTCTCCCACCAAACAGAGCCAAAAGCACCTTCAAAATCCACGAACACGGTCGAAACATATTTGCTCGAAGACAACTTGATATAATTCAGAAGAGTAGTCATTGCATCTTCAGTAGAATGTCCTTTTTTTAAATCCATACTGGTGATCAGAGCAAAGTCCATTTTCCTCAAACATCAACAAAATTCTAGGCACCAACAATCTTTCAAACAATTTTCCCAGATTCGCAAGAAGAGATATCGGGTCTGTACGCTTCGGGTCACATTTTGGTTTACCACGCTTATGCAGAATCTTAAGCAATGCTAATTTCGAAGAGCGAGGAAAAACTCCTTCCAACAAACATTTATTATACATTTCTGGAGTGGTCGAGATGAAGGGTTTGGAAGTTTAAAGAAGAATTGGGCCTTTTGAGGATGTGGAGTGGATTGATCGGTGGAAATTTTTCGCCGATGGCAGAAAATAGGTCTGTTCCTTGTGTCATTCAGCCATTATTATACTCATGGTAAGGGGACTAGCCTAAATGGTGCATTGATGAATCCTGATACTTTGGATAAAAGGTCAGATGGACAGCTTCGTGAGGCTTCTTTCTTCAGTAATAAAATTTTATTTATGGCACCTATTAATACTTTACAATTAGCTTTTGTTAATGGCTAAATATTAAGTATTAACTATTAACTATCAAAGCTAACTATTAATATTTAACAGTTAGCTTTCGTTAACCAGGACCTTGAAAAATATCGTTAGTTAATATTAAATAATACTTGCGAGCTTATCAACTATTATATTACTCGATATTTATGTTAAGATTAAGATTAAGGTTAAAGATTGAGAGTTAAAATTCCAAAGTTAAAGAAATGATGTCCAATGTTCACCACATTCGATCGCCAGCCTGTTGAGAATGGTTCCTTCAAGCGGACGAGACGGATGGGGCGAGGTTTAAGACAATAAATCCCTCTCCGTACCACGAGGTCACTAACCGCACGACAGAAGGCAGTAATAAGCAGCGCCATCTATGGACACCGATCGTCCATCCATCAAGCTCCCAGCATGACACGCGACATTCGGATTGATTTAAAGTCACTTAACTTCCCCTTTCGCTCGATCCGACACCTGCGCGACGTGGTCAGGATGTAAACCTGCGCGAATCCTCGTGCGACCATGCCGAGGACCCAGATTTACGACCACTCGCTGTGCCGTTAACCTGGCAGTGTTTCACCTTCACAAAGCAAGTAAATACACCCTGCAGGGTTGGGGGGGGCAGGCACCGTCCGTGTATCTTAGCTGTCAGTGGGAAAACTACTGGGCACGTGAGGTTTTATTAGCGATATTTATAGGACGCCCCTCGTTCTATCTCCAATGGTAAATGCAACGAGCAATCGGCACAGGTGAGGAATAGCTTTATCAGAAGACTCTGCGAATACGAGGCTGCATGTTCAGTGAGGTTGGCGTCCCTTCTCATTAATCTCGGACTACATTAATTGAAAAACCATTTACACCAGTGGAAGGAACCCAATGAATCAAACGAATCCTTGATTAGAATATCATTTCGTATACATCACTTTCAGTTGAAGTACTCAAAATCCAGTTGGTTTTTTTTTTTTTTTTTAATGAAAACAAACAAACATACACCGCAGCAAAAATGTATGAGGACACATATACATTGAATGGCCCCTTTATTAGGGACGCCTACCTAAGCGAGTGAGTTTGCAACCACAGGACCACTTGGGTGGATGCTATTTGGTTATTGGGTCAATATGGTGCTCCCGAGACACAAGTTGTAGGTGCAAACCTCAGGAAATTCCGAGATACTGGTACCGGCGCCAACTATCATGGCACGTGCGTAGTCATTTAAATTTTTAATTTCTTGCCCATTCTCGTACTGGGTTTATTTTATTGAATACTTGAGATTGGCGAAGAAATGAATGTGAGAGTCATTTGGAAATACTCCAGGAGCTTGCAGTCTGCACTAATTCTTCTGGAGTGAAGCGAATGGATGTTGAAATAGACACAGAAGGATTCTTAGTAGATACTGTGATTTTACAGGCGGTTCCAGAAGGGTGAGTTGCCAACAAAATTCTTGTGGGTGGCTTCGATTTGTTCTTAAGGGCGATCCTAAAGCATTGCATTCAGGAGAACCAAATTCTAGTCAGAGCTAATACAAATAAATTGTATAACGGCATAATTATGGCTTTTAAACCTTAAGTTGCTTGTGTTGATTCCGGATCTGATGAGTCCGGAAAATTTTAAATCCTTGGTGGCAATTTGAGACAGTAATGCTTTGATCCTTCACGTAATTACGCTTGCAGTTCGATTGGGAATCGTTGAAGAAGCAGATCCACTGATAGATGAGGGAGTTGAAGGAGATTATCTGACATTTGGAAGAATTTATGGTCATTACATCCAAACCAGACTGCTGACACAACGTATCGAGGTCAGTTGGAGTTTTCAACGTCCTCTTTGTTTTTTATTCGACAGTATGTTTGGGGGTCGTCAGCGCTATAAAGCGATTTTTTTCGCCATAGCTCGAAAAAGCGAGATAATAATTTAATTGAATCTTTTCAGCACGTGTGGAAAAGCAAGGCTGACTAAGGCTGGCCACGAGCACGTCAAATACAATCGTTATTGAGAAATCGCTGCAGGAATGCAAGTTCGTTGACTGAAAGGTCCCTCGAGTCCCAAGCAGCCAACAGAGACATCTGGGATGGCTTCGATGCACGTTTCCGTGGCAGCAAAGACATGTGGGATGAAGTTGAGGCACGTTTCCATGAAGTCATTTCTTTGGCCGATGAGCAACGGCAGTTTAGACGACACATTCCCTCCCAGTGGGTCAGAGGTAACCGCGAATTACAAGCCGCGTGCAATACTCGTGGCCTTCCTCGGCGATTTCGGCTCGAGCACCAACGTCAGGGGTTCGTCCGTCGAATGTTGGCGAACTTTGCTCCTACCTCACACACGGGGATCACGCTTCCCGAAGGCCCGATGAGGAAGGACTGCAAACGCGTGACGGCGTTCACAGTAATTTCGGTTGTAATTGCGTTCCATCCGATAGCGGCGTAAGTAAGTTGTCGGCAATAATCGATCTGTCATGCCTGGCATCTGGTCACGTTCGGCAGCTGATTGCAATGCGAGAGACAGAAAGGCAGGGGAACTGTTCTCCCCTCACGCGCGCACACACACCTCTCCGCTCTCGTGGGCAGAGTTAATGTCCAGGGTGCGCCGTCGAGGACTTCGTCGAAGCATTCTGGTTACGTCTCCCAGGTGGCAACCAGGTGGCGCTGTGAACAGCAGTAATACACGGGCACTGTTTGTGCGAAAGTTCACGTGGTCTCCACAAGGGGTCGCCCGTTGTCACCCCGCAGACTTTACTCGAGGAGATAACCGAGTTGCCTTCGGAAGAAGACGAATTGCATTCTTTCCATCCAGCTTCGTCGTTCGAGGTGTGCAACATGCACGAGCATTTTATTAGTGTCTCTTCCCATCACGCGTGGAACTAATCGCAGCCTGCTTGTCAGCCAACTGCCAATTAGCCCGATTCAATTACCTGCCGTCGGAATTAATTCGGCAGCCTCCCCAAGTTACCCGAAGAAGCAGCACGCGACCAAACAGAGATGACCTCAATACGAACCCCTCATTGCGTTTTCTCAGTCCACTAAGACGGAGATCTTCAGATAGCGCCTGCTAACACCGTTATCACGTGAGATTGGTGTCCGATCTCATTAATGCTCCATCGCGTGATTGATGCGAGCTTGGGGTGCACAACCAATCTGTTCCGATAAGCTTTGTCGGATGTCCAAAAACAGCGAATGAAGTTCGGCACGTTGTAAATCAAAAGCCACGTTGAAGGACAACTCCCTCGTTATTTAACAAGTGCAGCGTTCACAAGGGAAGTAGAGCGTGTATCGCTGTCCTCGGGAGAAAGTGATTCTTAGAGTACTTTTCACTTGATCTTAAGTCAGATGACTTATGACCATAAGGAAAGACACCAAAACTTTTGATTTCACGTTTAAAACTTCTGTGAAAATGAGAAACCCCATTTTTCCTTTTCAACGATATGTAAAGAAGATAAGATCTTAGAACCTCCTCCGAGTAGGAAGATATATCTCATCAAAAATTAACTTTCAAAGAACAGACATCCGTGCTGTAAGATGATCGCCATCTTAATTAACTGTTTGTTGTCAACCGGATGATAGAGAACAGAGCCCATTATGTGTGTGTAACATGGGCAGAACTGCTAATATCACACGCACTGGCCAAAAAAATGCGAACCTTTGAATTAAGACAGTCACAGACAGAAGAAATGCAAATGGTGCAGAGGAAAATTGAATTGTGAAGGGGGTGACGACGTGTTTGTCTTGTTCAGTGTAAAGAGTGGACAGGCGGTTCGACTGCAGTAATCTGAACCCCGAATGGGAGAAAACGAAGCGATATCAGACTTTCAAATAAGTGGGTGCACGTTTAGCAGAAGCCACGATTCAAGAAACGAAAGACATAACTGGTGTCTCAACATCATCCATCTCAAAGCTTTTTAATGACTGCAAAGCAAGCGGTTCTTCCACATTTCGAGGTTCACTGAAAATAGAAAAATAGTTCAAAGAATAAAGCCTTCGTCCTCTAGGGAGGACTGTATCAAAAATATAGGACATGCAGTGTGCAGTAGATAACATCAATCAAGAATTCAATCAAGCTGCCCTGTTTCAACCCACATGCGGCCCCTAGCCAAAAACTGCAAATCCGCTATATACATACATACAATGACATACTTAGAATCTGTTAATTACAATGTCATAAGTGCAATGAACATGTCACATGTCCACACAGCAAATCACATCACGCAACTAACGAGAAGTATAAATTTTGCCACAGGAACCACAAGAAAGCAGTCTTTTCCTGTCCTAGGAAGGACGAAAACCGCACCCACTGGAGGTTGTGCTATACCAGTGGGTGCTAGTTAATTCTGTACCCACGGCTGCCCAAATTTGGGTACTAGCTAAGAGAAGAAAAAAAAAAGTAGATGGCAGGCGATATCAGTTTTAAGAGGTATCGATAGACATTGCAGGTGTTGGGTTGGTTCCTTGTTGTTGAGATGATGATAGGCTCCAGAAGAGTTTCTTTCTTTTGATGAAATCAGCAGAGCAGAACTGTTGTTGAGATGATGATAGGCTCCAGAAGAGTTTCTTTCTTTTGATGAAATCAGCAGAGCAGAACTGTTGTAGAGCTGAGAACGATTGAGAATTTTCAGTCAGCGCCACTTCATTTCCTTCAGAGAAGTTGCTGACAGCAGCTTGTAGTGTAGATCTGTCGTCGTGGTACAAGCTGCAGCGATACAGAATGTGCGTCCAGGTTTCCTCAGCACCACACAAGCAGAGATTGGTGTCAGACAAGCCAAATTGAAATAGTTTGGAGTTGATGAAGCCGTGCCCAGTAAGTATATACGATGTTGTTAGGCTGGGAGGGAACCATTGGCGGACGTTCTTGCTGAGAGGGAAGGTAACTGCAGGAACAAAAGAGCGAGTGATTTGACCAGTAGTACTGGAATCCCATCGTGATTGCCACACACTGATAAGTTCATTCCAGATTCTCCGCTTCTCGTCTTTGATGTTAGCAGTTAAGTTGCATGCGATGCCGAGAATCTCGCCAGGAACTCTGTGCTTTACACGATAGCATAGTCCTTTGAAGGTGACATGCAGGTCTAGTGGTAAGATTCCAGGCAAGGACTTGTAGAGCAGCAGAGGACACTGTCCTGCAGGCCCGGAGCATGGCAAGCAGCATAATCCGTTGAATGGAGGTGAGCTTCGAACGGAGTTTAACGGAGTCCAGACTCCCGAAGCATTTGTTGTTATTGGTACGAATACTGCTGTATAATATAATAAGAGAGTCTTCCTATTTAGTCCCCAGTACGATTTGGAAATTCCGATAACTGCTGCAGTGAACTTCTTAATCTTCGAGGCGAGGTGGTGATTAATATGAGAGGAGAAGGTTAACCCGTCATCTAAAATTACGGCAATATTCTTTAATTCAGGAACAAAAGGGATTTGCTTTCCGTCTATCTTTATATTAGGGGGACTTCTGTAGTCTAACTTGCTCTTAAAACCATCAGTTTTGTTTTTGTGGCAGATATTCGCAGTTTATTTATACTTAACCACTTGATTAGCTCAGAAAGAATTATATTGGCTAATTATCCGAGTTGAAGACGCAATCGATCTGGAATTAGAAGAACCGAATCATCGGCGTAGGCGAAAGCAGAGATATTGTCAGTTTTTTGTGTGAGCCAGCTGTCCAAATCTATGTTCCAGAAGAGGGGTCCCAGAACTGATCCCTGGGGGCATCCTCTCGAGATGGTACTTGAGAGAGACTGCTGTTTGGAGATTACCTGGGCGAGTCTATTTTGGAAGTAGCTTCTGATAACTTGGAATAGTTGCTGAGAGCACTTGGCTTTGGTAAGACAATTGAGAGCGCTCTCCCACCAGAGGGAATCGAAAGCTTCCTCGAAGTCAATGAATATGGCCAGTTCATATTTACCCCTGGAATCTGATATATGGTTAACTAAAGAGACCAAAGCGTCCTCACAGGATTTTCCTTTCTTGAAGCCAAATTGGGATGGAGACATTAAGGTTTGGCCTTCAATTAAGTCTGTTATTCTAGGTACTAGCAATCTTTCAAATAGTTTACCACGGTTTGCCAAAAGAGAGATTGGTCTCTATGCTTTGGGATCAGAGTTATTTTTTCAGGCTTGTGAATAATTTTGATCAAAGCTACTTTCCAGAGATTAGGAAAAATCCCGTCAGTAAGACATTTGTTGTACATAGAAGTATTTCTGGAAAGATTTCAGCAAATTTGAGAATTACCGAATTTTCCACAAGATCTAAACCTGGACATTTATGAATATTTATTTTACTTAGGGCCAGCTTTAGCTCGGGAAGAGTGAACAGATCTGTTTCATATGAGGAGTGGTAAGTTGAGTTGCTATTCCTAATAGATATTTGTTCTGGAGTTTCTGTGGTGAGATCATCTAGGGAAGCAAGCGATCCCGAATGGCATTAGCTGGGTCATTCCAGTTAGTGGTTTCTGTATCGTTGTTCACTACAGTGTTGCGCACTTCATGATAGTGAAACTTGTTTTTGCCAATTTTATATAATAGACCCCAGGGATCAGGATTTCCTGTGGAGTGAACTAAGTATTGCCAGGAAGTAAGTTTCTTTTGCCATGGAACTGTAGTATGTTTTCTAATTTTCTTCTTAGCGGAGCGTACACAGAATGCATATTCTGAGGCATTGAACTGGTTCAAAGAGCGTAGAGTGTCAACGTTAAAATCCTGGTGAACTGAAGACATAAATAAAGATCATTTGATGGTTTTGATGGACAATCTTTTGGAGGATGAGAAGGAGGCGGACTTGTAGTATTTGGAAGGAGAGATACCTTAAAAGTGATTGCTCGGTGGTCACTGTTTGTGTAGTCAGTATATATGGTCCAATCAGAGATCCTCGATGAAGTGGCAGGTGTTGAAATGGTTAAATCAATGTTTGATTTGATTCTCCATGGACGTTTGAAAATATATATGGTTGGTTGGGTAAGTTGTTCAGATTTAAATTGTAGGTGAATAAAAATTCCTCAAAAATCCTACCTCTGTTGTCCAAGACACTGCTGAACCATAAGAAAGATTCTGAGCTAGAATCGGTTGCAATTATTAAATATGTGGGATTTAAAGTAGCAAACACCTGTTCTAGATATCTTTGTGATAAATTAATATCTGCTAATGGTGGACAATATAGTGGCAGTAAGTAGAACGAGAAAGTTGATGTAGAGACCAAAATATAGGAAGAATTTTGATTACACAAGCCCGAGATAACAGTGATATCCAGCTTGTTGTTGAATACGATGATGGCAGATTTGCGAACTGTTTCAGAGGACTGAATGATTCCTGAATCCATGGGATATCCCATAACTTTGGAAGATTTTCCATAAAAGTGCTTAGAGACATAAGGTTCCTGAATGCATATAATATCAAATAAATTTTACATTGCATTGAGCCTGATCTCATCAGCAACGCAACGCATCTAGAGTGTTGTGCATTGACCTGCATGATTGTAAGTTGGCAGGGACAGTCTGGTTCGCTGCCTAGCTATGCAGAGAGAGAGGCACACTGTCCGTCCTTGGTCTCGGGATCGCTTGTACCGCTGGTTGTTCACTATGATTACCAAACTATGCCATTACTAAGAGACTTGCGGCCAGATAGTATTAGTATTAGTATTAGTAACGGCCGTATGGTGCAAGAAAGCCTATGGCTTATGCTGCACCAGCCAAAAAAAAAAAAAAAAAAAAAATCCGAACAAAACAATGATAAAAACAAAAATTTAAATAAATAAATAAAAATAATAAAATGAAATTAAAAATTAAATAAAAAGGAAATTAATCCCATCATCCTTTGCGCTTCCCTTACCCGAAAGTACTATCCAGATGACCTTTGAATTTCCCCAAACTGTCGGCCTCTACCACCCATGAAGGCAACTTATTCCAGTAATTTATAACTCGCTGGCTAAAATAAAACTTCCTGCAGTCCAATCTAAACATTTCCCCCCGTAACTTGAATTTATGTCCCCTAGTTCTAGCATCATTTATAATCTTGAAAATTTTGTCCCCATTCATTTTACTGATGCCTCTCAGAGCCTTAAACACCTCAATCAAATCTCCTCTAAGGTGTCTAGTTTCCAAACTCTGCAACCCACATATTCGAAGTCTTTCTTCATAAGGACGCCCTTTTGCCGATCTCACCAGGCGAGTTACCCTTCTTTGCACCCTTTCAAGAAGCTCGATGTCTTGTGTTTAGATACCTTTCTTTGTTGGGACCTTTGATCTTAACCCAGAAATAGGATGGATGCCTGGTGTGGATCTTGATGGGAGTACCGAGTATGTCAAGCTGCTTCAGAAGGTTTTCAATTTGTTCTACCGTTGTTTCTGGACATAGTCGGCTTATAAAAATGCTGGAGGGCCTTGCCCTCCTTCCTCTACGCTGCACCGTTTTAATACCTAGTGTGTTAGGATTAGAGCCAATAACTGCATCACGATTCTGATTTGCTTGTGTGAAGGAGGGCTCCTTTCTAAGGCTAGTCTTGCCTTGCTTGGGAGGAACTTTACTGCTGATAGGTTTTTTTTTTAGGTGCTGATTTCATCCCCCATGCTCTTGGTTCAACTGTCTTCTTGGAACTACTTTCAAACTGAATGTGGTGGCCATCAGATGTATTTGTTGCATTACTGTTCGTTGTTGGTCGGAAGTAATGTTGTTGTATGTTCACTGCAGCTGTGTTTTGCTGCAGATAGATTGATTTGGGTTTTTTGTATTATTTATAGTTCAGTTCTGAACCTCTGACATCCGCTTTAGTTGGTCTTCTGGTGTTCTGATGCATTATTTCTCCTTGTGGAGCTGGTAATTGGGTGTAGTCTGGTTCGGTCGATTTTGCTGAGAGGGTCTAAAAAAAAAAAAAAAAGGTAAAGTGCAGCCATTATCAACCCACTGCAGGATGGAAGCCTCCTCAACAATTCATGCTGAGGGAAATGGACCATAATCTGCCACGCTGGTACAGTGCGGATTGGCAGATCTATCGTATTCAGCAGTCAGGGGCTTGAACCCCGGTCTACTCAAAGAGCGTGTGCTACTGCACTCCCGCTCCTGACCACTCGGCTAGGGAGGCATTCTGAGAGAGTCTATCACCACTTAATAAATAATCTGGAGTTTTTCTTTGTGTGATTTTTTTTCGATAAATCTGAAAAATCTGCTTGCTGAGAACGTCGTGATTGGACAGTGGAACAGTGGAAGAAAATCATGTGGCCAGATGAATCGCAGTACACGTTTTTTTGTGCTGAAGGTAGGTAAAGAGTGTGGCGAGAACCTCAAGAAGGGATAGACCCTGCTTGCCTCAATAGGACAGCCTAAGGCATCTGGAGGGGGGGGGGGGTATCATGGTATGGGGAATGTTTTGTTGACACCAACTGGGTCTGTTGATCCCGGTGGAAGGTCGGAAGTCATTCAGGCAGTACCTGAATTTTGTATCAGATCTAATGCACCCCCCCCCCAACCGCAATGTTACACTTTATTCTGAAAATATTGGCGCTTTATGGATGAGTGGGCAACAGCGGATACTGCCAGAATCATGCCAGAATGGTTCTGAGAACGTGACAGGGATTTCCATCATCTTCCCTGGCCCCAACATTCAACTGATTTCAGTCCTGTTGAAAATGTTTGGAACATGCTGCAGAGAACTATTCACCAACGAAGTCCTCCTTCTTCAACCTTTGCAGTTACGCAACATTTTGCTGGAAGAATGGTTACAATTAGGCCAAAGCACACAAAAACCCCATACAGCAGTGGTCTCAAACTCAAATTGCATGCGGGCCGAATGCACGATGCGAAAGCAGCTGACGGGCCGGAATTTTTTTTTAACAAAATGAGAGTGAATATAAGCACCGTGTTTACAACAAATACATAATTGAAATGTAAAATTACTTCGGGGGCCGGATGCGGCCCGCGGGCCGCCAGTTTGAGACCACTGCCATACAGAATCCGTGCCGCACTGCACACTTGCTCTTAATACAAAGGCGGCCCGAGTCGAATACTGAATAAAGTTTGTATTTTTTTGGGGGCAGTGTGTGTATTTCAATAAATGAATAACTCCCCCAACATCGGATGTACCACGAGAATAAAAGATGAAGGAAAACCATCTGATTCGATATTGAAGCCTAAGAGGTCTCTCTGGAAACCTTATCACAGGGGCATATCAGATCCCAAAGATCATGCTGGCAAGACTTTGTGCAGGAAATAGGTAATTCCGAGCCGTAGGGACTTCGTTTACAGAATTACGAGGAATAAAATGATTTGTGATGAAATATATAACACAGTTATTGACAACGGACAGGAATCCCAGGACCTCTACGGTCAAATCAGTTATTGAAAACCTCTTTCCAAGAGATATACCTGAGCTCGACTCTCCTTAACAAGCTAGGATTCGTGAGAAAATTGCATCCTACTTGGGTCCTTCAGATACCTTGCCCTTTACAATCTTAGACCTAGCCTCAGCCGTGGCAAAGCTAAACAGTAAAAAATGTCCAGGACTGGATTTAATTGAAAACACCATTATTCTTAAGTTTTTTGATCTTTATCCCCAGGTGTTATTGAACATGATGAATAAATGCTTTTTTGAGTCAGTTTTTCCTCTTCAGTGGAAGATTGCCCTCTTAAAGATTCTTGAAAAGCCGGGGAAATTACCATCAAACCCTCGTGCTTATCGTCCTATTTTTTTGCTGGTGAATTTGGGAAAGCTTTTCGAGAAAGCGATTTCGAGCAAGCGATTCAGGGCATGCTTGAGAACAAGCATGTAAATTCCAACTCTCAATTTGGGTTTAAAAAGGTCAGGTCGACGGAGGACTCTATTTATTCCCTGACAAATTACATTCAGAATACACCTCCAAAATACGTTCTAGTGGTGTTCATTGACTTTGAGGGCGCTTTCAACTCAATTTGGTAGGAGAGCGTCCTCAGGTCATTAAGGTCTGCTGACTGTGATCAATACATATACGGCGTTCTTAGATCCTACTTTGATGAAAGGTGTGTAAAAGGTTGCGCCAAACGTCTTACTTACAACGCCCAGATCTCCAGAGGATGTCCCCAGGGGGTCGGTTTTGGGACCGCTCCTCTAGAATGCTGTGTTGGACCGTGGCTAATACGACAATGTCCAGAGGTATTAAAGATTGCCTCCGCAGATGATCTTGTGATTGCTATTTAAGGTCTGTTGCTACTGAAGAGAAAATGCAGCCATTACTTGACGATCTTGAAGCATGGACGAGTATGAACAAACTTAAAATCTCTACGAGTAAATCCGACTTCATGACTTTTAAAAATCACTTCAAATATGCGAAACCCCCTAAGATTCTTCTGAACCATTCACAAGTACCGTACGTCTCACAAACCAAATATCTCGGCTTATTATCGGATGACAAACTGACGTTTTTGCCACATGCAACTAATTTGGTACAAAAATCCGAAATATTACAGCTTCTGCAACAAGAATTTCTAAGAAGGAATGGGGTCTGAACAGGAAAACATTGAGACTGTATTGCAAGACGATATTTTTACCTATTTCTCGTACGCTGCAAGCGTTTGGCATCAGAATGTTGTTAAGGTTGCTGTGAGGAGGAAGTTAACATCAATTCAAAGACCTGTTCTTCTCATTGTTCACTGCGTCCTTCGCACGGTTTCAAATAATGCACTCTAAATTCTTGGTGGTGAAATGCCCATAGATTTATATATTTTATTCAGAGGCACAATCTACAAGTTAAAGAAAGGAATATCTACAACGTTTTTTGGGCATAACATCAGACCAAGCAAATGACATTAAAGTAGAAAAGAATCTGTACTGAGATAACAGCTATTTGGCAATCCAGATGGGACGAATCTGTGTCTGGACTGGTAACAAAAAAGTTCATTCAAGAGGTGACTTCTCCTGGAATCTGTTTATGGTTCACACCATCTATGACTACAGCATTTTTACTAACGGGTCACGGTTCTCTCAGGACTAAGCTCCATGAGATGAGGATGCAGTCAGATCTCTTCTGCACTTGTGGTCCCAACGAGGATTGGGAACATGTCCTGTTAATGTGTCTACTGTATTCGGAGCAGAGACGACGCCTTATAAATAGGGTCCCCAACCTATCGGTGGATAATGCTCATATCCTTCTAGAAAATGAACAAAATTTTACCGCCCTCCAGATCTTCTCAGTGTCAGTTTTTCCCAAGAGAACTAAACTCAGGAATCAGCTTGGTTAATTAATTTTTAATCGAGTTGGTGTACAAGTTGCATGAGGTGCCTTTTAACGAACAAAATAGCCTGTTTCGTAATACCACTTGTTGTAAAGAAGGCAGAGATATTAAGTAGACAATGTAAATAAAAAAATCATCAATACTGTACTAGGAGGGAAGACCTTCCTGAGATACTTCGGGAGAAAAAAAAAACTCTTAAGTTCATTATTTGAATCTTGTAACCTCCTGATTGGTGGACTCAGGAAATCATGTATACCATACTGATCCAACACCACAGCTCAATATAAAATTCAAACTACATACTCAAAACGGCACTTTTGTATTAGATGATATAAATCGTGCCGTGACAGTCTCATTGCGACTGTTCACTGCAACTTTCATCACTCCTAATTTCCTCATCAAATGATTTCCTAGATTTGACAGCGTGGGACATGATGAATTGTGAAATAATGTATTATAGAGGCACAGTCTCATTGTGGCTGTTGACCTCTCTTTCCTGACGCTTCAAGTTTTTGTCATCTGCATCCAGTACACCTATTCTGGGGAAGATTGAAGATTTCTAATTGTTGAGTACCATTGACTGAGAGGATGACGAGGATCATTATGCTCTTCCGTGGCAGGGGCGTCTTGTAAGGTTGATATTTCAGATATATAACGTCGTTTTGGACCACCTAATATTAATGGGCTGTGGCAGTCTCATTGTGGATGTTCAATATTTAGAGGATTATGCTTCAGGCTCAAAAAAGGAATATCTACCTCCATATGGATATAGACCTATCGCTGAATGATGACAATAAAAAGGAAAAAGCTCGATGCTTTAAAGAGCTAATAAATGTCTAGCAAACAAGGTGGGACAATTCAACTGTTGGCACTGTAACCAGAAATTTTCTACTGGGCGTCTCCTTTGTGATGTCGAAGAAGGTTAGCTCATGGTTTACAATTAGTCTGGAAACATCTTATCTTATAACTGGACATGGGTCCCTTAACGAAAAACTCCACCAGCTAGGCCTGTTAAACACTGGCCTCGGTTTCTGTGGAGCAAAAGAAAACTGCGAAATGAGCTGCAAAATGAAGTCCCGTCCTTCAGCATAAATCAAATTGACCAACTTGTTCTGACCTCACATCACTTGTCTACACTCCAGGCTTTTGCAGCTGCTGTATTTGCCAGAAGGAAAGATATGCTTACAACTAATGCGGTAGCAACATACCCTCAAGCACGACCCACCTTCCCGTGGTGTGGACGAGTACCAAGAATCATCTGCCCTTGGCATTCCTGCCGTGAAGGGTACATTGTATACATCCTTTTGTACACAATAAAGATTATATATATCTGTCCAGGTGACTGATGCTTCTGGGTAGCCAAGAGGCCCGAACAGAACACACACACACACAAACCTACGTCACACACATATCAGGCCCATTTGCAGTGATACTGTTCTTCACAGAGATACGAGGCGGAGTTGAACGAATGTTCCAGGTACCGCCCTTTACATATACACATGTTCACATGTGGATGTTCATGGAAGTCATCATCACCACCATTAAAATTTGATCAAATATTCCTCAATTTGACTGCATGGCAATCAATGCTTTTAAAAGAAGCAACGCAGTCCATTGAGGCCGTTGTTTCCCTGTTGACGCTGCTGGCTTTACCATCTGCTTTCAGTACGCCTCTTCTCGTGGAAGACTGCAAAGATGTATTTCATTGCTGTGTATGTTGGAGCTGAAAAGACGAATATCAACATTCTTCCTGTAGCAGTAGTCTCATTGTGACCACTTCCCACCAGCTGTCCTTTTAAATGCTTTTGTGTATAGTTAAAGTTTTAACTTTCCTTGCAATGTCTTAAAGTTAAATTTAAGCAAAGTAAAAATCAGAATATTTCTGAGTTAAATAATTAATAGGTTAATTTACACACCGCTTTTTATTTTTTATTTTTTTTTTCGCTGGCTCTCTCTACGGGTCGTCCCCTCTACCAGGCCATAAGGAAGATAGACAAGCAGCGTGCCCCACTCTAATTGAGGGAACCCTCTCCCGCCCAGACGAAGAAACGAAGACAGAAATATGGGTAAAGAAGACACTCCATGGCAGACACTTCAATTACCTCCATCAAGACCACATAGATAAAACGGCTTCCAATGGACAGCTGACGAACGGGACGCTCTTCTAAGAGACTGAAGGATTCATGCTCGCCATCCAACACCAGTTAATTAACACTAGGAACTATGGAAAATGCATCGCCAAAGTTATAGATGACACATGCGTACGATGCCCTTGCACTTGCACTATTGGGATTGCGCCATAATAACGGATAAGACGATCCGCAGAACAGACCGAACAATTCCCTCGTTGAGAAGAAGGAAAAGACTATTTGTGTGATTGACATAGCGATGTCCAATTCTGTCAACATGCAGAAAATATCAGGAAGTACACAGACCTAAGACGGGAGGTCAAAGAGATGTGGCATATGCAACGAGTAACGACCATCCCGATCACCGTGTCAACTACTGGCATGGTGCCAAATACTCCACACAACAGCCTATCAGCAATAGGCCTCCCAGAAAACACGTACAGGGAACTCCAGAAAGTCGCAGTCCTAAATACCTGTAGGACAGTCAGAGAGAGAGAAAGAGAGAGAGAGACCAACAGTAATAGCCGGACATAACAACCATCACTCTGTGCACTTCGCAGCAGTAACTGTCATCAGGTGTAGCCCCTTTCATCAGGAGGGAGAGATAATAACATCAGAACAATAATAATAACAATCTGGCACAGAATAAGGATTTCTGTGGACAATGTCCAAGGAGAAATTAAAGCTAATTTTAAATCCCTTACTGTACTGGATCATGAGGCTTGAGCCCATGGTCCGCAGCTAAGTTCATATTGTTTTTGGAGCGCAAAAGCAATATTAACCCCCCCCCCACATCCATTTTAATTCGGATTTCACAAGGGTCATCTTAGATGTGGACTGAGAACTTAAAATTGGGGTCAGGTGCAATGCCAGACACACCAATGCTTCCTAGTTAGCGCGGTGATATGCATAAAATTGAATTTTTTTCATTTTTCACTTTTGGTCTGCCACACCGAACACCGACCTGTTTGTGCGCTGTCCATAATAAAAGGTTTTTCCTGTAGAGGGCGCTTTTCTAGTATTCAATTACCAGGATCGATACTGTGGGTTAAGGGCGTGAAGGCCCCTCTCACAAAGAGGCTATGACACGGCCTATTGTTGGTTAGTTTGTCTCTTTTCTTCGCAAAGTCAGTGGCGAAGGGGGGCCAAAGGTCAAGCTGCCGTACCTCGTGCCACATCTTTCTGTAGAATGGAAGCCCACCGCGGGGTGTCGCCATGTCATTGATCGGAGACCTCCCGTCGAGGACGAGGACGCCGGTGATGGTTGCAAATCGGGAGGGGGGGAGAGCAACTGGCGGAGACAGGGATGATCCCGACAGTGGTGGGGACCCGGAAGACACAATGAACGCGAGGAATTCCGTGTTTTGTTGCGGTTCGCCACGGTGGTGGTGTTGCCACCGAGTTCATTAACAGACGGCGAGCAGACACTCGGAGATGCCGAGTCGCAGTCGTAACGTGAAGATGCCCAATCAACGGCTGTCATGACCTCGTCACCGCTTCAGAGCGCTCACAATGTCACGTGTCTGTTGGAGAACAGGATGCTCGACAGACGTTGTCTTACGCCTGCGAAGAGACTGACAACGCGCGCACAATGCCTCGGCTCGCTAACTCCTTTGTCACGTGCGACCCTCTCGGTTGTCATGGAGACGGAAAAAAATGGAAAGTGAACCCGTCATTTGTCGGTTGTCGGCGAGAGATGGTATCGGCGCTCTCAGCTGTCACGAGACATCACGGTAAACACGAGGGGGAGGGGAGAGGGGCGCAGGTAGAGGAAGGGGGCGGACCACGCAGCGACCTTTTAAGTTGTAAGTTTTGAAAGAATCTGGGAGCGAGCAGTTGTGTCATCCCCCTGTCTGCGGTGATGCCGAAAAACGGAGAATAGACTATTTGGAGCGCCTTCGACCTTTTCGTAGAGTGCGATGTACAATTGAGGTTTCTTTCAGTTGTCGAGATGAGAACACTTCGTCTCGGTTGAGCCACAGGAAAGTCAACGTCTCAGAGATCATCTTTTCAAATTTCGTCACTACGCATCAGGCATCTTTAATGAGAGCAAGTTCTGCTCGAACGTAGATGGGTCTCCACTTTTCAATTTCGATTTTAAATGCGAAAATTAAGTGAAACGGAATCCGGTGGATCAGTGAAGGATGTACACCACTCGACAAAATTAACGGAACACGTAGGAAACGAGTGTAACTCGTGCAGCTTGCGATGAAGGGGGACAAAATTGGATACAGTTCTGTTCTCTGGCGAGTCAAGTTTTAGCCTACAAACAGATTCTCGACCCAACTTCATCTGGAGATAACGAGGAATGCAGCACCATCCCTCCAACATCAGAGACGGTGTTCAGTGTGGGGCAAATTAACGATCGTACTAGGTCCCTCTATACCCCAGTTTATAGCCCAATACTTCAAAGGGAAGATTGTCAAAAGCAATACTCAAATGAAGATATATAATTCTGCAGTTGTTTCTTGTATTCATCTGTTTCATGATCATCATGGAAGTTAACCAGACCAGTCAAGCAAGTCCGTTCTTTCCTGAACTAGCCTGCGATTCTTTTAGGCTGTTGCGGCACCATGTCCTTAATCGTAGACCTTATGGTTTTGCTGACCAAACTTAAGATTCGCAGGTCTGTAGTTGCCCATGACATCTTTAACACCTCCTTCTTGGATTTGGGAGATATCAATATTTCTGCAATCCAAGCGGGAAAATTTAAAAGTTGAATGGCAGTCTCATTAATACTATCAACAGGGTGGAGACCAGAACAGCTGAAGCTATGTCCACTCTTGCAGATACTCTTTTTGCTGTCCATTTTCTCATTCAGTTTCCTTAGAGCTTCATTGTAAAATTACCCAGAGGCAGCCCAACGCTTTTCCACGTCATTAAATTAACGCCTTTCGTATCGAAAAGGATGATGATGACACGCTTGCTAGAACTTTGCCACCTCCACCTCCAAAGGAGGCACGAACTGTACCTTCTTTGGCTCTGGACGTGGGCTCTGCTTCCACTGCGAACTTTGTTTCGTCCCTTTGGGCGGTTCTAATTTCAATTGTGACGTAGAATTGTATTGGTGGATCCGGAATTCATTTTCAGTTAATGTTTCGCCGAAGAAATTATTTTTCTAACTTTCGCAGGTTTCTGAAACGTAAGAATAAAATCTAACTTTCGGAAAACCCTTGAATGAAAAGCAGAAAAATTGTGAGGAAAACATCCGCGAGATGCAGAAAATTATTGAAAAACTGATGGATCCCACTGGCACTAACCGAACTGGAGCTAGAAACGTATTACGTGAAATTAATATCAGCAGAGAAAACTTAAAGGAAGCTATTAACTCGCTCCCCAGTAAAGCAACGATCGGGCCGGACCAGTTCCCGCTATTCATAATAAAAATATGTAGCGCTTACATAATCGACCCGCTCCACCACCTCTTCCAGCGAATACTAAGTGAGGGGGTTATCCCGAAAACATGGAAGAGATATTACGTAAAACCAGTTCCAAAAATAAGCAATCCTAAAACCAGTAAAGATTTCAGGCCCATCGCAATCGGATGCTCTCTGCAAAAAATATTTGAAAAAGCAATCCTGAGCACCGTCAATCAGCACTGCTTTGGGGACAGGCCAGAATACTTACATTCTGTGCTTCCTCGAAGGTCGACTATTACTAATTTAATGGAGACTCTACTACGGATACAGCGAGCATTAAATAATTAACAACAGTTGGACATCGTTTTCCTGGATGTAGCAACAGCCTTCGACAACGTCTCAATCCCAGCTATAACAGTAATCCTCAAGGAGTATTTCCTCATTTCAGGAAGCACTTTAAGCATTCTCACTAACACCCTTCAAGAAAGACATTATCGCAATAAACGGGAAACAAACAGCAACTTACTGTATCTCTAGGGGAGCACCTCAAGGGAGCGTATTGTCCGCCACCTTCTTCGCAATAGCACTAGCCCCATTTTTAGCTCAAAACTGTGAACAATTTATTACACATGCAGACTATTTGAAATTTTTTGTAATCTGTAAAGAACAAGAAACTGCACCCCATCTATCAGAGGAAGCAAACAAGGCAATCAAGAAGCTAGAAGAATATCTGCACTACATTGGCCTGAAACTTAATGAAAAGAAAACTGCCCAAATGACCTTCACCAACAAAAAGAAGAAAAATGAAATTACGATTCTAGTGAATAATACCAGAGTCCAAAAACCCCCGCAGATGTTGACCTTGGCCTTAACTGGGATGAAGGATTAAACTTCATACCTCACTTCGAACACATTAAGAAAAAGACATACGCAGCACTGTGGAGCACTAGACAAGAACTCACCGGTCTCCGAAGCCCTCATCTCATGATTCAATACATCCTTAAATGCGTTACACCGATTCCGTTGTACGCATCGACTATCTGGTCATCAGCCCCCGAGAGCAACATCAAGGCCTTCTTAGGAGTAGAATACTGGCTCCTGAGATGGCTAAACAAGATCGCCGGGAAACCGCTTACCATTTCAAGAGCGGTCTTATCTGCCAATCTGGACATCACACCCTGGAAGTATATCATCATAACCAGAAACATCTTAACTCTGGCAAAGCTACTAACGGAAAGAGAGAGAGAGAGAGAGAGAGAGAGAGAGAGAGAGAGAGAGAGAGAGAGAGAATAGATGCGCCGAAAGTGGGAACCGTGATCACTCACTCGCCCTCGGATGATACGACCGAGAATAAAGAGGGAAGAACCAAGTCTCAAGTGCCAACTGACTCAATTGGACTCTCTGGGGAGATTCTTCCTTCCCAGCAAATACTGTGAATTATTTTAATAATTTAAATATAGATGCAGAGAAACTATGTACAGGCAAAATGTATAGGACAGAAATCTTTGGTAATGTGTACCGGCTGATGTGTACAAATATAATGAGAAGACTAATTTAATAATTTATATAATAATATTTAGCATTTAACAACCATTCGCAATTAATCCATTAACACATATTCTGTGTCTTGTCATCTCCAAACATTGTAAATAAGTTCATGTAAATATGCTTGTAAATACTATAATATAACCACACCCTCTAGCCACGTGCTGTCCATGGGTGTCTCGTAAGAGAAATAAACAGATAATAATAATAATAATAATAATAATAACTTGCCTTTGTTCAAAGGTGCCCACGGTGAATAAACGTGTTATTCCTAAAGAACTTTTCAGATGCATTGCATAGCCTCATCACCCAATCCCTCTGCGCATTTTCTGACTGTACCACACCATAGTCGCATGAAACGTCGATATTGATGGAAAGCCTAAGTATGAAGTCATGTTTCCTGCTGGTTCTTCCATCTTTGAATTGCTTATATCTCAGTACAAGAGATCTGAGAGCAGCAAATTCCCATGAGGGTCGACCCTTCTCAAATTTCATTAAAATCGGACAAATAGAAATCCGACAATTATTATTTCTTTTTTCCATACAATTTGTATGGGAAAAGAATTGGTCCCCGAAAAGCTTTTAAGATCAATCACAGCTCCTCCCCCCACCACTACCACCACAGAAATCTATTCATATAAACGAAAGCATATTTCAAGTATTACTCTAGAACGAAAGGTTGGGTCGAGGTAAAATTTTCAGTCTATGTTCTTCTGTTGGTCCTTGGAGAAATTTCAGGTCCTCCTACGATTTCATAGCATTCCCTCCCCAGTCCCCCCTACAGAAATATTACTATATATTTGAAACAGGAGCTCTGATCCATTGAAATTGCTATGCATATTTAGAATATTTTAGAAATCTCTGTAATACATTTAGTTTTAGTTTTAAAAAGTGAAAGCCATCTCCAAAAAGTGAGAGCGAAGTGTCCAACAGTATATAATTGTTTCTTCACTGAATAGATGTCAATAATAGCATCCAAGTGGTTGGCTAAAAGTCTGATTCCACTCAGCGTGTTGCCAGTCCACGATTTCCTGTTTATGAGAGGAAATTAAACTGACTCGCAATGAGGGAACCGCGCTGGATTGCCCATTAAAGATGACTGGAAAGATTTTAATAATTGTCCTAGATGTTTAGCCTGCATGAGACTCGTCAATCATATTTTCTTTACCACCTTTATATCAAAAACCAACAAACACCCAACTTCCATTTGGACTGGTTCCTATTCTGGGAACGAAATGAACGCTTTCAGACCTTTGATAAAAAGTATAACCCAGTCTTCTCTATTTCAGGATGGTACCATGTACATCATGGTATCACCCCGATATAAGTAAACCACATACAGCATGGTCAATTGTTGGCCGAAACATGTTGTGGAAAATGAGGCAGAGAAAGCAAGAAAACTTAGTGAGACCACCTTGCAAACCTGGGAAGAATTCCAGGATCTTCACTTCCCGTACACATCCCATTTATTCTGGTCATGCTCGATATTCGCTATCACGTGCTTCGCATTTCAGTAATACGAGCAAAGTGCGCTACGGAATCTCTGGGCGTGTATTCGAACTGTTGAACAACACCGCATTCAATCGCTTACTTCAACTGTCTGTAAAAGATTCCAATCTTCTGGATTGTGACCAATACCAGTTTCTTTATAAACACCAATAAAATCCAAACAGTAGCACAAGGATTCTGCAACAGAGTATAAACTTGTATAAGTGACACGTCTTTCTGTATGCAGAAGTCTTTCAGCTGGGATCCATTAGATTCTACTCTTTTTAAGGAGTCTCAGCTTTTGGATTTGTTTAGGCTCAATCTCTCATTGAGTCATAGAGTTCTTGCTGATTAGGGAAATGTGGTGCTGTACTCAGACGGGTTTATAAGATGTAATCCCAGTTATCGTGGTCACCACATTCACCATCTAATTCTGAAGGTTCTTCTGTGGAAGGTACATTGGGAACGGTCAGGTGAAGGTTTAGAATTCTACCCGTGTGATTGGAGTTTTGAGGAGGCCAAATTTCTCTTGTATGGTCTGTGAATGTGGGTAAATTATTGAATAAATATACATTTGTGGACTAAGATGGGCAAAAGTGTCCCAATAAAGTTAATGTGATTTCTTTGAGATTATAGGTGTCTACCATCATCTTATTTCTATATTTCTTATCACTACACACTTTTTTATAATCGAATTTGGGTGCATTTCACAGTTTTAAGGGGTTTGTTAGAAGCATATCCTGTAGAGAACTCAGTTTCAGTTGCGTGTATTTTGGCAGGAGAACCTCTGCTGGATTGAACTTGATTTACGAGTTTCCACGGGGTAAGGTTGAGCGCTGCAAATAGCAGTGACTTCGAGGTGGTAGATATTAATCCACCTGAGAAACAGTATTGTATAGCAAGGAAGTTCCCAACTTACGATTGAGGAGTTGATGTCGGTCGAAGAGTAGGAATCATACGGCCGAAGTAACGCACTTTAATTATCACCATGGTGTACACAGAATCAGAAATTGCTGACGTCAGTAATCGGTTTCGAATAGTTTATAAAATGCGTCTTACTCCGTTAGTCTTTCTTAAAAATATCTCGTCTTAATAGTTAAATGGCGCTTACTGAAGCGAGTGTGGTTCGTTTGCTGTTCGGGCCAAGCGGGGATTTGCGTGATAGAAGCGAACGTCCCTAGGAGAGGCTACTCCGTGGGTTCACCTCAAAGTGGGGATGACTGATGTCTGTTAATGGTGTGCGAGGTAGCAGTTCTCCGACTCCCCGCTACAAGTACTTCCCTGTTATTTTGACAGCGTCTCGAATGGCCAACCGATTTTCCTGTAACCGCCAGCGAAATTGGCTGGAGTCCCTACAAGTTGTGGCTGCTAAGAGGGGAGCTCGACACCGAGCGAGACGTGTGCGGGCACCACGTGATCAGGGCACAATAGAGAAGCGATTCCCCATTAAAACCTTCAGTTATCCTTCTTACTAAATTTAGGAAAGCTGAGATAAATCCAGGAAAGCGACGGAATGCTCGATTACAGGGGATTGAGACCCGGAGGACATTCCCTCTCCTCCAAGATATTATCCCCTCTGTCTGTAAAGAGAGTAATGATTCAAAACAAAATACAATCTCGATAGACAGACAAAGGGCTTTAAAACGTCACTTTTCAGTGGGAGGGACCAAAAGTGGAACGCATTTTTACCACATCCCGACGTCTTTGGTCCATTCGCTGACTATAAACGCGGCAGCCCCTAATAATGTCCCGTTACACAGCCTTGTGCAGCCAGGAGGCGCTGGCAGCAATCAAAGATAAGAGGGAGTCGTCAAGCGGTATTGTCCATCAGCAGGTCGCCGTAAAGTGTGACCAGAAGCAGATTACAACATCTAGAGTGACCTTATCGGACGTTAGTGTGGGGCCACCATTAGGGGTCTGAGTGGTGCAGGCGCCATCATAAAGCTATGCCAGCAGATTAGGCTTAACACGTCTCACCAGCGTCGTAGTTATCGGCCTAGAATTCTTGCACTTTCGGTCCTTCCCCCTTCACTCGGCCCATCGTCTAAACCCCCCCCCCCCTCGGGGTTCATAAACATCGCAAAAATAGAAAGCGGTCTAAGATGACAGCCGCTGCTTTGTGGGCATGTGTTGTTGGAAGTTTGCTGAAGCGATACCGGAATTGAAATGTCGTGTGGAAAAACAACCCCCCTCCCCCAGTGCCACTTAAGAAATTTCTAAAGCATTAGCCCCTGACTTTCGATTTCATTTCTCTTTAGTTACTAAAGTAAATATGCAAATTAAAAAAGATTAGATCAAGCATATACGGGCTCCTGTCTTAAGACATTTTGAACACATCTTCGAGTGTCATAAACATCTTTAAAGATCGGTTATTTGACAACCTCGATTGAAAAGTATAATATCTCTGAGACAATAAACAAATAACCCTGAAACACGCCGGCCCTGACCGATGGCACGCAGTGCTATGGTGTTGGAGCTTCGGACATCCATAAGAATTCCAAAAGAATTCGATTCGAAATTGTTCCAGGCTTCGTTTCGCTACTGTCCTCCCTCGAAAGAATCTGCAGACAGCAGACCTCACTACTGGCGACCCGTTAACCGATCTGAGCTTGGGTTCAGCTGATATGGGTGGTCCCTTCGCTGTTTTGTGCTTGTGAACGGCGCCATGGCTTTGTACAATGCGTTGTCAAGATACAGAGGGTTATTAGCTGACCCCAGTAGTGCAATACACGGGAGAAGAGTCTTATCACGGTATCGGCGACACAGGGGCAATCGAGGCTCTTCTTTCCAGACGGGTTTCTCGAGACACGTGTAAGAACACACGATTTTCTTCGAAGATTTGCTTTCTTCTTATTACAGCACCCCATTACTGGAATGAACATTTAAATGGATTGAGTACTTCCTTCTCCCCTTCCCCTACCCTCGATGCATTATCTTTCAACCAAATATTCTTTCCCATCGTCCAAAGTTTTGCTCAAACGTGCGTCAGTTCTTTTAAATAATGGCAACAAAAACTTTTTACCAAGGCCTGTATAGCCATTAGGTGTTGTATTTGGCAAGAGGGATTGTTACTGTTTGATGCTCAGAAATCGAATTAATGAAATTAAGTAAGAGCTGAGTAGAATCTAAGAAGACAGTGACCGTTTAACATTCCTGGAAGATGCTTATTATTAAATCAGTTTAATTAGTCATTTGGATTCGTCCACTGAACAATATTCTGGCTCGGTTCGAATCCCTTTTCGAAATGCAGAAAAAGGAATTTTTCTGCATTTCTTACCGAATAACCAGAAATGGGTGTTCTCTACTTTTCTGTAAGAGGTACAATTTCTTGATAAATTAGATGATCTGAAAGTGTTTCGGGCTTTTTTTTCTTAATTAATATTTGAGACCAACAAAGCGGAGTTGCCTCACGCCATTCTCGTGTCACGTTTAAAATTTCGAATTTGGGGAATGGCGCTTGTGAGGCCACACTTCGCACTTGGAGGATGTGCAAAAGTTTGAAATTGTAATTTTCATCCGCGATTGCGCCAATGAAAACAGAAGGAAAAAAATGCGAGATTCTGACCAGAATCCTGAGGCTCACCATATTGGCGATCATCAGAATCTTCTTGGAGGAGCGAAGAGTTTGTTGGGTTTCCCTTCCCCCTGTGCCACTCTGTTACCATAGCAACCATATCTAAATACGCTGTATATTTTTGTGTCCCTGTCTCGACTCTTTGATCTCCACAGGTGAGAGGCGAAGGTCAATTTATGGCATTTGGAGTCGTCTGCAAGAGTGCAGCACAATTTCTCGGCTTTCAGGGCACCTCAAAGGGACGTTGTTGCACTACGGCAGTTGCAGATCTTTTAAGGCAGAGCAGAGGAATCCCTGGTCCTGAACAGGGCCAGTTCGTCAGTGGCCCTCAGTATTGGAAGAAGAAAGGGTGGAATCGCTCTTCACCCGCTGGACTTGGCTTGGACTTGAGTGTGGATGAGGACTTCCGCCGCCACGTGCATCTAGACTCCATTAGCGAGAAGTGCACACGTGATTGTCTATTTCCAGCTAAACGATTTCTTCCTCGCTCGGGCTTCTCGTGTCCCCTTCCGTCTCTGATTCGCTCTTCTTCAGCCACCGTCCGCGTCTCCGGCGGTCCCGCCTCTCGTTTCGTCACTGCAGCCCGCCCTGTCTCCGCCTCTCGCGGTGAATCAACCCTTGGCAAGAAACTGGTAAAACAGCGCCCCCTAGGCAGGCGTTCGCTGAGCGCAGGCGACTCACAACAGAAACCCCCGTCGCAGGTGCCGCGATCGCAGCTGGTGTCGCCAAGAGACGCTTCCGCCCGCAATTCAATCCCCGACCATCACCGGCGGTGACGCCTGTCATTGGACGCGATGAACTCGAGCACTTTGACATCTCGCAGCGGCCACTGAATCCTCCTTCGATGCCGAACACTCCTCGGTGCTTTGTGCTGGCAGAGGTGCCGCTCCCGAGCTCGCGCTGAACTCAGTGCTGTCGAAAGGTAGCGGAGCGGGAAGGAATTTTTGGGAGGTGGCGCGCAAGGAGCAGACGAGCTGCTCGTGCGAGTGATGTGAGCGGAAAAACCTCGCTGAAATGGAACTACGAAGTGTTTCGTCGTTGGTCTTCGGTGTCGCCCCGACCTTTCACCTGTTCGCAGAGACAGGTTAACGGACTGTCCCGAAAGGAACGCTGTGCCGTATCGATTTAACCCTCCTCGAACTTTTGCCTTCGCCCTCGCTTCAACGGCGGAGGTCGGACACTGATGCTCATCTTCCGGGGGCGTGCGACGATGGCTGGTCTCCAGTCGCTTGCCGCTACGGACTCCGTCGTCACGAAGCCTACTGCGAGTCATCGCGCCACGGACTTCTCGATCGCAGCCATCATGGCACGGAGCCGACGGGACCCGGAACAGACACCACTTGGTAAGTTCATTCTGTTTTTTTGTTTGTTGGGGAGATGGAAAAAGCCGAGGTCGTGGAACTGAAACAGCCAGGCCGAGCTCAGTTCAAATTGGCTGCGTTTGCGAGAGGGACACTCGGGAATTCATTCGACGTCCTCTTTACACCCTTCCCCTTGTTAGCTGCTCAATGGGTGGAAGCTTCCCTAACATTAACAAATAACTAAAGTGACCCTTACGTTGCCGCTTCGCTCAAATCCATCCGAAGATCGCAGCCTCCTCCTGCGGGGCCACTCGGTTTCTCCATCGTCTTCTGTCCACGAACTTATTGTCAAATTTTAACCCCCTTTGGGTAAAGGTTGCTGCGCCTCAAAGCATCCACTACGAAATCGAATCTTTAACTCTTATTTTCAATTTTTATCATAAAAATGTCCGAATGATTTTGGATATTGGTCAGAAAAAGTGTACCAAATAATAGTATAGGGCAGTGCAGCAAAACATTGCCTTTTGGGGGTCTTCAAATGTATTTCGTGTATCGGCCCTGTCGAACACTCGCCGAACATGTTTTTATAAAATACGCCCACATTGAAGCCAGTACTTCTCCTCAAATTTCGTTTTCCTGTCCCTTAAAGAAGGAATCAATTCAAAAGTAGTCGAAGAGATTTTTAGTGACTGTCATTGTCGAACATAATATTTTACTTGGAGGAAAGGGGGGGGGAACCAGATATGCAGCTTACTTGGGGATGTCTCAAGATCACCACACACCTTATGCCCTGTCTCCGCGCTCTAAGAGGTTTCTGAATGCGAGTAGGAACCCCCACACTGTGTCATTGTGTCGTCTATCTACCACCCACGGCGTAGATCACCCCTCGTGCCATCCCACTGCGGCAGTGTCCTGGACACCGAACAAGATGTATGGAAACGAGGGCAGCTCTGCGCGAAGGAGAAACGCCCGGTGGTGTTTTCCAGCGTCTTGCAGACTACATAATTTACGACAGAAAACCCCTGGCCATGAAGGGTCGTTATTGCAACGCAATAAAGATTTTAATTATACCGTTGCGGGCCACCCACTTTCGGTCAAGAACATACGAAACTGCGAGACAACTGCAGGGAAATCCTACAAGAAACAGTTGCCATCCTAAGGGGATCTGACTGAAAGGGATCATCTTTTTCCCACACCTTAATCCAAATTCAGTGGATGGCAACCATTTTGGTTGATGTTCTTTACCTCTCAGTTTTAACATTCTCCCGGAACAGTTCGGATGGCAATGAGGGCAACTTGCAAGTTTTGGGACATGATCAACGTTTAAAACTCCACTGCTCTGTCCAACAAATGCGTTATTTTAAGTTGCTTCGTCTTCAGGGCCCTGAATATTGGCAAAAATGTCTTTATGGGAGAGAGATTCAAAGTTAAACAACCGATAACAGTGTTTTATGATTAATTTTAATAATGTCCACTGGTGGATTTGGAATTCAAAAGAACTTTATGAATTCTAAATCCACGCCATCTTTATAAATAATTCGCGCCAGAGCGGATAAATTTAAAACTGACTACAAAACATTGTTTCATTTTGAATCAGTTTTGTATAAACATATTTCGGGAGTAATATTTTGTTCCCCGGAAGAACAGCCAATCAGCTTCCTCTCTAAAAACTTAGATTGCTGCTCAACATACAGTTTATGTAGACAAAACTTTCTAATTATTTACCCAAATCGAATTGAATTTCAAGGAAGTTTTATAAATTCAAATCAAAATATTTGTATTAAGCATGCACTCATAACCCTGAAACCTATGATATAAGACCAACCAGCAATTACCTCATTGACACGTCTGTATTATATTGGTAAATTTGCGTTTTTTCTTTGGTCGGTTTACCTGTTTATCTGGATGAAAAACCGTAGTTTCCTGGAGTCTGATTCTGAGACCGATTAACTGGGCCACGGACTGAAAAAGCTCTTAAGTTCCTCGCGGCACCAGTCTTACTGGTAAGGATCAGTGGTCCTGAAACGAATGGCCTCGTGTGCACTCTGAGGTCCATGATCATCACTAATGCAACTGGTGGTGTTTTAAAACTCTGGATGTTTTAATCTAAGTTTGGCCGAGGGTCCCCTCATCTACTAAATGTGCACAAAGCTTCGTCACGCTTCGAAAACACAATGCAACATATCCTGAGGTTTCAGCGGCTATCTCGCCTTCCACATATGGTTTATGATCATGTGACGCTTGCTTAGACGAAAGCCAAGGGAGCAGCCAACCATCGAGGCAACTAAGGATATGTGGTAACATTCAATCCTGTACTTTGTGGATGCGCGGTCTACTGCACGTCCTCGAGAGGAAAACTTCACTGAGAAGTCAAGTGTATTTATTTAAATGCGTAAATAAATCAAATAGGGGCCAGGGAGGGGGCTTCTTTTAGTCGGGGCTTCCTCCAGTTTACGACAATTATTTATGAAATGTATCAAATCTTTATATCCCTTATTCACAGTTCATCCATTTAAACCAGTTCCATCTCATGCGCGGCCACTTTCTGCAATTCAGTACGTGCAGTTGGGCGATGGGGTGCTGCTTGCCATAATTTGAAGTCGTTTGCTCCGTAGTGGTTTCTTTCTTCCTATCCGCGGCGCGTTGGTATAACGACGCAGCCAGCGTTGGCTTGTTAACCAGACGAGATTTGAAACATTGATCGAGTTCCGCTTGATGCGTATCCTCCATAAGCTCCCCCTAAATTCACATTTAGGGGGAGTGGGTGACTGTCTTGACCGTCTGTGTAACTGAAGCGAAATTCTATTGACTGCTGGTTGAACTTGTTGGAAATTTCGGCGAGGAAGCACCTCGAACGCAACCTGATAACAATCCTATGATACGAACCAAGAAATTCAACGACCTTTTTGTGTTGTTTACTTTGTGGCTAGTCAAATCCCATTCAGGTTTAATCTGCCTATTTATTTATTAAACCGCTAGAAACAGCAATGAAACATGCCCGATAGTGTAGCCACAAAGCATCATTACACAGCTTCAAAGAACAACGAGAAGTCTGAACGTTGAAGAACATAGCTCACCAAAGTTCTTCTTTCAAGTTCTTTGAAGAACCTCAAAGAACAACCATAACAACGGTCGAAATTTCATAATTAGAAATAACACACGAATCCCAAAATGGTGAAGGTTGACCCTTCCTAGACGGATGTCCAACTGTGTTTTTACACCGCAACGCAGGGTTTGCTACCCTACCTGGGATGCCGCCGGAGGTCATCAACGCCTTTATCGACATCCATCGGACCAAGCCGACCTAATGATGTTCGTAGATTTATCATTTTCGGATGGGGTAATTTGTAAGCTTATCGGTGAATTAATCCAGGAAAAGAGCGCTAAGTTTGACAGTGTCAACTTACGGCAGAGGAGGTTTTTCGGTGATTAATGAACGCTTCCTTGGCTGGCTCGCTCAATCTGATTGCGGATGATGGCGATAAGCCGCACGATACTTGCGCGCACTTCAAGGTCAACGCGAGACAATTAATTTTTCTCAGCATCTTGCATTAGCGAAAGAATTAATTAGGAAGGGGGAGGAACCGGCTAGGGTTAGGGAGCGGGCTGCCGAAACATCATCACCTACTGCAAGTGAGATGGGTGGCTTTGCACAGAACGCGGCAAATACGTGGCAATGAATACTCCCTGGAAGGACTACTCGATTACTAAGACATGGTCCGCCATTTTGTCTCTGCTCTTCTGTTTATTTCTTTATTTATGTGGACAGCAGCAGACCCAGAGGGGTGTTCCACCCATTTTTCTTTGTGTGTGTGTCAGTCTGTTAGACAAGGTCCCCCATTATGAAATACACCACAGGTGGTCTGCTTGAGTTGCTCTTCTACCATCGACCCCCAACTCCCTCTTGTTTCCAAGGGAGAGCAGAATCCTTTAATGATTTATAATTAACCGAGTGGTGCTATCTGTTGTTTGGTCACGATCTTATGTTTTCCGTTTCACCTTTCTTTTCGTGTCCCCCCACCCCCAACAAGATAGTGACAGGGTCATCCAAGAGAACTGCTACGGCTTCAACTTTTAACGAAACTGAAATTAAAATGTGCAGCGTTTATTCCAAGCATACACTGGGGAGTTAGCGACATCTGGTGACAAAATAAACCAACCGACTGAAAAGAAGGAAGGAAAAAAAAAAAAAGACAATTTAAAACCATTATTGCAAAATGTTCCCGACGACAACAACAAAAAAAGCAGAGGATTGCTACTTGGTCAGTGGCCCCCCACTAAGGAAACTGGGGTCGAGACAATCTACAGGTAATATATAGTCCCTCAACTCCTCCCTTTGGCCTTCTAGGCCCATTTGAACGTAATGAAGACGGATTAGACGCGAGGGACAAAAAGGCCGACCAAATTACTAGACGAACCCCCAGAAAACATTTACATAAGGGGCCAGCAACAGCGAGGGGAAATAATTATCATCGTAGTCTTGACATCGCAATGACTGAGTCCCCACTCATCTGTCGTGCTCTTTGAATGACCACAACGCGGAACACGTCAATCAAGCCGCGCATGCAACCCGACTCTGATTGGATGTTTGCTCAAAGCCGCGTTCCCACCTTGTTTGTTGACATCCTCCCCGAAAACAAAGAGTCGGCTCTTCCCTCCTGTGGTAAAGAGAACGAAATAAATTGGTCTCGGACTCAGCGGGGCGGAACAAATCACTGGTTGACCCCCCCCCCCAAATGTGCAACCTCGATTTCTGCGCAAGCTTTTTAAGAGGCCCTCTAGTGGCGACTCAGGTCATTAAGAATTAACCCGCGCACGGTTCATGGAAAAGTGGGAGGAACTTTGACCCGAAGATCGAAACGAAGGTGTCTTTCGCATGTCCGCATTACATTTAATTAAAATTGCGGTTTTATTTGCAATAAATGTGATCTCCCAACTGCGCATAACTCGAATGATTTTCCACAATGGAAGGCATCATTCGAATGATACGAATATAATCTAAATAATCGTACGATTTCCCATCGAATGATTATGCCCATCTCTACTCTTAATCCTGGGGATTCATGTCACAAAGAAACCCAACTTGTAGAAACAGGGTTATAATAAAAGGGTTATGCAAAGCTGCGAGTTGGAAGTTTATTTCATTTCGGGCTCAATTCGGTTGCCTCAGCTTGGAAGCTATCCGCGTTCAACGAGACCTCGGTGTCAAGGCCCATTGCCCACAGTTGCCATAGTAACAGGAAACGATCTTGTACTCGGAACCTTTTGGAGACTTTCGCAGGCCGCAGTTCGGAGGTTGCGGGAACAGCGAGACCTGCACGGGTGCAATTAGATTCGTCTTTCTTCTTCGGCTCATTTTCCAACGCTTTCCGGGGTCAAAGAGCGGACATAAAAATGAGCTATTAACGCGGGTCACTCGTGGTGTAAGGTTGGGAGACAGACTGTCTCTGATCGAAGACGACTTCATGCGGGGGTGGATGCGCTAGTCATCGGAGGTCGAGTGCTTTCCCTGACACCGAGGGCAGTCTTTATTATTACCCATTCCAGCGGGGGAGGTCTGTCTGCGGCGCTCTCTTCTTGCCAAAGTCATTGCACGATGTGACGTCATGATCCGAAAGAAACTCCAAATACGATGTCTTCCTCCTCACCTACAAATCCTCTTACCGTGGCTTTGTCCTCGGCTGCCTGTCGCCCTTCTCTCTGTGGGTTGTCGACCCACATATTCGTTGTCATTGCTCAGTTGTCTAACCAGCCAGACAGATGGGTCACCCACTCAGATAACTTGACACACAAACACACACGCACCCACGAGTGAACCCTCCGAAATCCCAGAACGAGAAGTGAAGGAGAAAGAGGGGCGGGCGCCTCTTATGCTCGATGGGGATGTTTCAGAGCATAGAAACGAGGATTTAAATGTTGGGTTTGAAATCGTGGAGTTCGAAGAGGACTTAATGTGACGTACTTCTTCCTCGTGACATCACAATGGAGACCACATCAGACCAATCATCACCCAAAGCCTTTCGAATTTGGCCACCTTTATAATCGCCCGACTAATGAGCAGCCTGTAATTTTCGCCTCTTGTCATGCGTTTGGAGAGAGAGAGATCTGAGGAGTTTAAGGATTTAAGGGAAGCCGTTAAGAATTCCTCTTATGAAGTCACCCATTATGAAGTTCAAGCAAAAACATTGCCTGAAAAAAAAAAAAAAAAAAACCTTTGTATTAAGACAGTCGCAGGCAGAAGAAATGCAAATAGAAAGACTGCACAGACTGTTCGACTGCAGTAATCTGAAACCAGATGGAGAGAAAACGCGTGATCTTCAGACTTTGAAAAGGGTCTAGTGGTGGATGCACGTTTAGCAGGATGGAAGAAACGAAAGACATCACTAGTTTCTCAAAAGCATCCATCTCAAAGGCGCAAATGTGGCAGAAAAACAATACTCCAAGGAAAACGGTACGGATACACAGGACAACATCCTGTGTGTGCAGAAATTACATCTGAATTCAACCGAGCCCAGAACTGCTCTTTTTCAACCGTACCATGAGCAGGGAATTGAAGAAATTGGGCAATGGGAGTCGCCTGCCTTTTTGGAAGACTCGTTTCACAGAAAAATAGAAAAATCCGATTGCAGTGGTGTCTGCTTGCCTTGTTAAGACAACCCCAGCGTTGGAGGTGGTATCGAAATGTTTCGTGGCACGGACTGGATCCGTTGATACAGGTGTAAGAAGTAATGTCATCCAGTTAGAACCAGAATTTTGTATCAGATCTACTGCCCCTACAATGTTATACTCTTATTCCAAAGGTAATGGATGACAAGGCAACGGCACCTCGTGCCAGAAACGTGAAAGAATCGTTTCGAGAACGTGACACTGATTTCCACCATCTTCCATTGTCCCCGCACTCGATCCTATTGGCAATGTGTGAGACACCTGAAGACTGCTATTTGGCAACGAAGTCCTCTTCCTTCAACTCTGTGGCACCTGTACGTTATTTTGCTTGAGAAATGGTTACAATTAGACCAAAACGCACCAAAGCACCTTCAGAATCCATTCCGCGCCGCTCAGTTTCTGTTTTTCGAAACAAAGTGGCCCGATGCGATACTCAATAAAGGTTCTTATTGTTTTTGAGACTAGTGTGTGTAATTACCAACACTTCCAACATAATATTTTGTAATTTCTTTGGAGCCACCCCAGATGGTACTGCGTGCTCTCAACAGAGTAGACTGTATTGCGAAAAACAGAGATTCTGTACTTCTTCACAAAGTGCTCTGGAGCAGATGTGGGAAATCCCTGTGGGACCTTCCACAAAACACTGTGCATTGCGAAATAGCGCAGTTTACTTATTTCTTCTTCCTTAATTTTAACAACTGCCGATGATGGTTATTTCAAATTATAAACTGTGCAGGCTGCACATTCGATGAATCAGATTACAGTCCATCGAAGTACAAAAGGAATTTCAAATAATACCCGTATGGAATTTCTTTTATGCGTTTTACTATTGCATACAGAGCCGGAGTTAGGTGTGATGACCCTAGTCCCAAAATATGCGAGAAGCCCCAAAATTGCAGATTTTTATCCTCACAAAAGAAAATGGCGTGGTCCCCTGGGATAGCGAATTCCAAAACCATTCGGCTTTATGTCTAAATCGGGCTTGATCGAATAAATCTTTCTGAAACCATCAACTGCTTTTTTTGTTTGAGTTAATCCCCCCTCCATTAGCTCACCGTTCTTATCACAAAGACTCTGGGTCTACTTCTTCTTCTTCTTCTGCAGATATTAGAATGGCTAAATAATTTATGCAAGGAAACAATGGGCATATTTCGATGGCATTGTTCTCTGAGCTGATATCTCCAATTCCATCAGTTTCTTCTAAACTAGCCCTTCACGGTTCAGTTCCGATCTCACCGAAGTAACAGCTTTTCTTTCTTCGTTCATTCCCCGAGGAGGATAAACTTTTCTTTATCCTTTTCCTGAAACTTGCTGCCTACTGAATTTCACGTCCAAAGAGGGCGACTGCACAGCCCGTCAATGGGCAACTCTGGGTTTCAACAACTTCTCGCGTTGGGGGTTATCGCAAAAAGAAAAGATGTTGCGAACAATGGTGTGTTCGTCCGTTGTAAACAAGCAGGGACGTGATGTTAATCCAAATGAACGAAGTCAAACACCATTCTGCTGTCAGAGCGCAAAGTGTGAACAGCTCCAATGACCATTTCAGCGAGCCAACATTCTATTGTTTTAGCCAAGCGTGACGCAATAGTTTAAGTGACAACCGCGTATTAAACACGCACCGGAACTGGGAGGACTTCATTAAGGGACGAGCAACGATGTGCGCAGATGGGCAGCCACAGTTTTTGTTGCATTAATTATCTCTCGGAGTCGCAAACAGTTGGTAGTGTGGAGCGGAAGAAATGTTTTTGCGGTGTTCGTTGGTTTCCACCCGAGTTTCTCATGACGTAGGGTGTGACACGAATCCTAGTGGCGTGTCGTGTGATCGCGTGCGATGCCTCCGTGGGTTCAGAGACAGTCCACTGCCGCTCGACGTTCAGAATTCGTATCATGTTTGGCGGCATATCAAAAAGAAGTGCCCACAGCTTGGCCACTAATAGTTGTGTGTGTGTGTGTACGCGCGCGCCCAGAGAGACAAATGTTCGGCATTTTTTAGATCGTAATTAAGGCCACGAAGATAGTCGGCGGTAGCGACAGGTCAACAAAAGTTCACACGCTGGCTGCTAAGAATCGCGTGCCAAGAGAGAGGTTTCTCTAATTGAGAAATGCTTCGAATCCACGCTGAAGCGGAGGGGGGGGGGAGAGAATAAGAAACCACGTGACACAGTCAGGTCATGGGAGGACGTTGGAAAGTGTGCTCGAGTTGAGTGGCAGAATCGGCGAAGCTCGCGCATTCCGAGCTCACTGTGGTGCTACGACTTAATTACTTTTGGCCTAAAAAACAAATGGGGAGGACACCCGAGACCCAGACGGAACGACTTTGCCAACGATCGCACTCACGTGGTCTTTGCGATGCTCCCCTAATGACGCGGGCATTCCTCCGTACCATTCGTCACGTGACTGCCGGATTTATTCGGCACCTGTCTCGTGATGCCTCCCCCTTTTGCCATCCTCCCCCGCCAGGTCTGTCATTTAGTAACGTCGTACTGCAGAGATTGAAGATGCTATCAACCGACTCGCTTTGAGTCCCTCATTGACAATATAAACAACCGCTCATGTGACCCAGGCTCGCTGCAAATGTAGCGTGTCCATCCCCCGTTAACTAATTATCCACAGTGTTGTAAAGCGTCCTCTGTTGGGCAAACGTTCATGAGAACGAAGTCGGGAAGAACCCCCGACAAGAGACCCCCCCCTATGTTCAGAACGTGAGCCTAATGGATGCTGGAAGCAGCTGGATGACGCTTTGAGCGATGAATGACTCTGACATCATTCATCAGCCAATGCGCACTCAGCAACCGTTGCTTTTTAAGTCCACTTGCACGATCATAGATGCTCGACAAATTATTCCTGGTCACTTCACAAAGGCGTTCTATTCTGGGGCATACCCCTGTTCCAGTAACTCTTGTGGACGAAACTCCTCCCTAGGAGGAAACAGAGAGAGAGAGAGAGAGAGAGAGAGAGAGAGAGAGATTTATCCTTCCTTTTCTTCTCTGATGATCTGCGTTCTACACAATACAAGTGTGGTTGTTCGGTGATTTGTGATTATTTGCTGTTTCCAAGAAGCGAGATCAAGATTGAAGAACAGGACGGCTCTTGAGATAGCTAACGAGTTACCAACTGCTTTGCTCAGTCATCTCAAGAACCAGTATTCCAGCCCAAGAAAAGCGTTGATTTCACAAGACGAGACAGAGGGCCACATTCCTTAAAAGGTTTCCTTTTAAAAAAAACTTTCAGTCATTTACTGGCCAGAATATGAAAACCGTGGTAGAATTGCAATGTGATATTCTACAGAAGTACAAAGTGCGTCTGTAAGGAAGGTAAGGAGACAAAAAAATTCTAAAATAAAAAAAAAAAAAAAAAAAAAAAGGAAACGCAAATATTCAAAAAAAGAATTTTATTGTGAAAGTTACTCAAAATAATCAGCATTTAAAATATACTCTGTACACTTCGTACACCTGTTTTGAATAGGAGGGATTGATCTCATTAACTCCCCTTTTTGAAAAAAAAAAAAAATCTTTAAACAATTAAACATGAACGCGCACGCGCATTTTTGTGCAACAACACCAACCAGTTCTTTTTCGTAAAAGTCAAATCTGATCCATCGATTGTTACGTCACTTCTAAATACGATTGTTGCACATTTATCTACTGATTGTTACGTCACTTCTAAATACGATTGTTGCACATTTATCTACTGATTGTTACGTCACTTCTAAATACGATTGTTGCACATTTATCTACTGATTGTTACGTCACTTCTAAATACGATTGTTGCATATTTATCTACTGATTGTTACGTCAATTCTAAATAGAGTTGTTGCATATTTATCCATCGATTTTTATGTCACTTCTAAATGTGATTGTTTCCCATTTATCCATTGATTGTTACGCCACTTCTAAATATGATCATTGCATATTTCACTAAATCGAAGTACAAAAAATTATGATTACATCTACCCATATATTTATTTTGTCTGCAAATTGCGTGCGTTCTCTGTTCGATTTGCCTGTTTGCTGGACGAAAAACCCCAGTTTTTTTTTGGGCAACAAAAACTGGCTCTCTACACCTGAGACCGACTAACTCAACCACAGAGTGAAAAAAGCCCACTAAAGTTCCTCGCGTCATCGACGGGATTCGAACCCGGGCCTTTTCCATTGCGGTGTGGGGAGGACGGTGTCGATACCACTGTGCTACTCGCGCAGTAAATCGAGTACAGTAGTTCAAACATTAGGGAGGGATGGTGGGTAATTCTATTCGATTACTTTACATAGGGCGTTGTGTATGCTGTTATGGGTCTCGTTACCAACTTAACATATTTATTGCCAACAGCTTCCATCCGTGGTAGGATTCAATGTATAAAACCAGGACACACAAGTTGTTTTAATGTTTTGACCTCCTTTTCCCATATAATCAGGATAGTATATTGTCCGGACCAAGGCACTTTTAGGATAACTTTGAAAAGTTTCAGTTAATGTCGATGGAAGTGTTGTTAATTCGGATTTATATTGCTCATTAGCATCCACCGATGAAGGGCCAACAAGCCTTGAAACAGTGCCATCTGGGTGGTGGTGCCCACTGAGAATAAGTAACAGTAGTCTTCTCTTTTAGTGAAGCGTTAGTTATTCGAGGTAGTGCAATACATGGCACTCGTTGTGAAGGATGAGCACGATGTGAGATACAGATGAAATTATGCCCTTTCACACTACAAACGTAGTTTTTTCGTTTAAGAGTTTTTTTATGGTGTATTTACACCAATATTATACAGATTGCTCATTAGTGTACTGTTATTTATTATTATCCGTAAAAGTCAGTGTTCACGAGCCGAGTTGCATATTGTGGTAGATGAAACCCTTTCTCCGTCTGCGCGAGATTGTCTTAACTCCATTTTCAATTGAAGAGGCCTTTAACAATTCCTGCAGTGAGGGCTTGATTTGAATCCCATTGTATTCGAATCCAGACCGCTCCAAACAAGTGACAAATTGCGAAACCACTATACGACCACAGAGGACCAAACCAATCGAAGAAATAAGATTTTGTAAATTTAAACACGAAATAAAAAAAAAAATGGGCCTTTTAAATTAGACAACCGACTCTTTTGGTGTCTTCAGCTTCCTTGTATTGTATGGATGGTCAATACTAATACTATGTACTAGTTTCAGGGGCGCATTTAGACGTTGTGAGCCCTTTCGCCGAAGCATAAAGAGGCTCCAAAATATATATTTTTATCCTTCTAAAATAAACAAGGCTACGGTGTTCTTTGAACCTCTTGCACAGTGCGGGGCCAAATAACATGGCACATTGTCGTCATGGAAGATCCCGTTTTTGTCCAGGAAAAAATGCGACATGAGAGGATGCACGCGGTCTCTTAAGAGTTGAGAGTTTTTCGTCAAACCCCCTTTCGAATTCGGGAATAGGAAACGAGGCTAATTTATTGTCTTTAAAATTTTGCTTCTTCCACATACATCGAAACAAGTCACTTCTGGGACGCCAATAGTGGTTTTCACTTCCTCTAAAGAAACAGTCTTATCCTCATTTTTATTTATTTCATTTCCTTTTTATTTAATTTTATAAAAATAAATATTCCCTGGATTTGGGCCACTCAGGGTGTGGGATTTATTGCTGTAATCCACCGGTATAGCACTACTTCCATCCAATGGGTGTGGGATGGATTTTCGCCTTTTAGGGCAGACAATGCGTCCCGAGGTCCACTACGTTTCGCGATTAGTTTTAGCCCACCTCTTCGTGGTGGAAACGGGCACTGGGCAGGCTTTACAGGTGATTGCCTTCTCAGTGGCAAAGTGGCCAGAAGCAGCTGAACAACACAACGCACGCGCTGCACAAACATGGGCCTACACACATCTCTGGCCTTTTACAGACTTCTGTACTCATCACAGTGTACCAAGGCGAAGTTGAACTGATGTCCAGGTGTCGCCCTGCATACGCTGCTATACGTGTCTACATGTCAACACTTTGCAATAAAACTTGGTCCATACGCACCAGGGGTCCTAGCTGTTTCCAGAAAATCATGGTCTATGTTAAACAACCACTGCCACGTGCCTGGATATTGGACGCCATGCACGATGGACCCATGGACTTGTGTTGCTTGCGCCACACAAAGGCGCAAGTCGACGTGTTACACCAGGTGTTTGGACTCACCCGACCAGCAGATTCGTTTCCAATCCTCTGCTGTGAAACCTCACGCGTCTGAGTGTGCGATGCATCGTCATTTGGGGATCCCCATATTGTATTGCGATGTGAGCTGTCGCACAGTGACCTGCTGGTGAGCCTGTACAACATGCTGCACCCTTCCTGAACACGAAAGTTCTGTCAGCGGGAGGTGGTTTGATCCTTTCCACACCATTCTTTCTACACCTCGCACATTGGGCAGTGAGCAACCGACAAGACTTTCTCTGTCTCATATCGAAGCATTGATTTTTGAAGTTTGCGGTTGTGCTATCCAGACTATTGATTATTAGTTGTTTTTTTTTTTTTCTTGCTGGCTCCTGGTACGGCCAATCCGGAGAGCCGGATTGCTGACACCCAATGGTATTGCACTACCTCCGGTGGGTGAGGGATTTCATGCGCGAATTGCACTACAGACTCAGGTAATTTAACATACTTTTCCAGGCCTGCTTTGTAAAGGCTACACATTCACAAGTTTTCAAGGTGGAGTTGGGCTTATGCCTGGGAGCCACCCTGATTAAGGAACACACACACAAAGTGTTTAATTATATGTACAGAGCATCTAATTATATGTAAATATATCTTGTATATAAATCATGATATACTTTGGTGTACATAATCTTGAGACTGTATTTGTCTGTAATTAATAAATGAATGAATATTCATTTATTAATTACAGACATTTATTAATCGCAGAGCGAATTCGAACTGCTGGTTAAAACAAGTAACGCGTACATAATAGGGCTTACAGAGACGTGGTGCCACCCGGAAATTGGGGATGATGAGTTTCAGTACGGCTTGTATAATGTATTTAGGAAGGATAGGTTAGATAGAAGGGGTGGTGGGGTAATGCTTCTTATCAGAAGCAGCCTGAGTGCGACGATAGCTTTCCCGGATTCAGACATTTCACATGCTAGTATAGAGTCTGTATGGTGTGAGATAGTTGGAAACAAAGGCATAATGCGAGTAGGAGTAATCTACAGACCAGGTGATTGTGAAGATTATGACAAAAGCCTCTACATCCAAATGGAATGGGCAAGTAAGCGTCAATGCCTTATTATGGGTGATTTCAATTTGCCTCTAATTGATTGGAGTAAATGGGAAGGAAACTCGACATGGGGAACAAAATTTTTAAATCAACTAGATGACTGTTATTTGTATCAACATGTCAGGGAAAGTACTAGAGAAAAGAATATCCTAGACCTCATCATCACACATGAATCAGATGACATAACAGGGCTGACAGTAGAGGAACCAGTAGCAGGAAGTGATCATGGTGTTGTACGGTGGATGATGACGAGAGAGGTAGCAGAAGTAAAAGGCAAAGGAATGGGTTTTAATTTCAGAAAAGGAAATTACGATGCCTTAAGGTACTACATGGCCTCTATTATCTGGTTAGATATCGCGCAGAGAATGAATACGATTGAACTGTGGTACGCTTTTAAAACATTAATCACAGATGCCTTGAATGCGTATATACCATTAAAAAAATACTCCACGAGAAGGGTTCCAAGTTGGATGAATAGTGAAGTTGCCACATTACTTGAGCAGAAAAAGGTGGCATGGAAAGGTTACAGAGCAATAAAAAGTACTGAAGCCTATAACAGCTACAAGGTGATGTGTAATAGAGCCACAGAAAAGGTTCGACAGGCAAAGGCAGTTTATGAGAAATCACTAGCAAACAGAGCAAAGAGGGGGGATAAAGAATTCTTCACATATATAAATGCCAAGAAGAGCAGGACAAACCAGATCGGACCTTTACGTAAGGGAAAGGGGATAGTAATAAATACACCAGCTGCCCTTGCAGATGAACTCAACAGTTATTTTGCATCGATATTTACAAATGTAAAGCCTTTTGTGGCAATGGGAAATTGTGGGGGCGAAGTTAAAAAATATGTAATTAATGATATTGAAATTTCGCAAGATTATTTAATGAAAAAACTTTCAAGCCTACAGACCAGTAAGGCTCCTGGAGTTGATGGAATATACCCTATAATCTTGAGAGAGGCGGCAAGCGAGTGCATTGAACCACTGAGGCTGGTTATGCGAGCATCACTAGACTCTGGGGAGATTCCCTTGGATTGGAAAAGTGCAAATGTATCTCCCATACATAAGGGTGGCTCTAAAAGTGAAGTGGGAAATTATCGACCTGTCAGTCTGACTTCAGTAGTAGGGAAAATCATGGAGGCATTGATCAAGGGTGGAATTCAGGATCATTTGGATCGAATTGAAATTCTCAAGGATACTCAGCATGGTTTTGTAAAGGGAAAATCATGTTTAACAAATCTGGTTCGCTATTTCGAAAGGGTCACTCACGAGCTGGATTTAGGGAATAATTTCGACATTGTTTATTTAGATTTCAGCAAAGCTTTTGACTCAGTCCCACATGAGCGGTTGCTTTATAAGCTGGAACAGGTTGGAATCACTGGGAAAATCCTTAGATGGATAGAAAGATGGCTTCAGGGCAGGAGGCAGAGGGTTGTGATAAATGGCTATTCCTCAGATTGGGTTGATGTAAGAAGTGGGGTTCCTCAAGGATCAGTATTAGGACCACTGTTGTTTTTAATTTTCATAAACGACATTGATGAAGGGATAGAGGGCGTGATGTCTAAATTTGCAGATGATGTTAAAATTGGTAGAGTAGTTAATGATCACTGTCAAGCTGAGCTTCTTCAGAGAGACCTAGATAGACTTCAAGAATGGTCAGAAAAATGGCAGCTGTGCTTTAATCCAACAAAGTGTAAGGTATTACACCTGGGAAACAGTAATCCCAAAATAACTTATTCACTTGGTGGAGCTCAAGTAAACCCAGTACTGGAGGAAAGGGACTTGGGTGTTACGATACGGTCAGACATGAAATTCTCTGAGCATTGTAAACAGGTTGCCAGGAAGGCCCATGGTGTCCTATCGATGATCTATCGAACTTTTGCAAGTAGAGATAGGGACGTGATAATCCCATTATATAAGGCCTATGTTAGACCACACTTGGAATACTGTGTTCAAGTATGGAGACCGCACCTAAAGAAAGACATCGAGCTTCTTGAAAGGGTGCAAAGAAGGGTAACTCGCCTGGTGAGATCGGCAAAAGGGCGTCCTTATGAAGAAAGATTTCGAATATGTGGGTTGCAGAGTTTGGAAACTAGACACCTTAGAGGAGATTTGATTGAGGTGTTTAAGGCTCTGAGAGGCATCAGTAAAATGAATGAGGACGAAATTTTCAAGATTATAAATGATGCTAGAACTAGGGGACATAAATTCAAGTTCCGGGGGTAAATGTTTAGATTGGACTGCAGGAAGTTTTATTTTAGCCAGCGAGTTATAAATTACTGGAATAAGTTGCCTTCATGGGTGGTAGAGGCCGACAGTTTGGGGAAATTCAAAGGTCATCTGGATAGTACTTTCGGGTAAGGGAAGCACATAGGATGATAGGTTTAATTTCCTTTTTATTTTATTTTTTTTATTTATTAATTATTATTATTTAGTTATTTATTTTATTTATTGATTTATTTTTTGTTTTTATCATTGTTTTGTTCTGATTTTTTTTTTTTTTTTTTTTTTTTTTTTTTTTGGCTGGTGCAGCATAAGCCATAGGCTTTCTTGCACCATACGGCCGTTACTAATACTAATACTAATACTAATATCGAAGCACCCGACACACCAACTCCCTCAATCGTGTGCTTTTGAAACTCTTTGATATCTTTGCTTTGTCCCATAACTACTACTTTAACACTTTGGCTTGCACAATCAGATGGAAATTTCCATTTCTCTAGCTGTTTGGCTGTTTATACCGCGAGCTATGCTGCACACTCCATTACTGATGGGTAGTCATAATTCAGTGATCACTGAGTGCATCTTTAGTTGATCTTGGAGCTTGGAATCCAGTGGTACAAGGAGCCCACCGAGAAATTTCTCATCGTCTCGGTGATCCAATCCACCCAACGATCTAATTCATCTCAGGTTCTGTCCTGTGTATTAAAGCACGCGAATCTCGTGGCATTCATCAGACATTTTTAACCAACGTAATAAGGAATTATAGTCTCAAGTCATGTTTATATTCCGGAGGATTATGTTGAAGGGATGTTTGCTCTTAGATTGAAAGGGCGATTTATTGACTCAAAAAAAAAGAAAATAAGATTGCTGTTGGTCATAGTCAGTAAATGCAAGTTGCGGTAGAAACCAGAAAAGTCAGTCTCTGAAAATGCAGATCAATGGAGAAAGAGGAGTCATAAATAAATTCTTTGGAAAAAAATTTTGATATAATCGTTCACAGACATCTCGCATATTTCCACCTGTTTACCACGGACACACAACGTGGATTTACACCTGCTAGATCTGTGATCACACAGTCATTTTAAATTTCCAGTGGTTTGCGTTAAATCTTCACCGGACATATTCTGGCACCCGATCTCCCTCAATATTTAGTGAAATATTTCAATTCATATACGAAAGCATAAATAAGAAATTCAGATCAGAAATTTATTGGTAACATGATGCAAGGAAGAAAGCTAAAAATACATCCCACATCAGTCCATCTCCTCTAACAATTTGTGCAGTCCTTCCTTTAATTAATACAAACTACCCATTTCCACAACACCAGATGGAAGTTTTTTCCAACAATCAACTGACCTCTGGCTGAAGGCAGATTTCTACGCGTATATCCTGCAGATATTCTTTTTTCAATATAAATTTAGGCCCCCCCCGTGTATTGTCTGAGCTAGAGGAAGAATGCCATCAGCATTGAGCTTACTCAATCCAATCAAAGTCTTAACCACTGCAGTCAGGTCTCTTCGCAGGTGCGTAGTTTCTAGACGCTGTAGGGTTGCAGAACTTGTCTTCCTTCTCTGTCCCTGGGTAATGTTCTCTGTCTTCTCTGCACCTGTTACAACAATCAAAATTCTTCCTAAAACAAAGCTTCCACCAGACCTGTATGCAGAACTCAAGATGTTGAACAAATACTGCCTTCAGGGTGGACCAAAAGCCTTTAGCCATTTGAAATGACTGTGAACTTTTAAATTTTTAATGGAAAATTAATGCTCCCTGAAGCGTCATATTGAGCGGGTTTGGGAAAGTATTTCTTAAAGCCCTCATTGCTTTTCTTTCTGTAAGGACTGTGACTTCCATCCTGTTGAATCCATATGGTTTCTTAGCCAATCTATTGCAAAAGAGATTCTATATTCTGTATATCTGCCACTGCCCTTAAAGAAGTAAGGACCGATATTGTTTGAGTAGAACTGCCACACCAAACAATGGTACAACTTGGATTTATTGAGTTCAAAGATTAAACTAGGGTTCTGAGTACCCCGAAAACCTTTAATTTTTCATAATAACGAATGCCTCAATGGTAGCACGCTGATTATAATCACCGTCATTCCCACACCGGGTGGAAAAGGCTCAGGTTCGAGTCCCGTCAGTGACGCGAAGAAATTTTATGGGTTTTTTTCACTCCGTGTTTGTTAGCCGGTCTCAGGTGTGGACAGCAAAGTTCCCATACCCGAAAACTGTTTTTCTCGCTGTAAATTTAACAGGCAAACCGACCAAAGAACACACGAAATTTAAAGACATAACACACACATGGTAGATGAGATAAATCTTGAGTGGCATGAAAATGCCCGTGTTGCTTGCTCATGTTGACGAAAACTGCTTGAGTCCGCACAACGGAAGAGGCACTTCTAAATGAAATGCGTCACTTTCGCTCTTCGCCAAACAGTCTACTTTTCCTGGTATATTTCCAAGGATTTCTTTCTTTCCGAAAAAAAATTAAAAATAAAAGAGTTAAGAGTAATGGGTAGAGGATTTTGGACCACCCTCTACTACAACAGGATTATCGCCCCTTTGTCCCTGGGCGGTGGCGTTCCTGATGTTGTCAGAACGTGAGGAGCAGATTTTGTTTGAAGTAATCAGAAAACCTCTCGTACCACTGAAACATTCCTTTATCCACGCCCTTAACACCTCCCTAACTGCATATTGCATCAATTTACACAACAATCGCACATGTGGTGCAGTATACGAAGCTTTACTCAAATATAAATACACTGCTTGACAAAATTAACAGACCAAAACGTTTTTCACGAATATTTTATTATGAACAGTGTCTCCAAAAGCGAATATTTGATATTATAGACATGCTGGCTTGAAAATTCCGATTATCCAATAGAAATCGATTTACCACCTTGCAGAGCCATACATTATGCAAATTATTCGTGCCTATAAAAACACGGGGTGTGACCAGATCACTTCATTACGTTTTCTGGCTCTCTCTCAGTGGGACAGCCACATCTCCAGTACTCAGGATGGCCAGTCATCCTCCTCCAGATGGTTTACCGTCGCAGGCAGAGGTGGCACGTTGGCTGAATGTGTCGCACAGTGTCATCTTGGCACTGTGGAAACAGGTTCAGGAGACAGAAACCATTACAGGAAGAGCTGGCCAAGGCTTGTTGTTACATCAACCAGAACAGATCTCTGTCTGGCTCTAACAGCAAGACGGAACCCTACTGTCAACAACTGCCTCTTCAGCCTTGTTAACTGTGTTAAGAAGGCTCAGTTCAAGTGGATTCTACGCAAAGGAAGCCAGTGGTCTATCCCATTAACTCCAAACCACCCCAGAGCTCGTCGAAACTGGTGCCATGAACGTGTGACTTCAAGCCCTCAGAAATGGGGAGGGCTGCACACCATTTCACATATACAGTAGTTTTGTTCTCTGATGAGTCCCATTTTAGCCTACAACTAGAGTCTAGACTTTATTTCATCTGGAAACCACGAGGAATCTCCTCGAATAGATCCTCGAACCCCACATGCCACGATCTATATTAGTATTAGTAAAACCCATATGGTGCAAGAAAGCACCATAATAATAATAATAAATAAAATTAAATAAATAATTAATAAGAGGAAAGGAAATAGACAACCCATGTGTTTCCCTCCTCCCGTGGGTAATTATCCAGCTGACCTTTGAATTTCCCCAGACTTTCAGCCTCTGCCACCCATGTAGGTAACTTATTACAGTAATTTATAACTCGCTAGTTAAAATAAAACTTCCTGCAATCCAGTCTAAAGAATTCCCCCCCCCCCGTAACTTGAAATTATGGCCCTTGTTCTAGTTTCATTCATAACCGTGAATATTTCGTCCTCGTTCATTTTGCTTATGCCTCTCAGGGCTTTAAACACATCAATCAAGTCTCTTCTAATCCCTTAAACCCTCAATAAAGTCAATGGGGTGCCTAGTTTCCAAGCTGTGCAATCCATAGGGATGGCCCTAATTTTCTTTTCATGCACAACAATGCTACTGGAAATGGTGCTGACGTGCTTGAGGATCTTGAAAATGAATATATCCAACGACTGCCGTGGCCAGCACGATCACCACACTTAAATCCGATCGGTGGCACACTCTTGGGTGTCGCAGTGTACTCCAATGGCCAACTCCTCGTCACTTGGTGAGCTAACGTCTGCGCTGGTGGAAGAGTGGTATTTTAGGCCACAGAATGTTATAGACGCCCTTGTATCGAATATTGTTCACCACTGTGAGACCTGTTTATCCATTGGAGGGGGATCACATGTGACCGTGTTTTCGAACATCTGATATTGACTTCTGTAATGTAACCTTTTTGGTAATTCGTATTCACCCCTTATAAATATCCCTGTCAGAAGAGTCTCGCCGTCTCCTCATTACATCGTTGTTCTATGGTACATCACCATAGCAGGTTTTATCCCGGTTTATCAGAAGCTGCACGAGTCACACCACGTTTTCTGCGTGTTCTGTTAATTTTGCCGAGTAGTGTATAAGGAAACAGGAAGGTCGGGCTTTTCATCCCACAAAATAGGCAAACTGATACCAGAACAAGCTGGGATCGGTTTGCCCATCCCAAAACAATAAAACATTATTTACATTTTCTCGATTTACCAACATAATAGCAAAAACTTTTGGTTCACGCTGTACATGTTAGTGTGGCTCGCATTCCCTTTGGGTTTCCCCTTTAATAACTGCGGAATCTTTGAACAACTTTATGTGCATTTAAACTTTCTAAACATTGCCTAACAAACGCAAACTTAGTTTTGTAAAGGAATTTCGCCAAATCTGCTTCCTCCTCACCCACAACCACCACCACCACTTATCTTGGTTACAACAATCATAGACTCCGCGATCCCTTTCCTTTTAAAGGCGGAGTTTTTACAGATGTCATCCCTGTTGAGAGCTTACAAATTTGGATGCCTCCCTTTAGTTCATATCCTCTTTACTCCATTCAAAAATATCAAATGTCCTCCTCTTCTGACTTCAAACGAAATTTCCCCAACTCATCTGAAAGGTAAAGGAGATTACACCTTTCTAGAAACAGGACCACCGGTCTAAATTTCAATAAACTTTTGTGCAGATGTACAAATATGCAATAATGCTGTTGTACAAGCCCTTCACGGACAGATGGAAGCCAGGGGTTTAATGGGAAGGGCGCGATCACCCCATTAATATTTCATAACATTTGTTCAAGGTCCGAATTGCGCTGCACTCCATTACGAATTGGCTGCCTTGTGGAAGTGGGTTAGAAAAATGCAGATATTTTCCTGTTGCATTTCACTGTTAAGATATCGGTGGACTTCTTGAGATGTTCCTGGTTTAACCAATAAACACTCACCAAAAATAGTAATTTGGTTCTAGGATGGAGACACGAGAGTTGCATGTGGGGGTATAAATAGGGAGGCTGGATTTCGACTGGACTCGACGTAGTAATTCAGCGTTCCTCTTCGGATATTTCAGTTTTAACCTTCTTGAGTAAAAAAACACGCTGAGGATCTCAATGTCCGTATTTCTATGTCCTCAATGAGCATTATTATTTACAGTTCTGATTAACGTACGAGGGTAGAGTTAAGTTCAGATGACAGATCCATGTTTCTGTAGGATTTATCCTATTGGAGAAAACTTCCTCCCGGGGGAATGACGTTACACTACATTTATAGAGAACGCAATGCTTTTCTTGTAAGCAGGATCAACCATCAAGAGGAAAGCTAACTCCCAGTACCCGTCCATGGCACGAGGAAGCGGGAGGCTCATGTAGTGTTTAACATCATTGGCATAATAAGCAGAAAGTGGGTGATGCACAAAATAATGTTCCCAAGACAACTACCGACAATGGAACCAACCACTACATCCACAGAGAATGGTAGTTTTATAGATTTCTTCGTTTTAGATGTTTTGCCTTTAGGATTGTTTCCAATCTTTGAACTTGATGTATGGTTATTACGATTACAGTCAATTATTTATCTTGAAGTTTTGAAAATTATCTGCAGATTTTTCGAGCTTCTTTGGTTAAACTGGATGAGAATCAATAAGATTACTTCAAGATTACTGTCCCTGTTGCAATGGCCGAAGTTGATCCAGTATTTGTAGATCGTGTTACCACAAAAGAGCTGTGGCATTCGCCATTTCCTGATCTGAATTCTCTAGATGATTTCGTGTGTGGTTACGTCAAGAAATATGTTGCGCAAAACAATCCGCGTCCATCTGAGGAACTGAAACGGAAATCAGCGGGTTTATTGAAAGTATTTCTTTTCTTCGTGCGCCAGACAATATGAGTATGTTTCGCCGAATGAATTCTGACATTCAGGAGAGAAAGACTAAGCTGAGAACTATTTTTTTCTGGTTATAGCGTGATTTAACTAATAACAAGACAGCTTTTCATCTGTCTGTCCTGAGTCTAATTATATATCACTAATTAATTTGTATACAGTGGTGCTACGTAAAATCCTCGTGGATAAATGAAATATTTCCCATGGGAAGACAGCGGTGCAGTCCATTCTTAAAATAATAAAAACTGTTTCTTGTTGCTATATTTATTTGAGGAACCACTTGTGGCCCAGAAAAATGATTCAGATTCGATTGGTAGGGCTGTATGAGAACAGCAGCAAAGGAGCAAAATCGAATCATTGAACAGAAAGGAGTACGTGCGAATGATTCCTAGGAGTTTTAAAGGGTTTTCTTGTAATACGAGATTTTTAAAGATGAATTTGATGTTGACTCCTAAATCAGTGTGATTAGAAATTGGGTTGATGAACTGCTTTTGTATGGAATGATTTTGAAGGGGGATCTGTCATTCCATGCAGTTCCATTATTAGAATTCAGTGAGGACGTAATCGAAGGTTTTGGACAGTGGCACGTAAGTTACGCCGATCTGACCTTCAAAAATTAAGGTATAATTTAAGACAAGGCCTATGATGCACCTTGCGTTAGCTTCTTAGTATGATAAACAAGGGTTGCGTCAAAGATAGCCGATCTCAGATGGAGGGAGTACTTTTGCCCTTGCAGTTATTCCAGGTTTTTTCATTCAACGTCGCGTGAATAGGTCCATGAGTATACTTTACGTGTGCACACATCATTTGTACGGATTGCACAGATTTGCACAGATCTGCAAGCCTGAAAAAAAGATCCAGCTGATTACTGGCCTGTAGCCCTAATAAACACCAAGCTTACCAACTTTGCCAAATCTATAAAGTTTACCAAGCTCTTCGAAATACTGTATTAGTTTTCGGTCATCTGGGTTTATTCCCTCTGCTCGTCTTTTCCCTAATCAATTTCATTGCAGACTTGAAGGATCCGATCAAACAGACCTGCTCGTCTTTTCGCCAGTCATCCGAACTCTGAAAATGGACCTCAAGCTGAACTTCTGTATTTAGATCCGACTCTTTCTTGACCATTGACATAATCCGTTAGAATATCATACCTACCCCCATGTCAGCTATTTAATAAACAAGCAAGAAAATGTTCAGCGCGAAACTGTTGAAACCTTACCCACTTAGTCTGTCATGGCGTTGGTGACAGACCTCCCCCAGCTGCTCACAGAGCCTTTTAGGGAGATCTGTTTACGAGAAAAATCCTTCATCCCTTTTACTTTCGTCTTATATTTGTCTGTTCCAAGAATCGACGCATATAGACAAGTTCCATTTGAAATTTCGCCCCTCTCACACCAGTTTCTTACTAAAGAAGCCTACCGTTTATCAAACTGCGCCCCCTCCCCTTCACGTGTTTTGAATTGAATTAAATTTCCTCTTTCGCTCCTGCTGTCAATTTTCTTTCACGCGGCTGTTAACTCTGTACAAATTCGCATTCAGATTACTGGACAATTCTTGGGCATACGTCTTTCAGCCATCTCCCGGCAGTTCTCCAAACTTCATTGGCTGTACGGTGGTGCTGCCTTTTAGCGAATTGAACGATCAGTCTGTGTATTATGATAGTGGATACACTCGTAGATGTGTATCCCTCGGACAGAGAATCGTGTTGAGGGTGACACTGTTCTTATTTCTGAGAATCGTTATAAATATGCTTGAAAGTGAAAGAACGTACTATGGACATTTCAGGCAAGTTTAAACAAGTTTAGTGGGATTGTGGACATTACTTTGCAGCTAGCTGAAAACAATTTTCAACCAGATGTTATTGTTAAACTATTGACATAAAAGTAACGGAATATATAGTATAATATCATACTGTAGAATGTATAATAATTTAATTAATGAGACTATAATTTATTTAATAATATAATAAAACCGAACTCTCCTAACTCTTATGTTTGTATCAGGGTGGCTCCTAAACTTATTAGATAAATAAACGCAGTTGGTAAGCTCGCAAAAATAAAACTCTATTTTGATTTAATTACTGTAAAAATAAATAGTTTTGAGTCTGATTGGAAAACATTAAGAAGTGCAGCCCCTCGAGGATCTGCATTTGGATCAATCTGCGAGGAAATATATCTGTAACGCTTTATTTGAATTGTTTTCAGGGACAAAATGTATATTTTCTCGTTGTTAACTTGAGAAAAGTATAAAAAATAAAATGGAGAAAGAAAATAAGTAAATAAAATTATTTTTTCTCTTATTATAGTCAATATTAGTTCTTAAACAGTATATCCGGATAATCTCAAAATTTGTAAGGCTTCTGGAGCTCCAAATACACTCACTGGTCGAAAAATTAGAGCCATCTTTTTCCCGAGTTACATCTCCTACAGAAAGAAGTGGATTTCATCCAGGCACACGATAAATGCTACCAACCCTAGATTCTTCAACTTCTTCCATATAGTTCAGTTGCAAATGCCCCCTCCCCTCTTTGGATATATTGAATTCTTAAAGAAATTGGCTTTAAATTCCCGAAGTCTCTCTTTTGAAGTGCCGACTTTCACTTCTTCATTTTAGAGCTGCATTCAGCTTACGTCTTCATGGATTGTACATTCTTCGGATGGTTGCTTTGGACACACCGGTCTTTCCTTTGTTTTCTCAACTTTGGCTTCTGCTAAACGTGCTCCAACAATAAACATCTTAAAGATCACCTGTCTTCCTTTTGACTGGATCGCTAAGACGCCCCAGGAAAGCGTACTCAGCTGGACCTCGATAAATAAATACTTCGGATGAAAGGCGTTTACCACGCGATGCAGAGGGACAAGAAGGTGCACGTTGAGTTCAGGGTCTGAAGGCCACTCCTGAAGACAGACAGAACTCGGGACAGGGTTCAAAGAAGGACAACCAGATCGATGAGTGGTGCTTAAATGCCATATGAAGAACAGCTTAGAAGATGCGGACTGCAAAGCTTAGCAACTAAACATCTTAGAGGAGACCTAGCAGAAGAATAAATTTAACTATTATAACTTCAGTACTAACACCAAATGCTTCTTCATCTTCTCATCATTCACTCATTTTGTGTCAAGATCTGTTGGTCGCAGTTCTTAAATTTCTTGCAATCAGTTCCACGACCATCACATCCGAAGATGGTAGCATTAAACACACGCGCGATGTGCTAGAACTTTAGCGTTCAAGAGATAAGCGAAACAAACGGGAGAAATTGAACATAAACGGAAGAGGAATCGGTAAGGGATCGGGTTGTCATAGCAACTGTTCAATATTTCCATAAACATACGGCAAGCAGATGGCGGCGCTCTCTTCGGTGGGCTTTTTGGACAAGTCCGATTCGTCACAAATGCTGCCACAGAAGAAGAAGAAGAAGAACGAAATGGAAGGGATCTGATTTTAATGTTTTCAGTGTTGCGGGGAGGGAGGGAGCCATGTTTCCATGGGTCTTCATCCCCTTCCCTTTTCGCACTGTCGTGTCGGTGTTCATTGAAATACGATCCGTCTGCAGGAGCAATAACGTGCGTCCCTCTTTACCTCAGAGTTGGCGAGTGGGGTTTGGATCTTTCTCTGGAGAATATTTTTAACGCAGTGGTGAGTTAGATTCGCAGGGGGAGGTGAACCTAACAGGGTGGGGTGCAATGACACTCAGCGAGTCTGTTTTTCATTTTTCTGTGTATTTGTCGCTTGCAGCGCAGTGGCCAATGCGATAATCTTGTCCGTCTATTTGCAGAATCCCGCGAGCCATGGGGAGATCCGAGCCCTGGTGATTTAACCCGGAACAATGTGTCGAGCAGCGGTCTCCTGGCCCCATCAGAACGCTCCTCTCCCGCCGTGTCAGAAGAACGCAGCAGCCCCGACCAGTGCAGTTTTTGTTCCGGACTGTCTCCGCTGTGGGAGGGTCACAACCTGCCGGAGTCTCCCTCTTCTACCCAAGGCACCGAGGACGCCGCTTCGAACGACAACTCCGCCTGGCTCGCCAGAACGGCGTCCGCGAGCAGCAGCGCAACGGCCAAGTCTCCCGTGACCTCCACTGCCGCTGCCACCGACAACACCACGGATGCAGAACTCCCGGACAGCAGCAGCAGGGAGGGGTCGCCCGTGACGGCGAAGAACGCACACAACCCGGCCATCAAGCCTCAGTGCAACTGCGAGGAACTGCTGAAGGTGGAATGTCATCTGGAGAACAAGGAACTGTGGGACAAGTTCCACGAGCTGGGCACGGAGATGATCATCACCAAGACCGGCAGGTAAGTGTTCGTGCTAGTCCAGGAGGGAGTAAGCGATCATTTTTAAACATCAGCAATTCGTTAGGTTGACCACGAAGTTTACGCACAACAGATCTTCGTTGTCTTCTGCTCGATTGTTTACCAAACATCTTGAGCTGTTACACGTGACCGGACGTTTTAGGTTTCGGTCCATCGACTCACATTGGTGCCATACTCAATCCTCACAGAATCGGTGCAGGGTTTCTCTGTCCTAACAACGGACAAACTAGAAGACAAAGAACTCGTGCGTAGTAGTCTACCTTGCCTCGGAGTAAATAAAAAGAAACGGAATGAGTGGTGTCAAAGATTTTCCCGTTTTACGCTGGTAGGTTTATTTCCGATTGAATTGGATTATTATTTATTTATGGGGTCTCTAAGGTCACTATGCTCTCCCCCATTCAAGATTATCCTTCGCGATTTATTGCAAATTGCTCTTCTCTTCTTTCAACAGATAAAAAGCGATTTCACTTTTTTGTTCTTCTTACTGGCAAACATCAAATCATAAACTACATTGGAAAACAGAAACGAAATCCAACAACAGAATCTCTCGGCGATTGCATCTCTTACATACCACTTTAGAAATTCAAGTTGACCCCGAGCAACTAAGTCTTTGGTATTTGAGGGGGGGGGTGATTTGTGTGCGCTTTTTTCATGAAACAAATCATAATGGATGAATTATTGGCACAACAGAAATGCTCTCACGACTTCATGACTTCCTTTTAAAGTACACGTGGCAAGGTACTCGCGAGAGTTCATGGTAGAATGTATATAGCGGGTATGTCGTGCGCAGTTCCAAGGTACCTGTGGTGGACGTACTGAAAATCACCTGCGTAGTTAGCAGATGATCTTCAGTAACTCTAAAAGCTGTACCACTGGTACAACTTGGACTTATCCACCAAAATAGCTCGAAGCGAAAAATACATCATCAGTTTTGGTTGTTTCAAAGGGAGGTGTGTATGCTGATGTCACTGGTAAATATGTTGAGGGTTGGTTACTGTACAACATTACAAATGATACTATTTAAGTTGTACAATAATATTGCACAATGTTGCGGTACAATGATCAAGTACAATTTTAAACGATTTTGTACGATAGTGATGCTGTACAGTTCCATTGTACATAACATTGTGTACATTCGCTGGCTACATCCAATGTTTGCTTTATGCATAAATGATGTACAATCATCTACACTGAATGGTCACATTATTAGATACACTTACATAACAGCGAGTAGAGTTTCCCTTTAGTACCCAGAACAGCTTGGATTCATGATGGCATATATTAAAAGAAGTGTCGAAAGGTGCCCACAGGATGATGGTCTATGTTGACTTATTGCTATCCATTTATTACAAACTGAGTGGTTGGGAATCTCTACTTCGAAGAGTTCGATCTATACAGGACATAGCCCATTATCCTGTTTGAAGAATCCATTCGCAGATGGATACACTGCAGCCACAGAGGGATGCGCCTGGTTATAAACAAGTTCGACATAATTTTTATGTTATAACTTGTGCCATTCCACCGGCACCGACATTGCACGACATATCCATGGATTCATGGATCCATCCTGTCAGGTGTCAGCAAGTTCAGGATATAGCTGTTTTGGTCATATCCTCATCTTCACTTCAGCGTAAAAGGGAAGAAACTGGGATACGACAGACCACGCAACTTTAATTCGTAGGATTTATACCAAACTGTCATGATTACAAAAATGGGTGATGTTCAAATTGTTTGTATTTGAAGCAAAGAGAATGCGACACAGGCCCTTTCAGAAACTTTATGAATTCTTTACGAAGAAGAAATATTTTGTGATAGAGAAATAAGAACTGGACATAAATCTTTGAAGAAGAAGAATCACTTGACCAATCTAGTTCAATATATTGTCTGTAATTGCGTGTATTTTTCAGTTGGTTTGCTGTTGGCTGTACGAAACATTTGCGTTGCTGGGAGAAAAAGCCATGTAACCCTCTCCTGAGATCAACTCTCCCGAGTAACATTATGGAAAAAAGTCCATAAAGAACCCTAGAGTCAGTAACGGATTCAAACGCTGACCTTTTCCACCAGGAGTGGGAAGTCGGTGATTATATCCATGGTACTACTGCGAAAGCCGACGAGCTGTGCTTTCTGAAATTCCTCTTTGGTTATCGTTGTTGTACTGGGTTGTTATTTGACTGAGAGAGCCTTTCTGTTACTCTGTACAGGTCTTGTCAGCCTCCGTTGGGCTTTCGCATCAACGAGCTGCTTCCAATCCCCAGGGTGTCCGTTGGCTGGATGCTATTTTCTTGTTGGACCAATCACGATGCATGCAAGACACAGTATGTGAAAACCGCAGCAAATTTGAGTTTCCGAGCTACATGGGCGTGGTCCATTGTCCTGTTTGAACAATGCACCACGTTCGCTATCACTTACCACACTACGTTCGTAGTCGCTTAAATCTCTTCGTCTTTCCCATTTTCAAGCTGAATTGCACGCATAACATCCCATCCGTCCAGCTGCTTTTTATACAAACACTGCTGCTCTTACTGAAGGAACCTTTTCTGTTATGACAACGATAGGTGTACCCAATAATGTGGCCACTCTGTGTACAACACAACTGCTCTACATAACATCATGTACAGCAGGGAAGGACAATGTTTTTGAAGTTTATTGAATTCGGCTGTGATTCCTCGGTTGATATTTTACCTAGACATGAAACATAAATATTTTTGTTTTCTAATTATGCGAATGGATATTTTTCTACGGTTGTGATACAAGGGCTGCGAGCCATGCTCTGCCCTGCCCTAACAGAATCATCTTTGCTGCTGTCACCAGAAAATGATTTTTGTCGAGAGAAATTCTTTCGAAGGTGGTATGGCTTAGTTTTCCGGACAGGTGTGATGCGAACCCTGACTAGAAAAGGATTAGTGTTAATCCGCACTATTTCTGAGCAAAAACCTAAAAATTCATTAGGTTATCCGCTTTACGGTTAAATAGAGGTGGATTTGCTACGCTTCTCGCGCACCAACCACCTTTCCGTCCCTCAAATCAGCTGCTCTGGTGCGAAGAAACCCCTCGACGTCCTTCATAGCGCTCTTGATCCCTTAATGAGGGTCATTAGGGTTTTTTGACGGCAGATTAGAGCAGCGACGTCATTTAGAGAGGAGGAAGGGATGGATTGCTGAGCCACGAAAGCGACCAAGTCTCGACAGGTGAACGCAAATCAAGTGTGAGAAACCAAACGCACTTTCACAGGTGTGTGCGTGTCTTCGAGGCACCTGCAGTTTCTTCGGGCGAGTTTCATTTAGTTAGTCGGAGTTAACACGGAAACTCGAGCACCAGACAATCGTTGTTTTTAAATTGAGTGTGTTCCAAGGCTTTGTTGTTAGTTTTAAATTCTGCATCCCACACGAAAATTCTTTCTCTCAAAATTTCAAATCTATTTATGGCATTTATTAGTGGCGAGTTAAATTAAGATTTATTGGGCCACGATGCGAAATGTTGTCTTTTTAAAAAGAATTCTTAGTGGCCGAAAAGGAGCTTCGGTGAACACAATAATACTTTCGGGGGTCAAACGCTGTCCCTTCAGCTATACTTTGCTTCCAGGCTCCCCCCAACTTCGAATCTTCTTTCGTGCACAGATTTGAAGTACACGGGGGATGTTTACTTTCATATTCCCTTCTAAAATAATTGGTGCAGCTTGTTTTCCGATTTTCTCTCTGAGCTATTCTTCGTAGTTTCGCTCTGGCCAACCTTCATCTTAATTGCAAAGAGTTGCACTTTGTTGTAGCCCAACGTGTGGGGTGGAGGAGATACAGCCATTCGTAATCACGGATTATAGTCCGAAAAAAACTTAAACTTCATTAAATCATTCAGCTAAATCTCTACATTTCATAGAGAACGATCTTCGACCTTTATAAAATACTCGATTTCCTTCTTATTTTATCTTTGTTAATTTTTATTCATTGCCATACTTGTGGACCAACTACATTCAGTGATCGCTGAACTATTCGTCTAGGCATTGACTCCACTAGATGTTGTTGTAGTGGGGCTTTAGGAGCATCAGCGACTGAAGCCATATTGCTCCTTGTGTATCGTCTGTAAATTGTTTGTTCTGTGGTCGATTTTATGTTTGCTGGACGAAAAACCCGAGTTTCCAGGGGGGAAAACCATGGTACCCTCGCCTGAAACCGGCTAATTCAGCTACGTTGTGAAAAGGCCCATAAAAATTCCTCACGTCATCGACCACAAGATATCTGAAGACATCCGTAGGGATTTACAGCCACGGTGCTTGCAAGGCTCTCCATTGGAATAGATGACGTTTGGCGTGTCCATACGCCTCGCTTACCGTTCCAAAACATCCCACATATATTCAATTGGATTGAAGTCAGAAGAATTTAAGGCCAATAAGATGGACGATATTTTCACTATTCCTCGAACCTGTCGTGCGTAGTGCGGACCAAATGACACGGCGCATTATCGTCTTGGAGGAACCCGTTTCTGCCAGGGAAAAAAATCGAACATGGAAGTGTGCATGGTGTTCTTGGAAGCTGCCGCTAAACTTCGACAATGAAACGTAGGTCCATACTCACCAGGGATCCTAGTTGTTGCCAGCCCCGTATTAAGCATCTCTCAGTTTTCCCTTAACCGTCCTCATGAATGTCATTAAAGAAGATTAAAACCGAGAGGGACCATTGAGCACTCATACCTGAGGGACTTCACTTACTACTCTAGTCCACTTCAAAGAATATTTGTCCTACAGATACATATACAAGTAATACAAATTGGTTTCATTTTATGGTATGCAATGACAAAGTTGTTTCTTGCTTTCAACTATGACTTTATCTACGTAATTAACCCCATTAGATGCAAGACTTTTCTCTTCAAATCTCATGTTATGATTCATTAAGGATACCGTTCTTGTCGAGATGATCCTATATTGAGCCCTTAACGACAGACACCCATCACTGAAGTCAAATTCATCCGTCTACAGTTGTCCATCACCTCTTTCGCACCTCCTTGTAGTTTGGGGCGACATCAATTTTTCTCCAGTGCAAAGAGATTATCCAGGAGTGTGTGATGAACAGACCACAACCCTCAGCCCTTTCCTTTGGCTGCCGAGATTTCTACACATTTTACGAACATTGTGGTCACTCGCTGTTTTTCCTCCGTTCTCATATCATTGATGTTTTGTTTTGAGTGCAGCTGCCCCCTCCTCCCGGTTTTAAGTTTAGTTTTGCCTCCTAAATCCCACATCGGGTGAAAAAGACCTGAGTTTGAATGAATATCGTCGACGACAAGAATTTTTATAGATCTTTTTCACAACGTTGCTGAGTTAGTTGGTCTCCGAAGAAGATCGTTCGGTTTTTTCTCCCGGCAACTCGGGAATTTTTCTTCCACCAAACAGGAAAACAGATCCCAGAACACCCGCAATTTACAGATAAACCTATACGGCGCATTATAAACGTTGTAGGGGTTTTTTAGGTGCATCAGCACCTAAAAAACCCCTACAACAATGAACAACTACAAGATCGCCCCTTAACAGACCCATGCTGTGATGCAGTATAACTGCATTTCAACAGTTGGTCCCGCTGCATAGATTTCAAAAACTGTCTGAAGCCACTGCGGTCATCTTTATGGGAACAAAAACCCTTCCTTTGCTCTGACACTAGTACATCTTTAAGTAACTCTCACATCGATACTCTGTTGGTTCTTTCGTTTCCTCTCTAACATGCTGGTGTTGAAAATAGTCATCCACTAAATCCACAAAAGCCTTGCTAGTGTGTGAGTGACCAACCCACAAGTTCCAGTCAACATCTGTAAAGTTAAAATCACCCGTTATAAGACAATCTGATTTACTGGCCCACTCTATTTTTCTGTATAATTGTTGGCAGGCAATAGGCCTATAACACACTCTTACTCTCATTTTCGTTTCCCCCATTGCTAAAGTCACCCACTGACTTGCACTGGCCACAAATCGCAAATCATCCCTACCATGTAAACTGTATGCGCTGCCTTAGAGTGTTTCTTAATTTCCTCGTTCATTTCACAAATGAACGAGGAAATTAAGAAATTTGGAAACCACTGCACTGCCTACCGTTCCCAGCCTCCTCCCAATGTCCACTTACACTCTTGCCAAGTCCCACTTAGTTTTTTCTGACAGAGTCCCTATTACTGGTTACCTCAACCACTAACTGTTGCCCTCCACGATTCTTTTCGCTTCAAAGGTGATGCTTATGTTCGCTTTGATATTCTTTGTTAGCGACTCCCTAATTTGGAATTTCCTCTTTCATATCTCTTCTCGTTTAAATTCTCTCAGCCATATTCTGTCAAATTCGTCTTTTTCTTCTGTCATTCTCTGAACTCCACTAATCACTAAGAACTCTTTGACTTCCTATATCTGAAATTCGGCTTTACTTTCGCCATTCCAACTTTCCTCATAGTCAGATGATTTTCCTTGGCGATTTTCTTGTTCACAACGCCAGTTGGCTTCTGTTTTCTAGTTACAAAGACCCTGCTGGTCAAGATTTCGAGGCTTTTCCAGTTACTAATGACCACACATAGCTTGTTCGCTTACCTATCCAAATATTATACAGTCCTAACTACACACCCAACACTCATGATCTTTTCCTCACCAACAAACCTTCCAAGTATGCTGGCAAAGTTAGTATTTCTCTGGGCGCCTCAGATCAAATCTTGGTCATGGTCCCTTCTCCAATGAAGCCTCTTTGCTGGCCATTCTCAGATTCATGTACAGCATTGCAAGAATGTGAAATGGGATGACCCGGGAGAATACTATTCTTTCTTTCTTTCTTTCCGTGGTTGCATTAATGGTTTTAAATCTTCTGATGTCAATGTTTGCTCAGATCGTATCAGTGAAATAATTCTTGGTTGGATGAAATCCTTAATCCCGCATTCCAACCGAAAATCTCGTCCTTTATATAAACCTCGATTTTCCAATAAATACGCCAAGGCTCTCGAGCTAAGATATCTCAAGGGAATCAAGATAATAATATTGCATATCGCGATTGGATTGCATCCAAATTTCCAGGTTCACCTTTGCATCTCCAGAATCTTTTCTTTATGCATATAAAGAAAAGATTAACCACTTTTGCGACAATTGTAAAACAGTTATTTGCGACAATTGTGAATCAGTCCAAATTCGATTTCGTACAGGCTAACTTGATCCTTGCACAAATGGTAAAAAATAAATAAATATATTTTCTGTTTATACTCCAAGACGAGTACAGAGAGGTGAACAAGATAAAGAATTTAAGAAACAACACGGTATTTAACAGCCAAGTGAGCTTGAACCACTGTCACTCAAAGCGCGTGTACTTATGCGTCCTCATGCATGACCGATCGCCTACTCGAACCTTCTGGTCTTCTGTTAGATTTTCCGTAACATCTGTCCATTTATACTTCGACCTTCCTTAAAACTTGATGGTTCTATTGCCTCGTCAGCTAAATTTAGATGAAGCCTATTCACTACCATCCAATAACCATCGACGATCTTGGAAACCACTGCCTACCGTTCCCAGCCTCCTCCCAATGTCACCTGTGGACCCCCATTACAAGAATGTCAGAAGAATTTTGAACAACCTTTATGCCAAGAAAGCTCCTGATTCTGGTGATCTACAACTCAGTCCTGTCTTATATCTCGCAAAAAAGGGCTCTTTTGCTCCTATGCCCATCTTCGACAACACTCAGATTTCTAGACTAATTCCACTTATATTAGGGATCATCGAGTGTAATCTTTCTTGGCATGAGTACGTTGCAAATATTGTTTCCTCTGCATCTACAAAACTGGGTTTTGTCTGTTATATTCCTTCTAAATAGCTGTTCACTCTGTACAAATCGCAAATCTGCCTTACCATGGAACATTGTTCCCAGATGTGGGTTGGTGCCCCCAGGCTTGTAGACTCCATTCAAAAAGAGGCCAGTTAGGTTAATTAATGATCCATCTCTTACCAAGTCTCTCTCTCTCTCTCTCTCTCTCTCTCTCTCTCTCTCTCTCTCTCTCTCTCTCTCTCTCTCTCTCTCTCTCTCAAGACATTCTGTTTCTGCTGCATGCTTCTTCTACAGATACTTCCATGGGCTTGTTCTTCTGAATTGTATTCTCTGAATTCCCTCTCTCTTCCAAACCAGTCCGAACTCGTGCCGCAAATAGTCAACATCCTTTTACAGAAACTTTCGTTTATTCACTCAGCTGCGGTTTTCTCGAACAACCTTCCTTCATACACGTATTTCCAGAAAATTACAGAAGTTCAAGTCTAATGTCAACAAAGTATCTTCAGTCTCAGCCATCAATCCCAACACCGTACTGTATGTTCTAATACCTATATATATCTTTCTTATATTGATGCAATGAGAGATGAGCAAAGGGAGAAGAACTCTCTCCTATTTGGACTCTCGTTTTCAAATCATTCTTCATGGAGGGATGTTTCAAGCTCATTGAGCGATGAAGGTGAAGGAAATCTGCTTCTCACTGTCTTCTCCAAATATACTCACGTTGGCTGTCACTAACGTTTAGGTCTGTGATTGTGCAGGCCATGGGAGATGCTAAGCCTCAGTTTGTGCTCCTGAAACCAAGATTGGACTCATCTCGCTTTGCGTACTGGAGGATTATCATCTAGAAACGTGGCAATTTTTCTAGGAAACAATGCTTGCAGTAAGGGATGAACCTGGTGATCCAGAATATCCAGGTAATCGGTGACAGTAATTGGCCCGTCCAGGGTGATGATAGAATACAAAGATATTGCTGCCGAAACCATTGAAATAAATAAGTGGTAATTTGAGAAATTAAAAAGATCTAGTTTATAATTGTTTAAAGAGCGAATAAGTGGACTATATTTGCATAATCAATTGGAAAAATATAGTCTCCCCGTTCTTCAACAGACAACAGCAGGAAATACCAATCATCAGCAAGACCAACATCATCAGGGAGGAACCTTTATGGAAATATGTGATGAGATTAACACGAAGAAAACAAAATTGCACTTACATCAAGAAAGGAAGTGAGTGAGTTGAAGTATTAAATGTTATTCAATTATACGGAAGAAAGCGACTTATATCACTAACCACGCTGGACTCTTCTCAGATGTGGTACTTCCGATACCTGTTTAAGCACCAATTCTGAATTAATGCAAAAGGCGAATCGCATTATTTATTATTTCTCTCTGCTCTCACTGGATTCCTCTCGTTTTCATGTTCGTCATTAATCTTGAAGAAGAGAAAAGGGAAGTTTCTACTTAGAAAGTGGTGTGGTGTGGTGTCTCGGGAAATTAATAACATTGTATGGCTCCTCGCGTTTTGCAAATTACTTCTAATTATTATTTAAAAAACTGTCCAAAGTCATTGCCCCTAATGTCTTGGACTACTGTCGATGAATTCTTGGATTTGCAGCAAGAAAACAGACAGGAAACATTCGCAGTGACGAGTTGTTGGAAAAAAAAGTCATGGACCATGCAGAAATCGTACAAGGGGTGATGGAAACATAATGAATCATAACACAATGTGAAGAGCAGGCAGTGGAGCAAATGAATCGAAAGCCAAATATTTCTCAAGCAGCAGCCATTACCGATTTCATGTTAATGAGTTTTAAGTGTCCTCTTCATTCAGAAGCATATAAATATCTGTCCTGTTTATCAGCCGTTGCTGGAAACATCTCAAAGACATTTCATCAGGGCCGAGTTGAAAGCGGATAATCTTGGGACCACGGCTTCTTATATATATTTAAATTCTTAAAAGAGACAAATTCTCTTGGTGCAAACCAAATTTAAAAAGAGGATACGCTGATGTCACGAATGATGATGCCTCGGTGGAATTGTCTCCGTCCTCACCAACACTTGTCATCAATGATCGTGTTTGGTCCATTACAATGCCAAGTTGCATCTCGTTTCTGGACCATCTCAGCCACGGTACTCATTTCATTGCCTTTTCAGATTCGTTTGTAAAACAAGTGAACGCGGTGTGACCCAATGCGCCGCGTTTAACTGCGGAGGTTCCTCGAGACGACTCTCGATCACCTTTGCCCCTTGCGCTGCGTCTCGAGATATCAGTCAAACTGGTGTCTGTGTGCGCGCGTCAAAACTTCCTTTTGTACCCGCGAGTGTGTCCGTGCAACCGGAAGGGGTTTTCATAATTTATGATTATTTATCGTCTGTCTTCGGTCACAGCGCCCCCTGTGCAGTGCCAATGCTCGACAAAAGAGAACGAGTCGGTGGGGTTGACTAATGCAGGGGCCGAATGTCGTGTTGATTGGTGAGTTGTGTTCGGGCGACTCATTCATAGATCACGTGAATTTATTGGACGCATTTCTCGTTCACCGCAACTGCACGCACCTGCCGGGCCGTGCCACAAAGGGATCCGAGTCCCCTTCCACCGTACAAAGATGGTGTCCCTCGCCGGGAGGTGGGAACGGATCCGTGCTGATGTCCTCAGCGAAGTCGGCTTTCTGATGTCCTTCTCGGACTTCGCCGACTGGTGCGCGCATTGCAGGGCCGGCGCAGTTGTCTTGTCCCCGCGCAACCTGTTAAGGGAAGTTGCGACCACTCGATTTCCGCCGTGGTTGAACGCTGGAAGGTCATTATTGTAATTCTCGCCCGAAAGGGGCCGCCAGTAATTTCTTCCTCGTCCGTGACCTTTCCCGAAACGCCGCGTCGTGCGGGTTCATCGGAGCGTAACGCTCTTCGCGAAAACGTCGGCCTTTCCCAGCTTCGGCTCCGGGGGTGCACGCTCCGTTGATGTGGCCTCACGTTTTATCGAAAGGAGAAGCGGCGGCCCCGCTGCAGCGTTCACAGCGCAATCTGGAATCGCCGTAAAAGCTACTGCGGACGAACGCCGGAAAATTAACGATTAATTCCCGAAATTGGACCCCCGACCGACGTGCCTGAACTGCATGACGGGCAAAAAGGAGCCATCGATTCGCCATCGCACCCGTAGTCGGACTCGCAGTGGCCACCACCGCAGGTGTTCGTCGACTCTGTCAATAGAGCTAATCAAACACTCCCCCCCTCCCCCGACCCCTTCTGTCTGGCCCTGATTCACTGCGGCCGTGTCATAGTTCACCTATTCTTCCGAACAGAGTGGCGAGATAGTAGCGATGACGTGTCCACCCTCTCGAAGGGCACAGCGCGAGCGATACGCCTACCCTTCGACGGATGTTTGCCACATTTGTTTCAGTTTAACGACGCGTGCCACATGCGGCGATAGAACGCACTGCGCGGTTTAAAATACGTCGCCGAAATAAAGACATCTGACCCTCACGATCATCACACCCTCACGATCGAAAGGTCATTTCTGATAATTGAAATTGCCGCAGTTTAAACCCACGAAACCGTAATTTCCAAACTCGAAAAAAACTGAACTCATGAAGAGTGGTGGTTAGATGTTTCTGGACAAGAGGGAGGGGGGGGGGACTCATCAGATGTGTTTCCAGAACAAGACTCAAAGGAAACAGATACAAACTTTTTCCCAAAAAAGAATCCCCCCCCCGCGCTCAATTAATTTCAGCTGCTCCTTTTCTTTTCTTTTCTTTTTTTTTTTTTTTTTGCATTTGGCCTCGAAATCTCCTTCACTCCATCCAAAAGACTATACTGATAATCTCTCAAATACAAACTCACTCCACTCCCTATTATACAGACAAAAGATGTTTACTTTTTGTATAGATGTGTCCGGATGGCCGTGGTCTTGCGGTTGACCTGTGCGGCACCAAGCGAATGAACTACCTGGCTCGAACTCGTACTCTTCCAAGAAAAATGCAGGGTCCACTGTGGACTGAAGCGTCACAAAAAAAAAACAAAAAAAAAATTCTGTCTGCCCTTAATTAAATATGTCCCGGGTCTCTCACTTAAAAAGGCACCTGGGTCGGTCACTCGTACGTTTAGATTTAGGAATTCGATGTTAAAATTCGACTATGGGAAAGTTGTTTACTGTCCTCGGTTTAGCCTAAAAACAACGTTGGTGTACTTCTCAACGAACTAAAGAGCGAACAGATATGCAACCATCTCGTTATTTCTCCTTTCTTCGAATAAAAGTGGTTTACTTTCTTTGCTCTCGAGGGGAGCACAGTTGGTATAATCCCCATCTTCTCCCCCACTAGGGTGGAAAAGACCTGAATTCAAATCCCGTCGATGACGTGAGGAATTTTTATGGTATTTTTCACACGTGGCTGTGTTAGTCGGTCTCGGGAGAAGGTAGCAGTATGCAGTTACTTAAGAAGCGCTTCATTTAATGAAATTTTCCTAATAAAGTGGCCACTCAGTATATATATTATCAATATTCTTTTGGAAACTAATTTACGCTTAAATTATCCACCAGCGGCGCTTTTAAATACTCTCAAAGATTTGTTTCTTGAACTTTCAGAATTATTTGTATAAAATAGGGTAATCGAAAATTGCTAGTTGGATTTCTGTTCAACAGATGGTGCTAACGACACCATTGACAGTTCGATGTCACTACTGGTTCGTCACTTTTTAAATCGACGAATCCGGTTAATGTTAATGAAAGATCAATTTACAAAAGATTTCTTAGACAGAAGAAATGAATCTTTTGTTAAAATTCCACAATTTTCTGAAATTTTCGGTCTTCCCACTTCCTGTTCGTTTCTAGAAGTCCAGTTCGAGTCCCGTTGTAGACTGAAGGAATTTCTCAAGTCTTCTTCAACCTAGACTGTACTTAGCCAAACGGCTTAGGAGTAAAGTAAATTCTTTTCCAAATCCATTCAAGTGCCCAGATGACGAAAAACTGCATGTGAATACCATGCGCAGAAATCTTAATGATATCAGAGTGTATAAATCCTCGTGGAGAGCAAAGTGGTGGTTAAAATCGCTGTCATTCCATACCTTGTGAGAACTGCTGAATCGTAGATAATCCAGCAGATGTCGCTGATGGGCCGAATAGACACTTTGTATCGATCGCGATTGAAGAAAGCAGAGGATAAAAGGTACCAGTGTGCCAGAACACTTCAAGATGTGATATTGATATCACACTAAATAATCTAACAAAAAAGGTATTGAGCTTGAAAGTGGCAAGGCTCCAAAACAATGGGCCAAACCTTTACGGTTAATAATCAGATTGTAACATTCAGAGGTAATCCCCTTGGAGCAATGATCCGGAAGAACTGCAGCAAAACATTGAAGAACTGCAGGCATTTTGAAAGCAAGAAATTCGGTTTGAAGGTGCACAGTTCAGACCAAAGACAATCATGGTCGCTGGACAAGTACTAGAAGTGGAAAGGTATGTTTACCTGGGAAAACAAATTTCAGCAGATGGAAAGTGAACGGCGCATAAAATTGGGATTTGGAAAGCATTTGGAAAGCTTAAATGTAGTATTGAACACAAACTTGCCACTCTGACTCAAACGAAAGGTTTTTGATCAGCGTATCCTTCCACTCATAACGTGTGGTTGTGAAAAAAGGGACATTGATTCCAAAGCTTTACAAAGACAGAGGAATATGGAGCACCCGAATTTTTACTTAACCAAAAGAGACTGAAATACATGTGCATGGATTCGGCAACAAAAAAAAAAAAATCTTTGACATCATTTAAAGAACAAAGCGCTTAAAATGGAAATGGGCAGCTCGTATATCAAGAATAACTGACGATGGAGTGGATGAAGTTCTACCGTGGGGATATCTTTAACACGAAGAAGTTGTGTTTTTGAGATCCAGCGAAGCTTCGGTGGATCTCAAAAAACACCCATATTAATTGTTCTGATTACTGTCTGGTCGCCAAACTCGAGGACCGCAGTCCTCTCATGGAGGAGCGGATTCAAAAACCAGAGAAGGTCACCATGAATGTAGAAGTGATTGTCAAGCACATCCAGAAGCGATTGGACATTAACAGCATGAAATGCGGCATCGAGAATGGCAGCTGTGTTTGAAACAAGATTTAGTTGTGGATCTTTCTTCGATAGCATAGTGTACCTGTGATGGCCGATGATGGAGAATCCGAAAAAATGTGGAACCACACTTGTAAAGCCATTACTTCACTTAATAAAATTGGTATTTGAGAGTGGAATCTATCCAGCTCAACTGAAAAAGGCCTTTGTTACCCCTCTTTACAAAAAAGGAGACCCATCCTCACCCAACAATTACAGACCAGTTGGTCAATTGAATACACTCTCAAAGATAATTGAATCCGTTGTAATGAAGCAGCTATTTAACTTTATGAAACTTAATTTGTCAGATTACTCTCACGGATTTATCAAGGGTCGTTCCACCTGCTGAGATGCGATTTCGTTTGTCTCGAATAAATCCCTGGCGCTTGACGAAGGAAAACAAGTCTACTCCATCTTCCTTGACTTAAGCAAAGCCTTCGACAAGGTAGTCCATCAGAGACTAATTAACAAACTGAATCACTATGGTCTCAGAGGACAAGCACTAAACTGGATTGAAAACTATTTGGAAGGTATAGAAATGTCCGTGACATTTAAAGGTAAAACCTCATATCCTTTCAAGCCTGAAATTGATGTAATACAGGGTTCATCCTTAGGCCCACTGTTATTCTTTATCTACATCAACGACCTGCCAAGTACCCGTGGAGAGTACCAAATCAAAATCAACATATTATAAAAATTTATAAAGCAATTCGAAGTACCAATGACTGCATCATCCTAAACGAAGTTCTTCAACGAGTTCTTCAGTGGCTGAAGGAGAACAAAATGGCAGTCAATGAAAACAAGTGTGAGCTGATGAGCTTTGTTAATGCACACAAGAAAACAAACTGAATTTTTCTTATTGTATCAACAACAAGTCAATCAAAAAAGTTAGTACAGCCAAAAATTTAGGTGTCTTTATTAAAGAATCATTTTCCTTTGATGTACATGTCTCTAACATTGTGAAGGCAGCTAGCAAAAAACTAGGTTTCCTGAAAAGAATTAACCGAGACTTCAATCAGTTGGCACTTTTCATCTTTCTTATAAAAATCTATGTTAAGCCGGCCCTAGAATCTGCATCTGGTTCTCACGTGCAGCTTACCAAAAATTAGAAATTGAAAATATTCAAAAAAGTACGTTTGCTTTAAAGTAGCCTCGAATAGAATTGAGAAATCCTACCAAGAGTGGTGTTTGGACTCTTTGGACTTGAAATGCTGGAAAAAAGAAGAGATAAAGCCGACTTACTCCTTCTTAACCAGCTGTTAAATGGTACCCTGAATTGCCCTCATCTCGTCTCGTCTCACAAATAAATTTCAACGCTCCGACAAGAGCGTTAAGAAACCATCCATTGTCGAAACCATCCTATGCACACGAAAGCACACAAATTATGGATACTCCAACTTCTACAACAGGACTGCAAGATCAATGAACAAAGCAAATGTGCAGATATTTGATACCCCCGGACACTTCAAGAGGCAACTGAAATTGCTAACCTCATCCGTTACCTGACCTTAGAATGGACTCCTCTTGCAAGTTCTAAGACTCTGATTATGTAATGTGTGCGAAGAAATACCAGTGCTCTGCCTTACTCCTACCTGTTCACTTATTTAGTTTTATTTTATGTGTACATTTGAATTCAGTAGTCTTCTTATGTACATTTACTTCTCTCTTTACTTTGGAAATGTATACTCCAAGCCAAGCTTCTGCTTTGAAGCTGTATAATAATGCTTTGTAGTTGCACCCTCAGGCACTTTTTTTTGCTGTTTTGTAGCTCTTAACAATAATAATAATTTCTATTGTGAATGGAGATTCATGATCGGACTGAAAAAGATATGGATATTTGACTTCATGCCATCAAGTGTGGAAAAAACAGAGATTCGCAGAAAGCAAAAAGCTTTGCCATAAGTTGGGACGATGCAGAGAGAATGTTAAAATCTCCACAGAGAATATATTCAGATGAATTATGCAATGTTTTGATTGGCCAATTAATGATGCCTATTCAATGGTTCGTCAACAGACTCAGCTGGATTATAGGCCGCAACAACGTCGATCGTAATGCGGTTAATCTGAAGTGACTCCATGACAGCTTCTAGGAGCTGGGAGGACAATTCTGTAGACTGGACAGCAGAACATTTCCCAGTATCACACAGGACAGCACCGTCCCCTCCCCTCTAGTCGATTCTTGAGACACAACAATAATTTAGTCGACAGAAGTGGCACAGGAGAGAGAGAGAGAGAGAGATCCCTAACAATTATCTAGCCCATTTCTCGATAAGGCACAGGATATGGAAAGATTTCCAAAAGAGAATTTCTTCCAGAGTCCATTTTATTGCTCAGAGATCTAACATTCTGAAAACCAAATTTGTGACTTCTGTTGGTTTCACACAATGACATTAGTCGATGGAAAATGCTTACGCTTTTCTTTTCTTTTTTTTTTTTTTTTTTTTTGGAGGTTTCCCTCATGGTGGAAAGACCGGTTACTTTATACCGGTTATTTAACCCCACTTGCAGGGAAGATCGTGGAGCCTATGGTCAAAGATCAAATTAAGAAGTATAACACCTAAATGGATCTCAACGGGGTTTTTCCCTATAAGGTAAAGTTCTTGTTGGACCAACGTTTGGGAAAATAAATAAATAATCTTTATTCCCATCACTGCATCTTGCTAGTGGTTTACATATTAAATGGAAGCAACTTAGTATGCACAGTAAATAGTTCTTAGATAGATACATATAAATATATTATATTTGAGAGTATGGTGAGTTGTCCATCCACAGCTGATGCCAGATGCAAAGCAGCAAGTGTTGAATGAATCAATCCGCACAGTTATGATGACGAATCCGCAGGGGAGCTGGCGGTGAGGATCACATGGCGCCTATAAGCTGCGTTGGTGGCAAATCGATAGAGGTCACCATCGAGTTCTTGGATTTTGTCAAGCATCCGATTCGGGAGGAACGATCCGATAAGGCTGGCCTGTTGAAATGCACAATTAAAGTTGGCGTTGATCTTAAACATGCAGGAGGGAAGAGTTATAAACATATGTCCCATATATTGGATCCGATGTAATGCCGGCGACCATTTTAGCACCGAATACTAGTCTTCTGTCTTCAACCAGTTTTGGTTGCCTCGTTAGCCCCCAGGTGTTGTTCCATTGCTGTTGGCCGTTCTAGAGGGAGAAAACTAAATCTGTGGATGGCCCATTTTTACCAACCAGTATTCCTCAGAATAAATGCGGTGCACGTTAGTGTGGGCACTGGATGCCCAGATTTCATCTCCATACACTTGGCAGATTAGCGTCTTGTGGCACTTCGTGTATATAAGATGAATAACGTCCTAATTAAAACAAAATAATGTTTCTTTAAACTGAAAAAACTCTTTAAAGGAGGAAAGATTGATCAAGAAGGGGAGCTCAGTTTCAATTAGAGGGGAAACTTGCAATCCTGTTTTTGTTTCAAATGTCCTTTTTTACAAGGCCCAGGCCTCGAAGGCCAGGAGTAATAACCGGCTCCTGAACTTATTTTAATGTCATTCTCATAACTTGACATTGAGTACTTCTGACTAGCGGGGAGATCACAGATGAGAACGAAAGCTAGAGAGGACCCTCTTCTGTGAGACTCCTGCTACTACACTACCCTTCAAAAGTATCAGGACACATATCGGTTTCACGCTGACGTCACAGCTACTCACTTCAATAACGTGTGTTTTCGCTGAAATGTAGTAAAGAAATCGAGCCATAATCGTGGGCCAAATTGTTGAGAAGGCCAGATTCACTTCTTTACAGGTAGGGTATTTTCCTGTGACAAGCTTCTGCGATTGGAGGCAATCAATGAGCTTCAAGAGGACACTCTGAATAGGAAAGGTGGTTACGTATTTGTGAGCTGGCTCAGGATCACGGACGTGGAGGAGTTGGCAGTTCGCTAGCCAGCACATCCCACGGAATTTAGCAAAAGTGATTTTTCGATATGATAGCGAAAACCTTACTTGGGATCGAAGACAATGCCAAAGACAGTGTGCACAGACACATTTAGTAACCGGGATCTTCCAATTGTAACTACAGCCTGTGTTGGATTATTTTTCAATGAAAAGTTAATGTGGGCCAATTTAGATGCGTTGATGGAGCAAAAGATAGTTTAAGGTAAGCGACGTTTTTCAGATCGCTGGGAATTGCACAGATGTCAACGTTAATATTTGTCACCTTGTTTCCAGGACTGATTCTAGTTAATATCTTTAGATCATCGGCTTAGCACATGACGTTGGGACTCTTCTCAACGAAAGGTACGATGATGGCTGAGAATAAAATTCCATAAAGTACTCCACCCCCGTTGTGGTACCCCTGCAGTATTTGTTCCTGAGATCGTGCGGGAAGTAGTACTAGTTATAAAGTGCAAGGAGGGTAGCATGGTTCACCTCAGGTAATGGTAGCGTGGTTTTCCCTCCCGGAACCTCTCGTTTTTCGTCCAGCAAACTGCAAATGGACCACAAAACATGCATATTATATATGGCGCAATAAAGCGCAACTGGCTTCTTGAGATCAGCTCTAAATCTCTTTTTCCGCGAAATTTAAATTTATGGGGCCCAGGTCTGAACTCATTTATAACAGCGAGAATTTCTTCCCAGTTCATTTTACTTCTCCCTCTCAGAGCTTTGCCCGCCTTAATCAAATCTCCCGTCGTTGATTAGTTCTCGTGTCTAGTTCCGAATTCTGGAGCCCACATAATCGAAGTCTTTCCTTATACTGCTGCCCTTTTGTCGATCTCATCAGGCGCGTTGCCCGTCTTTGGCACTTTCAAGAAACTCGATGCCTTTTTTTAGGTACGGTCTCCATACTTGAACAGAGTATTCCAAGTGCGGTCTTATAATCACTCCATAAAGTGGTATGATGATGACCTCCCTATCTCCACAAGCAAATGTTGCATAAAGCATCGATAAGACACCATGGGCTTTCCTGTTCGCATGTCTACACTGCTCAGAGTACTTCATATCTCCCCGTAATTCCAGATCCATTTCTTCCTGTACTATTTTTATTCAACCCCTCTAAGTGTATAAGTTATTTTGGGATTGCTGTTCCCCAAGTGTACGACCTCGCGCTTTACTGCATTAAAACATAGCTGCCACTTTTCTGAACCATCTTTGAAGCCTGTCCAAGTCATCCTGAAGGAGTGTTGCCAATCTCCCAATATTCGCATCATCTGAAAATTTTGATACCACACCCTCAGTACCCCCGTCTATGTCACATTATAACAATCAGGAAAGAAACAGTCCTAGAACCGATCGTTGGGTGACTCCAGTTCTTAGATCAGCCCAATCTGAAGAGCAGCCATTGATCACAACCCTCTGCTTCCTACCCTGCAGCCATTTTCACAGAACATTTTCCTCGGATGTGCACACGAATCTCGTGTGGGCATCTTGTTTTTTTCTATGGTCCTACGTGATCCATAGGAAAAGCCTATGGATTTTCCCTTAGGTCACGACCTAAAGGAATACGATGTTGAAAGCGTTTTTATCGAAAGCATATTGTATTCGACTAATTATCTGCCCTAATTCTCTATTTGTATTTCATTATTTTAGGGTGCTGCAAGGCATCTGAAACACTCTCCCCCCCTCTTCGGGTAGCACATCGATTATAATAATTTTTTCACACTGGATTGAAAAAGTGTGGAGACTGAAACCCGCATCAATGAGGCGAAGAATTTTTTGATTTTTTATCAAAATGTGATTGATTGGTTTCTGATGGAGTTGCAATCTTTTTTTTTTCTTTTTTTTATTGCTTCCTTTGGCATTTCGACTCCCTTAAACTAACCTGGAATAGATACTCAGTGTTCACTCTCTTGACCTCCATTAGTATTAGCCATACAGTGCAAGGAAGCTTTTGCTGCACCGGCCATGGAAGCAGTAGATAACAAGAGGGATCGCATCGCGTATTCAAAGTGTCCTCTTGAAACCTATTGATTGCCTCAAACCGCAGAAGCTTGTCACAGGGAAAATACCCTACTTGTAAAGAAGTGAATCTGGCCTTCTCCACGATTATGGCTCGATTTCTTTACTACATTTCAGCGAAAACACACGCTATTGAAGTGAGTAGCTGTGACGTCAGTGTGAAACCTACATGTGTCCTGATACTTTTGGAGTGTAGTGTAGTAGCAGGAGTCTCATAGACGAGGGTCCTCTCTAGCTTTCGTTCTCGTCTGTGATCTCCCCGCTAGTCAGAAGTACTCAATGTCTGCCAAGTCATGAGAATGTCATTAAAATAAGTTCAGGAGCTGATTATTAATCGTGGCCCTCGAGGCCTGGGCCATGTAAAAAGGGACATTTGAAACTAAAACAGGATTGCAGGTTTTCCCTCTAAATGAAACCGAGCTCCCCCTCTTGGTCAACCTTTCCTCCTTTAAGGAGTTTTTTCAGTTTAAAGAAACATTATTTTGTTTTAATTAGGACGTTATTCATCTTATGGACACGAAGTGCCACAAGACGCTAATCTGCCACGTGTAAAGAATCTTAATATTTAATAGTAAAAAATCACTACGTGGTATATTAACGTGTCATAAGGATGTGCAGCAGTCTTCGCTTATTGCATTTCCTTATTACTGGTTAGAAGTAGTACTTTGGAGAAATAATCTCTTCTAAATGTGAATTCGCTGTTTATTAACGTAATATCAACTCAACACCTCTGGACATAATGTACTTTTATCTGTGTTTTAATAACCATCACGACTTCTTTATATCTCCTTAAATTGCAATAAAGATTCTCTCTAATTTTGTAGCAAACATGCCTTCAGTCCCCGCCCTCTGGTCTTCATGGATCTCATCAAGGATTTTGAAGGTTCAAATCTAATTCTGTGTTTTGTGTCATAATTCTTATTTGATCCACGCAGTTCTAGTGTCCGATCTGCTATTTGAAAGGATCCAAAGAACTGAATGTTACAATACTTTTACATCCGTTTCATAAAAAATCTGATTACGATTTGTCAGAATCATAATCATAAGATCATGACTATTAAACTGAGTCCTACACGAATAAGCTGTTAATGTGCAGTATGGGATATGATCCCTGAAGAGTTAACAGGTCATACTGTCCTGGTGACAAAGCTTTGTGGTAATCAACCGTATTTCTCTTTTATCCAAAGAATATCCTCAGTTTAAAGGAGAGAACCATTTGAGCTCTATGTGGGGGATCATCGCGATCTGTAAAAATTGTTCCCCGACTTCGTTCAAAGTTAGCAGTGTGTGTGTGTGTGTGTGTTAAGCGCCAAAGCAACTAAGACTATGAGGTTTAAGTATATTTTGTCGTCCAGCAAACAATTTGCTATTTGCTGGATGAAAATTCAGAATTTCCAGAAGAAAAAATCATGAAACCCAAGCCTAAGACCAACTAAAGTACCAAAATGGATCGTTGAATTCATAAGTGCAATTACACACGTATCAAGAAGGACTCTGCGATTTCGTGTAATAACAGAACTGTTGTTTACAGATTACTTCTCTCCTGTTAGAAAACCGGTAGTCCTTCTATCTTGGCGCTGGTGGATTGAAATCTAATTTATCTACGAAGAACAGGAATAATTAGGAACGCAGTCGTTAAAATTTACTTAAAAATATGCGCAAAGAATCTAGCTGTACTTGTAGCTGCTCTGATGCACAGAAGTAGAGTTTCCCTGTGAGTTATTCCTGGTTTTTCAGTCCACACAACATGCCGATCCTCTATGATGACACACTAGTACGATATTGCTTTAAGCTGAAACGTATGAAAAAATGTGCAACAGAATCAGAAAAAATTCAATACTTGATCAAAAGCAGTTAACAGAACTTAAAGTCCAATATGGTACGAGCCCAGTATCATTGGTCTTTTTATGGCGCTTCAAGACGGAAAATAGGTATGAAGCCCTTTAGAAGGGACTGGGAAGGGGAGAAAGGGAAAGAAAAAATAATGAAAGAGCTGCCGAGAAAGCTGACATCCTGCTTAAAGGACTATCACAGAGGTCCACAATTTGTATTTGAAATCCACTCGATGTAAAGTCCAGTCAGTGAAACGTTTCAGCCTGCAATACGTTAAGTTTGCTATCATAAGATAAATGAAGAGTAGTTATTCTGGAGTTCCACATAAAGCAGAATCCAAAATTGCAATAAGTCACGATATTCCATTTGGTATCAGATGCAGTCAGTGGGATTTGTCGATTCAGCAACTAACCTAAAGTCAAGCGTTTGCAGTAATAGACTGGAAGTAAAATTCACTGGAATTTCAGTAAGTGATCCACTCGATTATAAAGTCCAGACAGTGAACGTTCCATATTAGGTAGTCCATATGAGGTCAAGTTTAGTTTGCTTCATGATTGGTAAAGTCCAGTTATTTGGCGTTCAATATTGAATAGAATCCGATTAGTAAGTTTCTCCGTAATATTAATAAAGTCCAATCATCAAGGATTGATGATTGGACTTCACTTGCAGTAAGGGCCAGTCAATGAGGAATTCCAGATCGGTACCCAGTCAGAGAGACATTTCAGATCGGTACCCAGTCAGAGAGACAATCTGGATCAGGTATTTCAAGTAAAGTCAGAATTTTTTTTTTTTTTTTTTTACTTAGTTTACTAGACAGTTCATGTCTAGTTGTCAAGATATTCCAAGTGTGATATTTCACTTGAAATATGGTAATGAAAGTAGAATTTCTTTTATATTCCATAAAAGATCGAAGAAATCAATTTGCAGTAGAATGTGAGCAAAGTCCAGTGAGTTACATATTCCAATTGACGATTATATGTGGTGGAAATAAAACTGCCCCCTTCAACTCACATAGAGAGCGGTCTCAAGATGTGAAGTCATTCGGGCAGAGAACTCAGCCCTCGGCTCCAAGAGTTATTAAGTGTAGTTCTTGTATGATATGAGGAATAACCCCTTCTGACCCATGGGGTGTTTTACTTCATATAATTGTACCGACATAATTTCTGCATACTCCATAGAGATGAGGAACATTGAGTTAGATCTTTTTCGTACTTACAAAAGACCGTCCATGCAGCAGCAACTTGGGGGAGGGATAAAGTAAGATGCTAGTAGATCAGATTTATCTTTAATCAAATGAAGCTGAAAGCATCAGGTGAAAGTAGACAGGAGTGTGGTCAATGGCTTTAGCAAGCGATTACAATTACCGACTACAACGGAACAAAAGGGAAGTTTCCTGCCCATTTGTGTTTTCCATCAAATGAGCTAAGTATGCCGCTCATTACTTAAAGAACAAAGTCTAAGATGAAATTAGATATAAAAGATTTCACCCTTACAGCAATAATTTAAGTGGCGCGATAGAAAGCAAATATTAAGATCTGGAGATTTAAGTTAGTCATCCAATTAAGAAAATGGAGGAACAGAAATCATTTCACTCCGTTCTTCAGTCAAATAATGTGAGACTGAGAAATGGGAGGGAAGTGATCAGCGCCAAATGATGATCACAGGTAGTGAGGCGCTCACATGCTCTGTACACCGTTAAAGATTGTAAATGGGTGTATTCTACGTTCGGTTTAGCTTCTTTGCTGGATGGAAAACCCAAAACTTCGTTCGAAACCGATAAACTCGGCCAAGTTGTGAAAGAAACTCCTAAAAATTTGTCCTCTTAACAAATTCGAACGCAGGTCTTTTGCACTCGGCCTGGAAGGACAGAGTTCGCAGCCACGGTGCTAGCGGCGACGGATATGGGGGAGAACATTCTCAGAAATTACTCAAGTCAAAGGGGTCCGACTGATGGTTTTTGTGATGTGATGTACATCACAAAAATAACCGATATCTGCATGGTTCAAAGACCTTATCAACGCAATATTTAATAACGTGTCTGTCCACCTTAATTACACGCCATAACATTGCAGGTATATTCAAACTAGTTTTTGACAAGTATTTTGGTCTTCTCAGCTTCTCAACTCGTTCTGCACCCAACTATTGTATTTCTTTGGCCTGCTTTCTTCTAGACTGAGCGCACATGTCTTCATAACTATTCTGAGCGGTGGAAGACGGGTACAGTTGGTTTTCTTCCAAATCCTAAGGGTTCCCTGATAAGTTTGACAATTTAGGGTACTTCATCATCATTTGTTATCTTCCTCGGTGGGGGGATAATCGAGGCTTGGGATAGACATAGGGCACGTTGCCTTGAGACACTGACAGCAGCACAACCAAGCTAAGATGAGTTCGGGCGAAGGTCAAAGTTGGCTTTATGTTTCTGCAAGTCTACGATTTCGGTATTTGTTATCCGTACAGAATGGCTCTTAATAAATTGCAGCACATTTCAATGATGAGTACTTGATTGAAACATTTGATTGTTCATCGTGACGTGTTTTTAAGCTTGCTGGTTGAACGAATATAGTGGTATAGCAACTTCTCCTTTCTGTTTAGTGGCATCTAGAGAGTGAATTCACTAAAGATAAGCTGGTAAACGACACGATGTTGCAAGGAATGAAGCCGTGTTGCAAATCGGGTTCGTAAATAAAGCCGATTTCCATTATGTGAATCGGTTCCTCGAAATCGTCTCCAACCTTCTGACTACAGCCGAAGAAGCTATCTAAGATTCGTCTCTGGACTTTATTATTTCGTGGTTAGATTTTCCAGATCAATCAGGTCTTTTCCGATGCAAGTGGGTGTTATTCTCGATCCTCTTAAAGTACTTTTGTAAAGTCTACTGTTCTTCCCATGTTAGACAAATATCTGTACGAGAGATTGCCTTTCTAATTAGTAGCCTATTTAGAGAAACCTTGATGTCCTTCTTTCATTTCTTTTATTTATCTTAGAAGAACTTTGAAAGCTTATAAAAGTAAGCGTCGTAACATTTCAGTAGTTCCTTCTCAGAATTGTTGGCCTCTTTGTGTCCTTAATGAGAATCGAAAACAAGAAAGAGAGCCCCTCTGGAATTTAATGATATCATTGCTCATTAATCCAGACCGTTATCTGACCCATTTTAATCGATTTGTATCTAGTGCAGCAACGTCTCTGTAATGTTCCGTGGTTCCGTTTACACAAAGACATCAGCTGATTTGCTTGTACAAAAAGTTCAAACCAGTCATCTGGTGTCATTCAGATGACTTGCTTGTCATTAGAAGTAGTTCTTCTCTGGCATTTGTTAGATCAAATCTTATCGCATTTATTAGACATTATCTAGCAATTTTTATTCTTTGGCAATATGAATCTATATTCACGTTGCCAAATTTGAATGTGATCCGTAAGACTTCGAAGTCTTTCTTCAGCTTGTATGTATAATGGAAACCAACTAGGTTTCCATAATACAGGCAGGGTCATGATGGAGCGTATTTGAGCATTGCACCTGTGCAGACCTGATTAGTGTGGTGAATTGAACGTGCGTTATAAGGCGCTCCAAATAATTCACTGAATGCAGGCTGTTTCATATTTTATTGGAGGTGGTACTGGTAACCTTGGAAGAATTTCGTTCTGAATGAGTTGGATTATTTCCAGTTTGACATTTTCAATTAGAAAATCCAGTTGTTACTGAATCACAAGGACTTGGTAGGGATTGATCGAACGGATAGGTCCTCAGGAATTGGCAGCGCATACATGAATAACAGTCTTGCACCGCCTGGCACACTATTGAATCCAAGAGAGTTTGGGTTCACTTTCACACACGGGTACTGTCCTCAAAGGAAGAGGTGTGTTAGGGCACTCAGCCGACTGGTGATAGAGTATGTCATTATTACCTTCGTACAGGTTGATATCTGTAAAAGGTGACTATAGAATTATGACTACTTGTATTAGCAACAGTCGGAGCAACCTCTTGAGAACACACCTCGTTTGAACAAATTTTCTTATCAAGCATGACACAGTTGTTTACATTTACATCTTCAAGTATATTAGTAATGATCTTGTTTAGTTCAGTTTCTCCAGCTTCGTGGGATTTCATCAATAATCTTGGATCTCCTTTGGCTAGTGTGCATCTTTCATTTCGGATCCAATACTTTCACCTGTGGTGCAGTTCTTTGCTTAGTGCAATTCTTATTTGGGACACATGCAATTCCCTCAACTCCTCACTGCTAGAAGAAGCATCAGTAAAAACAGGACGTCATCTGAAAATGCAGTCACGAAATGGCTTTCCCAGCGCATAAATACAGTATTATTGATCTAAAGACATGAAATCAAATCTTTTTCCCAGGATTAAATCAAAACATTCGGTAAAGTCTTCTTGGTTGCCTTGTGTTACCAAGAACAAGGTAAATCATAGTCATATACAGTATATAAGAAAGAATACTTCATCAAGATAGGTGTTTGTCAACAATTGCATACAACGTGTGTATCATATTCCTCTTCAGTTCCTCGATCTTAGCAATATTAGAATCAAAGTATGAAAATCTGAAGGATGCATCACCAATCAGTGGGCTAGATGGCTATTAAAATACATTCAAGATGAAATCCAAAAAGGTCCAGAGGACCTCAACTACAAAACGTTACTAAACAAAATAATATACAATCTACTGAAAAGCTATCTATGAAATCTGCAGCCGGTACAGAGAAACACTCTGCCTCCACCTCGAAAATTTCTGGCGTGTATACTGTTGATGCCTTCTTCCATATCTTTAATGACATCTTGAGAAGAAACCTAATACCAAGTATTTAGTGTCCCTTTCTTGTCGTCAGTAAAAGGTGTCAACCTGAAATAAAGTTCCCAAAGGAATGGTGGAGTGCCTATATGAAGTTCTAAGTTCCCTTAGACTTTCATACAAGCAACTCCACCATTCCTAGAAGATTCACTTAAATAAATTTACTTTCCTTTTCTGTTAAACCCTTAGCCTCTTAAGAGATGGGGGTGTTAGTGTTCTTCCTGCGTTGTGTATGTTCCAGATGCAATAAAGATTTATATGTATACACGTGTATATAAATTTATCGGACGTCCTTCTCAGAATTCAGTTGACAATAAACAGCGTCTCCAACAGGCGTTTATTTGTACAATATTATTTCAGCTTCAAGGACAATATTACGTCTTATAAAACTGCTAACTGACTTTATTTATTATTTAATTGTATGCAAATAAAAATTCACTTTGAAAGGATTCCGTTTATACCCGACTTCCTTATTGCTGCCTGACCAGAACTTAATACAGGGACTTTCTTTTTGTGCATTCAGCTGAATACAAAAAATCCAGCTCGCTATATTTGTTGCCGTGCTCTGATTGGACAATGTTGAGGATGCGCAGAAAAGAAATGTTCTCGGTCCATGCATATGAAGTTTTAATGAGCTTCGTTTTTTGTTATCAGTTTACCAAATATATAAATCATAAATTATTAGTATTTGCTAATTATTTTAAATCAATTTTGCATTTCAATTTTTATTTAAAATCCAGAAGGAAATGAGAAGAGAATTACAAAATTGGGAGGAGCATGCAGTGATGCAAAAACAATTCCTTTTTATATATTATTAGTTAATTAATTAATAGTTATTAGTAACACGATAATTATTTATTTACTTTTCACTTCTGATTTCTTTTCTCTTTCTGTGTTAATCTCAGAATAAGAAAGAACGCAGTTAATTTAAACTGAATGCGCCTGAAATGCATCGCTCGTGGCCCACCCGAAATTTCTGTCCCCATCAATACACGTGCTGACGAGAGCTAAAAATAAAAACAAAATAAATTCTCGGGGATTGACTTTTTGACACCAGATTAAAAGCAAAAATGCGCATTTTCGGATTCATATTCTTCAGAGATTTCGGCCGGCAATGGATCAACGGTCTCCAGGGGTTGCATTTGCGCTCCACACCCTGCGTACGAGGGTGCTTGAGGAACAGCAAAATAGCAGTTGTTCGACCCGAACAAAAAGCTGACTTTCACGTTCAGACTCGGTGTAGATTGCGGATTAGGAATTGTCTTTCACGCCTCCACTTAACCCTTCGGGGGAGATCGCCGGGGTTCCCTGTTTGGCAGGTCGGCCGAAGAGGGTTGAAATGATATCCGTGCAGCAGTTTTGTAGAACGACCATAGAAACGGTCGCCATGGGTACAATCGTGCCATCTCTCGGTAGCTAATTTCATGTGTGTCAAACGTCGGCCTGGGGGAGCCCGAACCTCCCTCCTGAGGTGCTGCCAGTCCTTTGTTGGTATTTTTAGCATTGTTCGAGCATCCTCCATATCACGGCTGTTATCTTTGGTCTCTATGAACGCCCACAGCGGGCGCCCCGACCCCTCACTCCAGATGTCAAACTCAACCTCACCGATGCTGTTACGGGAGTTCATTTTTCCGCTCTCTCTGTTGCCCCTCTTGACATCTGCTCCGCCCCGTGTACGACAAGCCCCTACAATGGTTGTTAATGAATCGAGTTGAAGAGGGATCGCATAAACAGGGACGCACCGTTCAGGGTTTGACCGTCACATAAAGGAACACTTCCTCTTTGTTAGGATAAAGTGTTTCGAGTCTTCGAGAACTTTCCCCTCCCAAAGTAGCGATTACCAAACTTCCCCTTCTCTCTCTCTCCCCTGAGTTAACTCACGAAAGGACATTCGAGTGAAGTGATAGTCTAAGGGGCTGGAATAGCGAAGTACTTCCTGCCCCCAGGCTTTGTGTGTACGAAAACACACAAATCAAATTCGAGGGTTCACGCAGCAACAATTTGCTTAACTGTAAACTCATTGGGAGTTCATTAAAGCTTCCCGAATGTGCCAAAGAGGCTGGACGCAACTGTGGACCACAATGACAACAATAACAGTTCGCCAATGATATAAATCCACCGTATCGCGATCAAAGACCAACCTGCACGCAATGCGGAGACCCTAAACGTGCCGTATTAATAACGCGATAATAATTATTTGCCGAATGCCCAAGTACGAGACAACAGAAGACGCTTATTTGCTTTTTCCCCGAAGAACCTTGGATTTTAATTCTAAAACTCGCCGGCAGGTGTCAGGACGCACTAATTATGGTCCCCCGGGCCTATCTGCCGGGTTATTTAGCGCGCACATCTATTACTTCCATTTAATTAATTAAAAATAACGCTAATCAGCTTTAGTAATTATGGGATGGACGAAACCCTTCCTCCCATCGCTAATTGGTTGATCGAATGTGACTGGAATTCGGGCGACGTCCCTGCCATCCTCGGACAGAGGAAGTTGCATTAAAAGATAGTCATCTCCGTCCCGGCGATAAAGCAGCCAAAATGATGTGGTCACGCGACTCTCAACTCGCAGGCTGCCGGGAAGGCACGCATAGAAGTATACCACGTGGGATTTGCAATTATTGCGAGCCGTGATTAATAGCGTTCCTCTTGACACGAACATCGGCTGCAAACACAGAATCTGGCCAAATGAAATCTGGAAGAGTTTGCAGAGGGGTGCGCGAGGGGTGGGGGGATCGTTTGTTTGCAGTTTAAGTTAGCGGAAGGTTATCAAACACCTTATAGTCGGGCATCGCGTGCGAGATTGCTAAATGAAAGATTTCCTTTTTCTTGTCTTCCCGCAGTTATTAGCCCCACCTGCCCTCGGTTTAGATCTTCTTCGATTTATGCTTTTTCGTGTTTTAATAATAAACGATAAACGTGGCCGTGTTAATCGGTATCGGGGTTGCGTGGTATCTTGTACAGTCAAATTTGTTTTTCATCCCAGAAAGTTCTGAACACTGCAAAATGTCTTCCAGATTTGATACGAGTAATTGGTAAGTTTCCAATTAATAGTCTCGCTGTTTCGTTTTGGAACTCTAATAACATTCTAGTAGGTAATAACAATAATTAGCGTTAATATCTGTTTAAATAAATTCTCATCTTTCAAGACAAACCAAACCCCGTGTACCATTTCTAGATCCTAATCGTTCTCATTGGAAGCCTTTAATGTAGACTTTAGGGATCCTTTAAATTTCGACAGACTTAATTTCAGGCATTTCCTGTTTCAGGAGAATGTTCCCCACCCTGAGGGTGTCCTTCTCTGGCGTCGACGGCCCCTCGCGGTACGCAGTGTTCCTCGACATCACTCCAGTGGACAACAAACGCTATCGCTATGCTTATCACAGGTCTTCGTGGCTCGTGGCGGGGAAAGCCGACCCTCCGTGTCCAGCTCGGCTGTATCTACACCCGGACTCACCCTTCAGCGGAGAGCAGCTGAAGAAACAGGTGGTGTCTTTCGAGAAGGTGAAGCTGACCAATAACGAGATGGACAAGCAAGGCCACGTGAGTACTCTAGTGAGTGACATCATGAAATCTTTTCAGTTTACATTTATTCGCGGTACACAATTTTGCAGGGACTTCCCTTAACAAAACGCTGTATTTTTGTGTAACTTTCTAACAAAACTTTTCAGGGGGAGAGGTCATGAGCAACGGTCATCTGGACCCACAGAACTTTTATTATTTTATTTATTATTTTCGCTCTTGTATCACACAAAGTTCCTACTATTTGGTGCACTTTATTCAGAAAATTGACGCGTGGGTCCAACTGTGGATAAAAGGCAGAATCCAAGAGGAAGACGGTGCTCTAATCTGTCGTTCTAGCTTATGCCAAAGGCCTAGTTTCGCAGTTCTCTCAGGCAAATTCCACAAATTCTTCTGTCCACCCAGTATCATTAAGTTAAACACTGAACTTACCAATAACACGTAAATTTTTATAAATACTTCAAAAGCAATGTGCTATCATCGGCAAAACTATGGATGGGATTTCCAGTCAATGGAAGAAGGTCATTGATATACAAGAGGAAAAGAGTGGGGGAAAGAACTGAACCTTGGGGGACACCGGCATTAGTGGAGAAGACCTTTTACGCCAAACACGATCGAAAGCCTTTGAGATGTCAAGAGCAACCACTTGTGTTTCACCGAACTTTTCAGTTGAATTTGTCCATCAACACTGATGGAATTCAAAATGTGCGATTATTGATCAGATGGAAGATTTCGAGAGTTTAGATTAATTTAGAAATCTCAACTATCTCCATTACTTTATAAAAAGTAGAACTGGAACGGGGCGATAATTGGGTGGGAGGGATTTCGCCCTTTTTGGGAACTGGTGGATATGAGAAAATTTACAAGCAAAAGGAAAAACACCAGTAGAATATGAAAGTGTAAAAGGGCGACACAGAACAGGAGTAAGCTCAACAGTTTTTGAGAACAAGTGGAGAAATACAATCAGCACTTGGAGCTTTCTTAGCATCAAGATTGTACAAAATTCTTCTGACATCCTTTTGAAAGTTGAAACTGGAGAAAGCTGGAATTGAGCTGCAAAGAGGAAAGGCAAAGAGTTCAAATTAGCGATTAATGGAATTGGGAGATCGATATAGATAGTACTCAGAACAAGGAAGAATGATTTTGAGGCTGAGAAAATCGAATAGACGAGATCCCAAATTACAAAGTGTCTGAGAGAGAAAGTCAGAGTGGACATATGCACAAATACCACCTTTGAAACGAAAGGATTCGTACAGCGAATAATTAGGACAACTGAGAAAAGCAGTGTTAGAGTTAACCGATAATTGGGATTCTGTCATAAGAAGTACGTTGGGCTTGGCAGGCTCTAATTGGAAACGTCCTGAACATCATGGAGACATCATCGTGATTGAAACTGAGACAAAAAAGTATATTTTGAAATGGACGAGGAAGGGTTTGAGAGGTTTAAATCTTTTCGGAGATAAGTTTCTTCTACCACTTTGACTATTTCGTGATATATTCACGTAACAGTCAAAGTAATAGAAAGTAAAAGTAATAAAAAAAAGATGGGGAAGATATGATATATGAAGTAATGAAATGTTGGATATGGCGTACACGTGGTAAGAATATACCCAGATCCGTGACATAACCTGGCCTCGACAATGCTCCACCGCAAGATTAGATCTCTCTATGGTGTCCATCTAAAGACATCAATCACACTGCATAATGGAAGAGATGGGGGTTGGTGGAACTTCGTTTCCGAAGAGTGAACATGAGTTTCACCACTTCAAGCCTCCAATAAGCAAAGTGGTGGTTGCACCGATTGATAAGATCATCTACCACCTTAGTATGATCACGGACGGACAGACGGCATTCTTCCGTGTGGTGTGGGCGCCACACCTCGACCTCTGCGTACGTTAGTTCATATCTGGGTGGCCACTTCCAGTGTAATAGATACCGTATTTCAGGACTTGCACACCGGGTTTATACCCAGGGTTACTATTAGTTCCACCATCGTGAAGGTGCAAGCAGAGGATTTGGTTATTGCAGAACGACTGGATTTCGCCGAAACGCAGTCCACTTGACTCAAATTTTACCTAAATATCAGTTCCATCAGCATTTTAAACTCCCAGGTGACAAGTCCAGCTAAAGCTGGGAGAATGTCTGTGACAAAAGCCTCAACCACCATTTAATGATATTCTGGTGTCGGTTTCTTTTATTAGCTATTTTTTTTAACCCAGTATATGCGTTGTATTTATGCTTGAATGGAACAGAAAAGGAATGGTAATAATGCTATTTTTCGACTTGAACACTTTTCACAAATGCGAAGTAAACCACCCTCCAGAAGTATCCAGGTAGGTATAGTCATCCAACTCTCCTCCTGAACACAGTCCAGTTGAGCTACCATTGTGAAACATGTTGGTCTGGCACTCATTTGACCTCACAGGGTTCGAATCGAAACCCTGCGCCAGCCATTGCAACTTTTGTACATTCACGTCCATGAACCAAGAGCGAACAGCACCGGTATAGGGTGTCATATTTACAGAGGATAGTTATTTACATGTTCCTTCTGCTTCTTTTTTTTTTTTTTTTTATACCCGATGGTCATCACAGTGCCATGGTTTTTGGCATGACAGGGTCGCCTAGCCATTGCTGGATCACTACTCGTGGAATCGCAATGGCAACCATTCAGGATGTTGAGAATCCTGATCACATATCTTCTGTAGGATTTGTCCTCAATAAACGTCTTGAAGTCAGCATCAATCTTCTGGACGTTGTGGAGCATATCTCTGGGCAGAAAACTGTCAACTTGCGTTGACAGTTTTCTGCTCTTGTATTGTACAAAGTGCTCTCTTCGAGGGGAGCACTTCTCTCCACGTGTGCGGGCAAAATGGGGTCCCCGATGGGACCCATGTTGCCCGCACACGCACACCGGTAGGAGGTAGCCAGACTGCCCATTATTGTCTGGCTGGTCTTCACAAGGGTCACCGGAGTTTCCTGGATGGAGACCAAGTTTAAAAAAAATAAAAGGTAAAGTCTGGGGAGCTCAGGGTGTACGAGACGGGGGAGAACAGATAGAAGTATGAAGGATATAGGAGAAGGGCTCCTCGAAGAGAGCAATGAAGCAGTTAGCTTCATCAGACGAAAGGAGGATAGGTACTCTGAAAGTGAGGAAGAAAAGACGCGCAGCATGAAAGCTGTAAGTAGGTCGCCATTAGATTGAGATGGCCCAAGCGACATCTAATCCTATCCGGCCAATAAGTAGTTAAGCATGTGCCTGCCGCAAGCAAGAATTAGATATTGGTCATGTCCGGTGGATCCCAGCGAAGTAGTACTATGTCAAGTTCGGGTCCAATCGTTAATGGCAAGTCATGTATGGTGAGTAATCAATCCAGGAACTTGAGAAGTTGTCATATCTGGTGATATCAGTCTGGGAGTTCTGTCAATTTTCTGTTTCAGGACCAAGAGGTGTTCAATGTGTTCGGGAGATGTTGCCTATTGTGCTGATGCTGGTGTTGTCATTCTCTTGGGAAAACGTTGACAGGGCAAAATGCTCCTCGTTACGAATAAGTACTCCTGTCCACGTGGAAGATCTTGAATTGTGGTTATGAGTATGGCTTATACAGCATCACTTAAAAAAAAAAAAAACCTTCCCATGTCACCAGTTCATTCACTCCAAAAGTTTGTCCAGTTCTTCCTCGAATTTGAAATTGAATCTGTTAGTAGAAACGAGACGCCTTAGGCAAAACTCGGAAGGGAGGTTAAAAACACTTCTGAGATGTTGAGCAGAAATAAATAATAAAATATTTCGGTTCTTTCTCCTTTTGTTGTTTCCGTCTGTGTTGCCAAACATGGTGTAGGTAGGTCATCAGGTGTTTACGTTCTATTTGATGTTGTTGATTGGGTCCGTGATGAACTCCATGATGGTCGTTGTCAAACCCCTTTCGAGGACGTAACGAAGGCACTTACTGATGACCCAGATCCAGCGACATAACGCCTGCTAGGACCTGTACAGCTGGGTTACTCACTGTGCGGCAGCATCTGTGCAGATGTCCTGATACTTGGCGCGAGCACGTTTCATGCCTGCATCGGAATAAAACACAAGGAGACCAATACAAGGTCATGTCCTCCTCACAAAGTCTGTTCTTCCATTGAGTGTTTGAGACAATGAATCACGGAAAGAAAAAAAATAAAAAACTATGCATTTTGGAATTCTTATGCAACTTAAGAACCATTGACAGTGTTGTTGATTTAAAAAAAAAGGTCGTGTTATTACGCAGAAACCCTTTTGTATTTGTGAACAATATGAGTTGATAAGTGGGTTGAAGTTGTTGATTGATTCACGCAGAAGTCTCAAAAATGCACAGTGCGCGTGTCAGTCAGATGTCGTGTCAGTCATCTGCATATATTCTTCAATTGGCATGCCCGCTTGCTGGATGAAAAATCTGAATTTTGGCAAATAAATCCACGCACCCTCGCCCTTAACCCCACTAACTCGTCACAATTAAAATAAACCAATCGTAGTTTTTCAAGTCCAGATGGGATTCGAAGCCTGCTCTTTTTTGTAGTAACGTATGGAAAAAGAAGAGCGATTCAGGAAGGTCATTGATAACAAGTGGTGAAATTGCAGTCGATGGCAAAATCAGCCTCATTTGAAATGACCTCAGAAGCAACCAGTTGGGAGTGCGAGGATGTGAATGCCGTGTAATACATTGTTTTGATCCCCCTGTTTGGAACGTGTTTGGATGTTGAACTCCACCAAAGCCATAATTAACAGAGGTGCCATAGCTCACTACTCCACTCCACTCCACTCCACTCTCCTTCCACATTCCTGTACGGCATGTTGGCGGCCATTTGTATTCAGACGCTGCCGGCGTATGGGCGGATGTGAATTCTCGGCTAATCCTTTGTCTACAACGCTCCTCGCAGGTGTACGGCTTATGTGAGGGGTGGCCGACATTGTGGCGCAGAGGGAAATCCACAATTAACGCCAGAAAAACGGAATTCCACTCGGATCATTAACGGACGTACCGGCCCTATTGATGCCCCACCCATTCTGGGTCAACGCAACTCTAATTCTTACCCCACCACACCTCACCCCCGATGCCTTACTGTCTTCCCTGCAAGGGAGGTCGCCGGCTGCCTCCCTAATCTCTCTCGTCTTTCCCAACGTGTTCTCAACATGGCGTCTTACGTTCGAAGAGCTCACGAGACGTCCCGCTACTGTTGCGAGGAAGTGTCACGCACAACTGCAAAGCCCCCGACAGTTCAAAGGACTTCTTAGATCGTTGAGCGCGTGAAAAATGACGTCTTGTCACGCGATCAGACGCTTTCTCTGACTCGCACTCTCGGCCAACCCGCGAACGCTACCCCCCATAAATCATAAGTCCCTCGGTCTCCCCGGAGATGGATAAGAAGCAGGTCATCTCCCATGACCTTTCTCTCGCTCGCTCTCGCCCCTCCTACTTCTGACTACCTCTTCGCCTTGCCGCTGAGGGGTCCGTGTTCCGCCACCTCCTCGTTGTCGGCAGTAAGTGCGGTCAATTAACAGAGCGACCACCGAGGTTATGATTCCAGACCTCCCCCGCTTTTGTTGCTCTCGCGTGCACAGCGGCTACACTTATTCAGATTGGGATGCCGTGACGCAATTTCGGTTACCTCGCCTCCCGCTCCCGTTAGTACAGGGTCTTTGGTTGTTGGGGAGGGGGAGGGAAGCTGTGGCGTTTAATCGGAGCAGCGAAGAGAAGTGAAGTCTGCAGAATGTCATTATCCGGTGGGATTGGAGAAAGAGAGAGAGAGACGCGGCGGTTATGGCTGAGGTAGGAAGAGATGGTTCCACGGATATAGGAGTGGTCACATTATTGGGAACCTCGCCCAAGCACGTGCTAAAAAAGCAAGTTCTTTCTTCCGTCTTCTTCCCCACCCCCCACAGTGAATCACGAAGGAAGACTCGTGTGAAGCTCTAATGGTCCTTATATAGAATGACATATCTGTGGCAGACAGACGGTAATTCGTTTGCCCTTGACAAACAGAAAGGGTGATCCACCTATCGCCCATGAAATTGAGGCGCTCCATTTGTCACTCCAAAAGAGGACCTCGCGCATTTTGCCAGCTAACAAAAATTACTATAAAAACGAAACTACAAGGGATCGAATCTTAGATTGCAGACCCGAATCCGGTTCAGTTCCACACACACACACACGACCATTGAAATTTACAGCACGTCCAAATAATGGCCAAACATTCTGACCGCAGTATTCTTTCTATCCCACTTAGATCGTCCTGAACTCGATGCATCGATACCAGCCCAGAGTTCACCTGGTGAAGATCAAAGAAGGTTTCCAAGCGACCCCCATCACGAATCTCGAATCGGAGGACTTCAGGACGTACATCTACCCGGAAACGGTGTTCACCGCAGTTACAGCCTACCAGAATCAGTTGGTGAGTTCCAGCGGACATTTTTCAAATATTTTAATTCGAATGCGATGGACAGGACGTGCAGTTATTATTAATTTATCCCAAAGTGTTTTCGAAGTATTGTATATTTGGAATACGCCCCTCTAAATTGTCGTATGGTTTCATTTTAATTGCGTGAATTCTAACCAGGTGGAGTACTTAAACTTTAACGCGGACATTGCGTATTGTATTCTCAACTTATTTTCGTTTGGTTTTTTTTTTTTTTTTCAGATAACGAAGCTCAAGATAGACAGCAACCCCTTCGCTAAAGGATTCAGGGACTCTTCGCGTCTGACAGAGTTTGACAGGTGAGTGCGCTTTCTAAACGAGACAATTTGCCCTTTTAAAAACGCTCCAAGATCAACAATCCACCGTATTGATGGAGGTAAAACTTCTGTCTTTTCCTGTTCCCCCTTAACCCACAAAACAGTCTGCCTACGGCCACCATTTTGAAGTCAACAGACCCCGTTTAATTTCCAAGACACATTGGTCAATCCCAAGGTTAAAAGAGAGGTGGATGAATGACTCCATTCCACGGATTAGAAAAAGAATGTCCCTAACAAATTTATGCGACTCCCTTCAGATGCCTCCACCAGAGGGCAGTATGGAGTCACCAGCTGGCATCGAGTCGGTCCGATGACAGGGTGTCCAACAGTAAACGCGTCTGCCACCCATCTGGGTTCCAGAACGCTGCCATGTGCGGACAGGGGTTCACGGGAGGGCGACGGCTGTGTTGCGGTATGTGGGAGTAGAAGCCCGTCTGTGAACTGGCGCAGGGCGACACGACCCATTGAGAATTTTCATCGAAGCCCCCACAGCACGAGGCAATTAGCAAGGTCGGCAGGGAAGCGGAATGTTTCAACTCGAGTCCGCCGGATTCTTGCACGAGGGAGAAAGACGCTCCTCCGTCAACTTGGGAGGTCCTCGCTAACTACGGTTCCGCAATAATTAATTTGGCTACCGCGTCCCTTCGTATGCGCATCGGGTATTTCGGGCCTTCGGAGGGGCGAGCGCAGGACCTCCGAATAACGGATGGCAGGCAAGCGTTTAGGGAACGCTGATTGATTCAAAGAGTCGACGTTCTGTTTTCGGAGACGCGAAAATCTCCCAAGGCAGAAAAGGACCAGATGCAAGGGGCCCCCGGCAAAACTGAATTTTCCAAGTTATTGATGTGTTTCGCGGGAAAGGTGGGAAATATTTGCTGTTTTCGCCATTATGAAGATTAATTCTAATTCTTTGTGGCATCCAACACGTCTCAACTCAGCTAGCGACCAAGTACATTTTAATGTGTGTCCTGCCAATTGCAATGTATGCCTCGCAAATCTGGTCTTCAGCTCCAGTTTCACATTATAAGTCCGTCCTTGGGATCGAGTACTGGTTCTTGCGATGGCTTAACAGAGTTGCTGGCCACCCTTTTACTATCTCAAGGGCCATTCTCTACTCAAACCTTAACATCACACCCTGGATGCAGCGGACAATTAACAGGAACATACACACTCTCGCACAAATGCTCACTGGCAGAGTGGATGCTCCAGTCCTGGATAATATTCTAGTCAAACCGCGTGCCACTGCTAGACGTTGCGGGGAAGTAAATAATCCACTGCGTCCAGTCCTGAACAATCTTAGTAGCCTGCAAAGATTCTTCCCATCAAATGCAGCGAAAATATTTAACTCACTACACATAGATGCCGAAAAACTGTGTGAGGATGCAACATACCGGAAAGAGATCTTCCAGAATTCTTACAGACTTACCGAAATATGAATCGGCTGCAAAGTACCAAAGAATTTAGAGTAAAAGAGAAACTTTCTGCTTTCAGAACAATAATAATTTGTTGACTGTAAAAATATACCTTCTGTAACAGTTATGTAAATATGTAATTTATAGATGGAATTATTAGTGAATTGTAAATATATCAGTTGTATAATGTATGTACAGAATCATCAATGTGTAAATACTGTATATATTAAACATAAAATGTGTATATAATATTTCGGGACGAGACTACGTGTTCAGTATATGTAACCCACTGCACGTAGTATCTCGTACCCTGATATGTACTTAGCACCCTCCTGGCACTTTGCCGTCCCGGGGTGGTTTCCTTATGGAAATAAACGGATAATAATAATAATAATAATAATAACTCGCGTTAAACTGAAACAGTCGCAGCTCCATCAGAGGCACCAAATGATCTGGTACCTCTGATGGGGCTACCAAATCTGATAGTGCTTTGACTGTTTCAGTTTAACGCGAGTTGAGACATGTTCGGATGCCACAAAGAATTAGAGGGGCTACCAAAATGTCCATCGGAAGCGCTATCAAACTGGTACCTTGCACTCACCGCAGATCTCCATTCCTGTTTACTAATAAAACAGGAAAACCCTTCTCCGGATTAATGATTATAACGTTGAAATGGCCAGATTACTCAAAGCATCCCAAGATGGGTGGGTGGCCAAAGATTAAACTGGCAAAAAGCCAATGCAGATAGTTACGATACTTGATGGAGCACCCACGGGATGCTGCCTTTGGAATAACGAATTATTTGCTTTGGCTGTTCCACAATAACAGGACTGGGTGGAAATAAATATTAAAATATGCAAAGTTAACGATATTCTGCCTTTAAAAGGTTGTCGGTGCTGAAACGTGCGACTCCCAATTCATTAGTAAATTTGATTAAATGGACGCTGATGGCCTCCGAACCACGCCTATGTTTCAACGAGTACAACTGGCAGCGAAGGGCAGGCGCCAGAACAATATCCACAATATTAAAAGCTACCCTCGCGGGTTGCACGCTGCTTGCAATTGCAGCTCTTACGACGCTGTATGAAAAAGGGCCTGGGTTCGAAACGGAAACAGTTTTTACGAGCTTTATTCACTGTGGCTAAGTTAGTTGGCCTTAACAAAACCAAATAGTCTATTCCGATACAATTTGGATAAAATTAAATGGAGAATATATTAATGAAAATTAACAGTACGGTTTGAAATATTTCTTTGAGCGCAGAAGTTCTCTGAGCAATGTAGACAGGCTGCTAAGACAGCTCATAGCGTTTTGTAAATGATTTTGGCACTAAGGATAAGTAGATGAATGTCCCGTTGAACGAGGGGCGTTTGAAAAGTTCGTGGCCCGAGTATAAAGCGTTAAAAGTTTTTGTACTTAAATGCATAACGGTTAATTCAACAGATCCAGAATCATCTATTTCTTACTTTGAAAAATTGCTGGTTGGCAATCATTTCTCACCGACAGTGACTGTTAGTTCAGCGCATTACAATATCGGTGGCAAAAAGCTGTTGACTCAAAACGGGACTATGTAGAAAGTGAATGACTCCTCAAACAAACCCTTAATACTCAGGCCAAGAACTTTTCAAACGCCCCTTCTATAAAAACAGTGGTTAGGCCACATATTCGGTACGGCACACAGGTCTGGAGGCTCCAATTTAGCAAGGGCATTGATCTGTTGGAACGGGTGTCGAGAATAGCAATGAGATTAGTGACAGGAACAAAAGGGTGGATCTTACTGACAAAGGCTTCAGTCTGCAAATTGCAGCGTCTGGAAACTAAGCACTTGCGAGGTGATCAGATTGAGGTATTCGATTGGACTGAGTGGCATTCTTCCTCGTGCTGAGGCTACACACACATCAGGGGAGATAAATTCAAGTTGAGGAAGGATGCTTGCAGGTAGACGTGAGGGAATTTTCCTTCAGCCAGCAAATAGGTGATTGCTGAAACAAACTTCCATCTGTTGTTGTTGTTGTGGAAGTGGGTAGTTTAAATAAACTCAAGGAGACAAGATATTAGAGAGGATGGCCGGTGATGGGGGAAGTGTTTTTTGCCACTGCTACTATTTCTAATTTCAGATAATTTTAGGGCTGGTTTAGTTTATTTTGAATTGCTCCAAGGTAATGAAGCATCAGAATATTCTGCCTGGCAGCGCGTGTGTTCTATGGCTGCTTGTCTTTCGAGTTGAAAAGCCAGCCTTGCCAGCCAAAAAAATATGGCCTCCCATTTGAAGACTTAATATCTGTGCCACGATATGAAAACAGCTCATAAAAATTCCGCCTTTATGGGGCTCGAATCTAGGCCTTTCCCCACGTGGTGTGGAAGGACAGTAACCATAATCAGTGTGATGTCCACAGAGTTGAGAAAGAAGCAAATGAAATCCTGTCCGAGGCATAAAATACAATACGCTAAAGCATAAGCAGTGATCGAACACTAACCTCCCCAGACTCGTGCCCTTAACCACGTGCTGTTAAGGGCTTGCTGTATATGCAATAAATGAAGATTTATGTATTTAACCCCGATCTCTTCTCTGCATAATTTCACCACCAGATTCTGAATGGAATGTACGCTGTCCTACTTCAAACTTTGACAGTGTATACGGTAATGTGACTGTGGCTTGCGTGAAAATATACGTGGCCCACCTCACTTTGGGGAACAGCAACCCCGAAATAATTTGTACACTTGATGAGGTTGAATTAAAAATAGTAGTGGAAAAAGGGATTGGGGAGTTACGATTTGGGTGGACACGAAGTTCACAGAGGCAAGGGATGTTCGTGCGATGTGTTCTCTCCATTTTATGAACTTCTCTGACCCCTAGGATATGGTCGCCCCTGGGATAAACAGGAAATTTATTGGTTTGTTTACTAGTTCTCACGTAAACGACGTAAATGATTTTGTGAAAATTGATTTTGTGAAACTTTGTACAGAGATCCTGGAAATGAGGACTTCAAACTTGCTCTCTCTTCGAGGACATGAATGTCTTGGTACGGACACCGTGAGAAGAACTTCATTCTACGCTGTGGTCAGGAAGATTGACTTGTTTATTGCAACAGTATTTCTGGACAACGACTATTTGACACTCTGAATCCCCAAATCCTCCAAAATTTGGAGCAGTAAATTAACTCCAAACATTTCTTGAGCACGTGAACCTGTACAATTAAAAATTGCAAGTACAAAGAGAAATATATTTAAAAAAAAATTAAAAAGACAGTTCCGTGCTGATGTCAGTTTTCACAGATTACCCCTTCAAACCCGGATGTGAATGAGGTCATGGGAGCAGCAGAGCTGAGCCAAAACAAATCAATTTGCGAGGTGAAATAAAACAAGAAAACAGAACACCTCCCTCCGTTTTCATTAACACCATCAGGCTTGCTGTTCAACGAGCCAGTAAACGCCCCTGCCCGACTAAATGCGATCAGGCAAACAGCCTCAACGAGCAGAAAGGCGCTGCCCAGTCACTGGGGACATCTTCTGACACCAGATCTACTACAATTGATTAGCGCGTGCAATTTAAGCAACCGTATTTATTAACTGGACACGCAATGCCAATTTGAAAGGGAATTTATCATCGCACATTCTGACACAGTTCCACGTGTAAGATTGTTTCTTCTATTAACCGAAGGGGAACCATCTGGAATGTGTGAATAATCCACCAGTTGGGTTAAGTTGCTCACAATTTGTCTTCAGAGACACCAGCGTAATGCTCGTGAAGTGTATTTTAAACGGAATTTTCGTATTCAGTTTGGTGTTTGGTCATTGACCAAGCAGCAAACTGGATCTGAAACTAGGTTTTGTCTTTGGCCTTTTTTCTTGTTCTGACTTTTGGTTGTGGTTAAGTACCTTGAACAGTACTCACTGCGCTTGCCTTGTACTCACAGTTCTGTTTTCTCTGTCCAGGGACACCATGGAAGCCCTGATCAGCGATCCAGCCTACCTGCACTCTCCCTTCAGAACGCTCTTCGACGGAGATAAGGACGACATTAGTGGCGCCATCTTCAGGGAAAATCTTCTGGGAATGTCACAGCGGTCACCCCTGGTGTGGAAACCCACGGGGGCGCTTCCGTCTTTCAGTGAAACCTACGGTTTCGTACCCACCGCAGCCAGTCTCTCTCAGCTATACTCTTTGAACGCTGCACGAGGGAATCCATCGCCCATCTCCATCCCTCCTCAGCTGTGGGCCCAGTGGGCCGCCAGCGCATCGGGACTGGGCCACTTCGGGATGCTTTTAAATGCCAACGGCGCCACTTCCGGTTCTAATTCGCTGTCAGGTGGCGTCATTCGTCCCACTGTCGCGACCCCGGAAAGTTACCAGTCGCTGAACGTGCATCGCTACATGCCCTACTTCTACAGGAAGGACTCGCCAGCCGGAAATTCGGACATTGCTCACGACCTCCTCTCCAACAGCTTCAGGTGAAGGCGGCAATCGGTGGACTCGAAGCAACGTACTCGTCGGTCCCTAAGACAGCTTCCTGCGACGGACGATCCCCTGCATATCAGGAAGCACCTCTGTGGCCGCGACTGTACATGGTGATTTGTATATGTTCTGTACATTTCTGTAAACCAGTAAAAGTAGACTGTGCTCAGATCATCCTCTCTCGTTGCACATCAACTCACACAAACACACCAATGATTGTACAGCCCGTTTCTTGGTAGCCAAACGAAACAAATAAAAAAACTCTCCTTCCACAGGTAAGTGTTGCTGGTACTTCTCGGGGAACTGCATATCCAAATAGTGGAAGAGGACATGGTTCCATTTACATTTCAGAAGGAACAAACCGGGATGTTGCCATTTTTCACATTCCGCAATGAAGGATTGGGACATTGCCTTCTCCCTTTTGTAAATTCGACTTCGAGAGTGGTAGAGACAGGAAATTTACAAGTAATCTTCTTTATTCTGGCGTGGTGTTTCCATCTTTCGAGAATCTGTACAGGACAGATCAGATCCAGCATGGTGGAGCGTGTATTAATGGTGGAACATTACCTCAAAACAGAGTTGCTTAAAAGTAGCGAGCGTGATTTTTGTAGCCAGTTTCGATGTACATTCACCATAAATCTGTGATATGGAAGTTTGATCACACATCAGACCTTGAATATGAATGTTGAGCCATTCCAGCATTGACCATAGACTCTTGTAACTAATGAATGCTTAGTACATTGCTCAGTTATGTTGTGGTCACGATACTGAGCTTTCGCAATATTTTTATGAGAAATAACGTCTGAGAATGAAGAATATTACTTGTAAATTTAATGTCTGTGGCGCCAATTTACTCCAAGTTATTCTCAGAGTCCTGGGTTTCATTAAAAATGCTAACACAGTAGTTGAATTAAATTTTACATTTAATTAAATAAAATAACATTTAAAATGACTCTAACACTTTCCTCCTCTAAGAAAATAAAGGAAGGGGGACATAAGTCCTTGCAGCTTAGTCCAGAACCTTGGAATCCTTCTACGTATTCCCATCCGGGCTACTTTTATATATTCTGGATTATTGTGATGCTAAAAAAATCTACGAACACACTGTAAGCTTTCCAGAACTCCTCTGCAGAACTGATACGAATTAATACCAATTAATAAGTTCATTACACGTATATTTTACATAAATATACAAACATAAAGGTTTGTTCATCCTCTTCATCAAATGAAAAGAGTTCTGGGAAAAGCAATCCAGAAAACACAACTTCGTTGGGAGCTACCTCAGTCCTATTTTAATTAAATCTGGTACGAATCTTTCTAAAAGGGAAAAATATGATATTTCATGAAAATCAATCCACTAGGAGTCCAGTTATTACATGCGAACGGACGGGCGAATACGGTGAAGACAAAGGTGCGCCTAAAAGTATTTGTTTGTTAAAAAAAAAAAAAAAAAGCAGTAGTTTGGTTTCTGAAAAATAATTCGGGTTACAAAGCGAAATGTTCCCAATTCTTTCTGCGTGTTTAAAATGCAAAGGTGCTCCGGATGAGATTCTTGAACAAAGATGAAAGGTCAAAGATTAAGCTCACGAAAAACACGTTTTTTTTTTTAATGTTAAGTACTCTGAAATTAATAATGTCGAAACTAGTTTCAGCATTATTGACATACGCACACAATAGTTTCTGTTCACAAGTTTGACCCCGAATGTCCAGAAATATTGTGAATATCATGGGGGTCCTCGCTGACAGGGAACGATGCAGAATTTCTATCGTGGAGAATCCATAAAGATCATTGAACTGCTTCTGTATTTCTCAAAAAATATTAAATTCTTCTGTATTTATACTCCTGGATGACCACACAGTCAGGGTGTACATAATATTCAGAATAAAAGAAACAGCACCTTATTTAGTAGTCATGGATTGGAAGCCCGGTCACTCAAAGCACGTGTGGTTATGTACCTTCGCGCTTGACTACTCGGCTACTGCAGCATGTTTACTAAAGTAAAGGGGGGAAGTGAACCTTCCTCAAGTATCACCACATGTTTCATTGAAATTTGTAGAGGATCATATGGATGTGAAATCGGCTCCAAAGAGAGAGAGAGAGAGAGAGAGAGGGGGGATTTCAATGGTAGTACCATCGTGTGAAATGTCAGCATATCGAAGTGTCTTCTGTTAAGCAGAATTACGAAAATGTTGCTGGAACATGGGGTTCAATAAATCAAGCAGAAGATCTTAAAAGTGCTGCATCGCCGGGAAGATGGATGATGGGAGGTGCGACTATATGCTGTCCCCATTTGCGGCAGTCCGAATGGGACAGCCGGGAAACCTTTCTTGGCACATGCGAATCGGTAGCCGCACTTTGACTCATTAACATTCAACATTCGTCACTCGGAAAATGGCCTTTCTTGTCGGAGCCGACGGCGTGACCCCAAGGGCACCGACAGATGTTAAGTGGTCCACTCGTACATTTCGTCGCTGTCTTCTCCCACCGCTGTTATCTTCAGACGCTGCCCCTGGCGAGTGATGGTCCAACATAAGATCTTCTCTCGTCCACCCTTTCCTTTATGGCCCACATCTTCTGCACGTAAAGGTTACGACTGTGGCGATGGGCGGAATGTGACCTTCAGTCGCCCGCTAAAAGCTCATCGCGGTCTCCCTATCGGCGCAAAAGGACCGCCGATAAGGTGATACTCGAGGGCAGGGCGTCCTCTTCTCGCGATTAATGAATTCATCCCCCTCGTGCCATCAAAGGGAATCGTTGTTGTTCTTTCGGGGACTTTGTCAGCTAATCCCTCCCTCCCTCCCTCCCACAGTGGATTACACCTAAATGAAGTTTTCCCACTGTCTTCCAAAAGGATCAAAACTGAAGGGCCATCTCTGCAAGGAGGAAAGCTGTCTTCATTTCATCGTTGACCTGAGGACAAAAATTGCAAGGACGGATTTTAAAATCTTAATAGTTGGATGCAGTAAGTATTGAAGTCCATTAAGGAAACATTACACAGTGGAATACTCCAAGCAGAATGCAAAAATAAAAACAAAAACAGCTTTCAGAAATTAAAACAAAAAGTTGTTGGCCTGTCAGGTGACCGCAGAAATGCAGATTTGAAACTTCGCGTGCTTTTAAGCGGTCTTTTAAACTGCAATATTGAACACCGATAGGTTTATGTTTTGCGTTTTTATCTTTTAAAAACATTTCACTACATTTTAATGTTACGTTTTTTTAAATAAAAGCTTAAAAGACAGCATTTTTAATTTTTTTATTAAAAATAATAATTTACATTAAGTATTGAAGTCCGTTAAGAAAAGGTGAAATATTGGTATTGTCCAAGCAAAATAAAAAAACAAAAAAAAAAAGTAAAACCTTTTCTAGAAATTAAAAAGAAAACTGGCACCTGTGAGGTCCTCTGTTACCGCCTCTGCTACACTTCGCAACAGCACCACCAATGTTAAGCTAATAAAAGAGGATCCACTTCTTTTCATGTACATTTTCTTCTCATATTAATTGTTTCTCTTTTTCCGCGATTCCTCTTTTTTGTGATCACTGAAAAGAAAAAATAAACAGCCGGTTAACCCGTTATCAGTCAATTAATAAATAAATAAATAATTCATTATTCGGGCATCTAGTAAACTGAAAATATAAACGAGCTCTGCAAAAAGGAACTTCTTTTATATGCGCAGTGCTTGAACCGAGAACAGTTCATCTGTGGCCCTCTACTGTTGTTGCCCATTCGTTCCTCCAATCGGCGCACAGAAACACGCATAATGTCCAGTGCTTCAGCCATAACGCGCAGTATGTGAATAAGCCAGGTGGCGTGTACGAAAAAGAAATAACAATTGGAGATTCGATTTTAATGCAATTTGGGACAACCCACTGCCAAAAGGTTGCGCGACTTAAGGGTTCTGTTAATGATATAGGGAGAGCGTTCCAGTAGGAATAATGAGGTGGTTATCAGTATTGGTATTGGTCGTGTGCCGCCTCAACTACCTACGAGAGCACCCTGTTCCCTCGCTGGCTAAAAGAAAACTTCCTCTGCCGTCTAATCTAAACCTCTTTCCCTTTAATTCGATTTTATGCCCACGAGTTGTGGAATTGTCCATCACAGCTTCGAAACTTCCGTCTTCGTTCATTTTGCTTATGCCTCTCACAGCCTTATAAACCTCAGTCAGGTCATCTCTGAGGTGCTTGGTTGCCAAGCTCTGCTCTGTAGCTCATGTTCGGAGTCTTTCCTCATGTAGTTGCCCATTGACTGATCTCACCATTCGAGCAGTCGTCTTTGGACCCTTTCAATAAGCTCAATGTCTTTTTTCAGATGAGTCCTCTATACTTGAACACAGTATTCCACTTGTGGGATCACAATTGCTTTATGAAGTGATATCATGGCATTCTTATCTCTACAGGATAGAGTTCGATAAATCATCGATAAGGCACCGTGGGCTTTCCTGGCTGTCTGTTTACACTTTTCAGAAAACTTCGTATCTGCTCTGTATCGTAACTCCCAGGTCCTATTCTTCCTCCGCTATTTTTAATTCAACCCCCTCCCCCGAGTGTATAATTTATTTGTGGGTCGCTGTTCCCCAAGTGTAAGACCTTGCATTTAGCGGCATTAAAACATAGCAAACACTTATCTGACCATCTTTGACGTACGTCCAAGTCATCCTGATGGAGCGCTGCCTGGCACTGATCATTAACGACTCTACCAATCTTTAAGTCATCTGCAAATTTTGACATAATGTCCACTGTCCCATCGTCGATATTATTTATGAAAATGAGAACTAACAGCGATCCAAGATCCTTGAGCGACTCACTCCCTGACGTTGCACCAATCTGAAGAATATCCATTAATCACAACCTTCTGCCTTCTGCCCAGCAGCCACTGGGAAATCCACCTTAGAATATTTCCATAATCTTAACATGTTCCAGCTTATACAATGACCTCTTATGAGGGACCGAGTCAAATGCGTCGCTAAAGTCCAAATAATGTTGAAATTGTTCCCTACATGGAGCTCATGAGTAATTGTGCCGAAATAGCTTATTGGATTAGTTAAACACGATTATGTATATCAATAAATCATCGATAGGACACCATTGACCCTTCTTACCACCTATCTACGCTGCTCAGAAATGTCCGACCATATCATACCTCCCGAATCTACTTCTTCTTTGAATTCTGTTTGTCTACTGTTTTTAATTCAATCGCAGCCACTGTATAAGTCATTTTAAGATTGCTATTCTCCAAGTGCAAGACCTTCCATTTTGCTGCACTAAAACACAGCCGCCACTTACCTGATCCTCACTGAAATTTGTTTACATTTTTTGCTGTAATTTAAGAAAATCAAAAACAACAGTGGTCCTAGTAGGGAACCTTGGGGGACCTCAGTTCTTACGTTAGTCGAATCTGAAGAAAAACTATTAATCACAACCTACCCCGCAGCCATCCTGCATCTCTAACGTATTCCGGCCTACAGTAAAGCCTCAAGTGGGACTGAGTCAAAGCTGGAAGCTAAGTAAACAATGTGGAAACATTGTTCCCTACCACTGAAGTCAGACTGGCCGGTCGGTAGTTACCCATTTCCCTCTTAGAGCCATCTTTATGTATTGGCGATATATTGGCACTTGTCCAATCCAATTTCTCAATTGTTGCTGCACTAGTTGCAGAAACCTTCCTGGGCGGTTTCCTTAATCGAGAAATAAGTTTTGGTATGGACTGGAACGTACCGAAACCGACTTCCAGTCACTACATATTTGATTATTAAAGATTGATATTTTATTAAAGAGCGCTCCTTTTCTTTAACAAATTCGATGTCGGGTCCCGGATGCATCCTCTGGTCTACATTATCGACCCAAGTCACGAGAAGAGTGCTCGTTTGGTAGATATTTTAATAATTCTTACCAAATTTTTTTCTAATTTAAAAGATAAACTTTGGAAGAGTGTCCAGGGTGAACCACTTTTCCTACTTTTTACCATTGAAAACTCCACCAATTTTATTGGAAAAGGGATGCATCCGAAGATACACAGAACGCTTGGAAACAAACAAATAAAAATAAGAAAACAGTTTTATTTATTTACCCAAATACACAAAAAGGAAACCGATGTGTGTGCCACGCGGTGTGGTTGCAAGTGTTTTGTATCTCGCGCTGTCAACCCACATCCCGCGTGTTTGGGGGCCTGTGACGAGCATGCAAGACTGGTGTCGACTGTCGGTGTCGTATCCGCCATCAAAACAATCGTGTCGTCAGCGCGTCTGTCGTCCGATAAGGATTCTTCTTGGGGCGACAACGGCGGTGCACATCGGCCGACCTGTGTCACTTCACTCCTCGTCGACTCACACACCCGCGTGACGAAAACCAGAGCCGACACGGACCGGAACTGCGGGCCAAGAGCAGCGGCGACACCCTGGAATGCCAGCGTTGTGTTTCCGAGTCAGTCGCTGCGAAGCATTTACCGAACAGCCACGGCGAGGCGGGATGTTCTCAATTAGGATTGGATTTCGCCCACACACGTGGTGGCTCGCAGTGTTCGACCACCCCTCACGAGAACACGTGGGCGTTAAAAGTAGAACTTCGAGGCGATCCTCGGAGACGAGAACAAGGTCAGTGCTGTGCAGGGGCCCCGCAGCTTCCTAAGTGCTCTAAGGGAAAGAAAGCCACGATTCACGGGGCAGAGAGAGAGAGAGAGAGAGAGGGATCCATTGTGTGAAGACTACGAGTGGGGGAGGACGTCATCCCTCGAGAACCCATTGTGGCATGTGCCCTCCGAATTGCCGACCCGAGGAGATAACCTTCGGTAAACAGATTTCCGTCAAGCCATTTGTAAGGAAATAACTGTCAGCTTGCAAATGACCTGATCTGACCCGTGTCATGAAATATTTACGAGAAACTCTTTCTTCTGTCGGAAAAAAGCGCGTTTTTTTCTGTAATTTTTTTTATTTAAAACATTTCGGGGTGCAGAAGGACCTATCAGCTTTCCCTCTCAGGAGCAAACACACACGTGATGGACGGAAGTTGGGAAATGTTCTGAAGATGCGGGACTGCCCGCAAATAATTTTATTTGATAACCCATCTTTCAGACCAGACACGAAAACAACCCAATTCCCAAAAAGATGCCAAAATGTGAAGAGGATAATTACCACCACCACCACCACCATCTACCAATATGGAATCAAACCAGTCGACTTTTGGCAAATTTTTCTGAAAATAATTTGAAGATATGGCAATCGTAAATTGTGGCACCAATGACCTGTCAGTATAGGTCATTGGTGCCACTGTGGCTAAGGATAATTTTATCAAATTACGGATGAAAACTTTCAACAAAACATGTTAATGTACGCGGAATTCACATAAAATTTAGAAGCACCCAATGAATGAAGAGCGATCAAAAAGTTCGGGGGCCAATCAAAATTTCATGCAAATTCGCTGATCATTAAAATTCTTCATTTAAAATCCCCCCCCCCCGAAACATATAAAACACCTCTTCGAATTCAAACTTCAACCCCCACCGGAATGAAAAAACCCGAGTTCGACTCTCATCGATGATTTTTATGGAACTTTTTTGGCCTAGTTATTCGGTCTCAGGGGAGGGTAGCATCTTTTTCTCCCGGAAACGCGGGTCTTTCATCCATCAAACAGAAAATCGACCACAGAACACACGCAATTGTACAGCCAATATACACGGAGCAACATGACCTTAGTCGTTGATGCCCCTAAAACCCAAGAACAACGACTACACCCGTGAAATGCAACAGTTATACTAAAATATGAGCACTGTCTGAGCACCATCTGTTAACAACGAATCGAAATAGTCGAATTTCAGAGAATTTTACTGAAAATAACTTTATTTTTAACGTCCGGGTTCTGAACCTCAAGGAGACCCTTTTACAAAGGGGTTCATCGTACTTCCATTAGTTATCAGTTGTGCGTTAATATACATTTATAGGAGTATGTGTATAAACATACAAGGAAGCGGCGAACAACCATTGAAAAAGAGGGCCATCCTGTATTCCGTATATGGGCGCAGCCAAAAACGAAGTCCATCTGACATTGTTCAATCTCAAAGACAAAGATGATGAGATCGTCTCTCGGAGAACAAGAAAATAAATAAAATTTTTCACAAAAATAATTTCTTAATCTCATCTTAAGAAAACCAAAGAAATTGCAGATTTGAGCAACATATCTTCCGCTAGATCAGACTAAGGAACCGAGAGTTCAACTTTTTTCTTGGCTTCAGCAGATTCAAATGCAAACACGATACACCGCAAGAAGCAAAGAACTATGTTTCATAAATTACAGAGGTAGCAGAGTAACAGAATTGTCCTCTCAAAGTGAAAAGAGAGCAGAAGAATTGATCACAGAAGTAACAGAGATAAAATATGAGGACAAGTCTTTAATGACTTGGATTCAACCATGTTTGGAACCCCTCTCTTGCAAAATCAACAAAAAAAAATTTTGGATCGTTCTCATTTAAAAAAAAAAAAAAATCCGGGAATTCAATCTCAAAGACATCATCTTCGTGTACGATTACAATTACAATGGGGGACCTTATAAAAGCCATAAATCACCTGTCCAAAAAGCCCATTGGAGGGCAGAATAAATTTCTGATTTTGTCCTACCGCAAACGTGGAGCACTTATTTTGTGCAACCGATCCCCAAGAGCTCCTCAAGGGATCGGTTGTACAAAATAAGATCCGCAAAAACCAACTTCCTGGATACCTCCTGCGCATAGAGCAATTACTAAATAACAAGGAGCTCGTATCTCCTTTGCATATGATATACTTCTATACTCACTAATATCCTGTAGCTCTCTTCAGCTATCTCAGGAGTAATGGCCTCTGAGATGGCTGAATTGGGTGGCTGGGAAACTTTACACCATCTCACGGGCCACGCTCTATTCTAACCTCAACATCAAGCTCAGGAATAGGAAATTTTCTCACGTTTGGCCACCTTCTTAAATGTGCCAAAAGTATAAAACATCATTTCTCGGCCACGTTCTCATGTAAGGATCTCTGCTGGCCCACGTCTACCTCCAAGCTCCCTCAATCTTCGCAGATTCTTCGCCATGAAGATAACCCTTAAAAGTTTAAAAAGACAAAACTTTTGGAGATACTCGTTTTTACCCAATTATTTTACCCAATTACAGTTCCTCTTTCAAATTTGCCTCTAATTTTTTTGATTTTCTTCTTTTAACTTTCTCGATCGCCGCCCCTATTAAATCCCTGGAGAAGCACCTGACGTCTGGAGGCCAAAGCAAGAGTGGTTTCTTCCTCAAAAAACAGCGAAGTTCTTGTTTAGGCTAGATGGGGCGGAGATGCGTTTCTAGCAAGGGTGGGGACCGGCTTTAGCTGCTGACAAGCACGATGGATGCTTGATGATTCCTAGCAGGTGCTCAGTTCCTTCAAAAGGATAACTGCCTTTTTCCAGTTCACACTACGCTGTCATGGTGCCAAATTAGTTCTCAAGATTAGGAGGGAAAGTTCAAATATAATTTCAGGATGTATAAAAATGCTCGTTTATTTAAAATGATTGAACACCTGAAAGTTCAATGACCAAAAATTTCGTAAGGATGTTTGTAAGTTTGGGATTTGGGAAATTTAATATCAAATGAAGGGAAAGACATCCACACTAAACTACAAAAATATAATAAAATGAATGGAACGATTAAACGGGACAAATGACAACTGGAACAAAATTACGACTGCACAACATCACTTCAAAACCAGCCCTCTTTGGGTCATAAATAAGAAATATGCACACGTATTTCTTATTTCATATTTCTCAAACTAGAAGCAACGCAAATGAGATTTTTAAGACCATTATTAGGCTTTACAAGACTAGACCACCAAAGAAAGTTAGATATCCGCGAGAAATTAAAAGTAGATAACACAATAAATGACATAAAACGGTATCAGGAAAAATGGATCAGCCACATAGAAAGAATGAATTCAGACCGGATCCCAAAATTAGCTTTTAACTACAAACCTACAGGCAAGAGAGATGTGGGTGGACCAAGACAACGATAGCGAGTCCAAGACCACCTCCAAGAGCTACAACAGAGCAGGTCTTAAAAGACCTAAGCCGGACCAAGTTCATGATGATGTTTGTAAGTTGCTGTATTGTGGTCGGTAGAGAACTGAGAAGCCAGACTGCTCTTTCTAATGTTCCAAGATATTCTCAACTGGATCCAGATCTGGAGAATTACACGCGGCAGATGTTGGAAACCTTGGAAAAGTTCCTCAAATTCCTAAATTTGAAAATTTCAGTTAGGACTTTAAATTCCTACGGTTGGTATTCCAAGGATGGTACATACCATACCATACCATACCATACCATTGGAATACCAACTTCTTGTCGCATTTCTTCCCTTTACAAATGCATTCTGATTTCTCCTTCCACTAATTTTATCTTTTTGAGATGATTTCTTTGGGCACACCAGTGATTTCCTTTCTTTTCTCAATTGTGGCTCCTCTTAAACATGCTTCAACAATAACATCTTTCTGAAAATCGGAAATCTCACACGCGTTCCCCACAACTGGTTCAATAAGAAGTCCCAGAAAAGCGTACGTCATTTCTCTGATAGCAAGAAACTCGTGATTATACCATCACAATTTACATTTGCAGACCGTACCATTAATTATCTGTTGATGCCAATTGCAACAGGTTTTTCTAATTTTGGCCAGTGAGTGTAGATGCAGTGGAAAACGTACTCGAAGACTAATAACAATATAAAAACAAAACTGTCAATCATTAACTTCAGTCGACATTACCTGTAATGGTTGTATATCTTCAAGATTCTTCCATTGTTTCCTGCTTAAAGCATTTATCTCATCTTAGATGAATTTAAACCTTTGAAAGGAAGCAAATTCTTCATTCACCTTTTAAGGAAGATTGTTTAACCATCTCCTTGCACGTATCCCCCCGACAGTTTCACACTACAGAACAAACAGTAGAAAACCTAATTGGGCAGAGATAAAGACAGAACCATCAATAGATTAAAGATTGGTCAAGGGATAAGAAACAGGAGAAAAAGGATGGTTTTAAGTAGATATTCTTAAGAGTGAAACAGAGTAACCAGTGGGGTCATCAGGGATCAGTGCTCTCATCTTCCTAAAATGATATTCATGAGGGAGTTAAGGGAGGCTGTCAATGTTATAGACCTTTCAACAGATATAAAACTTAAATTACGTGGTAAATTCCTTATCTGAATACACCATAACTCCTCAGGTCAATCGTAGGCCAGTGGTCCAGTAATATACCCATTTGATCTGACTGTATTTCGAGCTCACGTGGCCACTAAATATGACAGTTTCTGTACCCACAATGTTGATAAATCTCGGGCGACGACAGATTCTCACAAATGATTCACAGATGATCAGAGGCATTGATCATCTGATCAACGCCTCTGATCATCTGTGTTCGCCCGAGAAGAGAAACTTTTCTCTTTTTCGCCCCGACCCAATTTTAACACCACTATCCGGTATTATTAGTAACTCCTTGATTGCAGTTCCCCAAATGCAAAATATTGCATTTAAAAGAAATCTAGCTGCCATTTTCTAGGCCATTTGTGCAACCAATCTAAGTGATTTTAATATTACACTGATGTGCAAAATTTAAGGATCAGTCAGGTTTTCCCCTGTAGCTTCTCATAGGAGTGGTCTGGATATGGAAAAAGCATACCAAAAGAACCTCGTGAGGTACAGAAATCATGAAGGAAACAACATCGACACAACAACGGAAACAAAACGGTACAGAGGGACTTTATTCAAAAATGGCAACATAGCACTGGCTGCCATGATACAGATGCATCACTGCCAAAGACCGAACAAAGGGAAGAGGTGGTCTTCAGTAGGAGATATGTCCACCCCCCTAATGTCGATGCACCGCCTGTCCATATTTAGAACAACGTTGTTGATAAGTTCATGAAGTAACATCGTCCACTTCTCTGTCAGCGCCATCTTCAGCTGGTGAACATTTTCTGGTGAGTATGGACGTGCCGCTAGGCGTCTCCACAGAGCGCCTCATATGTGTTCGATGGGATTTAGATTGGTGGAACGGGCAGGCCAATCCATACGAACAATGTCCTCACTTTCCAAAAGCATATCAACAGCTGCAGTGCAATGGGGTGTGGCGTTATTATTAAATATCTTTATTGCAGGCAGTGATTGGTTACATGATTGCCTGATGCAATAATACCCACAACAGCGACAATGCTAGGGGTTTAACATTAAATAACTTATACAGGAAGAATTACTTAAAACATATATTAGGACATAAAACGTATAATTACGTATTTGACATATAAAATTAATACTAACATGTGAAATGAAGACACATGAAAGGACGATGACAGTCACTCGGTTGAAGACGAAAGCTGGTCCCTGATGACGCGTGTTCTGTACGATTTGTCCTCTATGAACTTTTTGTAGTCCACATCTATCTCCTGGACGTTGTGGAGCATCTCCATGGGCAGCAATCTATCCCCTATTCTGAGCCTCCACGCCACAGACTGCAGAGAGGGGAGGGCTCTTAAGGGTTTTGGGGGGGATCCTCCAATTGCACATCTGCCAATTATCCATAAACAAGAACTCGGGGTGGGCCAATGGCACCTCGGAAAAGACGCACATGGGGAAGGATTACCTCAGTACAGTAGCGTGCACCAATTACAGTACCGCCTTCCAGTATCTGGAGTTGTGTTTGTGCATCCAAGATAACGCCTCCCCAGACGAGAACACCTCGACCGCCGTATTGATTCCTTTCAGTGATGTTTGCGGGGTAGTACCGTGTGCCAACCTCATACCAGATTAGCTGACGTCCAGAATCGCTGCTGAGACTGAATCTACTCTCATCAGTAAAGAATACCTTAAGTAAAGATTTTGTGGTTGTAACCTTTAGAAATAGTGTTGGTCCTTAAGTTTTACACACCAGTGTATTAACCATATAGGGCAAGCATGCCCTGGGCGTTTGGTGCACCGGCCAATAAAGAAAAATAAAAAAATATATTAATAATAACCAACCGCCAATTTAACTCCCTCCTCACGTACGTATCTGTCTAACAGAGCCTTGAATTTCCCCAAGCTGTCAGTCTCAACCACCCATGGGGGCAACCTATTCCAAATATCGCTGACTAAAAGAAGGCTTCTTTCAATTCAATCTAAACCTCTGTTCCCCGTAATTTTAATTTATGGCCCCTATTTGTGGAATCATATATGGACGCCCTTTTTCAATCTCACCAGGCGCGTTGTCCGTCTTTCGACCATTTTTGGAAGGCCCCATATGTTTTTAGGTACTGTCTCCACACCTGGACACTGTACTTCAAGTATGGTCTCGCAACTGCTTTAGTGGAATGATGACGTCCGTATCTCAAGAGACAAATATAAGAGGAAGTCATCGATAGGACAACGTGGTCCCTGCTTGCCACCTGTCTACACTACCCTAGTAGAACTTCATATCTCCCCGTATCGTAACTTCCAGATCTCTTTGTTCCTTCACTGTTTTTAACTCAACTCCACCAAGCTTACAATTTATTTTGGGGCTGCGAGTCCCCAATGGTACGACCTTCCATTTTTCTGCATTGAAAGAAGCTGCCACAAAAGAATCTCCAAATCTTGACATCGTCTGTAAATTTGGACATCACGCTTCTATCTCTTGGTCGATGCAATTTAAGAAAATCATTGGGGGAGGGGAGGCAACTGCTCTGATTGAGGGAATTAATTTCAAACAGGTAAGCCGAAGAGCTAACCGATTCAGAGTGGAAAATAAAATTATTTGGACAATAAAAAATGGAATCGTGCGGAAGAAATGGGTGTAGAGGTGAGACTGAACCCCAAGCGATGACCACTGATTGACAAGGTCCGCAACAGCCTTTGATCACAAACAAATTCACGTCGTCGTTGGCACATCGAACCCGGACTGTGAAACTGGTTCTGCGCAACAACGAGTCACGCTCTTCCAGTCTGATGGACGTGTTCGGACATGGAAGTTGCTTAAAGAACGTTTACTTCACGAGTGTGCCGTTCCAACTGGGAAGATGAGGAGTCAATGGTCTTGGGGGTGAGTGCTTCTTAGAAAGAGATAAAGCTTTAGTTCGAAGATTACATCCATTCTGGAACGTTTTCTAATTGTAAAGTTGAGCTACGTTGCCAAAGCAATTGGGACATCGAACAGACAGAAAAGAGAGGCATTAAAGCGATGCCTTTAACACGGTTTCGAGTGGCGTTTTGTCAATAAAGTTGGCTTTTGCAACGAAGGCAGGGTAGTCACGTTGGTCCCTTTTGTTCCGCAAGCGTACGAGGCCCCTTAAAAGAAGAACAGCGCGAAGAGGGAGAGGTTGATGTTTATATCACTCGAATTTGGACTATTAGAGCTGATTTGTGCAGGTGGCATCGGGAGCAGATGCGAGACGAAGAAAAAAAGCGAAAGGCGGTTGAGCAGGGGTGGAAGAAGGAGCACCTGCCACAAATGATTGAAAATCCAAAGTCCATCGGATCCCGGAGGGAAACGTCAATAATTCACGCTTGTAAAATATGTAAAGTAGGCCATACGGTGCGGCGCTGCCATCATATTTCTCCGCCGCCCTAACGCGGGCCGGGAAATGAACGCCTGACGCAATTGCGCGGCGTTGCGAAAGAGTCCACTTAAGGCGATCAACTGGCCAATAACGACGAGTACCTGTTTCCTAGGCTACCGCGTGTCAAGCGCACTCAGCACCTCTCGTGGCACGTTGGCGCTGTACGCACGTGACCAGACACGTCAATTTGCTCGCGCACATCGCTTAAAAAGTGACCATTAGTCGATTTCGTGGCACGCTCGTGGGGCTCCCTCTCGCGCGCGCCTGCGTTTTACTTTCAAATTCACGCGCTGCGCGAGCCAAAGTAATCTGTCTCAATTGCGCGAGAAACGCGCCCAAAAACGTCCAAAATGTTCAATTTCGGGGATCGATGTTTATCCGAAACGTATGAAGTTGGCGGTCCGATGTCCATTCCCGCCTCGCAGAGCCCGCGCGAGCCGCGTTACGCCCTGCGGGTCTCCGAGGAAGACAAATGGATGCGGCAAATCTATAAAGTCAAGGAAGTTCGTACTTGAAATATTTATCGAGAAAAATAGAGTTTAAAGTGGAGGAGGGAGGCGCACGGGCCCGCTGCGATATCTCCGTGGTCAGTCAGCCCGGCAAGAACGAACCGATGGCCAGATTAGCTCCGGATTCCGAATGGGAAATGGATTCCTCTCGACGTCATTATACAAAAAAGTTTCCAGAACACTTACAATAATTAAGGAAGGAACCTGTTCTACAACACGCTCGAGGTGGATGCAGATAAAGACATGGCCGCTGCGTTCCATTCTTCAAAGTACCTGCCGTTTTCGGGTGATAGATAACCCGCCCGCGCACAAGTCGTTGGCCTACCGCGTGCACGCAGCTAGGCCTACGCAACGCGCGCTGTCCGGAGGTACTTCTTCGTTATCCCTCACTAATTAAGCCCACCCTCGCGCCGGAACCCTCTCGGGAGTTGTGGGGAGGGAATCCCACGGGGGAACAGACGTTGGATTCATCCGGAGGAGGTTACAATTCGGATGCACTTCGAAAAGAAAATATTCAATCTGACCACTCGTTGTTGTGAAATGGAAGATCTGCAACAATTTGTAACTCCAAAAGTGAAATTGAAAAATGAGAACTCAACCGGGAAGATTTCGAACATTTCAATTACAAATCTCCTGTACTGTACTGTGAGGTTTCACTGTTCTCTTATTCGGACCACCCCAGAATTATCTCATCTAATCGTGTGTGTATTGTCTGTAAATTGCACGAGTTCGCTGGTGGGTTTGTCTGTTTTGCTGAAAGTCACTGTTAACTGACAGAGCTGTGTTCCTCCACGTTACAATAATTGTTGGTGTTCCACAGGGAGGTGTACTGTCGGAACTACCATTTACGGCGTAAAACCATTTATTGTGAGCCGACACGATGCACTGTATGCTGATGTTGTTGAGCTGGTGACCCCTATTCCATCTGGAGCTTACCCCCTCCCTGGTGATGCCAACTAAGATAGTACTTCAAAGTCTTCAAAGTAATTTTGTATGATACTGGCGGTATCCAGGGTGTCCCCTATGTCCGCCGTTTATTAAGCGATTTTAGTTGCCAGCAGTACGATAAAATTCCTCTAATTAAAAAAAAAAAAAAAAAAAACTTTAGACTTTGACTTTAAAACTTTAAACTTTAAACTTTAGACTTTAAAATTTTCTTTTCTAAGAATAATTTTTTGAACTTTATTCTAATCCGTTAGGGTTAAGCTTATTTGTATTTTTAAGTGTGTGTAGTATGTTGTTCCTGTTGTTTGTGGCTGGCATCTGGCATTTAGCAGCAGGGAGTCGAGGGCAAGATGTGCCCCAACCCCCCGCTCCCATCCCTAGCCACGTGGAGGCAGCCAGATTCTACTTCACTAATTACAGAGGGGGGAACACACATGCTCCTTCTCGCAGGGCACAGTCCTGACCTAGAAGGGGCACGCGTGAGGTTTCATTGCATTTTCCCCTCCGGGCGGGCCCAACCCGCCCTAAACTAAGATAGTACTGTCCAGAGATAACCTCGTGCCGACCGGGCTAGCCGAGTGGGTAAAGTACCTGCCCGGCAACCCAAAGGTCGCGGGTTCGATTCCCGCCTCGGGCTTGGATCAAAGTACTGCAAAAAAAAACCTTGGGAGGTGCAATATGGCCACAGAAACCGATGCGCCAACAACTACCAAATCAAAAAAAAAAAAAAAAAAAAAAAAGATAACCTCGTCTCAATCGTAAGCATTCACAGGGACTTGGGTGTCACCTTTGACCCAATTTTCGCTTTTACAACCAAATTGAAGGTTTGGTAAATGAAGTAACCTTCCTCAGGTGGCATACCAAAGAGCATCTACTCCACGTTGATGAATGACACCCCACAGAGAAGCATATCCGGACCTCAATTTATTCTTCTGCTGCATTAAGCTAGCATCTGGAGGGTGAACAGAGTAAAATCCTGCGACTGATTCGCACCAGGACAGATCCTACAGTATCTGCAAATGTTGAAAGCCAACGTTTAGAGTCCAGTGCACATCTATTGATGTCAGTCTCGTTGCGTGGACGTGGACAGATCTTTATCGGATGGCCTTAGTTGCTGATGCTCCTAAAAACCATAAATAACGATAACCTCATCGGATGGTAGATAAAGATTCTTTATTCAAGTGTGACATGTTGACCTTGAACATAACTATGGCTTCGCAAATTATTAGATGCATCACATTGCTTTGGATGGACTCGAGTAAAATCAACTTTAACTACAGGCAGCGTGTGTGTGTGTGTGTGTGTGTGTGTGTGTGTGTGTGTGTGTGTGTGTGTGTGTGTGTGTGTGTGTGTGTGTGTGATCACGTGCAAGTCTCTCGTGTGTTTTCTTGCTTTTTGAAGAGATCAGAAAGAACTGCAGATTAAAAATGACTGTCAGACATTTGTATGGTGCCCAGACAAGCGCTATTGGCAATTTGAGGCGTAACTTGGACTTTTTTCCCTCTCGGAAAGGTCCCTAAGAGGTCCCTTACCCAGAAGAGTGTTTCTTTTACGCATCTTTCACCCCCCGGCACATTCGGGGGTGATTCTGTAGCTGTACAACACAGCGGACGAGTGAGACGAACGACAGAAATAGTCACACGCGCATTTGAGTGCGTTCGTTTACATGCACGTGGGCATCGGGCGATAGAGACGCATCTTCTGTCTACACACCCATCAGATAAACCGTTCCCTCCCCCCGAGGGCTGACGAGGGGGTTCCAAGTTTATCCGAAGCGCATCATTAAGCGCTGATGGAGGTAGCTGAAAGGGATTTGGAGGACAGACGTCGACGGGCTTTGTCTTGTACGTCGTCTGCATACTCGTGAAAGATGGAAAGTTGAAAGACACGCACCTAACAGGAACTGGTAGGAATTAGGGATCCTCAGCTAGCGACCAAGTACATTTTAATGTGTGTCCTGCCAATTGCAATGTATGCCTCCAAGTCTGGTCTTCAGCTCCAGATTCACATTATAAGTCCGTCCTTGGGATCGAGTACTGGTTCTTGCGATGGCTTAACAGAGTTGCTGGCCACCCTTTTACTATCTCAAGGGCCATTCTCTGCTCAAACCTTAACATCACACCCTGGATGCAGCGGACAATTAACAGGAACATACACACTCTCGCACAAATGCTCACAGGCAGAGTGGATGCTCCAGTCCTTGATAATATTCTAGTTAAACCGCGTGCCACTGCTAGACGTTGCGGAGAACTAAATAATCCACTGCGTTCAGTCCTGAACAATCTTAGTAGCCTGCAAAGATTCTTCCCATCAAATGCAGCGAGAATATTTAACTCACTACAGATAGATGCCGAAAAACTGTGTGAGGATGCAACATACCGGAAAGAGATCTTCCAGGATTCGTACAGGCTTACTGAAATATGAATCGGCCGCAAAGTACTAAAGAATTGTGAATAAAAGTGAAGCCTTCTGCTTTAGGAACAATAATAATTTGGTAAGCTGTTGACTGGAAAAATATACCTTCTCTAACAGTTATGTTAATATGTAAGTTATAGATGGAATTATTAATGAATTGTAAATATATGAGCTGTATAATGTTTGTACACAATCATAAATGTGTAAATACTGTATGTATTAAACATAAAATGTGTATATAATATTTCGGGACGAGACTACGTGTTCAGTATATGTAACCCACTGCACGTAGTATCTCGTACCCTGATATGTACTTAGCACCCTCCTGGCACCCTCCTGCCGTCCCGGGGTGGTTTCCTTATGGAAATAAACAGATAATAATAATAATAATAATAATAACTCGAATTGGAAGTGCCTCGATCCGTCAAGCTTTTTTGCCTTTGTTTCCTCTCTTTTATTCAGTCAGCCACGCGCATGCGTGAACGTTCACACGCACAAGACACGTAGCTGGTACTTCGGAACGTATTCGTGATGAGGAAAACGAAGCAGACGCACGAAAAGAAAGAGCAGACGAGTTAATGAACGACAGAAAGCTTTAGAAAAGTGCGGAGTAATATCGAGTTCGTGGGAACGTCTCTCTCGCGAGGGATCCCCACCCTGGCGAGAATTGCCTCCGATTCGGTTCCCGTAAATATTTACGGCGACACGCCATCGGGGAAGACGAAGGGGAAGCTGTTTAATTACGTCACCCTCTGTGGCGATTGCCATCGCGAGCAGCCTCTCGCATCTGTCGCGCGGGTGACATCTGTCACTTTCGGGAAGGGATGCGCCGCCGTTTATTTTCGTAGTGGTGCGTCCCGTACGCACGTGTTCCGCTGTGTCGGGGTGGTCGACACGCGCCACTTGCATCGCGGTACGCTCGGGGGAAGGGACCGGTTGAGTGACAACGGGGGAAGGCGGATTAACCGGCTCGCCAGGGGGCGCCGCGCCCAAGCACAATAAGCCACGCAGACGTCGTGGAGAAAAGTTTAAGCCGAACACCTCGCGATAACTCGGATTCGACTCCGAGGTTAATTGGCAGATGTCATCGAAGACAGTTCGGTGGCAACGGTAGAATGCATTTGCGCGTGGTAGTATCCTAGCAACAACGCACGAGATTAAAAACAAAACAACTTTTTGTGCGGTCACGTGGACATGGAAGGTAGCGCCAAGGGTCCAACACGGGCAGTTGGGAACATTGTCGCCCCCAACAGAGGGGGAGGGGGGTTATCCCTGTTGGTTTAATCACCCACAAGTTTCCCGAACGCGAAGTGATCTGTCTTTGGAAGGGAAGTTTCGCTGACAGGTGGCGCTGGAGCGAGAACCCCATTTCCTGCGGTGGGCCACTGGGAGTCGTGTAACCCTCGTCTACCTGCCGACGAACCGCAACCATCTGCGATGCACTCCACGGCGAAACCATTGTGCCCCGCCAGCGGATTGCGTGCCCGTCACTTTCGGAAGTCATTTGGCGTGTTATTAGCGGCCGACCTTCCGCCATGATTTATGTCCGAATGTGAATGGTACGGCGGCGGCGGTGGGCCGGCGAAAAGGCTGCCGCCGCCGGAATATTATTTACGCCTTCGGCAGCCATGTTTCAATTACACAAGGGGTATTTATCCCGGGGCCCCGCTGCCGTAGACAAAATCCAGCAGAGGTGAGCGCCACTTTGCGTGAATTATAGGCGCCATCGCAAGTGTTTATCGCTTCCTCTCTCCCTCTATTAATCTCCCCCCCCCTCCACGCTGACAGACTCTTTAAGCCCTAATTGTGGCAATCAGTTGCTCGCTGGCCCGCCCTCCCCGATTTGTCTTCCATATCGTGGTGTCCTCGTGCATCCATCGGGTGGAGGGACCCCTCGCCTCTGCTAATCGGTGTGTTCCAAAGCTGCTCTTCCGTGGGAGAGTAATGGGAAACCGTTCCCATGACAACAGACGAACCCGTCTTACGCGATCCTACCATGGCGGTCCAAAGATTTACTTCTGGTCTCTGGAATGGAATGGATTGATTTCTGTTTCTCGATTGTCCCTTCCATTGGGGCTTCCAGTAGGTTGGGAGTGTCCACTTCATGAAAACAAAAAAATAAACGCAAAAAACTGTTCTTGGATTGAATTGAACAATTTGGAACCCTTTGGAATTAGAACCCTTCTGCAATTTGTGTGATTAGACGAGCAAATGTAAGTTTGTGGCAGCCATGTTTCAGTATCCATGAGGTGAACAGCGTCGGCTTTCGTTAGGCTTGTTTAGTTGAACCCGTGGTAGGCAATTCAGGTGACCTTTGCGATTTTCAGAAAGGTGTCATTGTTGGAGCACGTTTAGCAGGAGCCACAATTGAGAAAAGAAAGGAAATCCCTGGTGTGTCAGAAGCAACCGTCTCAAAAAGCGGAACACGAAGGGGGAACATGCAGCTCTACAAAGAAAGCCGGTACTCCAAGGACGAAATTGCAAGAATTTTAAGCGAGCTGTGAGTTAGAATAGAAGGTCCAGGGTGTAGCGAATGAGTGAATTCCAATTAGGCGAAGAAGAATCCATTTGAGGACCCGTGTTGCTGCGGAAGTTGAAGAATCTCGGATTTCGCAGTCAGGTGCGTTTACAAAAGCCACTTCTTTATGTAAAAAGTCGAAAGTCGTTGTGGGACACCACCCTAGTCGAATTGATTGGGGTGGTGTCCCCCAACGCCAAGACTGAACTGTGGAACGGTGTAAATAAGATCATGTGGTGGAGCGAGTCTAGATTTACATTTTGCAGCAATGGTAGGTCGAAAGTGAGGCGTGAATCTGTTGGTACGCACTAGTTCCGCTTAATGAACCTTTTTCTGTCCTACGGAGCCAACTTCACCCTGCAATGATTCATTCACTCCAGAATTGTGAATTGAGAGGGATTCTTTCGACACGACAACGCAAGTATCCATCGTGCAAATTTTGCATCTGAACGGTTTGAGGAACTTTCCAAGATTTCTAAGATGTACGTGGTCGCTTAATCCTCCTCATCCGAGACCAGTTGAGAATGTCTGGGATACAAAAAGGGCTTTACAGTTCTCTAAGGATACAGCAGCCGACAAATATCTTGAGGGAACAACGGTCAAATGTGGAAGTGGAAACTCCACATTCCGGGAAACAGTGGCCCACTAGATATTAAATAAAGGTTTCTGTTTTCTTGCCTAGTGAGTGTATGTACTCTTGGTCTTTGGCAATTGGCCAAAGAACGTCAAATCTCTTCTCATCGAAACTCCAGCTGATGACGTCCTTGATGGAAGTTTCGTCACGACTTGCGTCAAGTAAGGGACCCGACCCAATAGGGATTTGGAGCGAAAGTCCCCTTTTCCGATTCAGAATGAGAACTTGCGTCGGGTCTGGGTTCGTTCCGTACACGTGATGTGCGCAGAAGGATCCGAGGGAGAGCTAAATTGACCCCCCCGCCCTCCCCAAAATAAACACCGTAAGTGTGCCGTGCTTCGTGCTCGCAAGACCAGCGTTTGAGGGAGGGAGGGAGCTACGTTGGTGGGCATCGCTGATTACGAGTGTCCCGACCCGCTCTGGTTAGACCGCCGTGTCAGCGGCATCCCGGAGTGTAGCGTCGGTGTGCCGTGACACGGGCGTTGACGGATTATCCTCCTCGCTTGCAGAAGCCAATTAGGGACGATTGTTGCTCTTTCCCCCACCCCACGGTCCACGGGGGCTTTCTGAAGGCACGCGGTCAGGTGCGACACCGGTTAAGGTAAACAGCGCCGGGGATTCCGTCACAGGGCGCACTCTTCAATTAGTTATCGCGAGCCTTTTTTGCACCCCGCACTCCTCCGAATAAAGGCGCAAATGTCAACTTCGCGCACCGGGGGACGGGGGGGAAGAGGGAAGGGGAAGGCATTTATCAAGTGGACGGATCATTGCACGAGCGCGCGTTCAACCTTCTTCAAAAAAAAGCCATTTTCGGACTAGAGGGGGAAAACGGGGGGGAGGGGAGGGGATGCTTAGAAAGGCGTTTAAAAGTTTCTTCGACAAACAGAAAAAGTTGTCCGACACAAAAGGGGAAACGGAGCGGAGGTTAAGCGAATCGAACGACCTCAGAGAACGCGCAGAGGGCAGCACTGCGGATATTACGACGAGAGGGCGGAAGGGGGTCTGTTGCATCGACGTAATTCGTATTCCGTCCGTCTTTCCATCAGAACCCTTCCAACAGGCGACGCCAGTGATGTCACGGCACGGTGCTGCCCTCTGTTGGCGCGATATTAAGCAAATATCGCGATTTCAGAAGAATTCCAAAAGTGCAAAAAAAGGCGGCAAATTACGACATGCGCGTGCAGATGAGGGGTGGGGGGTGCACAAATCGGGGAAAAGAGGAAACTGCGGCGGCCGAAACGCGAAAACGCTACCTCGAGCGCGCAACGGATGAACCCTGCGAGTGAGTGGCCAGCACCCAGCGGTGTCTGGGACAGGCACGCGAAGATAGCGAGAAGGGGAGAACGAAGCCTCGGGCGACTGTAGCGGCGCGGCCGGAATACCAACAGGGCACGAGAGGAGCTTCCACGCCCGAAAAAATTCATTTCCCGCCCAAAGATGCCCAAATTACAGGCCCGGACCTGAAGTTGCACAATGAACGAGACCCCTCACGCCTCGCCGTATAATTTAAATCCATTGAGTCCACGAGGGATTTGATGGATCACCCCAGCGCGAAGATATTCAGACACGAGGGCCCGCGGGTGAGTGTCGAGCTAATGGAATGCTTAGAAACGCTGGCATCGGGCGCGCATTAGCAACACTCGCTCGGACTGCGCGAAGAGGGCCACCGAAAGGGCTTTTTATTTCGCCATCTGGTGGAAAGCTGCCCAATTAATATCGTTCTATTAACTTAAGGAAAAGAAAGAGGAAACCGCGTTCTTCGCTAAAAGCCGTTTGAATGAAGCTATCGGACGGATGGACAAACCGCTTATTAAAGCGTTTAATAATCCCCACCTTGGGTTTGTGAAATTACTATGTTTTACTCTTATGCATGACCCCCTACTTATCTGGGAGAGAAAGGAAGGGGGGCAATTGAACTTTGCATGGGTGAGTATTTAAACAACGGTGTTTATAAACACAGTCTCGTGTCTGCTCCTTGAAATCAAGTCGAATACATTTCTCCATTAAGAAAAGGAGTGGAGTGAAAACTCTAGCTTACGTTTCAGACACAATTGCAAAGCTTCTTCATCAGAGTGTAAATGCTCTTTCTTATGAAGAAGCCTTACAGCTGTACCAGTATATTCAAAAAGTTCCCGGAATTTTATGCAAAAGTTTATTGAGTGGTAGTTGGGTCGAGCCAAACTGTTCACTCAATAAATTCAGGACCGCTTCAGCGTTTTCTTTGATGTCATCCATTGTAGCGAAACGACAGCCCCGAAGCCCCATTTCCAGTTTAGGGAACAGCCAGAAGTCAGACGGTGCAAGGCTAGGGGGGGGGGGGGCAGGCTGGTGTATGACCTGCGATTATTTTTGCAGCCAAAACTGCCGGACTGCCTCCAGTCCATGTGATCTTCCGACAAGAAAACTTAGGACCGTAGCGCAAAAATATGCAAATACCAGCGTGCGATTCCAGAAACCTTTTTGAATGCACGGTTACATTTATTTACCAGTACATTCAAAATTACCTCTGTACTTCTGGGTTCTCTGATGGGAATACAGAGGATAAATATATAAAGATACACTACGTGACCAAAATAATTCGGACACTCTCCTCCAATATTGTATACTCTGCCAGAAGTTGCCCGAGAATGTGTATCGGCCCAGACACGATGTATAAAACAAAATGTCCTGGATACGCCTGTGATATGTTAATATCCGGTATGGTTCTTGGATCAGAACTTGCAGACTTTCAATGGGATCGTGGTTGATGCTACTCCTCTGACCATTTGGTCGTCCTGGAGTATAAACAGAAAATTTATTTATTTATTTTATTTAATTAACACTCCTGGTGTTAGCAAATGAAATTCATCTGAACCCCGGAAAATTCACTTTGGAACTTTGAGCAATCACGAGGAGTGCTGTGTGAGCAATGTTGAATTTAGTTGAGCCGGCTGGAAATCCAGACCGTTTATTCCTTTTCTTCCATTTATTCATTCATCCAGACCAATTAATCCTCGAACACCTGTGGGAAGAAAATGGAATGCTGGATTAGCCTGCTGCCAAACAGGCTTTCTTCAAACCGACTCTGGGAGCCGCTTTGAAGGTGAATTGTTCTGTTCTCCTGTCTCTGGCTGGTTTTGACCCCGAGCCCTGTGGGACCCTACGTTGCCTGTCGCCGTCGTTGGAAGGTGAACCAGTCTGCCCATCATACTCTGGATGGTCTTCGCGAGGGTTGCCTGAGCTTTCTGGATGGAGACCAAAGTAAAAAAAAAGGAGGAGAGAGAGTGGGGAAGATAGTACAAAAGGTGGAGTCAAAGGAGGCAAAAGGAGGAGGAGGAGGAAAGAAGAAATGGGAAAGGAGAAGTAGGAATCACCCCTGGTCTGGGAGCCCACCAGGGAAAGGAAGATTGCTTGCACAACAAGGATGATCTGCTAAGGTGAGCGCCAGATTAGCATCCCACATGTGGAAAATAGATGTCCGCTGCACTTCACCAGCCCGAGAGTATACAGATGCAAAGAAACGTTGACGAGTCAGCAGTTTCTGCGCTCTGAAGAGGACGCCTGCACGGTTCTTATTTCTGGTTTCTCAGGAAAGGAGAATAAGTCCGTTAGTAAGGTGATGCTGTGGCAGAGGCTTACATCATGGTGGGACCCCGAGATGAGGCTCTGTTGGACGGAGTTGCAGTTGCTGTTTTCTTTTTTAACGTTTCGGTTTGTAGAAAGAAAAGACCTTCTGTGTGTGAAGGCTGACTGCGCAAATATGGAGAGTTCTTTGTAGCGAAGCTCAAATATAACGACAAAATGTTCATCGCCACGTGAGAAGAAGTGGAAGTTTGCCAGCATGATGCTTCTGAATGGATGATAATTTTCCCAATGGTATTTTGCACCATCCAATCCTTGGAGGCGCCACAAACACAGAATGGACTGCCGGTGAGGACCAGGTCAGCAAGCGTCTGTAATGAGCCGTGTCCCGTGAGATTACTGGCATAGAGACCTACTGAAAACCAAGAGGGTGGCCACGGGAAGGTGATGATGACTTCGGGAATGAATCTCCTTGTAAACAACGGTTTAGGGGTGGTTTCTAGTCGTTTTGCCAAATTTGAATGTGCACATGCATTCTTTCCTTTTCTTGTTTCCAATTATTGGTTGAGTCCAGTGTGAAGTTACCATTATTATTATCTTTATTTTCTCCTAAGAGACACCCGCTTACGGGTATTAACCAGGGGATGCACATTCAGATATACAAATATACATAATTATCCACTTATAATTTATACATAGCATTGCCTTAATAAATTATACAAATTATACATTGTCTAACTAATTATATCATTCATATCATTGCCTTATTTTACATGACAGAGAGATAGAGAGAATAATTTGTAGTTTTACAAGCAATAAGAGAACTTTAAAGAACGTTCACATCTATTTACAGCGAGATAACAGAAAGATAATGAACAGGAACAAAAACAATCCGACTTCAGTTCATTTCCTGCATTCTCTTTTGTTTCCATCTGTGGGCTTCTCTTCCTCGCAGCATTTATAGGTGGAGTAATGCATTCTGAAACATTTCACTCCTGGATCTCTTCTCTACCCAAAGCTTTTCTGGGTCTGCTTGAAGATCGTTGAACATCTTAATGGTGTTAGAAGGAAAAAATCACTGAAGGCTTCCCAGCTGCGTGAGCGCGCTACTGAGTGGAGGGGATGGTGTTCTATTCGCCCACCTTTGAGTCAGCAGTTTTGCAAGCGTGAGGATGTTCTTGGTGACAATTATGTGAGATCAAGAAGTGACATTCAAGTTGCCATATAAAATAGCTCTTGAGATTGTAAATGGCTGCGCAGTGATCCTGTTTAACCATCTGAGCATCCAGTACTCTGGACCCAGGAAAGCCTCGATGGTAGCAACTGGGGCAGAAGACCAAATCTGAGATGCGTAGAGAGGGATGGGGATGACGCATCTTAAAATATATTGTTTTACAAGGTCAGGGTTCCTGATACCTACCAGTTCTTGTCTGGAGGTCTATAGCGCTGCTTAATATCGCTGTGTCCCATTTCAGACCAAGATCAATATGTGTCCTGACTTTTTTTGACCACGCTGCCATTCGCTCGTATTGATATGTGGTTCTTTATTACCTTGTTGGTGAAAACCACTTGTGTTCATTTAGTGGGAGCCCCATGCAATTAAGGTATTTTTGCAACTCGGTGATTTTGGAGTTTGCTTCGTTGTTGCGTTATAAGGATGTGTTTTGGTCGCTCGAGAGGATGAAAAATTTCAAGTCGTCTGCATATACGACAAATTGTTTTTGATTTTTGGTCAGGAAAGGATGCAGTGCTGTTGCAAAGAGTGTAGCAGAGAGGATACCACCTAGTGGGACTCCCCTATTGAGTTTGAAGGTCTCTTCGGAAATTCCATTTATGGCAGTGATGTGGCTCTCCCTCAAAGAACTCATTATTTTTTAGACGTGCCCAGTTGTATGGAAATACTGTCGAAAGCGGATGCAACGTCTAAGAAGACAATATCTAATTATTGTCTGAAATCAAGAGCGTGTTGGATTCGATAAACCCTGTAAATGAATGGTTTAACAAGGGTTCCAAGGATTAACAAGGATTGGCGGCCAGATTGTGGGATCTAGAATTATACTTTGTTTATCCGGAGGACAGAAGATGACGAATGAGCTGTAACTAGGGCGTCTTGTTTTGACGGGTTAATAAAATAAATTTCTCCACCAACGAAATAAACCATTCGACATAGTAACCAACAGACCAGGAACATATGCACCCGAAATGCCTTCAGCTCTTTGCTTCATCCAAAATGTCACCAACAAACTAAACGCACTTCAATCCCTGCTCCTCATGGAAGAATATGAAATTATATATACCACAGAAACATGGTTATCCAAGAGCAATCCCCTAGATACACTCACGCAGCCGACAAGGTATAGCCCTCCTGAGAATTCCAGAGACGACAGAAGAGGATGTGGAGTCACTCTGGTCTTCAAAGAACATTTTCAATCCACTAAAACTAAAACCAGCCAAACATCTAACTTTGAATCTCTTTCCACAGTGTTATCGTTCAATGACACCCAGATTAAAGTCTGTGTAATATATCTTCCCCCAGATCATACTGAAGATTCAAGAGAGGAGCTACACAACTGGATAGCCACAAACTTAGAAACAAACCACAAAACCATAGTGACCGGTGACTTCAACATGCCTACACCACGCCGTGAAGAAGCTAAGAAAGAACTGGACGCCATATTTGCTTCCCTGGGCCGCGTGCAAATTATTACGAGCCCAACCAGAGGTAATAGCGCACTCGACCTCGTATTCCATATTCTTGACAGCATCTCTATGATCACCTCTTCTAATTCTACTCTGACCACAATCCTATCACGTGTGAAATCGCCTTACAAAAAAAATCACAATCATCACTTGCCCAAGAAAGAAAAGAAGAAGAACTGTTTATTGTATACAAAAGGCACACGCCGTACACAATACCCTTCACGGCTACAAGCCACGGGGTTTACAGTAAAGGCTAATACAAGGTTGCAAAGGCTAATACAAGATTACAGTAAAGGCTAATACAATGAAATAAACAATGATGAGATAGGAGAAAAAACAATATTATTACTAATTATACAAGTATAGGAAAGCAAATGAAAAATTTACATATGAATATATTACACAACAACACATTATCATGTTAAATTATTCTCCAGGGAGCGGTCTTTTTACAGTGCTCGGGTCATCAAAGCAGGAGCAGAACGTTGGAGCAATGTAGTGAGGGATCCATGGGACTGATGGACAGGTCCTTGGGAGCAGGTTTTAATGTCCTGTGACGTGGCCCTGAGAAGGAAGTCGATGGAGTAAGTTCTGCCTGCATTTTTTATCCAATGCGAACTTGTAGAGATCGCCATCCAAAGAGTGTATGTACTACAGCATTTGTACGGGTAAGAACCGATCGGATAGCTTTAACCGGTTTGGGGTGGCCCGAAGGCTTGGGACTGGGCTTCTCCAATCGCAGTTAGCCCAGAAGTCTGGTTCCGAAATAATGCCAACCATCATTTTCACAGCAAAGACGAGTCTTCTCTCATGAATAATGGCAGGAAGACGTCTGATGTTTAGAGCTGCTGCCATCTGGATGGTCCTTCGTGCAGGAGGAAGCCGAAATTTCCATATGGCCCACTTCAATAGCCAAAATTCGCCCGAAAAATCCATCTCAGATGCGTTGTGGCAGTTGAGGTCCAGACTTGTACACCATAAAGTATGACCGGATAGATACATGTCTTAATACACCTGCACCCAACGGCCTGGTCATGGACATGCATAAGTTGTTGCTTAAACATCCACCGGAGTCGACAGAATTTTTTTTGCAGGTGGTCAATGTGTGGTAGAAAGGAGAGCTTCTGGTCAAAGATAACGCCCAGGTCGGTGTGTTGCTGAACAGCAGAAATCGCGGATCCTCTTATATTGGGTTGCACCATTGTTGGGTTGCGTTTGAGCGAGAAGGTCAACTGTTTCGACTTCTCAGGATTGATGTGAGGGCCGAAACCGGAGAGGAAGGCCTCGAGGTTCTGGATTTTTTGTACGATTAAGACATTTGTGCAGTCAGCAGTGTCTCCGGGGTTGATAGCAGAAAACCAACCTGAGAGAGAACTAATGTTTTCCACAAAATTCCTGAAACCAGAAATCAGCCTCAGACGTCTCACAGAATTCAACTAGACACACCTGGTTACTGTCCCTCCTGGCGTAGCCCTAAGCCACCTAGCTGAAGAGCTTTATGGAATAGCGAAAGAGAGAGCTGCAAAAGAAATACGCATCACCTCCAGAACCACTGTGCGGTTTAATCGAACAATCAAGCAAACTTTCCTCCAAAAGCAGAAGGCCTACCGAGGAATGAAGAAAATCTGCTGGTGCCGACGACTTCAGCGCCTATAAAAAAGCAAGGGCTCCCTTTTTAAGACAAAAACGACTTATCTGCAACAAACTTGCCCTGGATAAGCTTAAAAGATCTAAAAGGCTTCAAAAATAGAGCCACAAGGAAATCATTATGCAGGAAGAAATATTTAAGGAATGGACTGAGCTCACTTTTCAACAGACCGACCAGTCACATGCACAACCCCCTGTTACACTTTTTGGCACCCCCCTGCAAACCTCTAATATCACTCCTAACCATAACCCGAAGCCATCTGATGGACATCGCCAAAAGACTATCACTGAAAGCTGTAGTGGGTCCCGACCGGTTTCCTCTGTTTCTAATCAAAATCTGTAGTTCGTATATTATAGACCCCCTAGTCCATATTTTCAATAAAATCTCAGAAAGTGGAGAAATTCCAAATATCTGGAACACATACTTTGTTCGGCCAGTTCCTAAATGCAGGTACCCCAAGCAGCCTCAAGATTTCAGGCCTATTGCCATCGGCTGTGGGTTCCTCAAGATATTTGAAAAAACAATCCAGCCCACCATTGCAGACCACTGTTTCAGTCACAGCCCCCCGTACCTCCATACCGTGATTAAAGGGAGAATAACAAAAACCTCCTGGACACCCTTACCAGAATCCAGAAAGCCCTCAACAACAGGACACAGCTTGATATTATTTTCTTTGATATAAAAGCGGCCTATGACAAAATATACATAACAGCTCTAATCACTATTCTTCAGCATTACTTCAACATCACAGGAAGCATCATTAAACTAATCCTGGAGCATAGACATCTCAACATCTCACATCGCAGCTTTCGGACAACGTGCATTACTAATAGGGGTGTCCCACAAGGGTAAGTCCTCTCATAAACCCTATTTGCCTCAGAGCTGGAGCCCTTCCTGGCATCCCAAACTGACTTCGAATCATACGCTGATGACCTGAAACTTTACATCACATCTGACCAAACTCAGGTTCTTAGCACTACCTTGCAGGCAAGTAAAATCTTGAGAATTAGTGTTTAAAATGACATTGATGCAGATTTAATTTATGTACTGGTTCACCCTCCCTCCCCCCCCCAATCAAGAAAAGTAGAGTACATACATTAAAGTGCGTTTTCTGCTTTGTGTTAAGAATAAAATAAAAGGTGAAAAAGCCAAGTACTTAGCACCCTCCTCTTGTGCAGAGCTCTCCTTGACAGTTGTAAAAATGATTTTTGTGTTCCTTGTAATTCCCACAATTTGTAAAGGATGCATTTCAATATTAAAATGTGATTATGAGCACTGCAATGTACCTTATGGAACAGCTGCATCAGATAGTCAAAGATTAACTGCATTTGTGATCTGTGATCATAATTATCAGCCCTTAAGTAAAAGATGTCACTTGATATTTTAAATATTTGACATTAAATTGCAAATGCTAATCTAAAATGAATATAAAATTCATAAGCTCAGCTAAACAAGTGAATATCTGATTCCTTTGTTTATTTATTACTATTCCTGAAAAGGGGACTTATTTTATCCCAAAGAAGCTGGCTGTGTTAGAAAAACTATTAGATATTCATTGTATAAAGCATTGCCTGTCACCTTTTATATAAAAGCATTGTTTTTTTGACGTTGTAAATTTCTTTGTGTAAGATTAAGGCATTGCTACATATAGAGCTGTCTGCTTTTATGCAGTGTTGCAAAAACTAAGGTTTAAGCAACAAAGATTTCAGAAGCTGACCATGTAGATAACCTCTTCATTGGATTTGAATTTTGGGAAAGTAGTAGTAGTAGTGCTTCATTTTCTATACTGAACTGCTTGGTGCATTCTAGGTGACCCCCACACCACCAAACGTAATGTGAATATTATAGCTATACTGTAAAAAAGGTTTTCATAATATTAACTTAAAGCTGTATTTATTGTTCTGTGGTGCTGTACATTTACAATGTGTGTGGTGTGTGTTTTTTTTTTTTTTTTTATGTATAAGTGAACCTTTTTATACATAAATCTGAACAGCATTCTCTTAATAAAATGTGCAACTTCTGAACATTAAAGTTGTAATATAATAATTAAAATAAAATTAAAAATAAAAATATTCATAACCTTCAACAATATCTGGCCTTAATCGGATTGCAGATTAATCAAGCAAAGACAGCTCAAATGTCTTTCCTCTGGAAGAAGTCACGCAATGATATCAATCTTACCATCAATGGATCACCCATTCAGAAAGTTAAAAAACACAAGAATCCCTGATTAGTATGGGATGCCGACCGGGCTAGCCGGGTAGATAAAGTGCCTGCCTGGCAACCCAAAGGTCGCGGGTTCGATTCTCGCCTCGGGCTGGATATCACGATGGTGCCGAACCAACCGGTTGGTTGGATATCCCGGCCACGATACACGAAGGAAGCAAGAAAAAACTGGTTCCTTCGTGTATTGATCACATCATACGAAATAAATAAATAAATAAATTAGTATGGGATGAGGGGCTGACATTCCATGCTCACCTCCTGAACACAAAAACTAAAATGTACTCCGCTATGTGGGCGATTCGCCAGGAACTAACGGGAATTCATGACGCCGACCTGGTAAAGAAATATGTCGTCTGATGTCTCTATCCCATACCCCTCTATGCAGCAAACCATTTTGTCCTCTGCTCCCACAACACATTTCAACAAGTTCCTCAGCCTGGAATACTGGCTTCTGAAATGGCTCAACTGGAGGACTGGCAACCAGTTTATAGGGCTCAACTGTACATAAATCTCGAAGCCACCCCATGGAAACAACGGTTTGTGGCAGCAAAACTTCTTACACTTGCCAGACTAAGCACAGGAGGACTGGACGCCCCTGACATCACTGATCTGAAAAAAACTCCCCGCATTGCCCGAAGAAATCAAATGGACCCAAGGCTCCCACTCTGACTCAGTTTGAACAACGGCAAGGCTTGAGACGCATGTTCCCAGGAAACACGGTAGATTTGATCAACAATCTGGTCATCGACCTGGATAAATTCTGCCAGCAGCATATATACAGACTCCAGAAGCTAACGGACACATTACAAAGTTAGTTATGACAAATCCCCGGATGGCAAATTGCCACGACAATGCTTCCCATGACAAGATGAATGGAAAATAAAGTGAAGCCATCACTGGTCCCCTCTCTTGTCATCTTTTATTCCAAAGACGCCTGGTTGTGAGCACCAAGACAGTCAAGATTGAAGAGAGATACCACGGGCAACAACCGGTGATGGACTTCCTCGATCCTTTATATTTCTCATGTTTTTGTGCCCTTTTTGATAAAATAATATCCTTTAATTCGGAACACTTCGGTATTGCACAACTTTCAAGTATGTAAAATAATAAACACTGTAAGTTGTGTACCATTGGGGTTAAGCATACATGTGCTCCATGTTACCCCGGGACACATGTCCCTGTCTTAACCTCTGAATGTAAATATCACCCCCTAGCTTACTGCTGTCCCCCTAGCTTATTGCTCTGCTCAAGAGCAGAGCAATAAACAGATTTAAGAAATAAATAAATAACAAAGCCTCTGGCAATGGCTTCCAGGTGAAGTGGCATGGCCCGAGCCAGTGCTTGAAGGGCAGGTGTGCTGACGATGCAGCAAGTTCGGGTGATGGCAAGCAGAATGTGCCGCTGGATGGAATCCAGCTTCCTTTTGTTTCTGTCGATAATGGCCCTGTGAAACCAAATGCCAGCACCGTAGCAGACCGTCCGAATGAAGAGTCTTATAGATGGTGGCCAAGGCGCGGCGCTTTAGTCCCCAATCGCATTTGGAAATCTTAGCAATTAATTGGGTATACTGTATTTTCTTATCTTTCCAGCCAAGTGGACAAGGTGAGGATAAATGTCATCAACGACCACGCCGAGAAACTTGAGGGTCTTTACCAGTTTAATGAGTTCGATATGAAGATGTACAGTTGATAATCTTCTGGCTCTCGTCAAGGTTCTTTTAATCAGAAGGGCTCGCGTTTTCTCTGGTGAAATTCGAATTTTTGAAGATGGGACCATGTTTTGATTTGGGTTAAGGCAGATGTGGCTTCTAGTTGTGCCCTGCTGTCTGCTTCAATCAGGACGAGGGCATCATCCGCATATGCTAGGATTAATTAATTAATTAATATTTATTTGTACGTTATCTGTCTGCGCGGTGGCACAGTAGTATCGTCACTGTTCTCCCGGGTGGAAAAGGCCCGGGTTCGATCCCGTCCATGACGTGAGGAAAATTTAGTGGATTTTTTTCACTCGGTGACTGAGTTAGTCGGTCTCAGACGTAGATAGCAAGGTTTTTTTCCCCAGAAACTGAGGTTTTTCACCATGGTGCCAGGTTTTTCCTGGTCATTTTCATGTAATTCACTTTGAGCGTTTTCGCGTTATTTTTGATGTTATTCGTAATGGTTCCTTTATTGTCTTCGCTGAATGTCTGGGTCGAGTCTTCTGTCGATTTAAGGATTAACAGATTAGGTCTGGATCTTATCGCTGGCGTTTTTGCTTGCTGTTGTGTCTCCCGGTCAGTTTGAATATTGCTCCTCAACGTCTGGGCATTTGAGCAGGAACGCCGTAGAAAATTCTAGTATTTGTTTCTCCCGCTCAGTAATACAAGTCTGTGCCTCCAGTTCAGTTGACATCCTTTCATATCTGATATGGAGAACCAAAAGAACCTTCTCCATGGTCGTCCAGATGTGAATTATCTGGGATCTTACAGCAGCTGTGACCTTGTTGGGTTTAAGGGAAAGCACATCCTCCAGCTTAAGTCTCTGTGTGATTATGGCATCCAGGGATTTTGTTGCTGTTGAGGATTCAGTTTCTGCACGACCTGGCCTGTTTTCCTGGCCTTTTGCTTCGTCTGGACGTGGAGAGCATCGTTGATCTCCTCATCAATATCATTATTGACACATACTTCCTCTATGGCAGTTGGACCCAAGAAGGATTCTGTGGATCCTCTTGGACCCTTAAGTCTTTTATTTAGAAAAGACCGAATTGTTAATAATTATACTTCACAGAGGAAACTGTATACAAATTGCAAATTTTAATTTCTAAATTCGCTAACATCACAAATTTTAAATTCAGTACCACCGAAATGATCGCGTGGCCAGAATGGATTTCGTTATCATTTATTTTCCAAGGTTTTCGACTGCAGTTGCCCATGTTCACGGACATGTTTGGTAGTTTTTCCCTTGGTGAAAGATTCAACACTCAACTGCCCTCTCATTTCTTCCAAGATCTCTGCCACAATCCAATTAAGACAATTTTCTAAATAGAACATTCAAGATACTTATGAGTAAGGAAATGTGGAACGATCCTCAATGATGAAGGCAGCCAACTTTCTACAATTAATGCGATCGTTGCAGTAAGATTCTGCGTAAGCTCGTGAAGAACTGCTCTGCTGCATCGCCCACTGAAGGTTAAAACTAAACACGCTCGTTCTTCTGGAAACATAAAATTGTCTACAATAATTAGAACTTGCTCACGAGGGGCTGACTGTCCCTTAACAAGTTCTTTGGCGTCTAAAATTTATTACCGAAAATAAATATTGTATTATTATTATGATTAGGAGTGGAGGTGCACGAGGGTGCTCTTTGGCGTAAGGGATGTTGTCGCCTGTCACATTCTCAGACATCGTTACTCTTTGGGCGGACTCGGTTAACTCTTCGTGTCCGTGCTCAACCACTCGCTCACTCCCGCCTTGGCGAAGCGCATTCGAAATTATTCGTTCGTTTCGCGATGAGCACGGACATAAAACCCGAGAGTGCGCATCCCTAATTATCTCATTTGGCCTTCGTAATGTCGTAATGCTATTAGGCCCGAATTGGCGTTCGAATTTACATCTGACGACGATTTTCGTGCAATTCCTTCCGTAGCCGGCCCGAGGGCGATTAATCCGACTAATGTTTCCGCGGACACTCTTCGGGCGCGTGTTTAGCTACGGCGGGCGTGTTCCACCCGCAACCGATATCGGTTCTCGTCAATAATTCAAGCAAATCGCTTCCATATATTTGCCGCGCCACCTGGGGGTGGTGGGGGACGCGGTTAACGGAATACTATTATTATTATATAAGCCCTCATTTTCATCTTGCCGCTAATAACCTTCCGGCCCCGAAATATCGAGGATGAATTACGTTTATGGCGCTGCCTCCCCCTCGAAGGTCCGTCCAGGGGACATTAATCACCCCGGCGAACAGCCAATCACGCGACTGCTCTCGCTAATCACGGGGAAGTTCAGAAACGGAAAAGTTTAGTTAGAGCGGATAAATGCGCGTTTATAGGGCATCGGCGGTAAGCGGAGCATGCGGCGTAACAGCGCGGAGGGTCGCTAATCACCCTCCCCCCCGAACAACCCTCCCCCCCGCGCCACTAATCCTCGTCTTACTCGCATTTCTGGAACGGCGTGTCTGAGGTTGTTTACCCTTCGTCCGAAGAGGTCACGTGCTAACAGTAACTCTACCCCACCCCGCAAAAAATTAACGTGGGGGGGGGGGAGATCAAGCGAGGAGCTCCATTCCCTCATTAGATGCCTATCTCTGCCCGATATGCTGCCTTTCCAAAGTATTAGACACGAAGTGTCCAACGTTAAGTATCAGTACAGCGACAGCGACTCCAGTTCGTTGCTTGTGAACTGGAGTCATTTGTGGAAGCAGCAGGAATGGGTGACAAATTGGAGTCGTTTATGGCAGAGGGTTTTCCAACTTGTAGTCCGCGGATTTTGCACGCGTAGTTTAATATTTTTCTTGTGATCCGTGCCATAAAATATAAAAAGTGGTCCGCGATTTAAAATAAAACAGTGATCTCTATATTAAACTATCGGAATTACTGACTAACTGGAGTCGGGTATGGAACTGTCGCATTTGGTGACCAACTGGAGCGGTTTATATAACTATCGTAATTGCACGTACTGGAGTCATTTATGTAACTATAAGGAAATGCTGGTGAACTAGAGTCGTGTATGGAACTATCGGAATTGATGAGCAATGCAGTGGTTTAGGTGATTATCGGAATTGGATGAACTGGAGTTGTTCGTGTAACTACTGGATTAGTAACGAATGGAGTCGTTTATGTAACTATCGGAATTGGACGAACTGTAGTCGTTCATGTGACTATCGGAATTGGTGAGCACTGGAGTGGTTTATGTAACTATCGGAATTGGATGAACTGGAGTCGTTCGTGTAACTACATGGATTAGATCTTATGTATAGCTTTAGCTACAGGGATTAGTAACGAACTGAAGTCGTTTATGTCACCTATCGGAATTTGACGAACTGAAGTCTTTATGTCACCTATCGGAATTTGACGAACTGGAGTCGTTCCTGTAACAATCGAAATGGGACGAACTGGAGTCGTTTATGTATCTATAGGAATTGCTGACGAACTACAGTTGTGTATACGGAACTATCGGACTTATTGAGCAACTGGAGTCGTTATGTAATTATCGGAATTCGATAAATTGGAGTCGTTTATCTAAATATCGGAATCAGACGAACTAGACTCGTGTATGGAACTATCGGACTTGGTGAGGAACTGCAGTCGTTTATTTAACTATAGGAATTAGTGATGAACTGGAGTCATTTGTGTAAGTATCGGAATTAGACGAACTGTAGTCGTTTATGTAACTGTAGGAACTGCTGAGCACTAGAGTCGTGTCTGGAACTATCAGAATTGGTGACTGACGAACTCGGAGTTGGTTGTGGAGCTGGTCGGAATATTCCACCACACAAATGGGTACCAATTTAACTTCAGAGGTGGGTGCCCACCAACGAGCAAACTGGGTTTGCTGCTTAGTGTAGCGATCTCATATTATGAAGGTGATTCGCCACGAGTTACCTCGATATTGCGCTGCTCTAAATAAAAACAACTTCTCCAGTAAAGTATTTATTTAAATTATGCCAGTAGCCAGCCAGATCGTGGTTTCCTTCCTGATTCAGGTCTCCCCTGTGGACAGGTGGGGACTGTGAAGACCCCCAAATACAAAAGAAGCAATTCCATTTCCTATCCATTACGCTCGGTGCTTCACTTTGTAATTCTGCAACGAGAAACACAGACCTTGAAAACATAAAAAAAAAGGATAATTTTGATTGTATATACACTCCCTCCTAAAAGTTTGGAATCACGTTTCCTTACTCTTAATTTTCAAACGTTTATTAAAATAGGACCAACTCGTTTACCAGTTTTTATTAAAATATTTTTTATTATGTGTAGAAATCGAAACATTTAAATAATATTTGGAAATTTCTAGAATATTCCAGAAAGGTGAAGAATGAATGTAAACGAGTCCTGAACGTTGCGGATAATTTATTCAATATTATAGAAGATTTTGGAATGTTTAAAGTAGTTTTGATTCATTTGCCAAAGCAACTTAGGCTCTGAGGTGTCAGTTTCCTGGAATTTACACTAATTTTTCACCCCGTGAATAGAGAAATCAGCCTTAGAACACACGCAACGCTGACGCTTTTAAGTTCTGATTTTGCAATAATTCCTTTCCACGTGAGGGAGGGAGGAATCATTAAAAGCATTCAGAAACGTCTTTAACGCTCGATGGCAACGTGCCCCGGCAACGACTTCATGTGCCGTACACTTCGTAAAAATTAATGTGGAACGCGAAGAAAGCGAAGCGGTTTAAGCGAGGGGATGCCACTTATTAAGAGTAATGTCGCTTTAATTAGTGTCAAGCGATGTCAAGTCTAAGGCGGACTCGAAACGCATCCGAAGGAAACACCGAGTGAGAAATGGAGCGAAAGATGGAGAGATAAATTCAAAAAAAAAAAAATTAACTCTTTTTAAGACACGAGGGTGCAGGAAACGCACATGGCACGCGCACTGCTTAATAATAGTGGCGATAGTAATACATCACTGGGGAGATATTCTCAAGACTCACTCTCCTGCAGGAGTCGATCGATTATTACGTCCAATTAAGAGTTTGGCATAAACATTCTGCAGGGAAAGTCGACACCGCAGGGACAACTCGTGCATCTTCAGCTCGCTTTGGTCGCTTGGGAACAAATAGGATGACAGAAGAAGCTCCTTTTCTCTCCCCCTCCCTTTGGGGGGGAAAGCAGGGTCCCTTAAATTATTTTACACTCGTATTCTACCGACTGGAGATTGCAGAAATCGGAGCACTTGTAATCGGAGCCTCATGTTTAAACACGAAGATCCGATGATGTAACTTCCGGTACAAATGCGAACACCGGAAGTGATGTTTCTGGCGTTCTCTAAGAACATTCTGTCTACTATCGAGGTAGCCGCGCCGAGGCTCCTTTTCCTCGCCATCTCCACGGGGAGCATCGTCCCTCATCTATCACCTCCTCATTTTGTCCAAACAACTCATAAATTCCGGATGCCGTGGACCACCCCGTTCGCAATCGTGGCTCGGACTGTCACATCCATTTCGCTGCGTCTCGTGAGATACTCAGCAGGTAAAGGTGAAGGGTCACGAGAAAGTTTGAGTTGCCGTCAGCGGGGGTGGACCGCGTCGTTCTCTCTGCGTGTGGGATGAAATGAACATGTTAGTCAATCATGGCGGGTCAAAGGTGAAAAGTGGCGCTTAAACCAGGACGGGACACACTGGAACGTGTCTGTGTGTGTGTGCGTGCGTTTTGAATCTGGCGTGGTTCGAAGACTTCCCTTTCCCGATCATCTCTGCGAACTGCCAGACGAGTTTCTCGCATTTCTAAACATCCCGGGTCGAGTCCCAATTCCTCTTCAGCACGCGCGAGTCCAAAAAGGATTCGCCCTACACTAAGCGACACTCGAGAACTGTTTTCGACCCGCGCCACTCTTCAACGTCTCCAGAATGCGCGGCCTCTAATGAGCGGGTAATTAATTGCGGCTTTTTCGGTGGTCGCCCGCCAGAGGGACCACCCGGAATGAGCCACACCGACACGAGAAGTGAACAGCGAGGGGGGGGGGGAGAGGCAGAGGTGGAAATCACCGCTGTTTTAGGACGCTAAATGCGATGGGTCGAAAGTGAGGACTCGAGGAATTGAGATGGCGGGGGTCAGATTTCAGATGACCGCGACGATGTGTGCGCGTTTAATACGAAAACAGAAATGCCCCAAAGGAACGCCGACAGCAGAGGTTGAGCGGATGAAAGTGGGACAATCGTCTGTGTGCAGCGACAGAACGATTAAAAGAAGTGAACCCCACAGACAGAAGTGGAGTGCGCGCTTGTAACAGGGGTGGGCACACTTCTCAAAGAAGGGGGTGTGCGTATGTGTGGCCCTTGGTAAGTGGGGGCACAACGAGACAGATATCGCAGTGCTCGTAAAAGAGCGAACCTTGTCGCCCTGACCTAGGACTGCTGTAATTGTGAAGGTCCTTCAAGGTTAGTTGGCCGAAGAAAAAACTGATTTTATCAACATCTTATCCGTCTGTCTTTCTTTCTGTCGCGCTCTTTATTCTTACGTGAGCAGCAACAGATGTAGTGAGCTTCAGTTATTTCGTTGTAAAATTTGCCCTCAAAGAACGCTTCAAAAAACTGCTGTCTGCAAATGGACGTCACAGAATAATGTGACCTTTTTGTTGGTCCCAATACTCGTCCCTCCCCCACTAAGTTTCATAATTTTTAGAGCAGGACCACTTCTCAGCAATCACTCGTTTAACAAAGATAGAAATCCCGAGTGTACGCCATCAATCTGCTTAAAAAGTCGATTATACCCTGGCTCTGTCAGGTCGGCAAACTGCTTTTCCAACGGCGGCCATTTTGATTTTTTGACTGGTCCATCCAATCAATTAATCGTTTTGATTTTATTCGTTGAAGTCACTCCCAGGAATGCTTGCGAACCGTAACTTGGCCGTGTTGATGCGTAATATTAATTGAAGTTAATGAATTTACGGAGAACACACAAATCATCTTTAGTAAACTGATAACAAAACCAAGATATTTAAAAAGCCACAATCTTTTTATATAAATTAAAGAAAAATGTTAAATGCAAAATCGCGGGAGATTCTGGGACTTTGCATTCGCTCACACTTCGAACATTCATGATGATTAGGTTAATACCCGCAGTAAATGTAACCACTTCACAAAAGTGTTTACCTTTACTGCAGCGCCTCCGTAGCCAGGTGGGAAGGAGCAGCAGTGCGTAGCACACTCTTCTTGATTAGACCGGGGTTCGAGCCCGTCACCACCAAATACGGAAGATGCGGAAAGGTCAGGGAATGACCACCGCATATCCCTGAGCAATATGGCCTTAGTTGCTAATGCTCCTAATAACAACAACAACATCCAAGTATACCTTTACTGCGGGTAACATTCAGCCACTTTGCAAAAGTCGGACATGTTAAAACTTGAAATTGTGTCAGCGTTTTCTTGGACATTCACTTTTCTAACCCCACCGGCAGTTCGTCGAAACTTCTATGGTTGTACGGTGGCGCTGGCAGTCTGCAAATTAAATGATCAGCCTGTGCAACTTGCTTCATTTCATGCTTGATCAAATCTGGATCTAAATACGATTTTTTTCTCCATTTTTTTGTGTTTGGCAGGAAGTAACGAAAATATAGAGAAATGGGAAACTTCACGGATTAAGTAAATATATAGATAACTTATGTGATATGGATAAAAAAAGAAAAAAAAATAGCGAATTTCTATTGGTCCGATTTTAATGAAATCAGGGACGACCATAAAAATCTTTCTAAAAGAGTGAAATGTAAAATTTCATGAAAATTCACCCAAAAGGACTAGAGTCCTTGCATGCGGACGGACGGACAGACATATATATATATATATAATCTTTATTGTATACAAACGTGGTATATACAATAGACCCTTCACAGCAGCAATGCCAGGGGTTTTACATTGGAGACAATAGGAAGACAATAGTGAAGACAATAGGCGCGCGCCTAAAAATTAAAATACAATTATCTCGGTTGAGTTAAAAACATTTAAACATGCATATCTTAGAAAAAAATTAGATAGTCTTGGCACATTAAATACCAATAAATAATAAATATTTACTGGTAGTAGCACAAGTGTAGTTACAAGCAAATACTTTCTGACAGCCACACGGATGCAGAGGAATTTACAAGGTAGAGAGAGAGAGAGAGAGAGTAGAATATCATTGTTTTCAGCATCAGGTGGGCTTTATTGGTCAACTCAAACGCGTATACTGTCTACCTTATCGGGTTTTAGGCGTATCAGCAATTTAGGCCATATTCCAACGTATATAATGTGTCTGCACATTGCGCGTGTTTTCTGATCGATTTTTTTGTTTGCTGCACGCAAAACCCACGTTTCCAGCAGAAAAACCATGCTACTCTCGCTCGAGACCGACTAACTCAGCCACGTTATGAAAAAGGTCCATAAAAATTCCTCGCGTTATTGACGGGATTCTAACTCAGGTCTTTTCTTTGCTACCCACTAGGGCCCGTACTTTGTGGTGGTGGTCTCCGCTGGAGGGGATTTGGTTTGGTTTTGATTTTATTGGCGCATTAGCTACTAAGGCTATATCCGCTGGAGGGGAAGACCACCACATGTTGACAGTCGTGGTGAACGATGACTGGCACGTACTGTACGGGACAGTTCACGATCTCACAATTAACAACACACTACAATCAGGGCGCACAGAGGAAAGTTCCCAACCTCACCATTGTGCAGACGCTCTTGCAGATAGTCCTATCAAGTAATCATGATTTTGGGAATGTTTCATGGACATCACTGGGGCACTTGATCCCTCCCCACTGCATACAGATTCTACCTCGGGATTGTTTGTAAGTTTTCCCTAGATGTGGACCGTGAATCTAGAGGGCACTAGACTCCTTCAACAAGACGACACCCATGTCACAAGGCCAGCATTAGGCAGGAATGGTCCGAAGATCATGTCCAAGCACTTCGCGTGCATCCCTTGCCGCCAAATCCACCGGACATCAATCCCATCAAACCTTTGTGGGATATGGTGGAACTCAGTTTTCGCCAGTCTATGCCAGTGCCTCACTCCGTTGCCAAACTGCGGGGTATCCTTCTGTCCATCTGGTCCAGGATACCTGAGGATATCTTCCGCGGTCTCGTGGAGTTGATGCCATGCCGAGTAGGAGCGATTATCACGGAGAAAGGAAGCGCAACAAGGTGTTAAATAGGTAGTCCTAATGTTTTGGCTGATGAGTGTATGTGCAGGACAAATGAGATATTGGATTTCAAGTGCATTGTTTGACAGAGCAGTGTTGGAAAGTATTCTCGAATGCCTTCAGTTAACTGTATTGTAGTAGTGACTTTCTCGATGGCTTACCTTCAAGGAGATTTTGAGGGCCTAGTTATCAATCTTCTCATGATTGATGGTAGAACTCGTATTTGCTTCCAATACTCGAGAATTCTTTGGATCTGAAGGCTGCATAGTGATATACAAATGGTTATATTTCGTGTCTTGGGACCATTGAGAGACTGACTTCTGTGGGTCGACATAAGTCCTACTATTATTGGACCCTTGTTAATTGCACGTGGCGTTAGTGGGCACGAAGAGATTTTAACAAAAATCAAGGCTCCAGTGCTGAAGAAGTTTGGCGGCAAAATTTGTTCGAGTCACCCGAAATATAAAAAGTGAAATAACAAATTAAATTTTCTCTCCATACTCCAAAAGAGCCACATCTGAATAGTGTGTGTAGTCTTAGAAAGTGATGTCTTCGATGTCCACTTGAAGGATGGATTGTTCTGATGGATTCCAGAATGGTCTCGAGTATTAAGTGATGTGGTGTTGGATCGAATGAAAGCGAGCGGCGTATTCAATTTTAATCCATCGTTTCAAACCTTAACTGATAATGGAGAGAACGATGTGGTGCATAGCCTCATTGATATGCACCGCAGTAAAATTGAACATCCCTAAGGTGATGAAATGCAGCGCGTATTCCATGGATTTTTTGGAATTTATTAAAATAAACAAAAGGCAACGTGCAACTTCAGATCACAGTTTGTAGTCAACATTTACGAAATGTACTTTACAAACAATTTCTACTATAACTGTATTTAATGAAAATGTTAATTCATGAAAATGTTGATTTAGTTTTATGTAAACCCAATAAACCTCCGAAATTAGAATTAAACTTTTAAGCGTTTATTAATAAGCGATGGTGGAGACGTTCGGTGGCCCACACTGCGTCCGAAAAGTGAGCGAAGAAAAAATTCCCAACAAGCAGTTCGCCGCGAGTGACGTCAGCAAGAGCATGGCGGGTACGTGAGAGCATGGCTCGTGTTTCAAATGTGAGCCTGCAAATGCGTGGAAACGCGGCAGTTACTTAATTATAAAGCCGAGTGCAGAAGTATCAGAATTTATGAAGCGTAATTATAGCTTTGGCAGCTCTTACCGCTAGAGGTAGCTGCTGCAGTCTCGCCAATACTGTGGCTAATTGTCCTTAAAAGCGAGCTGATTACACTATCACCTCACAATAAAAGCCCTAATGATGGTGCCGGGTAAATTGTTAACACCCCGAGGGCCCCGAACAAGATTTTCTTCGAAGCGATCACATTTTCTTACTTTTATTCGGGAAAAGCCAAAAACGGCTTTTCTTAATCGGACACAACGAGAAATGGACGGAATTCGGGCCAGGGTAAAACGATGGGGGGTGTACGGAGAGGGAGCAATCTTCGGAAAGAGAATTAGTTCAGATCACGAGGGGTGGTTAAAATTCTGGGGACGGAACATAAAGACACAGGTACAAAATTCTACATTTATTTTTAATTTTTCAATGTCTTCAACCCGAAATTCCCTTCTTGTATTTAATCTGCAAAAGTTTCATTTCTTCCGGATGGTCATCAAGCCAGCCTCCCACTGGACCATTTGAGGAAGAGGAGGAGACATCGCCCCTCATCCTGCGATAATAAATTAAAATAAGATATTTTAAGACTTCGAGAAAAGCCAGCCTTTCTATGGACATTTAAGGAGGCGCCATCACTGAAATCAAGATTGCAGTTGTTGGTAGTGGTGGTGGTGGTGTTGGCAAGAGTGCCTTCACTGTGCAGTTTGTACAGGGTATTTTTGTTCAGAAATATGACCCAATGGTAGAAGACAGATATCGAAAGCAAGTAGAAGTCGATGGCCAACAGCGTAAGCTACAAATTTTGGACACAGCTGGCCCGGGACAATTTACAGCAATGAGAGATCTGTATATGAAGAATGGACAAGGATTCGTACTTGTATATTCGATCGCAGCCCAATCAACATTCAATGATTTGCAAGATTTGAGAGATCGGGCATTGAGAGTCAAAGATACCGATGACCTTCCAACGATTCTGGTTGGAATAAATGTGATCTTGAAGATGAACGAGTAGTAGGTAAAGGTCAAGGAACAATTTTTTTCACCACAGTGTATTTATGATGACGTATAAAAATGGTTTTGAGTAAATAATTAGAAAGGTATTTTAGCACATTTATCTCCCTTAATTCAGCTGTAGCCGTAATACACTGAAAGGACAGAATTCACGGGACACCTGGTTGCTGGGCAACACGACACTGTCACTCCCTCTTGCTAGTGGACGAACCCACAGCTTGGCAGGTACACTGCATTCACGTAGACGGTAATTCGATGTCAGTATGGATAAGCGTCGTGAGTTAAGCGACTTTGAAAGAGGGATGATAGTGGGTTCCCGACGAGTGCATGGGTGGTGCAGAAATCGCACTGTCCCCGTTCGAGAGTATCGGGAATACGCCATTTCCGGAATAAGATCTCATCGTGGACAACGCTGTGGGTGGAGAAATGTGGTGGATGAACGTGGCCGTCGACGACTGTCTCTCATTGCAATAGACCCACCAGAGTCCCATTGCTTTGAATTAAAATTTTTCTACATTTCAAAGAGTAGGGGGGTCATCTGTGTGAATATCTTACCATCTTTTTTTTATGGGAGATATACTGCTGGTGTAATTGGTTACACAGCCAGCACACTTAAGATGGCCATATGTAGACTCATCAAATCCACATTATTGAATCTTGGAAAATGCACCCTGGGCTTTGCGCACGGGTGCATTGTCATTTTCAAGCAAAATCCGATGACCCAACTTTTCTCGTGTTTGTTCCCCAATTTCAGTTTTTAACTTTGTCAAAATGTTCCCTTGTTTCTGTGGTTTTGGGTGCAAAGTACTCAACCAACAACAATCCTTTTGTCTTCCGAAAAACATAGGCCAACACTTTTCCAGCTGAAGATTGGGTTGGGAACTTTCTCTGGGTTGGCGATCCCTGGTGCTTCCATTGCATGCCTTCATATTCGGATTCAGAAATCATACAAATGTAGCCAAGTTTCATCACCAAACTGGATGAAAATCTTTCTGGATTAGCAAGAATTAATTTGGAAATTCTCTTTTGATGACTCCACTCACGAATGGAAATATTTCTTGAAATCGATCTTGCTTTGGACATTCCCAAATGCTCATGGGTTTTTGTTAAAATGCTGCCATGGAAAATGTTAAGTACTCTTTCAAGTCCATACATTTTTACGATGGGAGTTATTTCTGAATTTATTTCTTCCAACCAGGCCTTGGATCACCTTCAATTGATTCCGGACCTCTTTCGAACTACGTCAACAATCTTGCAAGAGTAACGTAACTAGGTGAGACTCTTTCAAGCACTCGGCTCCTTTTATGGATTTCTTTAGCATTTCCAACCTCTTTCATCAAAAATTTAATTACTGAAAGATGCTTTGAGTTCATTCCTCTATCACCCACCACAAAAAACACCTATATGTTGATGTTGTTGTTGTTGTTGCACAGTTTTAGGAGCATCAGTGACTAAGGCCATATTGCGCCGTGTATATTGTCTGTAAATTTCTTGTATTCTGAGGTCGATTTTCTGTTTACTGGAGGAAAAATCGATATTTCCGGGAGAAAAAACCGTGCTACCCTCTCCTGAGACCGACAAACTCAGCTAGGTTGTGAAGAAGGCCCATAAAAATTCCTTGTTACAGGAAGTAAAGACAAAAGACAGACTGGAAGCCATCCGAAAAGATATGTGTCCGCTTACTACAGCTCTACTATTATGTAAATGACGTCAGCATTTTACGTAGAAGCATTTTGTGCACAGAGCGCGTGTTTTAAATTTTGCCAAAGATGTCACCTGAAATGTCTATATGCCTCTGATGACGAATCGATATAATCATTAACGAAACGTAAAACATAAGTTTATACCTCTGATGATGAATTAATGTAATCTTTAGCGAAACGTAGAACTTATTTATATGCCTCTGATGATTATTTAGGCTTTATACATATCAGAGTACAAATCGTTGAAGTAGGAGAATTATGTACACCAGTTACCTAAATATTTTGAGGCAAAAACTTGCAACTGGGGTTAAAACCAGTCCGTTCTAACATGATATTCCAGGCACATCTGCAGCAGGCGTGTCGAAATGCCGATAAGTTAAATTGTGGCATTTACTTCCCCGATTGGGTGTGCCTCGTTGCGTCTACAACTAATGTACAAATCTAGAAGAGCGTGTTCGGCCACCATCGGAGATACCGAAACTGGTTCGTGTTATGCAAACACATAATTTAGCTTTCTGCAGATCTCTGACTTGTCCGCTTCGATGATGTCCGGTCCTGTCGCTGGCAATGCACGTGCTGTTGAAACGCTGAAGCGTGTGGGTATTATTCCCTCTGCCGAATATATATCCAGGGTAGGTAGGCTACAATTGGCCACACCTCTGCGCGAGTTCTGTCAACGTTTACTGTAAATTGTAGTAGCGCCATCTCTCGGTATTCCTAAGCAATACATTTTCTCATTTTCGCAGAATAATTATAAAAATTGCGCGGTTAAGAGCGGTAATGAGGATTTTACTTCTTAATGAGCTGACAGAAATGCACGAGGTAACGAAAGGTACGCTCAGCATGCGCAGTAAACGCATCCCTAATTGCAGACCCTGAAAAAAGGACTGCTGTGGAATTAGAGGGAGAAAAAGAAAAGACAAGTTGGGACGAAGGAAAGAAAATGCCAAAGATAAACACGGAACGAGAGAAAGTGTAAGTACACAATTTTTGTAAGGCATCCGAGGAATCGGTTTAGTATTAATGCGCGCTCTCCAATCGCGAGGGTCATGTCACGTAAGCGACTTTAATTTGTTTCGTCCCCACCCCCTTCCCCCTCCCCCGATGTTAAAGCCGATTTCTCGGGGAAAATCCCGAATTGCATTTGTCTGGCAGCCGCATATCAGCGTGGCCGATCACAACTTTAAACGCCCCATTCCTCCGCACGATCATCTGTGCTCCCCTCCCCTCCCCCCGCCCAGATCTGCTCCCCTTTCGTCCTCCTAATTACGTCGCCCGAACGACACTCTCCCCCATGCGGTCCAAATGTTAATTATAATCAGCTTAGCCGGCATTCTGGCTGCGCGTAACTCCTTTCTAATGTGTGTCGAGTGGGCCCCCGAAACCACGTGGGACTTCGCAGGGACACTAAAATGCTAATACTGTTGAGTGGCAGTTGCTGCGAGAGACGACAGCGACACTGATGGCTAATGGTTTTGTCAATACCGATCCGCGCTGGGGAGGGAGGGGAGGAGGAGGCGGGGGGAGGGGGACGCTGCCTCGCACGAGAATCAGCAGACGAAAGCAGCTGTTCGGTGCCCGTTTTGCCGCACGTTGCGTTCTTTCGCCGCTGATAATTCAAATCATTTTATTATTGCAGTTCGAACAGACGAAGTTCATAAAACGGGGGCCCCGCACCAAATGTACCAGCAGACGCTGTTAGCTAGGTAGCAATCGGACAAAGAATAAAGAGTTTCAGTACCACTCTGGTACAAACAACAGTCATTGTCTCTGTTCACCACAAATGAAGAAATTAATTTATTTTACCACTCTGTACCACCTGGTACGACTACTGTATCATAAATTCCGCTCGTGGAAAAAGAAACTGCTTCTCCAGGTTTTCCCTCTTAAGAAGGATCTCCTCTGTTACACGAGGGCGTGTCCATTAATGCCCTCATTCATAAACCACCCCTCAGGTATGCAGTATTAATCTCGCGTTGCAGTTGGACAGGTGACGTGGACAGATGCCAGAGGTTAAGAAAACCAGTCACCTCTTTCCACCATTTTTTAAGCGTTGCTCCTCCCTCAAGAGGGGCCCCTCTTTAGATTAACGACTTCTGTCTACTTGGTCTCAAGCAGTTTTATCCAAAACAAAAACAGACAAACCAGTCTTCAGAACGCAGCCAACAGGCCTAATGCTCGATGCCGCCAGTTCCTTGATACCGTTGGTACCAACAACGCCCCAAATTGGTATTAACGGAACTCCTCGGGTGCACGCACGAGCGGATACACAGACGCACACGTACAACCCGGCGGAAAGTTCGAGAACATTGGTTTGTAATTTCTTGGAACCTCTGTGGACACCTAAGGCTGCCTGATTGTATGACGGACTCAGTTCCAAAAAGATGTTGTACTGTACCATGAATCGCGTGCCTACCAGACTGTAGATTGTACAATGGATACCACACGTACAAACTTGTGGATTGAACGACGAAACTTTTGGATTGTTCTAGAGATTTCTAAAGTTGATTATTGTACAGGGGATCGGATTGCTGAAGATTTCTGGTTTGCACGATGGACTGGACTCCTGCAAAATTCTATATTGGTGCAAATGGGAGAACTGTATGCTGGGTTGCGTGTATTATGTTAACAGTGGACTGTATTGGTATCGAGCGTACGGTGCAAGGGTGGGTGCCCTTCATTTGAGTGGCCTTTGGGTTTCGTTAATTGGCTAAAGCAAATTTCGTGGAATCTACTCAAAATCTCTTTCCCCGTAATCATCGATGAGTTCTCCCCATACCCAAGGAAAAGCCCGGGTTCGAATCTCCTGAATTACGAGAGGAATTTTTATGTTTTTTTTTTTTTTTTTTCAAAAGGTGGCGAGTCGCTTCAGTGAGGGCAGAATGGTTTTGTCTCCAGGAAGACCGCTTTTTTTTTTTAATAGCGCAATTTGAAATTATGGCCCTTAGTTCGTATACCTTTAATAATTGCGAAACTTTCCCCTTTGTTCATTTGAGGGTTCCCTCTCACATTATTATTATTATTATTATTATTATTATCTGTTTATTTCCATAAGGAAACTACCCCGGGACGGCAAAGTGCCAGGAGGGTGCTAAGTACATATCAGGGTACGAGATACTACGTGTAGTGGGTTACATATACTGAACACGTAGTCTCGTCCCGAAATATTATATACACATTTTATGTTTAATATATACAGTATTTACACATTAATGATTCTGTACATACATTATACAGCTCATATATTTACAATTCACTAATAATTCCACATATAACTTACATATTAACATAACTGTTACAGAAGGTATATTTTTACAGTCAACAGATTATTGTTCTTAAAGCAGAAAGCTTCACTTTTATTCACAATTCTTTAGTACTTTGCAGCCGATTCATATTTCAGTAAGCCTGTACGAATCCTGGAAGATCTCTTTCCGGTATGTTGCATCCTCACACAGTTTTTCGGCATCTATCTGTAGTGAGTTAAATATTCTCGCTGCATTTGATGGGAAGAATCTTTGCAGGCTACTAAGATTGTTCAGGACTGAACGCAGTGGATTATTTAGTTCTCCGCAACGCCTAGCAGTGGCACGCGGTTTAACTAGAATATTATCCAGGACTGGAGCATCCACTCTGCCTGTGAGCATTTGTGCGAGAGTGTGTATGTTCCTGTTAATTGTCCGCTGCATCCAGGGTGTGATGTTAAGGTTTGAGTAGAGAATGGCCCTTGAGATAGTAAAAGGGTGGCCAGCAACTCTGTTAAGCCATCGCAAGAACCAGTACTCGATCCCAAGGACGGACTTATAATGTGAATCTGGAGCTGAAGACCAGATTTGCGAGGCATACATTGCAATTGGCAGGACACACATTAAAATGTACTTGGTCGCTAGCTGAGGATCCCTAATTCCTACCAGTTCCTGCCTAGTAGCCCATAAAGCGGCGAATATTTTTGTCTTCATATGGGCGAAGTGTTGAGCAAAGGTGAGTCTCTCATCCCACTTAAGACCCAGGTCCAGGTGAGAGTGCACTTTTTCCACACTAGACCCGTTCACAGAGATTGAGATGTCATTTTTATTCTGCTTGTAACTTATGGTCATTTGGGCAGACTTCTGTGCATTAATACGGAGCCCGATGCAATCCAGGTAGCTCTCAAATTCTCGGATTGTGCTATTTGCCATCTGGCAAATACTTTCTGCTGATTCATGGTCTTTGGAAGTGATGAAGAATTTTACATCGTCAGCATATGTTATAAAATTGTAGTACCGTGCAAGAAACGGCTCCAGGACGGCCGCGAAGAGAGTAGCCGAAAGAACTCCCCCTTGAGGCACTCCTTGCGAGATGGTAAAGCAAGATTGTAGCTTTTGGTGCTTAACAATAAGTTTCCTATGTTCTAGCAGGCTGGTTATTATAGTTAACAGATTTCCTCTTACATTAAAATAATTCTTCAAAATCGCAATGAGCGCTGGAATTGAGACATTGTCGTAGGCTGCGGAGATATCCAAAAAAATAATATCAATTTGCTTTTTCTCATTTAGTGCTTTCTGCACGCGAAAAAGGGTTTCCAGTAAGTTTGTTATTGTTGACCTACCCGAAATGACTGAGTGCAAATGCGGTGGTCTATGGCTGAAGCAGTGTTGATTGATGGTGGGAAGAAGCGCTTTTTCGAATACCTTCTGTAGGGTGCAACTAACAGAAATTGGTCTGTAATCCTTAGCCAATTTTGGGTGTTTAATCTTTGGTATTGGGGTTACAATGTAATTTTTCCAAGCTTGCGGGAAAGCTCCTGACCTAATGATTTCCTGATAGATGTGCAGTAATAGATCTATTATAAATGGGCTACTTATCTTAAGGATGAACATTGGAAATTTGTCTGGTCCAACAGTGGCCTTATTGGGCAGATCGTTGATTGCTTTCATTACGCTCTCTTTGGTGATTAGTATTTCACTCAATGGAGGTCTTGTTGGTTCCTCTCTTGCCGAATAGTTTCGCTTGTTTAAATCTTTCAGGAATTCCAAAATTTTGTTACCATTATCAGTGTTCTCAATTTGATTCAGTCCATGCAGGTTACTAAAAGTGTTATTAGCCCATTCCTTGAAAATGCATTCTGTCATATTCTCTGTGTTATTTCTATTGCTAGTAATTCTTTTTGCTCGTTTTAGTTTGTTATGAATAACACTGCAGTGTGCCTGTCGTTTTGCTTTGATGAAATGTGCTCTTTCTTTCTTATAACGAATGTGATCGGCAGGATGACCCGTTCTTTGCCATTTTCTATACAGTTTTTGCTTCCTGAGGAAACTTGCTTTCAGTTGTGGGTTAAACCATTCTTTTGTTCTCTCAGATATTTTGATTTCTTTTGCTGCTCCTTCCAATGCTGTTTGGTATAGCTTTTTAGTGATCATTTCTAAAGCTTCGTCTACTGGCTTTTCTTGCAGGTCATTCCAGTTGTAACTAGTCAGGTGACTGAGAATGACCTCTGCATTAATATACTTCACGGAGAAAAGATACTTCCTTTGCTTTTCCCAGTTCGTGTGGTTACCCTGCATGTATTTGTGTATCTTCAGTGCTGCTTCTATTTCAATGGGATTGTGGTCCGACTTAAATTTTATGCAGTTTTGCGTTAGCCTTATGTCTAAGGAACTATGGTACAACAGGTCAAGTTGCTGCATTCCCCTTGTCACTGGTGTCGGAAGCTGCGTTAAGTGCAATGCACCCAATGTCGCATCCAGCTCTTTCTTGGCCTCCCTGTGTTTCGGAAGAGGCAAATTAAAATCTCCCGCTATTACTGTGTCGACTGATGGCTTTAGATTTGCAGCAAGCCAAGCATAGAGTTCGTTTCTTGTCTCCTTTGTGTGCTCAGGTGGGAGGTATATGATGCATATCTGTATTTTCACGTGCTCCTTTGAAAAGGTAACGCAAATCCCTTCAAAATTATTTGAATTGGTTTTTCGTTCTCTTATAGACTGGTATTTATTTTGATAGCAAATTATAACTCCCCCTCCTCGCCTATCTGTTCTTCCGGTTCCCACACATTTGCAGTTTGCTGCCGCAGTTAGCCGATCTAACTGTTTTCCATTTCCCAACCAGGTTTCGATTAGGCAAATGAAATCCAGGTCCTCGTACATCATCATCGTTTGTAGGGTGTGGAGCTTATTTGAGATGCTCCTCACGTTTTGTACAAACAGGTGGATGTGATGTTCTGCATCCCCAGCTGGGGGTAGTTTTCTTGATTGCTATTGAGCCCGATTCCTTGCATCATTTTTAACCAGTGGTCTGGCCCATCTGTCTCTGTAGGGCTTGACTAAGGTACCTACTGGCCAGGCGCTTACGTCTTGTAGGCGAGTTGCCTTATCTGGTGGACAAGAGATTATAAAGGAGGAGTAAGCTGGGTGTCGTGTTTTCACTTGCTTTACTTCCAGTTATCCCATGTTCGCCCTCACACATGGCTTTAATATTTTTGGGCTGTGTTGTGGGTCCCAGCCTTGATACAAAAATTTGCTCTCTGGTTGCAACGGAAGTAATGTTGTACATTTCAGAAAACCGTTTGTTTGTTTCTGGTGTGTTACAGGAAGACACATTAATACTTTCTCTGTGAACTGGATTACGTCGTCGGCCGTCCTCGGCGAGAGTAGGCATGAAATTTTGGGATGGGCGGGTTTTTCTACCCTCAAAAGTGTTATGCTTTTTAGGTAGCATAGTGATATGCGCATAAGTGAGTGGGTTTGCAGGAACATGATTTGAGGGGGAAGATGTAACTCTCGCGATCGTACTCTTGGAATACATGGATGCCCCAATCATTTCAGTTGATTCCTGTTGTCCTAATATATCTGAGACTTCTTTATTTTGGTTTCGACTTTTCCTAGTGGAATGTGTGGAGCCATTTCCTTGTGCTGCCCCTAAAGTTTCACTGGATTTTGTGCTATTGCTTGCGAGGTCCTGCTGCAAACAGACAGTTCCCGGCTGGGCTTGAAATTCACATATTATTTGGCTGTCTTGTAGTTTTGCAATTCGTTCTGATATGTTTTCCCCCGAATTCAATTCTTTTCTTGTCTTCTGTTTCTGATTTTGAATGCTTTCTGTCCTCCTGTACAATCCATGCATATCACTTCTACTTTTCTTTGGGTAGCTCTGCCTCGCATAGCAAGTTTCGTCGGTTACGGGAGCCGTTGAGCCACCTTGTGCAACGAGGACGGATTCAAAGCATCCTAGCTTTTCCTCCAGTCGTTTAAGGGCGTGCAATATTTTACTGTTTTGTTCTTTGAGAAGAAAATTCTCTTCCTGCAGTTCCTGTAGCATTTTATGTACAGGGATGAAATTGCTCGCGAGGTTTTCAGCGTATTCCACAGCCTGCATCGAAAAGGGGCTGATGCAGTCTGCAAGGATATCCTTTAATTCCGTACGCGAGACATATTCTTTACGGTTCTCCTCCTGCCTTTCATCCGGGCTATGATTGCTCCTCTGTCTAGCGAAAGCCCCTTCAGAGTGCTCGCAGTCTTCCGGGCAAATATCGCATCCCAAGGTTTCAAAAATTGATCCTTCAGGATGGCCCAAGATGCCATTTCCAAGGTCAGTCTGCGAGAGGATTTCTCTTGTTGCTTGTTCAAGGTCATTAATCTGTTCTGTGCATGAATCTTCACAAATGACTTCATTAGGTAATTCTTCTTTATTTTTCCCTGTTTGTTGCCTACAAGCGTCACATTCAAACTTGCGTTTTCTAGTTTTGTTTAATCTCTTAATATCTACAGAAGTACAATCCGGCTTATTGCAATAGTTTTTGTGACAAGTAACGCATTTAATTATGAAGTCATCATTGGTCAGACATATGCAGCAAGTAAGCGGCACGGCTGATGCGCTGAAATCTGTCATTCTGAAATGCAAATGGGGGCTGGAATTTCAGTAATTTCGAGGAAGGTAGCCTTTAGTACAACAAGATAGGGCACTTCTATCGTTCGATGACTAGCCTATGAAATATGCAGGTGGAAATGGGGGAGGTTTTAATCCCTAACTTTGTCACCGTTTGACCTTGTCCAGAGCTTAAGTGCCGTATTGCCTTAAGCAGAATATTGCTATGTTCCGCTGCACTGAATCGCTATAAACCAACCGTTCCTTTCAACTATTACGCGAAGTATGAATGCTTAAAATCAAGATTAGACATATTACCTGTTCAGGATTCCATTAGTAGACACTATATCCGGATTCCACTTCTCATAAGCTCTCTGTCAATATGCAGTTCATTTATGATTCTTTCAGATTAACTTAGGTATTTGAGTATTTTTAGGAGCACATAATTCAGTAACTCATATGCTTCGGGACATCAGTGTTTTGGTCCATCTTATGAACCTCAACTTCAGTCTGTGAGGGATCTGATTAAGAAACGCTGTGCAGTCTTTTGGATTGCACGAATGAAGTTCGGATTATAAATGTGGACTGCGCGAGATCCAGTGCTCGCGCTTCCTTCTGCGTTATAAGGATCCGTCCCTACAAGTGTGTGTGTAGGATGGATCATGAATCTACTCCATTGTACTGTGGACATTTCTGGACTGCACGATGGATTTCAGGATGGACTTCACTCCTCCAAATGTATTTTAATGTACCAAGCGATACGTTTTACGTATAACAACTTGTGGGTTGCAGCTGAACCAATTTGTGGACTGAAGATGGTCGTGGTCTTTTGGACTGTAAATTCGGGGCGTACAAGGCAGCGTTCCTGGAAATTTCCGGATTACGAGACGTTCGTCCGCTCTTTGAGCTTTTCTTGTCGTCGTTGGCAGTGGATGGCGCGTGAGGATGACGCCCAGACGAGGTTGAAGCGAAATTTCTGGAAGAAACCGCGGAGGAAAGCGACCCCGAGTGAGCGGGGAGAGACGGGAACTAATGCGTGTTTTTTGCTGATCCCCCACACGCGCGCATTAAATATCCATCTGTGCAGTTCATTTATTCACTCGTTTTGCCCGCCGACCAGGGTCGGCGGCAGCGCTGACGTAAAGCCCGCTTCGGAAGGCGACATCTGGACACCAAACCCATTATTTGTTCCAATGCGCCCGCCGCGCTGCGAGTGCGTAACCCCCCGCACGTGCTTAGGTACCGTCACGCCTCCGGTTGTGCCGGTGCACTTAGCTCTCCGTCCGACGCTACAGTCTCCCCCTTGTCGACGGTCCCTGGTGACCAGCGCGAGTTATCGGTCGTCACGGTAGCGAGCAGGCACCGGCGCGTGAAACTCACGTGCTAACCGTGACCGAACACATCGTCCCCGATGCACGCGCACACCTGCTCGGTATTTGCGCTTTCGCCACTTTCTGCAGCATCCTACCTCCCCCCACCCCACCCTCGAACTCCTTCCTATCCCCGTCTCCCCCATAAAACTAGGAGGGGCGAGCGAAACTGACTCGAAAAACTCGAAGGTCAGATTTTAGTAAAATAGACTTCGACCATCGTCCAATTTGCCCCGAACTCTGACCTCTGAACTGCATAGAGGTCAGGAATGGACGTGACGGGAGTTTCCCACTCGATGCGAGCGAGAATCTCTTGTTTGAAAGGACGAAATGAACGAGAGTGTGCAGAGCCCTGTATCAGAGAGGGCCCCCCGACGATTTAGGTGGGGGTCGCAAAACAGCTTCTACGAGAAGGGGGGGTTTCACGCTCCCCCAATGCACACAAAACGTTGCCGCGATCACGTTCTGAGTTCTAAGAATACACGTCAGTCTCTTAGCAACAAGACACCAACAGTAGCGCCGGCAGGGTCATCTGCGCGTGACGTCATGGGGTCGGGGCATCACCTCCGATTACGGCTATTAAGTGTGCCGTAATAAATGGACTGTCCGGGGCCGATTACTTTCATCGCAATTATTGAAGACGCTCCGCTGCTCGCATGCATTACGCACGTAATAGACACTTACTATTGTTAGGGTGGGCGGGGCCCCCAACTATCGTACCTGTCCGATTGGAGCCTACGAAGGGTGTGCGTGTGTGGATTTATGTCACAAGGTTCGCGCTGCCCGCCACGGTGATTACACATCAGAAACTCCCTCGCCCTTTTTACAATCACGTCCGACGCACCCTGAAAGTTCGGATCCGCGACATCGGTAATCCGGATTAACGAACTGTTTCGCAAATAGCGGCGTCATTCCGCAATCGTTTCTGATGTAACCCCTCTTGGCATTATGCCAAGAAACGAGCAAACCGACCAGAAGAAATTTGCGGAGGCGTGCTGAACTTTTGCGCAGGAGTGTATGCGAATTACCGAAACTGGGAGGGAGGCCGAGTGTCGATGACAAAGCGGTTTCGGCCCAACCAACTTTCGTTTCATTACAGCGTGCGGGGTTTCGCGGAAGAGAACTGATTACTAACCGAGTTCGACTCAATGGAGGGTTGATTAATGCGCGATTGTTGTTCGATGCGCTCTTTCTTTTTTATCGGGGGGGGCTGTAATGATTTCGCAGCCACCCCACCATAACAAATGTACACGATGTTGAGCGCATCTTCGATGACAGTGGATCAAAGGGGAGTAAAAGATGAGTTCCTCCCGGTGTTCTCGATCTTTGCCTTCCTGACAGCGTCCTTCGGGAACTTCACATGAGAAGCCTCCCCCGCTTCGCAAGTGGGTAGTCGTGGGGCTGCTTTGAATAATAACTTCTCCGGTTCAATTACACGCTTCGCTGAGTCACGCGGTCCATCATGAATAGCAAATTGTCATGGCCCGGGCTACGCATGTGCACGGATTCCTTGGGCACGTGGTGTGTGACAAGGCTAAGACGAGGAGGAGGAGGTCAGATCTGTTCGCTAGCAGATGGGGTCGTCAATCTACAGCGAATTTCGCGAGGTGACCTGCTCGGAATCGCCGCTTTAGCAACTCGATCTCTTCATTCCTACAACTTGCCGACTCATTTGTTTGCTCATCCTCCCCCCTCCCGTCCACGCACTCCGCCATCTTAAGGTTCTCCACTTCTTCCGTGACTATTATCTTCTTCTTCTGCAAACACTTCCCCCATGGTGCAGCCATAGAAGAGTTCTTGATTGTCCTCACTGTCTGAACCGAAGAAAAACAGCAATTGTAGTCCGTGTTGGAGTGATCCACGAACTCTGATAAAACTTGAGCTTCCATAAACTGTGATAAAATCTAATCCACAAACTGTGATAAAAACCAACACCTCAATAAACTCTGATAAAAATTTACACTTCCATAAACTCTGATAAAAGCTTATGCGTCCATAAAATGTGATAAAAACCTCCATAAACTCTCATAAAAATTTACATCTCCATAAACTGTCCTAAAAACTTACGCCTCAAAAAAAATCTGATACAAAACTTCCATAAACTGTGATAAAAATTTCCTCCACAAACTCTCATAAAAATTTACATCTCCATAAACTGTCCTAAAAACTTACGCCTCAAAAAAAATCTGATACAAAACTTCCATAAACTGTGATAAAAATTTCCTCCACAAACTAAATAAAACTTACGCTTCTTTAAACTGTGGTAAAAACTTACCTTTCCATATAAGGTGGTAGAAACTTGCGCGTCCATAATCTGAGATAAAAATTTACACTTCCATAAACTGTACAAAAATTTATGCTTCCATAAACTATAATAAAAATTACTCGTATTGTAAAAAGAATCTTACATATTCGATAAATGTAAAAAAAAAAAAAGGAAACCTTATATATAGGAAACTTACCCGTCCAATAAACAATAAGTTACATGGCCAGTAAATAACTAAAAAAAAGAAAAAATTAAGAAATCTAAATGTAAAGATCAAAATTATATTTGGAAAAAAAAAATCTCGTTTATTGTCTGGCACGGCCATCAGATCAAAGGAGTTCACAATAAATCACGAATACAATCGTTAATCGTACTGAGCAGTCACGCGGGCTTGAATCATGATCGATTGAAGGAGCGCATGCTATTTCTGAAGGTCCCCATTGGGCTGCATCATAAACTAGAAAATAAACTTACGAGCAACCTCTGGATACAAAGAAGAGAAACACACGGCTAACAAGGGGTAAAAATAAACAGGAAACTTACACATAAAGTGAAGTGTAAACAATTTACACGGCTAATAAACTAAGTAAAAACGAAAGTAACGTGCAGGTTTCATGAACATAAAAAAGGAAACTTATGCGTATTAAACTTACACGTCCAATAAACAATAAATCCCGCTGCGTAGAATTTACTGTTTATTCTACCGAAAGAAAATAAACAAATGTGAGATAAATTACACGTAATAGTGTACAGACAAGCAATACATTTAAATGTAAATAAACTTACAAGTCTATACTTAAAATAATAATAATAAACTAACAAATCTGTAACTTACAAGTCGCGGATAGACCTTTAAATTTTGCGTGTAAGTTTAGATGTTGTAAGTTTATTTTATTATTGTGGGTTTAATAAAATGAACTTACAAATCTATAAACCCACAATAATAAAATAAACTTGCAAGTAAAATCTTACAAGCAAAATTTAAAGGTCTATCAACGCAAAGAATAAAATTACACGTAAAACTTACAAGTCTTTATAAACTTATAAGTCTATTACACTTAAGTTACATGGCCAGTAAATAACTTACAATAATAAAATAAATCTAAACTTGCGACTAAACACTTACACGTAAAACTTAGATCAACACAAAAAAGAAATTTACACGTAAACAATTAAGTAATAATAAACTTACACGGCCAATAAACTGTAAGTAATTTACTGGACCAGTACACTAAATTAAGAATTTAAACTTACATTTAAAAATGAAAATCAAACATTTACGTGTGAAAAAAAGAATCTGCAAACTTACACGTTCAATACATCGTAAAAAATAAACTTACCCTTCTGATTAACTTACGCGTACGTTTTCTTTTTACAGTTTAGCGCACATTCGAGTGGTTTTCTTTTATAAAAATTGTAATTCAAAATTACGAATTATTTTGTAATTTGTAAAAATAATCTTTAAATCGCCGCGATGTTCATTCAATGGGGGGGGGAGAGGGGTGCGCTGTTCACTTCAAACGAATTTTCCTAGCAAGGAAGGGAAGGACCTGTCCCGTCAGCGCCACAATGCGGCTGAATTATTAATACGCCGGTTTTAATAAATTGTCCATCACCTGCGGGGGCCTTCACTGAGGTTAAAGTTGACAAATTGCTTCGCAGCTGATGAGGATTTCAACTCGGAGCCGAGATGGGGAAACAACGTCCAAAATTGGATTACAACCCTCCCCCTCCCCCACCCGAAAAGGAAAGTCGGGGCTGTCAAAGAGATGCGCCACCTGGCGAGTGCACACTGGAGCAAGCTGCCGATATCAACAGTTAATTGACCTCGAAGGAGATCCGGGCCCGGGTCTTACCGCCAGATAACACCGCTGTCTCGTATCGCCACGAGCAGGGGGAGGCTCGTGAGCCGGCAGTAAAGCGAAAGGTAAATCAGGCTGAAAAGTGCACTTTTGGTGCTCCGTAATCTGCCCTGTAATTTCCGTCGGGTGCACAGGGCGGAACTAAGCCTTCCGCGATCCCCTCGTGTTCGTTACCAGGCCCTCCCCTCGTGCAGAACGCTCGGAGCAGCGATGCAACCGTTGATATGACGGGCGACAAGCAGGACGACCGACCTCATCGGAGCGGAACACAGAAAGGATGCCGCCACCGTGCGGTACATCAGCGGTGTGCGGAGGGGTCATTTTTCTTGGCGACTGTCGTCTCGCTGTTGGTCATTAACGCATCCCCCGGGATTTGGAGAAGGCGGGGGGGCTGTTGTTCGTCGTCGGGCCGGCACGTGACAATTGTCCACAACGTAAATAACGACGGAGTTTGTTTCTTTCGAATGGTTGCAGGTCGGGGGGAGGGGAAGGAGGTCAGAAAGAAAGAAAGGGATTTTTATCGCCCACGCGCCATCCCAGACTCCATTCCAAATAAAGGCGAACAAAACGCCGAAAAAAATAATTTGCAGATAACATCGATATTCGGAAAGATTGGAGTTGGATGTAACGTGAGGACTCACTGGGTCCATCCCAAGTGCTGAAGAGTATGGCTTCAGAGGAAGAAGGTGCAGGGATTTTCATCCCTCAAAACCATTCTTAAAACCCTCCATTCGCTCTACTGGGCTCGGCAAATTTCTATTTGTGGTGAAAGGTTGGGGGTGGGGTGAAGGCGGAGCGGAAGGGAAATTGGATGGAATGTGGACAGATGAAAAGAGTGTCCAACTACAAATTGACACGAAATCTATTGATCACTGCTCGGCTGAAAAGAGTTCTACTCGTTCAAACTGTGTGTGAACATGGCACGTGTTCACGTGACCGTGATGTCATCCGCGGGTCCTCGAAAATCAGCGTCAGTCCTCGGGGATCCGTATTATTTTAACGATGTCATTAACTGGCAATCGGTGTCCGTGACGTCACACAAATTACGTCACACAAGAAGGTGAAACGTGAGCCTCGCGCAGTCAATTGGCTGATAATTAGCTACACCCAGCTCTCCGATAATGGATGACCCCCTCGGAAAGCGGTGTCGGCCTTCGACTGTGAAGTGGGCCTCTCTGCATGACACCGCTGTTCCGCAGTAAATCTCGCGCCGCGATCCAAACGGGCCGTGTCAAATGATTCGTGCCGGGGACCCATCTGGGCAGGGAACTCCCCGTTCATTCTCCGGCCATCCCGTCACGCGTGTCTACCGAGCACCTGCGTGTCCAATTCGATCATCCCTCAATGCCCCCCACTTGTCGGGGCTCCTTTGTCTGCGTCCGCGGGAGGAGTGTGTGTACATCTGACACTCGCGGTGCATGGCCAATGAGGAGAAGTCCGTGCACACAGTGCGGAACTTGTCGTGTCACTCGGGAGGACATTAGGCGGGCGAACTGCGACACGACAGCGAAATGCTTCGCACTTGTTATGCGAGAATGGGATTTAAACACATTGACATTTCGGTGCCACTTTGGGGAAGACCGAGTCGAGACAACCCCTGTGTCTGGGTGTGTGTGTGTTTGCATTGATTTGCTAACAAATTGCGTTCTAATGTAGTAACAAACTCCCCTAAAGTTGAAGGACTGTGACGTTGAAGACACTCAGCGAATTTTAACTTTAAAACGCCCCCTGCCGCACTTCAGTTTGATGGACTTCACTCTTATTCTTACAGCGACATCTGACAAGAATTTTCTCGACTTCCCCAATCCACAAAGGATTCGTTTACTCGAACTTCATGTACAGTCAGTGATTCTGTTCATCTCAACACTTTCTAATCCTTCATTCGGAAAATACATTGAACATTGGCAAGTTCATCCATCGTGGTCAAGTAGTGACCATAATGCAATAACTTTTGGCGTAATCTCTAAAACTGATTGTTGTCGTCCAAGAACGACTTCTGACTTTCCACTCTTTAAGACAAGCAACGTTCGTTGGAGCCAATTTGGCCAAACATTTTGTGCTGCTGCGTCTGATGAATTCGTGAAAAGTCTCGAATCTTTACCTTCTTTACAGCGGGTTGAGAAAACAACAAATCCCATAATTGCTGTTTGTAATGAGAGTTTTAGTAAAAAGAAAAGAAGAGAAAATGCAATGCCTTGGTGGACACGACAATTGACCAACCTAAGAAATGGCTTGAAATTTGCAAGCGCGACTATCAGCGTGCTAGAAGAAGCAACACGGATGCAGAGGAAGTTGCACTTTGGTAGAGCTGTATAAGGCTGCGAAAAGATTATGTTTTAACACCATCCACAAAAAAAAGCGCTTATCATACTCTATGGCGCCGAAGTCTGGACTTCAACTGCTACGACTCAACTTAGACGGATTTTGCTGGGCAATTCTGGCTATTCAAGTGGGCCATATGGAAATTTGGGCTTCCCCCTGCACCAAAGACCACTTAGATGTCGGCAGCTCTCAACACCAGACGTCTTCTTGCCATCACTCACGAGAAAAGAATCGTCTTTGCCATCAAAATGATGGTCGGCATTATTTCAGTACGAGGTTTCTGGGCTAACTGCGGATGGAGGCTCCCGGTCCCAAGCCTTAGGGCTAATCCAATCCTTCAGGCTGTTCCAAACCGGTTAAAGTTACCTGATCAGTTCCTATGTCTTGCAGCGTTCTCTGCGGTTATATTACAAAGCTGTGTTTTTACCAATTTGTTCCTATGGCGCGGCCGCCTGGTTCTGGCATGTTAAGAAGGTTTCAGTCCAGACTAAACTTCACAGCATTCAACGTAAAATGCTTTTAGCAATGTGCAGGGCCTGTAGGACTGTGTCTACTCCTGCTTTGCAGGTCCTTAACGGCTGTCTACTCCTCGATCTCTTTTATATACCGAGGCCTGTGCTTCTACATTAGGCATGCTGTCCCTGTCACCTTTCTTGGCATCACCATCGATGTCACTGTGGATCCCAAGGCAGAGAAAAGACGCTGTTGGAATATTCTGATGCAGAGTTGGCAAGACAGATGGTCCGCTACCTCTAAGAGTCTTGTTAATTTAAAGTTCATCCCTAACGTCACCTTTGCCACTTTAGAGTACAAATGCTGCAAGATTGTATGTCTTGCAGCAAATGCTGCAAGACATATAATCCTTGGATGGTAATCTCTACAAATTTGCAGTCGATAAGAAATATAGACAGAAAGTACTCGGTCGACTTCCTTCCCAGAACCACGTCACAGGACATTAGAACTTGCTCCCGATGATCTGTCCATCACTGCCATGGATCCATCACTTCAGTGTTCAAACCTTTCTAGAGTCATATTGCTGTTTTTGTTTTTTGTCATTTTTATCTTTGTTTATTGTGTTGTGCAATTTCTTTTACCTGGCTTTACAGAACATTCCCTTGGTTGAACATTTTTGATCACGCAGTTTGTGGAAACTGAACTTAAAGCTGTGGAAAGAGAATACTCAACGAAAAAATGCCAAATAATCAATTCAACTGCGCTATCTGTAAGGTGGTGAAATCAGCTGTATTTCTGAGCTGTCTTTCGTGCAAGAGGGGATTTTGTAAGCCGTGCACCCCCACAGTGTTATGGAAACTGAATAAAGAACGGCGAAAGGTGTGGACATGTGATATTTGTAACAGAACGAGCGAAATCAACAGAGAGAATGAAACCGTAAACCCACGGAAAGCAGACAGCAGCATCCTAGACACTGACCTCGACAATTTCACACCACTGACATCATTACCGCCTGCCGAACCTTCTGACTGTCTTGTTACTAACGAAAACGGAACAGACATTGCTTGTAATGGCTCCAACACAAAAACTAGTATGCCTGAAAGCCCGATGGCCAATACCGACCAAGTAATCACCAACGATTTCATTAGTAGAAGCCTTACAGAAATCATCACTGAACACACGAGAACTATCACAGCCCTACAAACAGATAATGCAAGGATTACGTTAGACAAGATGGAAAGAATTTTTGAATGCGTCGCTGATCTCTTCACTGAAAACCAGTTTCTGCGGGCTCAAAACTTAGAAATCCTGCAGGAAGTATCTCATCTGAAGAGCCAACTTGAAGAACTTAAGAGCATGACTATGAATAGTTTCACTTCGAAGCCTGGCCAAGGTGCAGGATTCCCATTCACCTCTTCTATACTCACTAATGGGATGACACATAACGAGAATGATGTAACAGCATACAATCAGACTTCCGCACTGAAAAAGAACCCAATGCGGAATCAAAAAGAAACCTATGAGGTATCAACTTATGAAAGTAACGCTGCATGTGTAGATCCCCTAGCTCTCTTTATAGCAGGCCGAACGTGCACACCTCACCAGCTTGACGCACCGAATCAAATTTTGGATAGATCCATGATTACAAATACCATTCATCCCAATTCTGTTAGTAGACACTGTCAGGAAACTCCTACAGAAACTCACCTTGGCCCCCACTCGTGGGGTGAGGTTGTCGCCGGGCCGTCCCCTCATGTATCCAAAGGAAACACAACGAAGGAAAAGCGCCAAACGGCAAGGATGGTACCTGAGACACGAAGAAACAAGAGATCGAGAAGATCATATATAACTGGGACAGCCCCAACTACTTGGCTCAAGACTAGTGGCAACGTAGCACACATCGACCAACAACCCACTCGCAAAAGCCTATTCATCTCACGATTGGCTCCACACACAACCTCTGAACAAGTTAAAAATGGCATAAGTGATAATTTGAATATATCCGTTGATGTATACCAACTACCCACAAAATGGCCTTCTTATTCATCTTTCAGATTAGACTGCAACAGTACCCAATATAAAATCCTGTGTCAGCCATCCACTTGGCCTCAAGGGCTCCTCATCAGGCCCTACTTTCAATCTTCGCCCCCCACCAGACTTCAGAGGCACAGCCAATCAAGACACGATCACATTCAGGGTCCAGTAAACCCCACTAGCTGACTCACTACCGAAATCATGAATGGAAGCCAATTCACAATAATTCCTGTTAGGATATCTAAAAGAAACACCTTAAAAAAAGAGAGAAAAAGACCACAGAGGGTACTAAGGAATATCCCCAGACATAATTGCATCTCTATATTCTATCAGAATGCCCGTAGCATCCGTAACAAGCTTGAAACTGTAGAAGAACTTCTACTTTCGCACAAGTTTGATGTGCTTTGCTTAACAGAAACCTGGCTTGGCCGAAATGAGGAGCATTTTCCATATGCAGTGTCGGCTGGATATAATGTGATTCTCTGCTCCCGACAAGACAAAAGGGGAGGTGGAGTGGGACTCTTCTACAAAACACCGCACATACTTGTTACTAAGAATTATAAAAGTCAGTCCACTAAGTTCGAAGGGCTAATTGCGTCATGCGAATTTAAATCTGCTCGCATTGATTTTGCAGTTATATACACCCCTCCAGGACCCGATGCTGAAACCGTCGACGAGATAACTAATTGGCTCATTCATGGGCTCCATCACTCAGCAAGGCATGTTATCTGTGGAGACTTTAACTTTTCCCCTCAACTTGTTCATCTTCAGTCCAGATTGCTAAATAACCTTCACCCATTAGGAATCCATCTGATTAATAATCTCCCGACCAGAGGTGATCACCATCTTGATCTTGTGCTATCATCGAGCAATTGTGAACTTGATTCTACAACAGAAATAGCTTTTCAATCTGATCACATGCCAATTTTAATTAACTTATATTTTCCGACTCCAAATTACAACGTCTCGACTCAGGTCCACACCAAGATAATAACGAGCCCAAAATTACTCAACATTACTAAATGTCTAGAAGCAGCCACTGCAATTCCTTGGAATGCACTTGAGCAATGTGATAATCAACTTGCCTTAGACCTTTTAACTCGCTGGCTCATCACAATTTCTAATTATGCAGCCTCAAAGGAAATAAGGATCTCTGAACGTACGAGAGGATGGTGGACTCCTGAGCTGAGTAACAGTTTTAAGCTTAAACAGGAACTGTACAAACAGTGGAAAATGACAGGACTAGCTCCGGATCGAATTGCGTACTCCAAAGGACGAGCAAGCTTCAACCGCCTCAAGTCTCAAGCCATAAAACATCACATTGAAACCACACTTCATAAGGGCTGTCCATCATACCGACAGAAATACTGTGAACTCCCTCCACAGTTTGATCCTGAAAGGTGGATGGACTTTATTGCACGAGTTCAGCAAAACCAACTTGAGCCCAGTGATATTCCCATGTTTGATGATGATGTGCCCAGAGATGCACTTGAAACCATTCAATTAACAAGACAAGACCTTTTATCTGCGATTAATAAGTTGCCTGCAACTGGTACAGCGGGAATCGACAAAGTACCACAATTTATCATTAAATGTTTGAGCCCATTTCTAAGTGATCCCCTCCTAATAATTTTCAATAGCATATTAAAAGGAGAATTTTTCCCTCCAATATGGAATTTATATTCTGTTAGGCCACTCCCAAAAGTTTCCCAGCCAACTGAAGCCAGGCACTTTAGACCCATCTCTCGTTCCTCGTGTCTATTGAAATTACTTGAAAAAACAGTACTGAAAACACTTACCACGCACATTCTCCCGCACAGGCCCCAGCAAATTCATTATTCGTTGCAAGACAGATCAACAGTTAGTAACCTGATTATGACTACTAATGCAATCCTTGGATCATTTGAGGAGAAAGAAGAAATGGCAATCACATATCTTGATTTACAAGCTGCGTTCGATAGTGTTCACATCCCAGCCTTGCTCAAACTCCTTCGAAATTACTATCACATCACAGGCCCAGTATTGAAGTTTCTGACATCCTTTCTTCAGAATAGAATCATCCAAATGTACATAGGAAAACAAAGGTATACTAGACAAATACATGCAGGCGTTCCACAAGGAGGAGTCCTGTCCGGAATTCTTTTCACTGCTATCATCTACCCACTAATACACAATAGAACAGATATGATATCATATGCAGATGATTTAAAGATCTTCACAAAAATAAATTTGACCGATGAAGCCAAAAACGCCACAGTAACCATCAACAAGACCTTATCAGAAGTACAGCAGTACCTCAAGAATTTTGACCTGCAAGTGAACCCTGAGAAATCTGCCATCATGGTATTCTCTCTTAAACCCATACCAACCATAATTCAGCCTGCGATTGACGGAGTCCCGATCCCCTGCGTTGAAAAGCAAAGAGATCTGGGTGTAATCTTCGACAGAAAATTACGATTCCATCACCATATAGAAGAACTCTGTGCTAAATTCAACAAGAAACGGTGGGTTGCCAAGCAGCACTTCCTACACATTCACAACAGAAACCTGATAAAAATGTATATCAGGATGATGATTTTTGGAAGTGTACTGTATGGAGTAGAGTTGTGGGGCTCAGCTGCAGACACCACAATTAAACCATTAAAAGCCGCTGAATACTGGCTCCTGAAGTGGGCAACCTGGAAGTGTCATCTCCCACCACAGCAGCGCACAACACCGATGGCCAACGCGCTGAATTTAACCAGGTTTTCAGCATTAATGCACGAGAGAAGACTCATCTTCACCGTAAAAATGATTGCCGGGAGAGTCTCAGCACCCAACGTTTGGGACACCGTGTGCTGGCGGATTCCCCAACCAGGTCTCCGCTCCACTCCCAAGCTTCTTGCTCTTCCTTCGAGACTACATTTGAAAGATCGGTTCCTGCCTTATCAGAAGCTCCACCTGGTTCAATCCCTGGATGCTGACTTATTTAAAATCATAGATGATAAAAAGTATAGACGGATCATCCTAGATCTGCACGTGGTCTCCAGAACTACCAACTGATCTCAGATCGTAATGGCGGGGCAAGAGACTCTCAGAAAACTGGACTTGAGGAAAAGCTTTTGTTATCACAATTTGTTATTTTTGTTATTTTGTATTAGTTTTCCTTTCAAGTCAATGTTATCTGCTATGAGTACTTTTTTTTTTTTTTTTTTTTTTTTTTTTATTATATAATTTGCTTATAATTAATCTTTACAATTTCTTTATTATCTCTGCCGTTTGTTAACCTCTGGCATGGTGCCGTGAAGGGTATTGTATGGTCGTGGTACCTGCGTGTACCGGTGAACTGTACAATAAAGATCTTATTTATTGTAGCCGTGAAGGAAGTTGTACGCAGCAATGTGCCTTCTGTATATAACAAAGAGTTCTTCTTCTTCTTCAAATGAGGATCCATTTACAATATATGAAGTCTCCGATGCAATGTGTTCCATGCGGGATGGAAATGTCCGGGGTTAGATCTAGTTCAGGTTTTAGTCCTTCAAAGGATTTGGAGGTTAAGGCTACGGCTTATATCACGAAGTCCTGTCTAAACGCTGGCTGTTTCCCAGAGCCATGGAAGCTGACAAATTTAAAAATTGAAAAGGGCCTTTTACACGCTGTGGTGGCGAAGTGTTCTGGCGAGGTTCTGGGAGGCCGAAGTCTCAGATAATCAGTACCGGTTGGCTACAGATTATTTCAACAACATAAATATTGTTGTCTCTTCGAGCACTTACTCGGTCACGAGATCGGTTACTTGTGGCTGCCCTCAAGGATCCGTACATGGTCCAATATGTTGGACCGTAGTCTTTGATGGGTGGCTAACTTCTGATCACGGCGATGTCCGTAAGATTGCCTACGCAGATGACTTTGCCCTTTTTATTATGGGAAACTCAAGATTAGAGCTAAAGCAAAAATCAAATAACATCTTGGATGACCTTAACTCGTGGTGCACGAACTAGTTATTGCCGTTCCCAATACGAAACATCTTCTTCTTAACTTAAAATGTAAACAGCCCGCCTGTTGTTAAACTTAACAACAGGCTGCTAGATTAAGATTTGAGTTTATGAGAAACTGGCAATTGGAATGGAATGCTGCTCTTTTGGGCAGGGTTACCTATAGTTTTATTCCTATGTCTTTGAATACACTAAGCAGTTAAAATGGTTGGGTCCCGGCTTAAAGATCACATTTATGATTAGAGGTCATGGGAGTATACTCCAAATGAAATGCACTTGGATTGTCCGCATCGCCTCTCTGCCCTTGTAGAGCTGTTGAAACGGTCCATTAATTAACCCTAGAATGTAGCCACTATTTAGATGTTAGAAATCAGCTTCAGATCTTGACAAATGCGTATAGTCCAGCTGAATTTCCAGGGTTGGTGGAAGAATTTCTTATCTTTCTCTGATTTTGCTGATTTAGGAGACGAAAATACATCGGAAATGTTAATCCTTAATGTGGTGTTACACCAAAGAGTTTTAAGGTTTTCTTGGCTCTGCGTTTCACTGAGTCTTTTATTGTAAGTTGCTCGTAAGAACTGTTGTTGAAAATTAAATCTTGTCCGTCACCACCATCATCATCTGTCATCGTTCCGCTATTCCACGTGCCGATGTATGAAGCCTCGCTACCATGCCCTGTCCGTGTACTTCTCCCCGTCGTTGATTTCACTCCGGTTTCCTCCTCTCTTAATGACATCGGTCTTTATCATGTCCTACCAGCTCATTATTATTATTATTATTATCTGTTTATTTCCATAAGGAAACCACCCCGGGACGGAAAAGTGCCAGGAGGGTGCTAAGTACATATCAGGGTACGAGATACTCTTCCGGGCAGTGGGTTACATATACTGAACACGTAGTCTCGTCCCGAAATATTATATACACATTTTATGTTTAATATATACGGTATTTACACATTAATGATTCTGTACATACATTATACAACTGATATATTTACACTTCACTAATAATTCCATCTATAACTTGGCGCCTCCGTAGCCAGGTGGGAAGGAGCACCAGTGTGTAGCACACGCTTCTTGATTAGACCGGGGTTCGAGCCCGTCACCACCAAATACGGAGGATGCGGAAAGGTCACGGAATGACCACCGCACATCCCCGGAGCAATATGGCCTTAGTTGCTAATGCTCCTAAAAACCAAACAACAACCATCTATAACTTACATATTAACATAACTGTTACAGAAGGTATATTTTTACAGTCAACAGATTATTATTGTTCTGAAAGCAGAAAGTTTCACTTTTATTCACAATTCTTTAGTACTTTGCAGCCGATTCATATTTCGGTAAGTCTGTACGAATCCTGGAAGATCTCTTTCTGGTATGCTGCATCCTCACACAGTTCTTCGCCTTCTTTGTGCATCTTTGGAGTTAAATATTTTTGCTGCCTTTGATGGGAAGAATCTTTGCAGGCTACTAAGATTGTTCAGGACTGGACGCAGTGGATTATTTACTTCTCCGCAACGTCTAGCAGTGGCACGCGGTTTGACTAGAATATTATCCAGGACTGGAGCATCCACTCTGCCTGTGAGCATTTGTGCGAGGGTGTGTATGTTCCTGTTAATTGTCCGCTGCATCCAGGGTGTGATGTTAAGGTTTGAGTAGAGAATGGCCCTTGAGATAGTAAAAGGGTGGCCAGCAACTCTGTTACGCCATCGCAAGAACCAGTACTCGATCCCAAGGACGGACTTATAATGTGAATCTGGAGCTGATGACCAGATTTGCGAGGCATACATTGCAATTGGCAGGACACACATTAAAATGTATTTGGTCGCTAGCTGAGGATCCCTAATTCCTACCAGTTCCTGTCTAGTAGCCCATAAAGCGGCGAATATTTTTGTCTTCATATGGGCGAAGTGTTGAGCAAAGGTGAGTCTGTCATCCCATTTAAGACCCAGGTCCAGGTGAGAATGCACTTTTTCCACACTAGCCCCGTTCGCAGAGATCGAGATGTCATTTTTATTCTGCTTGTAAGTTATGGTCATTTGGGCAGACTTCTGCGCATTAATACGGAGCCCGATGCAATCCAGGTAGCTCTCAAATTCTCGGATTGTGCTATTTGCCATCTGACAAATACCTTCTGCTGATTCATGGTCTTTGGAAGTGATGAAGAATTTTACATCATCAGCACATCTTATAAAATTGTAGTACCCTGCAAGAAACGGCTCCAGGGCGGCCGCGAAGAGAGTAGCCGAAAGAACTCCCCCTTGAGGCACTCCTTGCGAGATGGTAAAGCAAGATTGTAGCTTTTGGTGCTTAACAATAAGTTTCCTATGTTCTAGCAGGCTGCTTATTATAGTTAACAGATTTCCTCTTACATTAAAATAATTCTTCAAAATCGCAATGAGCGCTGGAATTGAGACGTTGTCGTAGGCTGCGGAGATATCCAAAAAATAATATCAATTTGCTTTTTCTCATTTAGTGCTTTCTGCACGCGAAAAAGGGTTTCCAGTAAGTTTGTTATTGTTGATCTACCCGAAATAACTGAGTGCAAATGTGGTGGTCTATGGCTGAAGCAGTGTTGATTGATGGTGGGAAGCAGTGCTTTTTCGAATACCTTCTGTAGGGTGCAGCTGACAGAAATTGGTCTGTAATCCTTAGCCAATTTTGGGTGTTTAATCTTTGGTATTGGGGTTACAATGTAATTTTTCCAGGCTTGCGGGAAAGCTCCTGACCTAATGATTTCCTGATAGATGTGCAGTAATAGATCTATTATAAATGGGCTACTTATCTTAAGGATGAACATTGGAAATTTGTCTGGTCCAACAGTGGCCTTATTGGGCAGATCGTTGATTGCTTTCATTACGCTCTCTTTGGTGATTTGTATTTCACTCAATGGAGGTCTTGTTGGTTCCTCTCTTGCCGAATAGTTTCGCTTGTTTAAATCTTTCAGGAATTCCAAAATTTTGTTACCATTATCAGTGTTCTCAATTTGATTCAGTCCATGCAGGTTACTAAAAGTGTTATTAGCCCATTCCTTGAAAATGCATTCTGTCATATTATCTGTGCTATTTCTATTGCTAGTAATTCTTTTTGCTCGTTTTAGTTTGTTATGAATAACACTGCAGTGTGCCTGTCGTTTTGCTTTGATAAAATGAGCTCTTTCCTTCTTATAACGAATGTGATCGGCAGGATGACCCGTTCTTTGCCATTTTCTATACAGTTTTTGCTTCCTGAGGAAACTTGCTTTCAGTTGTGGGTTAAACCATTCTTTTGTTCTCTCAGATATTTTGATTTCTTTTGCTGCTCCTTCCAATGCTGTTTGGTATAGCTTTTTAGTGATCATTTCTAAAGCTTCGTCTACTGGCTTTTCTTGCAGGTCATTCCAGTTGTAACTAGTCAGGTGACTGAGAATTTAATATACTTCACGGAGAAAAGATACTTCCTTTGCTTTTCCCAGTTCGTGTGGTTACCCTGCATGTATTTGTGTATCTTCAGTGCTGCTTCAATTTCAATGGGATTGTGGTCCGACTTAAATTTTATGCAGTTTTGCGCTAGCCTTATGTCTAAGGAACTATGATACAACAGGTCAAGTTGCTGCATTCCCCTTGTCACTGGTGTCGGAAGCTGCGTTAAGTGCAATGCACCCAATGTCGCATCCAGCTCTTTCTTGGCCTCCCTGTGTTTCGGAAGAGGCAGATTAAAATCCCCCGCTATTATTGTGTCGACTGATGGCTTTAGATTTGCAGCAAGCCACGCATAGAGTCCGTTTCTTGTCTCCTTTGTGTGCTCAGGTGGGAGGTATATGATGCATATCTGTATTTTCACGTGCTCTTTTGAAAAGGTAACGCAAATCCCTTCAAAATTATTTGAATTGGTTTTTCGTTCTCTTATAGGCTGGTATTTATTTTGGTAGCAAATTATAACTCCCCCTCCTCGCCTATCTGTTCTTCCGGTTCCCACACATTTGCAGTTTGCTGCCGCAGTTAGCCGATCTAACTGTTTTCCATTTCCCAACCAGGTTTCGATTAGGCAAATGAAATCCAGGTCCCCGTACATCATCATCGTTTGTAGGGTGTGGAGCTTATTTGAGATGCTCCTCACGTTTTGTACAAATAGGTGGATGTGATGTTCTGCATTCCCAGCTGGGGGTAGTTTTCTTGATTGCTATTGAGCCCGATTCCTTGCATCATTTTTAACCAGTGGTCTGGCCCATCTGTCTCTGTAGGGCTTGACTAAGGTACCTACTGGCCAGGCGCTTACGTCTTGTAGGCGAGTTGCTTTATCTGGTGGACAAGAGATTATAAAGGAGGAGTAAGCTGGGTGTCGTGTTTTCACTTGCTTTACTTCCACAGTTATCCCATGTTCGCCCTCACACATGGCTTTAATATTTTTGGGCTGTGTTGTGGGTCCCAGCCTTGATACAAAAATTTGCTCTCTGGTTGCAACGGAAGTAATGTTGTACATTTCAGAAAACCGTTTGTTTGTTTCTGGTGTGTTACAGGAAGACACATTAATACTTTCTCTGTGAACTGGATTATGTCGTCGGCTGTCCTCGGCAAGACTAGGCATGAAATTTTGGGATGGGCGGGTTTTTCTACCCTCAAAAGTGTTATGCTTTTTAGGTAGCATAGTGATGTGCGCATAAGTGAGTGGGTTTGCAGGAACATGATTTGAGGGGGAAGATGTAACTCTCGCGATCGTACTCTTGGAATACATGGATGCCCCAATCATTTCAGTTGATTCCTGTTGTCCTAATATTTCTGAGACTTCTTTATTTTGGTTTCGACTTTTCCTAGTGGAATGTGTGGAGCCATTTCCTTGTGCTGCCCCTAAAGTTTCACTGGATTTTGTGCTATTGCTTGCGAGGTCCTGCTGCAAACAGACAGTTCCCGGCTGGTCTTGAAATTCACATATTATTTGGCTGTCTTGTAGTTTTGAAATTCGTTCTGATATGTTTTCCCCCGAATTCAATTCTTTTCTTGTCTTCTGTTTCTGATTTTGAATGCTTTCTGTCCTCCTGTACAATCCATGCATATCACTTCTACTTTTCTTTGGGTAGCTCTGCCTCGCATAGCAAGTTTCGTCGGTTACGGGGGCCGCTGAGCCACCTTGTGCAACGAGGACTGATTCAAAGCATCCTAGCTTTTCCTCCAGTCGTTTAAGGGTTTGCAATATTTTACTGTTTTGTTCTTTGAGAAGAAAATTCTCTTCCTGCAGTTCCTGTAGCATTTTATGTACAGGGATGAAATTGCTCGCGAAGTTTTCAGCGTATTCAACAGCCTGCATCGAAAAGGGGCTGATGCAGTCTGCAAGGATATCCTTTAATTCCGTACGCGAGACATATTCTTTACGGTTCTCCTCCTGCCTTTCATTCGGGCTATGATTGCTCCTCTGTCTAGCGAAAGCCCCTTCAGAGTGCTCGCAGTCTTCCGGGCAAATATCGCATCCCAAGGTTTCAAAAATTGATCCTTCAGGATGGCCCAAGATGCCATTTCCAAGGTCAGTCTGCGAGAGGATTTCTCTTGTTGCTTGTTCAAGGTCATTAATCTGTTCTGTGCAAGAATCTTCACAAATGACTTCATTGGGTAATTCTTCATTATTTTTCCCTGTTTGTTGCCTACAGGCGTTACATTCAAACTTGCGTTTTCTAGTTTTGTTTAATTTCTTAATATCTACAGAAGTACAATCAGGCTTATTGCAATAGTTTTTGTGACAAGTAACGCATTTAATTATGAAGTCATCATTGGTCTCCCTCGTGGTCTTTTGTCCCTTAATTGTAAATCACACATTCTTCTTGGCAAACGCCTCTCGTTCATCCTCTCGACATGTCCAACCATTTCAAACGGGACCTTTCAATCCTATTCTGGAGTTTTTCAACCTGAATTCTCTGCGTAATCACATCATTCCTGATTTTTCGGGTCTTGTCGTGTCTTTCCGGCTATGCTCCTCACAAATCTCATTTCTGTCCCTGATTTCTGCTTTCATCCTTTGTCCTCATAGTACAAGTTTCAGATGCATATGTCAGAATTGGTACGTAATAGGCCTTATATATTGCCTTCTTTTTAAAGAAGGCAATATTTTTATAAAAGTTTTAAAAGTTTTGAAAGCACGACGAAACAAATGGCCCTCAGTCCCCAGCAGCTTTCACTCTCCCTCTTACGGCAGCGAGAGGATCAGAGTGGAAGCAGAGGGTGCTACGAATCTCGACCAGGGTACGACCAGGCTGCCATGCACGGAAACTGAACTTGGCCTGTTATAACGTACGATCACTCATCGGTGAAGACAGGATATTAGAACTGGAAAAGGAATTAGAAAAGGTGAATTGGAATATCATCGGTTTGGCTGAAACAAGAAGAAGAAATGAATCACTTATAAGTTTATCAAGTGGAAATCTGCTGTACATCAATGGAAACAGTGAAAGGAGTGAAGGTGGAGTTGGGTTTCTGGTCCATAAAGATCTTAAAAACAACATTTTGGAATTCAAAAGTACATCACAAAGGGCGTCAAGACTAATACTCAAGATTTCTAAGAGGTACAAGCTAAAGATTATAATGATTTATGCACCAACATCGAGCCATAATGATGAAGAGGTTGAAGAAATGTACACTGAAATTGAGAGTCTTGTAGATGAGCAGAAAACCCACTACACAATTATTATGGGGGACTTCAATGCTAAGGTTGGAAAAAGGCAAAACAGCGCAGAAAGAGGAACTATAGGAAATTTTGGAATTGGTGAAAGAAATGAAAGAGGTGAAAGACTTGTGGAATTTGCAGAATCTCAAGGAATGTCAGTAATGAACACTTTTTTCAAGAAAAGGGTGAACAGAAAGTGGACATGGAAGAGTCCAAATGCATTAACAACTAATGAAATCGACTTCATCCTCACTAACAGAAGATATATTGTGAATGATGTTACCGTCCTGAATAAGGTAAATGTTGGAAGTGATCACAGAATGGTAAGATGTACACTGGATATAGATGTAGGAAAGGAAAGGAAAAAACTGACTCGAGTAAATAATACAAAGGTCTTTGAGATAACAGAAGAGGAGAAAAAGCAGTATGTACTGGACCTTAAGAACAAGTATGAGCTTCTGCAGACTGCTGAGGACCAAGATATCGACGAGGAATATTACAACTTTCTGAAAGTGATAAAGCCCAAGAATCCTATAGGGAAAAAGAAATCCAAAGAAGAAAAAATTAGTCAAGAAACACTTGTCATGATGAACCGAAGACGACAAATGAAAAGCAAGAAAAACACTGACAGGGAGAAAATTGAGTATACTGAGTTATGCAAAGCCATTAGAAAGAGACTCAGAGAGGACATAAGAAGATTTAACACAAGAAAAGTAGAACAAGCATTAAGGGAAAACAAAGGATTTAAATCAGCAGCCATGAGCAGTAATACAGAAAGACAAATGATACTGAAACTGAAGAATAGCGATGGTGTACTTATAAACAGCAGAGAAGGCATAATTCAAATAGCAGAAGACTACTATAGAGAATTATACAAGGAGCGAGGGAATGATGCCAGCAGTGGGGAAGATGGATTGCAAAGTAGCAACACATACGACATACCCGATATTCTTCCTGATGAGGTAGAACATGCATTGAAGAAAATGAAGAATCGGAAAGCCCCGGGGGAAGATGAAGTTACTGTAGAGTTGCTAAAATTGGGAGGAAGAGACATAACACAAAAACTGGCAAGGCTCTTCACAAAGTGCATTAGAAAAGGTGTGACGCCTAAGCAGTGGAATAATGCAATCATAGTTTTGCTGCATAAGAAAGGAGATAAATCAGAAATTTGAAATTATAGACCAATTAGCTTGCTATCCCACATCTACAAGTTGTTCACAAGGGTCATTACTATCAGATTAGAAAGAATACTTGATGAGAATCAGCCGAAAGAGCAAGCTGGCTTTAGGACAGGATTCTCAACTATGGATCACCTTCATGTAATATCACAGCGAATGGAGAAAGCAAATGAATATAAAACACCATTATGCCTGGCATTTGTGGATTATGAAAAGGCATTTGACTCCATACAGCATAAGGCAATGTTTCGGGCACTGGAAAGACAAGGCATAGATACTCCATATATTATGATTTTGAAGAAATTATATAAGAGTGCTACACCCTTTATTAGACTAGACAAAGACATTAGCAAATTTAAAATCGAGAAAGGAGTTCGACAAGGAGACACAATATCTCCGAAGCTGTTTACTGCTGCCCTTGAGGAAGCCTTCAGAAGATTAGACTGGTCGCAGAAAGAAGTCAATGTGAACGGAGAGTACCTAAACCATTTACGATTTGCAGATGACATTGTGGTCATAAGCCACGATCCCAAAGAATTAGAGGAAAATCTTAATCAGTTATGCACAGTTAGTAAGGATTTTGGACTAAAGATGAATATGGCTAAAACAAAAGTAATGATGAACAAGTATGCCACGGAAAGGGAAATAACGATTGAAGGAGCAGTAATTGAAAAGGTGGAGTCATATACTTATCTGGGACAAGTTATTAGCTGTAATAATGATAAATGGCTGGAAGTCAAGAGAAGAATAAATTTTGGATGGATAGCATTCAGGAAATATAGTCACATACTGAAGAGCAATATCCCAGTTTGTCTGAAACGTAAAATAATGAATCAATGTATACTCCCCACCATGACTTATGGAAGTGAAACTTGGGCACTCACCAAAAGAATGGAAGAGAAGCTGAGAACTACACAGCGAAGAATGGAACGAATCATATTGGGAATCAGACTGTTAGATAAGAAGAGAAACACATGGATTAGGCAACAAACTCAAGTAAAGGACATTCTTATCAAAACTAAAGAACTAAAATGGTCTTGGGCAGGACACATAGCTCGAAGACATGATGACAGATGGACTAAGAAAATAACAGAATGGTATCCAAGAGGAGCTAGAAGAAAACCTGGAAGACAAAGGCGGAGATGGATAGATGAAATTCATGAGTTTGTGGGTAGTAAATGGATGTCCAGTGCTCAAAACAGAAGGAACTGGAAAGTTGCTGGAGAGGCCTTCATCCTGCAGTGGATTGAAAATGGCTGATGATGATGATGATGATGATGATGATGATGATGATGATGATTGCCTTCTTACACTTCAGTCGTATGTTCCTGTTCCAGATCAGATCTTTTGTGTGCCTATAGAAATTCCTACCCGCTTGTATCCTTCTACTTATTTCTTCGTCTATCACTCCAGTCTTTGTAATGGTGCTTCCTAGATACTTGAAGTTGTTAACCATTTTTAGCTGTTTCCCTTCCATTGTAATGTATCAGTCAAGCTCGCCACTCCTCTTCAGAACTATTACTTCACTCCTCTCCTGACTGAAAACCAATCCAAATTCATTGGCCATATCAGTCCATATATCAACTTGCCGTTGCACTTGTTACCTGCCCTCGACCCATATGCAGAGGTCATCTGCGAAGAGCATCACTTTCATCTGGTCCTGTCAAAGTTGTTCCATCACTTTACATTGCACATCATTCATGGCAACTATGAACAATAGTGGTGACAGGACTCCTCCTTGCATCAAACCTGATATTATTTCGAAACTCTCCGTCAACCCCATCACTGTTCTTACTTTTCTCGCTGTGTTGGTGTGGATATTCTCAATTCTCTCCACAAGATGTTCCTCTATCCCCAAGTTTCCCAAAACCTCCCACACTTTCTCTCTCTTCACGGCATTAAACGCTTTCTTTATGTCCAAAAATGCCATCCATAATTCTTTATTGTGTTCATAACACTTTTCTATCAATTGCTTGATGCAGAATCCTATCTTGAACAAGTGTTTAAACTATTTTTTATCAGAACAACCGCCCCCCTTTAATGTAGAAGATGGTATGAACAGAACATTTCGCAACTCATGACCTCCGTCGGCCACCAGTCAAAATACAGGTGCGGACGAATGTCAGCCTCAAAACTCCTCAAATTTTGCATCCCTTCATGGTCATCGTGCACCCACAGGGCAGTGGACTCTTCCAGAGGACAATAAAACTTCCCACAGAGCCGTGGTGACTAGAACATGGTTCGAAGACTACCACTATGGAATGGCTTTCCTGTTCACAGGATATGAACTCGGCGGAGCATCTTTGGGATGCTGTGAAAAGGTCCGTTCGAGCTTTGGATCCTCCACCCAGGAATGCGACGGAATTATGGACAGCAGTGCAGCAGGCATGGATACAAATATATTTGGAGAACGCTTTCGTGAACTAGTGGACTCAATACCTCGCCGTTTGACTGCCCTTATCCGGACGAAAGTTGGGGGCTTGCCCGTTACTAGATAGGCGTCCCATGATTTCTGTCCACGCAGTGTACGGTAGATATAAGGTAGTCTGCAATGAAGTCATAAAGGAGGTCAGGCAAGCAAAAGCAGATTACAACAAGTGTTTGGCAAAGGATGCAAAGAAAACCAGCAAAGACTACTTTACTTACATTAACTTCCCTCAGTTTTACGAAGGTTCAGCTGTTGATGGCCCAGGAAGCTGACAAACTGAATGAGTATTTTGCATCTACATTCACACATGAGGAATTCTGTTGGGAAGTGGAGGACAGAAGCGGATTAAAGTCTAACAGCGAGCCGAGTGGTTTTGTAATAACTGAGAGCAAAGTGGAGGAGAAATTGTTGCAGTTAAACATAAGAAAGGCTTTGGTCCTCTGCCCAAAAATATTAGAAAATTTCTCAGCCTGGAATACTGGGTGCTCTGGTGGTTGAATACGATTGCCAGAAGCCCTTCACAATTTCAAAATCCATACTGTATGCAAAGTTGAACGCAGCTCTGTAGATTCAGATGGTCACATTACGTAACATCTGCACTCTGGTACAACTTCTGACTGGGAGTTTAGATGCCATCAAATTGAAAATATTGTGGTCAGGCCCCGCCCGGGAGCCCGGTTCCACTACCCTCATAGTCTCCGAAGCGCTCTCAATAACACAGACGGATTAAGGCGACGTTTCCTGCCAATACTGTGGAGCTCTTTAGAGACTTCAAAATAGACCCGAACAGGTTCTGCCATTACAGAACCTACAGGAAGCTCATTGCAGCGGATATGTATGCGAAACTACAAATATAATGAAGAATGCATTTCGAGAAAGAGGAGGTTCAGAGCAAGAGACTCAAAAAGTCCATGAACTCATAAAATCTGTAATGAACGCTTTATAGTGTGTTCAAAAGACCCTTATAGGACTGACGATATTTCGTTTAGCAGAATGACTATGACATTCAATCCAAGGGTAAAATGACTGTAGTTATTCTGTATTTATTTATTAATTTATGTATTTTGAGATATTTTATTTTATGTGTTCCAATGTAATAAGTTACTTTCGATGTATGTATGTATGAGCCACCCTCCTAGATGACTTCTGTACTCGGGTGTTTCATTAATAAACTAATAATAATAATATTTCCAGCATCTGATAGAAGATCGCCTTCTGTAATGTGGTGAGATGGTGAGAGCAGATTGCACGTGTTTACAATGGCTAGCGTAGTTACCAGAGGTTAGCAAACCCCAACTTAAATGGCGCCTCCATAGCCAGGTGGGAAGGAGCAGCAGTGCGTAGCACAGGCTTCTTGATTAGACCGGGGTTCGAGCCCCTCACCACCAAATACGGAGGATGCGGAAAGGTCAGGGAATGACCACCGCATATCCCGGAGCAATATGGCCTTAGTTGCTAATGCTCCTAAAAACCAAATAACAAACAACAAACCAACTTAAACTCCTGCTTTATGCGGGCCATATAAAGTTTAACAAGAAATGGAAACCTGCATAAACAGGGGTTTTAATTCCTTCGGGGAAAGATATACAGTGGCGCTTAAAAACATTGCATCAGTTTTTGCCAGTATAACATATACACTGTGCTACCACTTCATTAGGTACACCTACCTAGTAGCGTGTTGAGCCTCCAAATTTAGCCTTCAAATTAGCCTGAATTCGTTTAGGCATGGATTGAACAAGATGTTGAAAACGTTGTGCAGGAATGGAGTACCATGCAGACATGAGTGAGTCACGCAGACGGAGGTGTAGCGAACAGCCCTTTCCAGCTCATCCCAGAGCTGTTCAATAGGATTGAGATCCGTGGACTGGGCATGCCACTACAGCAAAGAAAAGTCATTGTCATGTTCCTGGAACCATTCCATAGTGATTCGGGCTTTGTGCACCGGCGCATTATCCTGCTGGAAGTAACCATCTGACTGAGGATAAACTGTCAACATGAACGGATGCACTTGGTTAGCAACGATGTGTAGGTACGATGTGGCATTTAGATGTGAATCTACGGGTTTCAATGGACCCAAAACGTGTGCCAAGAAAACATTCCCCCCACCATAACACTGCCCCCACCACCTTGCACAGTAGTCGTCAGACATGACGAGCCAATGGATTCATGTTGTTTTCGCCAAATTCTGAACCTTCCCTCAGCATTATGCACCAGGAACCTCGTCTCATCAGACCAAGCAACAGCTTTCCAATCCTCGATAGTCCAGTGCTGGTGTTGCTGTGCCCACAGGAGGCGTACTCTCTTGTTCTTCACTGATAACAAAGGTACGCGATGTGGCTGTCGGCTGTTGTAGCCCATTCGCGACAAAGTGCGACTAGTGGTCCGTTGCGATATTTTGTTCTGCGCACCAAGGTTGTATTCTGACGTGATGTGCGACATAGTGGCATAGTATTTAAGTTCAGGCGCCACCGGTGGTGTCCCACATCTGCACCATATGTACTCTTAGGGAGCATGTAGCCGTCCCCAAATGTTTCAGGTGCTGCCGTTTCGGCCACACCACGCACACGTGCAGGCAAAATCTTCCCACCTGTGGCCACTGTGCCGAAATGGGGCATGAATACGCTACATGTCCCAAAAAGTCTCAACCTCCCACATGTGCCAATTGCAAGGCCCTAAAAGTGCCAGCCAACCATTCGCTCCGTGACAGCAGTTGCCCAGTTTATCTCAAAGCCAGAAGTGCTCAACAATCAAGAATAGAATATGGGGAGTAACAGACCAAACCTAAATACCCACACTGTGAAAATAGCACAACATAACGCTCAGAGGGCCAAGGCTGTTGCTGCACAACTGGTCAAAAAGGCAGATGAAGAGAACTCAGATGTGCTGCTGCTTCAGGAGCCATACACTCATAACAAGGAGGTAAAAGGCTACCCCTTAAGATTTAAAGTGGTCCAGGTTGATGGTGACACACCCTGGGCCGCGATCGTCGTTCGCAATCCCGAACTGACTGTCACCAAAATCACTGATCTGTGTACTAGCTGGGCTGTGTGCGCCCATGTAATTTCACCACTAGGGCAATTCTACTTAGTTTCGATATACTGTCGACCGGGGGAAGATATTCTTCCTGCCACCCGATATCTACAGACCATCCAGCTACAAATGCCAAATGCTAAACTCATTATAGGGGCTGATGTTAACTGCAGGTCCCCAGCCTGGCACAGCCGAACTCAAAATCACAAAGGAAATAGAAATGGCCAACGTCTTGAGGACTACTTGTCTAACAGCAACCTGGTCATTCTAAACAAACCTAACTGCCTGCCAACTTTCTCCAGTACCCTGTGGGAAGCTACAATAGATATCACCTTAGCCTCAAGCTCCATTGCTCAGCACCTTGCTTCCTGGACAGTCCGTGAGGACTGGACCACCTCTGACCACAGGGTACTAACCTTCCAACTACACCGTTCACTAGTCACACAACCAACCAACCGAACTCAACAAAGAAGATATGCCCTGAATAAGGCTGACTGGAACCTTTTTAAGGAGGAATTGACCAGTGCAGCCAGCCGCTTCAATCCTAGCGGCCTCAGCCCAGACCAGCATCAATGTGCAATTACACAGCTCGTCAGTAATGCTGCAAACAAGGCTATCAAAAAGAAGAGATTCACACCTGGTGCTGTCCCCTGGTGGTCACCTGAACTCCAGGCTCTTAGACGCGAAGTCATTTACCGACGAAAACGCTATCAACGTGCAAGAAGAACATGGCCTCCAGAAGAAACAGAGGCTTTACTGCAGCAATATCGAGTGACCAGGAACCAGTATACCACAACAATAAAACAGCGCAAAAGGCGCTCATGGGAAGCCCTGGTAAGCACTGAAGGGAACGCCGATCCCTGGGGGATTGTGTACAAAGTGACCACTAACAAGCTTCCCAGAGGCGAGGTCGTATCAACCACAAAATTACCGAACGGACTGTATACAAGATCGTGGCAAGATACTATCAATAATATTTTAGACGCTACATTTCAGCAGCCTGCTGACCCACACACACCGGAACAGCTACAGCTCTGCATGGAAAATGAAACATATCACACAACTGCAATTGAAGAACCCTTCACCACAACCGAGCTCAACTTAGCTGCATCTAGAATCAGAAACAAGAAGGCTCCGGGCAGAGACATGCTCGATCCAGAAATCGTCCAGAAGGCCATTGAACTTATTCCCACTACAATACTCAACCTGTTAAACCACTGTCTCCACCAAGGATTCTTCCCCACACAATGGAGGACTGCAATCCTTAGACTTATATTGAAGAATGCAACCAAACCACATGATCTGCCACAATCTTACCGGCCCATTGCACTGCTGCCAGTCTTCAGCAAACTTCTCGAAAGGATGATCTCCCATAGAATAGAAGCCCACTACAATGACGCTGGTCTCTCCTCACCTAAGCAGTACGGTTTCCGGAAAGGACGCTCCACGATTGATGCACTGGAAACAATCATTGAAGCTGCTACCAACTGCAACTCCAAATACTTTCTACTAATCTCCTTTGACTTTGCTGGTGCCTTCGATTCCCTCTGGTGGCCCAGCGTCCTGGGCAGACTCCGAAGAGCGCATGTCCCAGAAAACTTATATAGATGCATCAAGACCTATCTCCAGGACCGGCGAGTTGTCGTGTCTGCTCCCCACTGCAGTGTCTCCAGACCAGTCTTCAGGGGATGCCCTCAGGGATCTGTCCTGGGGCCTCTCCTCTGGAATCTGGTGCTGGATGATTTCCTGAACACCAAACTCAACAATGTACAAACCCAGGCCTATGCAGATGACCTGGTCATGCTCTTTTCTGCCAATAACAGAACCCAACTAGAAGCAACTGCCAACCAGGCCATCTCCACCCTTCAAGCTTGGGCAGAGCATAACAACCTAAAGATCTCCCCAGAGAAAACCAATTCGATCCTACTAAAAGGCACCCTTGATTTGAGAAGACCACCCCAAATCAAGGTCAATGGTGTTACAGTAAAACTAAAAACAGAGCTTAAATATCTAGGTTTGATCTTAGACAAAAACCTTTCCTTCACTCCTCATCTAGACCAACTCAGGATTAAGATCAGGAAGTATGCTGCCCAAGTCTCAAGAGTTGCCCGGAAGGACTGGGGCTTAAAGAAGAGAACGCTGTCACTCTTCTATAAGGCAGTTTTCATCCCGGTTATCACCTATGCTTCTGGAGTCTGGTACAAGAAGGCCAATACCGTAGTAAACAGATCGCGCCTAGGAACTATCCAGCGCTCTCTTCTCCTTCTGTCCTCGCGTGCTTGTCGCACTGTCAGCACCCATGCGCTACAGGTCCTCACTGGATCTCTTCCACTGGACCTGGAGATTGTTCGTCATGGGGTGCTCTACCAAATAGCCAAAGGAAGAGCAGTTACTTGTGCAGGTTTCACCACTGACCCAGCAAATAATAGAAACGCTGAAAAGATGAGACTTAATGAACATCTAACAGACACCTGGCAAGAAAGATGGCAGACATCAACTAAAGGCGCTGTCACCAAAAGATTCCTCCCTGATGTCAGGGCCTTCTACCCCCTCACACCTGTCTGGTTTTCACCAGGACTCTATGCTACCTACCTCCTCACTGGACATGGCTCCTTCCAGAAAAAACTACATGACTTCAGAATTTCAGACTCACCCCGCTGCCACTGTGGAGAGGATCAGACGTGGGAGCACCTTGCCCACAGCTGTGAAATCTACGAGGACTTCAGGAGGATCCTAATAACAAAACTACGCTTCAACTACCAAAATCAAGAACACCTCACCCTACAGAATGAAGAAACTTACCGAGCTCTGACTCAATTTGCAATGGACTTATTTACCAGGCAGAAAGCACTACCACCACCTTAGTATCCGAATCAATAGGTCATAACAACCATGATTGCCAATTGTTGCTATTCATCATTGAGCCATGAATGCTAATGCCTTGGACCAACTTGCACAAGACTTGACCAGCAGTGCAATCAAAGACAGGGTCCACACATACTTTGACAAATTCCTCATCATTGATTCCTGGACAAACTTTTCTCGACCAGACGTGACACATCTCATCAAGAAGAGGCCTAGCATCGATCCCTGGACTTGACCATTAATCTTGGACTCCCGGTTTTGACCACCCCCACTGTTCGTTCTGATGGACTACTGGACCAGCCTTCAGTCTGGATGCGACAAAGACTCACCAAATGGAGTCCCAATGACGGCACCTGAACTAGACCTTACTGAACATGACCCATCCACCATAGCAGCACTCACACTGCTGGATTTCCAGCAAGTTGTCGGCTCCAACTGACTGGCCGTGCTAGCTGTACCCACCCTGAACTTGCGGGGTATATCCCTCTCTCATTTTTTTTTTTTTTTTTTTTTTCCGGCTTTCTTCTGTTTCCTGCCATCCGTTCTTTACTCCCCCCCCCCCCTATTTTTCTCTTACAGAATGATTTTTTTTTTTTTTTTATTTATTATTATTATTTTTTATTTTTATTTATTTTTTTTTTTTGTGGGGAGGTGGTTTTCGTCCACCCGCCACCCCACTCTTCTCTCTGGTGAGGCGTTGGGCATGCCACACTGTAATCAGGGGCCATCTTCCCTATTGGCCCCTTTCTTCTGTTTCCTACCCTCCAGTCTTTTTGCCTTCCTCCCTTACTTTTCTCTTGCACAACGTTTTTTTTTTTTTTTTTTTTTTTTTAGTTTATATATATATATATATTTGTGTGTGGGTGTGTGTGTATATATATTTTTATATACACACACACTCATGCCCCCACAGGTCTAAATCTAAAAACATCAAAATTACTGCCCGACCTATTTGGCCCTAGAACAAGTTATCAGCGAACAACCCTACGCTCTGTTAAAATTACAACCGTTGCTCAAGAAACAGCGATCATCTCATTCTCAAATCTGGTCCTAGCCACTGAAATCCCAGGAAAGTAGGTGGCAGGACCCGCCAGAGTACTCTAGCTACAGTGGTACACCCGGTCAGCCTCCCCGTGGCATGGTGTGGTAACGTCGGGTCCCACTAGGGGCTCGGCGGCTAATAGACCGGAGGAACAAAGGGCACAACACAATATACAGCACATGACCCCCACACACTTCAAATCTCTGGCCCCGATACAATGTACACCCGCGGAGATGGGAGAAATCCCAGGAGCCGTTAGACACTAACATACCTTATACCTTATACCATATGTACTCTGTGATGAAATGCAGAACTACTGCACAGCCAGAAAAAAAGTGTAATGTCTGGTTAATGTCGTATTGTGCTTTGTTCTATTGTTGTGTCTGGCTGCTTGGCCGCGGGGCCCCTACTGGGACTCCACGTTGCCCGCCACAACCACTGGGAGGTGAGCCAGGCTGCCCATTATACTCTGGCTGCCTCTGCCAGGGTTGCCTGACCTTCCTGACAGAAGCCATAAAAAATAATAATAATAAAATAAATAAAAAAAATAAATAAAAATAATAATAAAATAAATAAAAAAAATAAATAAAAATAATAAAAAATAAAATTAAATTAAATTTAAAAAAATAAATAAATAAAAAATAAAAATAATAAAAAAAAATGAAGAGTGAAAAAAAAGTTGAGGCTGTAAAAAAAAATAAATAAAAATGAAATAAAAAGATAAGAGAGCATATGGAGGGAGTAAGAGAAGAAGAAGAAGAGGTCAAATGTGGGGAACAGTAGTTGGAGTGGACCAAAGAGGGAAGGCAGTTCACTCTAAGGAAGAGGATGGAGAAGGAAGTTGAAAATTACAGGAGCAGGTGCTCCTGTCAGTATCCTGCACCCAGGGTAAATTGCATTATCCTATCCCAGTAGGGGCTCGCAGGGGTGGCACGTTATTCTGTTCTGCCTGAGTTCCGCAAGTCTTGCTCTTCTACAAGTGAAAACAGCCGCGTGTTAAGGCTAGGTATGTGGCCTCTTCTTGAAGTAAAGTTGACTCCTGATTGCGGGGGTTTCCTTGAATCTCTGTGAGGAATTGAAGTCTGGCGTTGTCGTAAGTGAGACACTCGTACATAAGGTGTTCCCAGGACTCCTCTTCACCACAGTGGCAATATGGGTTATGTGCGACATTGTGGCCCGTCTGTTTGCTTGCACAACTCTAGCCTCTTTCATCAACAAGCGATTTTCTTCCACAGGAGTGCCGTTGAGAGGAGGTATTCTTTTGTTTGTAGAACCATTCTCGATACACCCTTGAAACTGTCTTGCGTGAAAAGTTCAGGAGAACTGCCGTTTCAGAGATGCTTTGTCCAGCACGTCTTGCACCTACTACCATGCCACGTTCGAAGTTCGTTAGATCACCCCTTTTCCCCATTCTTGATACAGTTTGTACGCTTAACTGATACTAGAAAGGTTGCATTTATATCGACAACTGTGGTCATGTGACTTGCAACGTTGTGGGACAAACCATTTGTGTGCAGTGCAGGGGTGTACCTAATGAAGTGGCAGCGCAGTGTATATTTTGTAATGGCACTACCCTATTGCATCATCAATCTCGAGCAAGCCCTGTCTACCATACGTGATTGCATCACTCTAACAGCAGTATGAATACAGCGCATATGTTTCGAGCCCAGCATTCTGCGCTATTGCAATGATAGGTTTTCACAATTCACACCACGTAGGAAAAGCTTTGCTGCTGAGTTGCTGCTGCTCAATGCGGAGGGATATTCCACGCACGAAACGGCTAAAAGGGTTCGCTGTAATCAGTCAACGCTGAAATCAGAAACTAGCCTTCTAAACAGAAAGAAAGGAAGTGGACGTCCATCGATATCTTCTGCAGCGCGGGACAGATTTCTGGTCCGTCTGTGATAAATCAGTTCGCGCAATGAGAAGAGTGCAGACCTCGATCCAACTGAAAATTGTTGGGACGAAACGGGTGTTTCGGTAATGCAAAAGAAACGAAAAACATTTCGAGGGCCGCAGGAGACATTAATCGGTGTTTGGTACCGTGACATTTTCCAGGAATACATTTAGAACCTTATCGAAGCAAGAGGGTGACTCTGCGAAATATTAAATATTAGTTTGCATTTTGTTCCGGTTGATTGTAACCTAATTTTAAGGGTTTTTTTATTAAGCATTCAAAAATTTGTAGCAAAAAATATCGAAATGATTAATAGTGATTTATTTTCAAAAAACATCCTCCACGAGATTTTATCATTCCCTTCCACAGACGTGTCCATTCATTTTATAACTTTACTAACATTATTCCAAGCGATCTGAAAGGTTGCCCATAAATTTTGTGAAGATAGGTAGACCGCGCCGACTTATAATGCCATATCAGCTCTATTGGGTTAAAGGGATGGCCACACCATAATGTGCAATACACCTCCAGTTGTTTAGTTGCTAGAAAATGCCTGCCCGCTCGCAGCTGTGCTCCGGACCATTGTCACGCAATAGAAAATTTCTTCCACAAAGTCGAAGTCCACTGGATATTGCATTACATTCAAGGACGTTTTATAACCTTCTGGTTCCATCATGATCTAAGGTTGCTTCTGTTTTTCTGGAGTGTCACCCCAGAATCCATGTTTATCAAGGAACCACATGAAAATTGCACCAAAAACTCTGAAGGACGAATGTTCGATTTCATAAGTTACAGCTATTAGTCCTCAGTTTATATTAACGCAAAATACTCTAGAGGATCATCTGCAACCTTCTATAATATTGAAACAATACTCCCACTTTCCAGGATATTTTAAAATCAATTACAACGTTATACCACGTCTCTTGTTAGTTTCAGACGAAACAAGCTTCCGGATGGTCGCAGGTCAGTAGTTACAGATCAGATCTACCTTTGGGCAAAACTCAAGTAGTTCAAGTCCCAGTAGAGGGCTGAAGAAAGAGGAAAGTTAAGTATGAAGGTTATATAGGCAGCCTTTGAAATGGTTACAGCAGTTTCAGCGTTATCTTTATTTAACGTTCTTGTGGAAAGATAGTAGGAATATTTATGATCGAATTTATAGTTATTGCTTTAAATATTAAAGTTAAAATTGATTTCTTAAAGTCACCTGCCAATAAGTTGACAATGTCTGGGGAGGAGTAGAAATTTGTTGTTTGTTGTGGAGTTTAGGAATGAGGTAGATTGATTGCTGGCGTTTCTACGATTCCAAAATACTTGCATGTCATTCTTTTTGGAAGATTTTTTGTTAAAGATTTTGCGATACATCGACAGAAGTTGATTAGCCTTTCTTCGCACCGATTTAAAAATTTCTCTATGGATTGAGTTGAAATGATTTAGTTTATTATGGGCTTTTTCATTTTGCTTGATAACATTTTTAAGATCTGAATCAAGTAGAATATAGCGGGATACCTCTGCTTATTAGAGGCCAGAGTGGTGGAAACCATGCGATCTTCAATGGCAAAGCTCTAGCTTGTTCCCATCTCTTCTGTCAAGCATTATGAGTGATGTTCAATATTACATCTCGTGATGACCACCACGAGATGTAATATTCCTCACCCTTCGAGGGTATAACTCTAAAATGTTTTCGTGGGCTGGCTGTTAGACAGTCCACTCGATCTAATGTATTGGTAACACTTTAGGAGGAATCCGGATCAGCTAGCGAATAAATACACGGTTGCTACTCTGCCACTGCACCACATGTGATCTAAGGCAGCCCCACGTTCTCACAGCTGTGTACAGAAAGAGGCTACGCTCGACGTACAATGAATGTAGAGGCATTAAAGCTTCAGTTGCATTTTTCAGACCTTATCTGGTCAGGCCAATGAAATAATCCAAGTAATTTGATCAGTATCTGATCAGACCAACCAAATGATTCAATTGATCCAAAGCAACATGGCCTCATGCCTTGAAGTCATCGACAAACTTCGACAGCTTCATCTGTATTCCCTCATTAATATCACTAAGGACGATTAGAACAGTGATACTGATGGAATGAATGTATCTGGGAAAAGATCGAAGCTTCTCAAAAACTTACCTATTCGTTTCATAAACATACGTCTCAGTATGTGCAGTCTACCATCTATTTTTTTCTAACACGACCTTGACAATCAGTTGCCTGAAACGTCACAGACGCAACCCTAGCATGAGACCTAACTCAGCCACGTTGTCATTAAAGTCCATGAAACTTCCTCGCTTCGGATCAATGAAAAGATCGTGCTCAGATCGTATTAGTGAAAAAGTGATCGTGTCCAAGACAGAATATAGCATATCACCGTTGGCTTGTCCCTTACCACCTCTGTCTAAAAATATGGCCACAACCTCTCCGTCTATACCACAATCTTCATCCTCTGATAAAGCTGACTGATTAGAAGAGCAGCACCCTTAGAAAATGAACAGTATCCATAGAAAAGTTCTAAAGTTTAGAATATCTACAAGAATGTTAAGCATGGTTTTCTGATAAAAAAGACTTTTAAGAGAGTTGCACGATGGTGACACCAAGTTCTATCTCCACTTCTTCTTAAAACTGCTCCAGAATTAATTATTACTTTTATGTCGCTCAACTTTTTACGTTCTCTTGGTGTTTTTCCTTTTGCGTGAATATTTGATCATATCCAGCCGGTTATTAAAATGGATTAAAAATCCCTCAGTTCCAATTACCTTCCCTTATAAGACTGTTTCCATAGTACAAAGAATTCCATTGCCCACCAACTCTTATATTATTTTGAAACTTTCCATCAGATAAGCGAGTGCTAATACGAATCCCGTTAGGACCAAATCCACGGGTAATATCTTTGGCAATCGAAAAAACTCAATGGGTACTCTCGATGTTTCTAAAGCTTTTGTTCTGAAAAGAAAAAATGTAGGTGGAATATCGTCGAACATTGGAAATTGTACCCTGACCTTCTCCCATTTGATTTTCACTTGTTTCCACATTAAAATCATCGCTAAAAAAATAAAATAAAACTACTTTGCCAGTTACTCTGAAGAATAAGGTACGAAAATGCCTTCGAAACGTCAATAAGGTTTGTTACTAACGAATGGGTTTGTTCAATTGGTCGTAATGGAGTGTGCAGTAGCGCCCTCCCTCAGTAAAACGGAGTATAAATTTGATCGATCGATTGTTTTTAAGTGGTCGATTTAAAAGACAATTTCTAGCTGCGAATGTTGGTTGAGCTGAGTTCAACCAAGCGCTTTGGAACCCCGTAATTGTTAACAGTTGATTGTAATCGGATAATCGGATACGAACTGATCTGAAAGCGGATTCAAGATTTTCGTTTGCGTATGAGGTACTGAGGGAGCAATGCGTGTCCACTGAAGCATGCGGTGACAGATTAGTTTCAGGCATATCACGCCAGCTACCAAGTTACGAACGCGGTTAATAATTAAGCGGATTCATTACTGGCAGCATTGGGAGCGGGAAAGCGAATGTCTACAAAACCAACTTTTCATTACTGGCCATCATTGGCTGCGCAATCAATAGCCGTGCGTGTCAACTGGACTGTGGGGTAGTTAATGGAGTCTCCAGGTAGTGATTAGGCTTAAGTGCTCCTCTGGGCCTGACGGGACCTCTTTGATTAGATCCGTAATGAACTTTTTGGCTCATACTTCTTCCACTGGTCTCTCGGGGGGGATGGGGAGGGGGAAGTCGTGGGACCTGCCTTCGGGACACGATGATAGAAAGGTAGAAGTGTTGACTACGTTAACGTTGTGAACTGAGTGCAAACCACGCCACCTGCTGGTGAAGATGAGTTGAAGAAACCAAAGGGGGAGGGGGGAGAACAAAAAAGAGACAATGAAGCGTACAATGACGGGACCGACCGGCGCCTGCTAACATCGCTATGAACGCATGCAATCAGTGCTGCCACCACAATCAGTGGGGCATAGCGAGCCAAAATGTCATCGCTAAGTGGAACCTGAAATAACACTTAATGTGCCATCGGTGGTCAAGGTTACTGAAGGGTGGCGCTTCCACGATTGCCGGCAAACGGAGGGATGTTTTATTTATTAGAAAAGCCGGGCTCGGTAGTGACCACACGCATATTTTAATAATGGCTGCATTCTACTTCGCCTACCAATTTTGGTAATTTCGCAGATAGAAAAGGGATGTCCCTTTTCAACTGCCAAGTCTTTGACTTCTTCGTTTGATCTTTCATACGTGCATTTATGATATTGTCTCGAAAAACACGGCTTTTCTCATTAATCATCTCCCCGTGTAGTGAAAAATGAAAGGCACACGTTCCCAACGAATGTCTGTGGCTTTTGTGGATTAACCCGATACAAATAATCACAAACTTGACCGTGGTTGGAGCCCATGAGATAAATACTTAGATTTTCTATGGGGAAAATTACAAAAACAGAAAATTTATTTATTATTAATTTATTATAGCGACATCTGGTGTAAATGTTAAGCTCAAAACAAAAGAAATAAATCCTGGTAAAGCGTAACAACGTAAATTATCACGTCTCATGATTATCGTTGGAATTCAGATTTTCATCCCGAAATCAGACTGGAGTTGTTCATTATTTCGTCAAGGCTTCTGTTAATCGTTTCTGTAAATGCGCCGTTGGTTTCCTATAGTTGGTTTTCCTGTTTACAGGAATCAAAACCCGAAATTTCGTTGGGGGAAGGGAGGGGAGAGAACCCCAGAAATGAAATATTAATGAACTTTGGTTGGCAATGAGTCATTACTGGGTCTTTTACCACTGATAGGAAATACGTGTTCTCAGCATTTATGATTATTGAAGGATAATGAACACGCTGAATATTTACTGGTTGTTTTTAGATGACTGCGGGCTGATGAGATCACGTGTTCTGGCGTTCATTTCATAACTGAGTTCTCGCTGGAAAACCCACAATGGAGGTAGAGACGGTAATACGATCCGCGCTCTCCTTGCTTCTCTCTTGTTTATGCCTGGCCCCCTGCCTAGGTCCCCACACGGAGCGATACATCTGTTAGTCTTCCCCAATGACAAGCGGCCAATAAAAGCTCCACCTGGAGGTAAGTCAGTGAACGTTGCTCGCAAATTCCTATTCGAGAGAAGAATGTTCCTTCTCCGGGTGAAACTGTGCCTTGGGTAATAACTTTGCGAAAACAAACGGCCGGACATTTATATTTATGGCGTTATGCGTTTTCCTTTAAATGATCCGGGACCCCCAGACCAGCGGGCGCCATCTGGACAGAGTTGCTTTTTGTCTCGAAGCACATTTATATTGTTCCAAAGTGTCACAAAACTACGTCAATTTGGGAGGCAACAAACTTTCAAATTTGCGACAAATATATTACCCGGGAGTGCCGTGTAACGGAGGGCTGTGGGGGGGGCCCTTTAGATGGCGGCAAGAATGACTTTTGCGGTCGGAGTACAAGATGTACGAGAATAGAAAAAAAAAATCGAATACTTTTGTTGACTTAATGCCAGGTGAGTGTGATCGACGCGTGTGGTTTCGCTTATTTTCTTTATGCCAGGATAAACACACGTCCCCTCTCTCTCTCTCTCTCTTTCCCAGCACAAACAAACTGGAATGCTGTTTAAAACCAGGATGGATAATTTCGAATGGATTCGCTTGAACAAGCGAGAAGAGATAAATACACTGTAAAGAATATATTTCTCTATTTGTACGTTATGATGACAATTTATGGTCTCGCTAACAAACTGCCGAATCCTTTGAAGAGTCAACTGCATTTGTCAAGAAGAATTTGCGAAATCCAAAAGAAAGAAAAATCTCTTTAAGTTAAGGATTCCTAAGCATTTATCAGTCAAAGCGGGCGAACTTTATAAATCATATTTGTTCCAACCATAAAAACTTTGCAAAAAAAGTCAGGTTTTTCATCCGGAAAATAACTGGCGATTTAGAGAGAAAGTTGGAATCTTTGGAGTGTCTGCGCGTGCTTATTCTAAACAGCTGCTTGTAGTATGGAAATTATTTTTGTGACTTTTTGTTATTTTCTTTCTAGGGAAGGGTGTGGCATCAGTCATCAATCAAATAAAGATCTGAAATAGAAAGAATTCTTGGTTTACTTCGTAGGTCAAAATGATCTTTAAAAATAAAATAAAAAAAACAAAAATCTTTCCAGGAAGCGGAAAATAAAACTGGAACTGTGAACGAAGTATGACATGGAATTATTGTCATCAGGGGTCATTTTATTCTTTGGTCCTTGAAGGGTTTTAGGTGAATCGGCAACTTAGCTCACATTGCGCCGTATAATATGTTTGTAAATTGCATGTGTTCTGTGGTCAATTTGTCGTTTGCTGAACGAAAATTCCCAGTTTCCTAGAGAAATAACCCACCCTCGCTTGAGATCAAGTAACTTAGCCATGTTGTGAAAAATGCCCATCAAAACTCACTCCTAGTGACATTGACTGGATTCGAGCTGAGATCTTCCTGAGCAATCCTGAGCACCATCAATCAGCACTGCTTTGGGGACAGGCCAGAATACTTACATTCTGTGCTTCCTCGAAGGTCGACTATTACTAATTTAATGGAGACTCTACTCCGAATACAGCTAGCTTTAAACAATAAACAACAGTTGGACATCGTTTTTCTGTATGTTGCAGCAGCCTTCGACAACGTCTCAATCCCAGCTATAACAGTAATCCTCAAGGAGTATTTCCTCATTTCAGGAAGCACTTTAAGCATTCTCACTAACACCCTTCAAGAAAGACAAATTGTCGCAATAAACGGGAAACAAACAGCATCTTACTGTATCTCCAGGGGAGTACCTCAAGGGGGCGTATTGTCCGCCACCTTCTTTGCAATAGCACTAGCCCCATTTTTAGCTCAAAACTGTGAACAATTTATTACATATGCTGACGATTTGAAATTTTTTGTAATCTCTAAAGAACAAGAAACTGCACCCCATCTATCAGAGGAAGCAAACAAGGTAATCAAGAAGCTGGAAGAATATCTGCACTACATTGGCCTGAAACTTAATGAAAAGAAAACTGCCCAAATAACCTTCACCCACAAAAAGAAGAAAAATGAAATTACGATTTTTGTGAACAATACCAGAATCCAAAATTCCCCCGCACATGTTGACCTTGGCCTCAAGTGGGATGAAGGATTAAACTTCATACCTCACTTCGAACACATTAGGAAAAAGACATACGCAGCACTGTGGAGCACTAGACAAGAACTCACCGGTCTCCGAAGCCCTCATCTCATGATTCAATACATCCTTAAATGCGTTACACCGATTCCGTTGTACGCATCGACTATCTGGTCATCAGCCCCTGAGAGCAACATCAAGGCCTTCTTAGGAGTAGAATACTGGCTCCTGAGATGGCTAAACAAGATTGCCGGGAAACCGTTTACCATCTCAAGAGCGGTCTTGTCTGCCAATCTGGACATCACACCCTGGAAGTATATCATCACAACCAGAAACATCTTAACTCTGGCAAAGCTACTAACGGAGAGAACAGATGCGCCGAAAGTGGGAAACGTGATCACTCGCCCCCGGATGATACGACCGAGAATAAAGAGGGAAGAACCAAGTCTCAAGTGCCAACTGACTCAATTGGACTCTCTGGGGAGATTTTTCCCAGCAAATACTGTGAATTATTTTAATAATTTAAATATAGATGCAGAGAAACTATGTACAGGCAAAATGTATAGGACAGAAACCTTTGGCAATGTGTATCGGCAAGTATAAATATAATAAGAAGACTAATTTAATAATTTATATAATAATATTTAGCATTTAACAACCATTTGCAATTAATTAAACCAACTTAACAATTAATTCATTAACCACATATTCTGTGTTTTTGCATCTCCAAATTTTGTAAATAAGTTCATATAAACATGCTTGTAAATACTATAATGTAACCACACCCTCTAGCCACGTGCTGTCTATGGGTGTCTCGAAAGAGAAATAAACAGATAATAATAATAATAATAATAATAATAATAATCTTTTCCAACAGGTGTGTGGAGGACGGCGATTTTACCACCTGTGCTACTCACGAGGGCTTCGAAGTATCTTAACTGTTCTAATCAACATCTTCCACGAAAGACAAGTTACAATAACTAATAGAAACAAAAGAGAAATCTTTCATGTTATCAGAAGAGTCCCGCAAGAGAGCGTCTTGTCCTCCACCCTCTTTGTAGCGGCACTTGTCCTATTTTTGGTTCAAAAAAGAAAGAAAGAAATTCATTGTCTATGAAGATGAAAACCAACTTTCAATACATAAAAAAGAGGACATATTCAGCATTCTGATCACTAAGCAACAGCTCATCAGCCTCAAAAATCTATTCTAAAGATTCAGTAAGTTTTTAAATGTGTCACTACAATCTCGTTTTTTGAAACTCGGGTTTTTCGCCGAGCAAACCGCAAATCCACCACAGAACATATGGCTGTAATTTACCAAATTGGTCGTGCTGACCAATTTGGTAAATTAGTATGGTAAAGTGTGATCCCTCAAGGTTCGGTTTTGGGTTCCCTCCTATTTCTAATTTTAATAAATGTTTCGACGAAGATACCCAAGTGATGTTGTCTGGACTTTTTGAACTGAACATTTTGGGAACATCTGTTCTCTAAATGTAAAGTTGTTCATTTAGGGAACACAAATCGTGGAGTCATGTGTAAGCCTGGAGGGAGAGAGCTAAACGTAGTTCAAGACGAAAAGGATTAAAAATTTATAATTCAATCTGATATGGAATTTTCCCCGCAATACAAACAGGTGTCTCATGATTTATATATATAATCTTTATTGTATACAAACATGGTATATACAATAGACCCTTCACAGCAGCAATGCCAGGGGTTATGTGGACTTTGCTAGCAGGGAGAATGGCCTCGTTACCATTCTGCACAAGAGAATGGTTGGACTGCACTTAGAATATTATATTCAGTTATACACATTCCCTCTAAAAAGTCACAGAAGTACTGGAGAGGGTTCAAAGAAGCCCGACAAGATCAGTGATGAGCGCAAACCGGCTTAAGAGACGTTGACTGTAAAGTTTGACAGACAAACATGTAGAGGGAGATCGGATTAAGTTTTATAAAACGCTAAAAGGATTGATAAAAATTGAATGAGGAAAGTGTGTTATTCCTCATAGGTGATACGAAAACCAAGGGACACAAATATAAAATCTCAAGGAATAACCGAAGATTGGATCTCATGAAGTTCATCTATAGGCAGAGGGGGTTGTCGAACATTGGAATACGTTGATTCTGAACTTCGTAGAAGCAGAATTAGATGGTTACCTGCACGAATGGGAAGACTAGGAATATTCTGTCTTATTGTATAATTTCTGATGCAGAAAAAATCTGCTTTTTTGCATCTTTGGGCCTTACTAATACTGAATGTTTACAATCTGAAGAGAGGTACTGCATCCTAACGTAGACATTGCACCTTGGATGCAAATTATAACAGGACGCATTTGAACTCTGGCTCGGTCATTAACAAATAGATTGGATGCGCCTTAAGTGGAAGTTAAATAATTCGTTCTCAGATGAGGCAAAAGAGCGAAGAACCAGCACTCAATTGCAGCATGACGCAGTTGTACAGTCCGCGGAGATTTTTGTCAGCAAATACTCAACTTCTTTAAAAATCTATGGGAATTTTTACCAGCAGAGCTCATAAAGAACAATTGTCAATGATCTTCCTTTCAGACGGAGAGGAACCAAAAAATATATACCCTGAGTGATCAATGAATTATGACCACCCTTATGAAAACTGAATGCTACCCCGTTGACCACGTGAGGTACGAGAGTGCGGAGTTCGATCTACGTAGCATAGTAAGGTGTCAGTGGCTCAGCAGGTAATAAAATTCCGAGCGTGATGGTTAAAAGGAAGGATTTATCGGACTTTCATAAAGGACAGATTGTGGGCACTCGACGAGTTCGATTTCCTAAACGGCTGAATTTGTGGGGTGTTCCAGAGCCGCCGTAGTTAAAGTGTACCAGGACTGGCGTCAAAATGGTTAAACAACGACCCGACGGCAAAACTGCAAAGGTCAGCGAAAGGTTGATATTAGAGGTTTGCGCCGGGTTCGACGACTCGTACAGACGAACGGGCGCAGCACCGTTGAAGAGTTCACCACTCAATACAACATTGGCCAACCTCGAACAATATCTGGGATGACCATGCGTCTCACGTATGGGCTATACCACGACCCCTACAGCATTCTCTCCTAACCAAGGTTCATCGGCATAAAAGACTCGCCTGGTGCAAAGAGCATGCAAGTTGGACGTTAAAAGACTAGAAGAAGATGTGCTGGTCGGATGAGGCACGTTTTTTGCTCCACACCGTGGATGGTCGCGTACGGATTTGACGTCAACAACATGAGGCTCTTCATCCACCATACATGGTATCAAAAGTGCAGGCCAATGCTATGGTGTGGGGCATGTTTCACTGGTAGGCACTTGTACCCCTGGTGCATGTGGAACAACGTATCAGTGGTCTCCGCTATCGTCAACTGCTTGCTGACTGTGTACATCCCGCTGTGTTACACTTTTTTCCGAAGGGCGATGGTGTCTTCCAAGATGACAATGTGCAGAGCCATTGGGCACTTTTTGCAGGAATGGTTTGAGGAACACAGTTCTGACTTCCAGGATATCGATTGGCCTCCGAACTCCACTGATATCAATGCCATAGAGCACTTGTGGAACGCTATGGAAAGGCATATCGGGCGTCTGGATACACCAATCCCGAACGCTTCAGACATCTTGTTGAATCAATGCCACGTCGGATAGCTACTGTACTGAGGTCAAAAGGAGGAGCTACGAAGTATTATTAGGTAGGTGGTCATAATTCAGTGATCACTCAGTGTATGTAATAATAATATTTTGTTCTATGCACTTGTTTATGAATTTGTAAATTTGCAAGTAGGAATAGTAATTGATGTGGGTGATCCAATTGTTGAGAAATTGTTACAAGTTTCTTTCTTTCTTTTCATCGGTACTTTTTACCAGAGGCTCACTGAACACGTAACTTCCTCACCTAAATAAAATATTTTGTTCCATTGCTAGTGTGATATAAAGTAGACGAAAAACTCGAGTTTCCGGGAGAAAAAATCGTGCTGTCCTCGCCTGAGATGGACTAACTCAGCCACGTTGTGAGAAAGCCCCCCAAAAAAGCGTACCCATCTCAAATATAAAAACTGAGTGTTTTTATAGAAGAATTTGAGTCACAGAAGCAATGGCTGCTCTCTCTATAATTTAAATGGAAGCTGGTCAGGGACTAGAGTAACCTTCCAGATGATTCGCTATCCGATTTTGGTCTGAAAACAGGACAATCAAGTGCATACTGTTCTGGTTGAAAAGGATTTAGTTCTCTTGGAAGATTCCATTGTCGGAGATAATAAGGACAAGTGGGCTAAACCAGGGTAGTCTGCCGGGAGAAACAATTAATGACGTAACCGAAACTTGTTACATTTTTAAGGAGGCCGTTTTGTCAATGTTGGAATTAACGATATTAAGCGCCACCAACTGACAATTTGTTGAAAAATATAGAACCATGATGAAAAAATGTTGCACTTAGATTAGAATGTGTCTAAAATTCTGCCCAGACACAACCGGAAGGATTACACGCTGAAAGGCTCGATCTCAAGACATCGGAGGCTTTGGGATTTGGAAAAATATTTTATTAGGTGGCCAGCACTTGTAAACAGAAGGAATCTATTTTGAAGAGATGAGATACCCTTGAACAAAGTGGTGGAAAAGCTTTTCTAGTATCATTGAGGATACAGTAGAGTCAGGGATTGCTAATACAGATACGCGTTTATTTGATGACATTGGTCAAATGTGCTCACATCTCAAGGGATCATCTTTTCTGCCACATCAGCCAATATTTCACAAGATGTGCCGAGGACAACAATGCTTCAATCCTGGTTAAGATAACTAATGCTGATTATTAGAGATAACGGAAATCAGCCAAAATCATACAGAATCAGCCAAAAAAAAAAAAAAAAAAAAACCTTTCCATTGCATCTATCATTCCTCTCCAATATTTTGACTAGAGTTCTTTCTCGAATTTATTCAATTTATCCACTTCCACAGCATCATCCGGAAGTTTGTTCCAGCAATAAAAGGCAAACTTCCGCATATCTATTCTGCAATCATCCATCCTCAATTTAAATTTATGCCTCCTGATGTGTGTGTATTCTTACCAAGAGGAAGAATCCCATCAGCATTGAGCCTGCTCAATCCATTCAAAGCCTTAAACACCTCACTCAGATCACCTCGTAGGTGTCTAGTCTCCAGATGCTGCAACTTGCAGAACTTAAACCTTTCTTCCTAACAGCAACCATTTGTTCCTTTCACCAACCTTGTTGCCCTTCTCTGTACTCGTTCCAACAGCGCTACGTCCTCCCTAAAATGGGTCGTTCAGACTTGTATGCAGCACTGAAGGTGTGGCCTGACCATTGCCTTATACAACATAATCACATCCTTAATCCTGCTATCAAACTTCCTGTATACCATTGTCAAAACCCCATGAGATGCCCTGGCAGCCTGTCTGCACTGCTGAGAAAACTTCATATCTGACTGCACAACCACCCCCAGGTCTTTTTCAATTTCCACTAGCACACAGTTGGTAATCTGGGGTTACTGCTTTGCATCTGTCAATGTTAAACTTCAGTTGCCACTTCTCACCCCATCTGCCTAACTTTTCTAGATCTATTGCAGTAGCATACTATCTTTAGTGTCATTAACAACCCTGCCAATCTTTGTATCATCTGCAAAATTAGCAGCAACAAAGCAACAATGGGCCCAACACCGAACCCTGGGGAACTCTATTAATAATATTTGTCCACGAAGAGCAGTGTCCATTGATTACCACTCTCTGTCTTCTCCCACTCAACCATCCCTTTATCCTTTGCAGTAACTTGCCCTTAGTACCACAAAACTCCTACTTGCACAGCAGTCTTCCATATGCAACAGTATCAAAAGCTTTCCTGCAATCCAAGTATATAAAATATCAAAATTATTTTTGGCATTCAATTATTTTGGCATACGATGTACTCACAAAGGATGTGAGTACATCGTAGTATCTAATGGAAATTGGTCATCCAAGATCACCAATTGTCACTGCTTAAAGAAGCAGTGCTTCTTTAACCAGTATCATTTCCCCAATTCACAAAGGGAGATGAGAAGGCAACAGGATTAATTATAGACCACTTAGTTTAACTTCTGTCCTCAATGATTCGACAACTCGTTACTTCAAATTACGGGGGAGGGGGAATTTCGCCAATTAATTACTGCAATAAGCACATTTTATTGTTATTTCCTCTGATATACAAGATCAGAGGACTGCAGGTAAGGTGATTTTAAGTGCCTTTTGACACCCAGGGGAAACAAAAATAGGAAATAACGGAAGATTGGATCTCATGAAATCCACTTATGGACAGAGAGTGGTGGATCACTGGAATAGAAAACGTCGTCCACTTCCTTCTGTTATTTCTGCCTTACGAATACTAGTTCTTGGAGAAAAAAACAAAAGGCCATCTTGCAACCAAAGAGTACGGAACCTTCCATTAATTTATCATTGAGGTCTGCCAACTGAGATTTGGGGTTTTTCTTCCGTTTTTTTTTTATAATTATAATTAGGATTACTTCTTCGATGGGTGGGTGGGATTTTTAATTACGATTGCTGTACACCCCCCCCACATACTCAGACTTATTCCGAGCACATCTGCAAGTGATCGTAGGGGTGCGGGCGACAATAAATACTAACAACAGAGCCACGGATAACGAAGACGGAATCTGCGTCTCTACCATCCATCCATCCATCCATCCATCCATCCATCCATCCATCCATCCCTTGCATATCTGCGTGCGGCGATAAAAATATTTTATTGCTGAATCTGAAACAACACGCAGTGGGCGTTGATAACAGCAGCGTGCATTGCGAAGGGGACAATTTGTTTCACGACTGAGTCACACCACACACTTGGCGTCAATCATTAAAAAGGTCACTGACGGGAGCATCCCCAAATTAGGAAAAAAACTGCGTAATTTGGGAAAGTCCCTCGGAGATTAGGGAGAATGACAATGCCAGGGTGAAAATGGTTCTACAGACAGCACCACGAGGAGCCCCGCCCTCCCACTCTCGACGCTCGGGTCGCGCTTCCGGATGCGGAGGGCATCTGTCCGTTCTTCATCCGAGCATCCTCCGGGATGGTGTCACCTTATTATACGCGGTCCTTCGCTTACGATCTTCGAAGGGGGGGGGAAGGGAATACGCCGCCGCTAAACAACCGCTAAACACCCTTCTATCGCCGTCTAACGAAGCGTCCTTTCATCCGCACTCGGCGGGTATCTGTCATCTCGCGGCACACTCTTCCGACATGGCAGTTGAGTAATAACGAAATGCACGAGCTGCGGAGATAAGGTCGCTTCTTATCTTCGGCTTCCGCTGCCAGAAGGCCGACTCGAACGGGGGAGGCTGCAGTGTGGCGCGCGCGCGTCGCTATCTCCCTTCTCGAGTGATGGGAGGTGGATGCCCCTAACACGGATTGGGGTCAATTGTTTCTCGCTTTCGCAGTTTGGACGAATAGCTAGCCAGGGTTCAGACACGATGGGGTATTAAATTATAGCGATGTATCGGCCGCGGAGCGAGACGGCATAGAAATGAGCCTCCGGCGCCAAACTCTATTACCGCACCAAGACAAAGACGACAGAGCGCGCTCTGTCACCAGCGGCCTGTGAGACATCTTCACGTCGATGGGTTTCTTCGCAGAAGAAAAAAACGCGGAAAAAATGGATCTGCTCGTGCCACAGCGTCGTGTTTTCACGGTGGGATGAATGCAGCGAGAGACAGACGCTGTTCATCTCTCCCCGCCACCCCCTCGAAAGCTTTATTGAAAAAAAAAAATGTTTCTCGAAGGGTTATCGTGAACAGTCGAATCTCCACTGCAACCTGATTAGGAATTTCTCGACCATCCCCACTTTCCCTTTCCCACAAAGCAAGAGCCACCCACACCCCCCAACTTTCAAACAGTATTTTTAGGAATTTCTCGGCCAACCGCTTCCCCTTTTCTCCACCCGGCAGTCCAAAGAAGCAGCTAGCCTGGACCTTCCACCTTTCAAAAAGTATCCGATTGAGGAGGGTGGTTTCGCAGCCTTTTCAAAGGTTCGATCAAAGAGTTCAGTGAAGATCTCGTGATTCACGAGAAAGGTTGTTGAAAGGTAGCCTTTGAACAACTCGAAACACATCGATGGAATCCGCGTCATCATTCGATTGGATCGTGTGCGACTTCTGGTTGTCGAAATTAAAGCGAGACACGAAAGGAAGAGGACCCGAACAGATTGGAGAAATCCGAGCAAACACGACAGGGACAAACACGAAGGCGTGTGGTTGAATGAGGAGATTCAATTGTAAACATTTATCATTGGTTGCAATTAGATTTTGGACATTCACTCCACTTTTTGATCAAACTTTGGACCTTCATCTTGTGGTGGTGTCTGCAAAATAGTAAAAATAACCTTATACAAGCTGAAAAAGATAAAAGGCCTCCATCAAGACCTAGCTAAGAGAACTGATGGACAGGGAGTCAACTGCCATCTACTTCAAAAATCCAATCCATCAGCTAGCATCGAAGGGTTCGTAGCCACCCGCTATTACTATCAACAATTAGAATAAACAGTTTCGCTTCCCACATCCTTTCCCAAGTGAGATGAACAGGCTCGCGCTAAAAGATGAAGAACGCGCCAGCAATCTGCGGACGTGCGCTGTTAAATAGTGTAAGGCGATAATTGGAGCCAATTATCGCTCGTGAGTTCCCAGCGAAGATGTAATTTACAGACTCCATTTGTTCCATTACGCCGCCGACTTGCAAAGGTAGGCTAGTTGTCACGTGCGCTAATAATACACCCACAACTGACGTTGCACTCCCACCGCTACCATAACAGCTGATAATCAGCGGGATGCAATGAAAGTGTGGGCATTAAAATGTAACCACGAAGTCTTAAATATTCATTTAGGACCTCGCCTGTGGACCCATCTCGCGCAGCATCGCCAAAGAAACCATCAGCGGAACAATGAGCCGCATAACTTTCAACGGAGTCATCAACACCGTTGGCATCTCCCATCCGCTGTCACCGAGGGTGTTGCGGATGAAAGGTGCCACAGAATCACGATCTTATTTAATTAACTGCGCCCGTGATTATAAGAAATGGCTCGCTCTTCAAGTCTCCACCTGACTTGGAATTGCCCCTGTAGAAATCTCTTTGCCGCAAGACGCTACAACGACTCGGTGTGTTTCTGGAATGTGAAAACAATGCCCATCGTATCAACGGGGCGAAAGGTCATCGAGAGTTCATTGTCTGGGTTTCAATATGAGGGACATCGATGTCCATCATGTTGAAACCCACGCAATGAACGATGATATCTCGATAACCTTTTGCCCTCGTAGGTAGAATCGTGGTCCTCCCCCAATCCGGCTGGAAAATACCTAATAGGTCCCAGGTGAGAGCAACGTGGTTTTTTCTCCCGGAACTGTGGTTTTTCTGACTGGCTAAGGATGAGTTCTGGGTTAAAGATGTGCTCATTATTATTATTATTATCATCTGTTTATTAACCTTAGGTTCACCCCCTGAACAGCCAGTGGGCTGGGAGGGTGTACAAATATATATTTTTAAATACAGCGTACAATTTTATAGAAATTTTTGATATTTAAAATAATGACATTGTTTAGAAAATTACTTTAAAGCAGTAACTTTAAAATAAAATTGATATTAATTCGTGTGTGTGTGTGTGTGTGTGTGTGTGTGTGTGTGTGTGTGTGTGTGTGCGTGTGTGTGTGTAATGATGTCTCCTGCAGCTAACTGCTCTCTGCAATTTTCTTCATGGCCCTCGACTTGAATACCTTTTTATTTCCTTGAATTGGACTTTTCCCTTTTGAAGAACTCCCATTGTACAAAGTGTGTTATTCTTCTCTTTATTTTCTTGTTTTGCGCAATCTTTGTTCTCTTATGTTTTTTCTGCTCTGAACTGGCGCGTGCCTGTTGCGCATATTATACGTTAAATAAATAAATAAAATCTCGCGTTTCCGGGATAAAAAACCACGCTACCCTCTCCTGAGACACCACCCTCAACTGAGCAATATGGCCTTAGTCGCCGATGCTCCTAAAAAAACAACCACAACAACAACGTGCAGCGTCGCTGACTTTTGAACTTATTTTGCATTCGTTGTAAGCGGTGCAGATAATTAAGTTCCAGGACAGAGTCCATTGCACGTATGTCTAACCAGCGAGAGGACCATGGTGAATGAGCCAGAGCTCATCTACGCGTCTGCTTCCGGCTACAAGGTCATACGAGTGTCGTAGGGGTTCGCATGCAGTCGCGTTAGAGCTGTTGTGTTGTTCAAGGCGTCGTTACTCTGTTAAGCGAGCGAACAAAGAAAATATCAAAAGAAATGTATGGAAACGATGTATTATTATGTTTGAAGTTTCTCATGGCTGGCAAGACTTTAGGATGACATTGATCAATATTCAACTTCAATCAATATTCGTCTCAACTCAAGAGTATTCACCTCAACTCAACGATATTCAACTCAACGCTCACAACTTATGATTTACCTTGTGGGGACGCTGTTGTCTCTGAGTGACAGCGCTTGTACTTAGGCTCTTTGGAAAAAGAATTCATTTTTTCGGCGTAGTGAAGCCAAAGCAACTAATACGTTTTTAATCGGATGACAACACCCATAAGCGATTCCGTTATCGATTAAAAACTCAAAAGGAACTGCTGCATCGGACTCGGAACTACCAAGTTCCATTATCAGAGCAGGTATAGAAGAGATTTTTTCAGATCTGCCGCTTGGCTGCTCGTTTAGATCCGATACTTTCGTCCACCCCTCCCCATAAAGATGTCCCAATAAAGGCTGTCTGTCCCTCCCGCTTTTACCTTTCTTTCTGTTCTCTTCCTTCGGGTTTCAATGCAAGATTAGCGCCACACGAATAAGAACTGAGGCCTTTTTGAAAGAAGAACTGTCCTCTGATTGGCCACCGGTTTTTTCTGGTGCTGGAAGAACAACCGGCGTCGGTTTTTATTCTGCCCCCCCATCCAGCGTCCGCAATAAGTCGTGAACGATCCGGAATTAAAGTTGAGCTGATTTATCGGCTGCCCGGTGGTGAGGTGTGCTTGCCCCCCACGTGCAGCAAACTTTTACGACCCGATATTTATCACCCTCGTCCTCGGAGCGTCTAAAAAGTGCTGTTGTCATCTTCTCGGTCCGCTCTTCTTGCGTTTTTACATCCGAGGATGCGCTCGGAGCTTGATGACGACGCCTCTTTCGGTCCAGTGGAGTGCAAACATCGGACGGACGGACGACCGTACGTCTCTGACACCCCCCCTCGTCGGCGTACGGCGGGCGGCCGTAACGTCCTTCGCTCCCTCCCCGGGAGGACCAGTGTCCGAAGTAATCTCCGAGGAACACTCGATGGCTGCGGAACGTTTGCGTCGGAGTTGCGGCAGGACCGTCGCCGCCACCGAGGGTCATTTACGGTATTGATAACTCATCACAGGTCAACACGTAAGGGGGACGTCATAACTCACGGTCTGCATCACGCCGCCACACCCGTTACGGTAATGCCCCGGACGCCGGAAAGCTCAAAAGGGAGGATTTAGAGCGGGGGGTGGGGGATGAAAAGAGGGGTGGACAGCGTCGTCGGCCGTGTGCAGTCGGTGGAAAGTGGCACTTTATCGAGCCGATCCCGCTCGCCAAAAGCCCATTTATGGCACGGTGATTAATTCCCCCGAGGGATGACCACTAACCCCCCTCCCCCCGCCGCCCGTGCAGTGACCACTCGCCGGGGGGGGGCAGTCGCTCCTTCCGAGATGGCTTTCTTCGTTTTATATGTCCGGAAAAGAGAATTCTGCGAGAGCGTGCACGGTCGAGGGGCTTCTTCGGATTTAAAAGGGGTTGCCACATGACTGCCTCACCTGCCACGATGGCTCTAAACAGGCCATCGTAGATCACTGAACGGCGCACGTGTCTCTTCTGACCCTCGGCTGAAAAACAGACCGGCAATTTGCGCGTTTATTTATTTCATTCTGACAGGGGATACGCGCGAGCGTGTAACTCACCCCCGATTTCTTTCAAACGGAGCAGAAAATATTCGATAAATGGAGCAAGGCGATGGAGCAGTGGGACACCATATTGGGGCCCCGCACTGGAAACAAAATCGATCTTTATTACTGTTATTATTCGACGTTTCTTAACCAACAAATATCACGAAACTAAAATTAACAAACCGTAAAATGTACAATAATATGCAAAAATATAGGTCTCAAGTGAATAGAATGCGGGGCCTTGAGTTACTCAGTCCTGCTGATCGGTAAACAGAAGCCCGTTGTCGTAGTGATTGGAACGCAGGTTTTCAGGGCGTATTTAAAGTCAACGCCGGAAAATGTGATGTTTTGTTTCAGAATGTTGCGAAGGGTCCTCTCAATGTCACTTCCAACGCTCTCTAAAAAGCCGTGTTGCGGAAATATTCTCCGCAGACTTTGCCACTTGAGAGCCTTATGTGGACTTTGCTGCACATCCCAATTTTTCTTCTTTTGTTGGTGGAAATGCGGTTTGATTGTGTCTTGAGAATTCAAATTGCCCGTAAAGGAGTTGGCCAGTTATTATATTTGCTTGATTTAAAATCAGCTTCCGTGGTGTTCAATCGAGCCTGACCTGGAGGATCCCTCTGGAAGGTAAATGGTTTTTGGAAAACTTTGCTGGCTTCCTCAATGTTGAGGAAGTTTCTGAGGTGGGTTGTCATGGTTGATGAACAGAAGACAGATCCAAACAGTGTAACTAACGAGACACACCTGAAAGAACACTGGAGGACGAGTTTTGGATTTGTCACACCAACAAATTCCTGATGTACTTTCGGAAAGGCAGCCGAGGTCTTTTTCTTTGCTATTTTTAAAACCATCTAAAAGTGTCTGTATTTGAAACCAAGTTGAGGAATGGTTCACCCTTCCTTGCCAATACTCGTGATCCAGGGATTACGTTGGAATTCTGCTATAGAGGCTGCGGATTTGATCTCCTTACCCATTTATTTAAATATGCGTTTCTGTTTCCCCTATTTGCATTTTACCACTTTTACACGATATTTTCTATTTGTACTTAGCTGAGGCAGCGCATAAGAGTTTTAATGGTAACTCCTACCTGCCATTACATGAACTGCTATCCGCGCTTCTGGTACACCCCTTCTGCAGGGGAGGGGAGGGAAATCTGAAGACTGCGAGTTGACTTTTATGAGGACTGTGGACAGCTCCATTTATTCTTAAAAATAACAGATTCTACAGGAAATAACTGAACTTGATATTGAGGATGGAACTACACAAATTATACACAAATACAGCTTTAGGTTTAGAAATGAGTGTGTCGTATTAAACACCAAAGAAACTAACGCTTTGAGGCAGCAATATATTACGTCTCTAAATTGAGTGTATCCCGTGGCCGATTTTCCTGCTTGCTGGATGAAAAATCCCAGTTTCCGGGAGGGGAAAAAACACATAATCCTCTCCTGATACCACATTGTTAAAAACACCCATAAAAATTCCTACGTCATTTACGAGATTCGAACTCGGCTTCAAGAAAGAGAAGGGTTCCCCCATGTGATTTGCTGTCTCCTATGTTTTCTGTCTAAGGATGTCAGCACCATTTTTGCATTCCCAGTGAAAACCCACTTCTTTTGAAGTCTTGAAATTAAGGTTAATATATCGCATTAATTTATATGCGAGTAATTCGCCTCCCGATCTGAAAGAAAGAAGGTGGCTCAACTGCTTGGTTCTGCCTGCCATTCAATTTATCGATCCCAAAGTTACACAAGTTACTTAAAGCGATGTCTCGAATGATCACCCCCGCCCCATTAGTATAAAATCAATAAATGATCAATCAGCCAGAGGACAGAATAAAGTCGACATAATCCTGGCCAGCATCCACTGGATCCTGCGCCTTAGACTGCGTCCAGATGGATTTCATCAAAAAAATAATGAACACCATTATGTTTTACCTTGCATCAAGAAGTAATATTATTGTGGATTTGGGCGAAATTGAAGCCCAATTTATCCAAAATAGAAGGACCTCCAAAAACTACGGAAACAATCAGGCTCCCCATCTGCGCGAGCGCACACCACAAAGAAAAGGCATACAGCGGAAACTGAACAACTGAGACAGAGAAGAAGAGATTTTGTAATTAACCTGACTGCCATCTCTAGAATAGAGTGAAGGAGCTTTCAGCACTACATTGGACACAGGAACATCCACTGCATCTACATTTTTACAGCAATGCACAATGCACATTTTTACAGCCTCCAAAACTTCCGGGAAAATCGAACAATTATTTTCAAAAACAGGTAATTTTACAAATAAAAACATATTTTAATACAAAGGAGAGAACTCCTTAAGAGAGTTAAGTCTGATTGAGCTCGCTTAACATCGAGATAAGAGCACCAGCTCAATCAGACAGGAACAGATGCAAGGTACACATCAGTCACTGCTGATTAGTCCTGCTAGTCAACTTTTTTCCGGTAAGTCCGGTCAACAGCGAATTTCTTCAGGTCGGCGTCAAGTGTCTGGGTTTGCTTGAGCATCTGCTGAGGGAGGAACCTGTCCGAGAGATGGAGTCGTGCTGAATGCGAGTAGAGCTCGGGATTGGCCCTAAGGGCGGCAGAGGGGATCCTCCAGCCACAGGTATCCCAGAATGAAGGTGTTGCCATTATGCCTGTTATCATCTTGACTGTTGCTAGGAGGCGTTGGTCGTCGACTAAGGTGGGAAGCCGTGGAATTCCGAGAGAGTTGGCAAGCTGCGTGGTACGAATCAGAGCTGGAAGGTTGTGCTTCCTGTTGGCCCACTTTTGGAGCCAGAATTCTGTGGCAAAGAGTGGTTTCTTTATTGACGGTGCCGCTGACGCCCAAATTTCAGCAGCATAGAGTAAAGGTGGAAAGATAACTGTTCTTATGTACCTCACGGTTGTCTTTTTATCTGTGATATGAAGGAGATGCTGTTTTGCTATCCACGGGAGATCAAGGTCTTGACCAGGGATGATGGCAGTGAGTATCTTGATATCATCTGCATAGCTCAGTAGACATCGAGAATGTGCAACCAGTGGGAAGATAATAGATGAGAACAGAAGGCCGGAAAGGACCCCTCCTTGTGGGACTCCTGCGGTGACGGATCTAGTAAGGGTGCGATCTCCTGTATGAAGCTTTATAACTCTGTTATTCAGAAGAGAGGAGAGAAAGCAAAATATGTTCCCTGTGATCTGGAAGTGGCATTCCAGGAGAGTGAGAAGTTGGTTTACTTGGACGGCATCAAATGCAGCCTCAATGTCTAAGTAAGTAACAGCTAGTTCTTTCCTTTTCTCCAATGCTGACAAGATAGTATTCGTGGTGGCCAGCAGATTGGTGATCGTTGATCTTTTGGAAGGGAGTAGTGAATTTGGGCTGGATTACTGGGCATGATCTGCTTGGTGAGGATCGGGAGTAAGGTCTTCTCCAGGAGCTTCAGCAGGCTGGAGGAGTTGGAGATGGGTCGGAAGTGTTTAGGTTTCGATGGCGACTGAACTTTGGCTAAAGGTTTGATGAGATAGTTTGTCCATTGCTGTGGGAAAATCTGTTTCGAGAGTAACTGGTTGAAGATAATTAAAAGTGACTGAATAATGTACGGACTTAAGCATTTGAGCATGAATTGGGGAACTCCATCATCACCAGTGGTTGACGAGGCAGGTAGAGAATTGATGGCGACGATCAGCTGTTGTTTTGTAATCTGAATGTTGTTCAACACTTCTTGCTGGGTTGGCTCTGTTAGTAGAGCCAAATCTGAGTTTGGCATAGGATTACGATTAAATCTTGTGACGAAATCGAGCCACAATTCAGGATCAAGTTGTAAAGGAAAGTGAGGGTTCACTTTCTTGTATGGAATTTTTCCTTTAGCCAGCTCACGGTTAACGTATAATTTGATTGCCTCAGATTTCAGGCGATTGAATTGAGCCCGTGCCCTTGAATAAACGATGCGATCATTGACATTTTGCGACTGTTTCCATGTGCGATGGAGCTGTTGCTTCAGCTAGAAACTCATTTTGAGTTCTGAATTCCACCAAAGTCTTGTATATGGACTGATTGTGATTTTTTTAGAGGCAGTATATTTGGCAACCGTGTTGATCCAGTTTGTGAGAATGTTCACAGCTAGTTCTGGGTCACAAGTCTCTAAGGTCACCCAGGAAATGAGAGAGGCGGCTCTGATGCACTTATCTACATCAAGTAAGTTGGAACTAGTGATGTCGACCTTTTTTGTTGTCTTTCTGGCTTCTAATCTGGGGGGGGGTGGCAGATATGCAGTCACATGTATTCGTGATCTTCTCTAAGAATCTGAGTGTCATTCAAAACAAGCATGGGAGTAGCAAACGCTTTTTTTTGCGAGATGTAAGACAGGACTCAATTTTAAAAGGATTGAAATTAACTATTACCTTTTCCACATTGGAGGATTACCTGGAGATCAGCATTTAAGGAAATGATGGTGGATATGTAAGAGGTTTGTGTTGTGCAGGGCAAGGTTTCTCAAAGTGGATGATGGAATACAACAAGCTACATCATCTGCAAAACTATGGATGGGATTTCTAGTCAGTGGAAGAAGGTCATTAATACACAAAAATGGGAGAAAGAACTGAACCATTAGTTGAGAAGTTAGAAGACAGAGAGCAGTCTACTATCATCCACAGTGAATGGTCAGAGATAAAACTGGATACCCAATCCAAAAATACAGTAGGCAATCCATAAGATGAGGTTTTGTTTAGAAGACCTTTTCTTTTTCAAACTCAATCAAAAGCTATAGAAATGGTATGAGCAAGTACGGATATACCCTTAAAGAAGGGAGGAAGAACCTGCACATCCTTTCTCACCTGATGTACATGGATAACATCAAACCTTATGGGGCAACCGAGAATCAATGCCAACAGCTACACCGGATCACCAAAGAGTTCAGCACTGACATCTGAATGCAATTTGGCCTAGACAAATCAAGGAAATCCAGTCGGCCGAATCTACCGACTGAAGACCGGTGAAAAGATGGAGACCATGACATCACCCTACAAATCTGGGGATGGTGCTCAACAATTAGCACATAAGGAGACCAAAGCCCGCCTGATTGAGAAATACCACCAGTAACTGAGGAGCCTGCTAAAATCAAAGCTGAATGGCGGAAACATGGCCACAACCATAAACACCTACGCAATCCCAATACTAACATAATCCTTCGGGGTCATACATTGGACCAATACCAAGCAAGAGGAATAATGAGATCGACCAGGATAATGGCGACTGAAAGCCGCCACCACTCGAAGTCAGCTATCGAGAGACTGACCATAACCCAAAAAGAAGAAGAGGGAAGGGTTTCACAAACCTCCTCTTTGAATAACAGAAGGAGGCGATTAAGAATCTGAGGGAATACTTCCAGGAAAAGGCAGCACCAATCTACCAAGCCATAAGAAAGATATACAAACGGCACAAAACAGTGAACCTCAACAAGGAACCCCTACTCACACAGACAGAAAAACAAACACAGAAAGATGTGTGAAGAAGGCACTTCATGGCAGTTACTATAATGACCTCCATCGAGACTACATAGATAAGACGGCTTCCAACGCATGGCTCACGAGCGGGAGGCTCTTCCGTGAGACCTGATTCATGCCCGCCATCGAAGACCAGGTAATCACACAAGGAAGTACAAAAATTCAAATTCAAATTATTATATTAGGGCCATCTGTAATTTCTTACATACCCGTATATGTGTGTTATGTCTGTAAGTGCCAGGAAATGGATTTTCTCAGCTACGCAGATGATTTGAAGCTCTTCTGTCGGATCCATGGGACCGACCAACCTGAGACCGCTTCCGACACCATCAACAACAGCCTAAAAAGCTATTGTTACGTACTTAGCACAGTTCTCTCTCCAGATTATCCGAAATAAATCTGCTCAAATGGTGTTCTCACTCAAATCACACCAAATTCACTAAACCTGAAAATCCATGGAACCTTCATCCCTCCAGTAACCAAGCACAGGGATCTCGGGGTCATCTTTGACCCTAAGCTTATCTTTACACACCATGTGGCAGATATTCACAACAAGGTCTGCCGATCCAGATGGCTCGACACCTCCTTCATGTCACAGAATCCCAGTACACCATTCAATATATTTACCGGTTTCTTCAGCCAGTCATTACATACGGATCTGAAATCTGGGGGTCGGCAACAAAAACCACGCTAAAAGCCATCTCATCTGATGAGTACTGGCTTTTTCGGTGGGTCCTCTTCAAGCATAATCTTCCGCCCCTCACACATACTTCAGAAATTACCAAACTTCTAAACCACAGAAAAGTCTCAGAACGGATCTTCACTCTCTGCTTACTCGTCACCATTAAAATGATAGCGGATGAAATCAACACGCCAAGTTTTTGACATATTCGTAATTGGAGAATCCCCCCGAGATCCTTAAGGGCGCTCCCATTTTTGCAGTCCATGGCATGGAGGCTCAGAAAGGGCGACAGATTCCTGCCAATGGAGATGCTCCAAAACGTCCAAGATATGGATGCTGACTACAAGAAATTCATTGAGGACAAAGCCTACAGAAGACGTTTCATCAGGGAGCAGCTCTCATCTTCAACCGAGTGACTGTCACTATTTTTCCTTAATTGGTTTGTTGATATTTAAAAAAAAAAAAAAACTGTTTTCATGTATTTACAACTTATTTTTTCGTTGTTAGAGTTTTAGTTCGTTTCTATGTTAAACTCCTAGCATTTTTGCTGTTATGGGCATTGCATCAGGCATACATGGAAAGTTTACTTATTTTTGCTGATCGTAATAAAGATATCATATAAGTTGAGTGTGTTCTCTGGTCGAGTTGCCTGTTTTGCTGGATGAAAAAAATCTCTGTTTTGGGGGGGGGGGGGGGTTGACCTCGCTATCTACACCCTGAGACCGACTAATTCAGCCACGGAGTGAAAAAAAAGCCCATTAAAGTTCCTCGCGTCATCCACAGGATTCGAACCCGGGCCTTTTCCACCCAGTGTTTGAAGGACGGTGACGATACCAGTGTGCTTTTCACGCAGACCCCCAGAAACTATATGAAATACATCGCCAAGAACTGAGTGAGAGATAACACAATGTGGAAGATGCTACCAGGCCCCAGAAACGATCCACTACATCCCCGCTGAATGCAGAGGGTGATCATCCAGATGGAGTACACTCATAGACACGACCAGGTCGCCAAGATAATGCATTAGAAGCGCAAAAATAGCATAATGGCATAGTATTTAGGGTCAGGCGCCACCGGTGGTTCCCCACATCTGCGCCATATGTACTCTGTGCTGAATTGCAGAACTACCTGCAGGTGGTGGGTTAAAGTAGGCCAAAGGAGGAGGAGGAGGATAAAGAAAGAAGGCATACTCCAGCGGAAAGAAGAGGTGGGAAGGGAGAAGTAGGAATCACTCCTAGTGCGGGAGCCTACCGAAGGCCAGAGAAATGAAGATACCATGCAGAACACGGGAGGTCTGCAGGGATGGTAGGAGGGAGAAAAAGTCACAGGGACGGGTGTTCCATTCCAAAAATACCAGTTGATCAAAGAAAGTGCATCGTGTGTATGTGTGTGTGTGTGTTGTGGTTTCGGTTGGATAAATCCCATATAGCAGATAAGGATCGTGTTCATTAAAGGCACAGGATGTCAGATCTACCACATGCGGATCAATATTTTTATTTTTTTATTCTTTATTAAGGCGTCGAAGCCGCCAAGCACTATTCAGAGACCCATTTACTTGGATGGAACCCGTCCGTTGTGCAATCCAGTTATGGCGTGCCATTAATGGAGGCGTTGATTTTGAAGATGAAGATGATATCTGGCCTCAAGAGTAGTTTAAGTTGTTTAATGTTAACTCTAGCCTGTTTCTCCATGATCAAGGACTTCATTCTCCTAGTTCAGAACCACTTTGGTTAGTGACGAGAAGCTTGCCATTTGCCCATTGAATAGCCAGTATTGGCTGGGGTACACGCGCTTAGAGTTAGTGGTGCAGCTCAAGCACATTTTTCTGTTCCGTCAAGAATTTATTTGTTTCTTATCTCTTTCTGTAACGAAAGTAATCATGGAGGATCTCGGTTACTAGATCCCCTTGCACTCGCTAGATCATGCTGGTAAAAATCACCCCCCGGTTGTTCAAAAAACTCTTTTCATATTTTACAGTGGACTTCACAATAAGGGATTTCATCCCTACAAGAATAATTTCCTGACATTCTCTGAGCAATATTAACATCTTAAGTTTTAACCAATAACCCAGCCAAGGAATAGTAAAATAAAAATCAAGCGAATCATTCCACTTTGCATTTTTTGTAATGCCAAACGCCACAAGGCTGAGAATGGTCATTAAAGAGAGAGAGAGAGAGAGAGAGAGAGAGAGAGAGACAAACTCTGTCTCTGTCTCTTGAAGAAGAAACCATAACTAAGTTGTAATGTGAAGTACCTGGAGGACTATTAACGTTGACCGTGTACTTGAAGGGTACTTGCAACTAGAAATCTTAAGATAGATGGGGTTTTCAATATTATCCCCCCCCAAGGAAAATTGCCTCGTTTGTGAAAGTTACACTGGAGAATATGCAGTTCAAAGAAAGGAATTCAAAAAGTTGAAAGCAATAGGACTGGACTCAACACTACAGTGGATATTCCAAACATTTCAATGAAAGACTATGGTAACGACCCAAAAACAACCTAGAAATTTTTTACCATAAACAACCTGGAAAGCATTTTCGAAGCAACCCTTTCGCAACAGCTATTTTCTGAATCACGAAACAAACACGGCCATTAGATGTTCGCCAAAGACGCCAGATGGAGACATTTACCCAAGACCTGAATCCTTCAAGGCTTTAAGTATCCAAATACTTGAACAAGGGGCTATACCCAAGAACTTGAATCAATATCATTGACATCAACTCCACTCAAAATCCCGGAAAAGTAATTGTACCTGTGCTTACATCCTCCCATTACGATCTTCAACACACTCCACACAAATCTCTTCTTACACTGAAGCGTTTTCTGCATTAGGAGAAATACCTTGGCCTTCATAAAATCCCCGCTCATCTGCAGAATCCTTAGGGGAAAAGTACTTCCCAACGAAACCCAAATTAGGTGGATGAGCTGACAAATGGCATTTTAACATTGACAAATGCAAGGTACTGAGTGTGGGTAGCAGGAACCCCAGCGTAACTTAGCGAAAGGGTAAATACTGCACCCCAGATAGTAGGAGAATGAAAAAGATGGGGTATTGACAATGATATGCAGGAACTTTGCTAGCAGGGATAAGGAGGTGATTATCTCTTTGTATAGGGTCACACCTTGAGTCCTGCGTACAGGTCTGGAGGCCTCATTTTCGGAAGGATGTAGATTTGCTTGACCGTGTACAGAGACGGGCAATAAGATTGGTGAGGGGTATAAAGGGATGTTACCAAGACAGGCTTAAGTTCTGCAAATTGCAGCATCTGGAGACTAGGCACCTGCGAGGTGATCTAATTGAGGCGTATAAAGCCTTGAATGGGCGGAACATGCCAATGCTAATGGGATTCTTCCTGTTTCTTAGAATAATCCCCTGAGAGGGCATAAATTCAAACTGAGGAAAGCAGATGTAGGATAGACGTGCGGAAATTTGCCTTTAGCCAGCGGGTGGTTGGTTGGTAGAACAAACTTCCATCTTTTGTTGTTGTGGGAGTTGATAGCTTAAATAAATTCAAGGAGGAACTGGACAAACTGTTAGAGGGAACGGATGTGTGAATTTTTTTTTTTTTTTTTTTTTTTGCTGAGGGGAACAAAATAGTTCAGAAGTAGCTAATGCTACTTCTGAATCTCCTGAGGAGGTTTGCATCCTGAGGAGAACGCTTTCCCTGCTTTGTGAACAAATTTTAAAAATAAAATCAACACCCGATTACTTCCTATAATTTTGGGAAGGGAGTTTACATTGAATTTACCACGGTACTCGGTACAACGGCTGTGAACTTGGAGGCATTCAGAGACCGCGCAACGTATAGAGAATGGCGATGGAACTTGCAGGGTGTGGAGGGCAACAAAGCATTAAATAAAGTAGTCAGTCGCAAAAGTCGATTCTCGCGATGATACCTCGCGCTTTGAACATGCACGTTCTTTCATCGCTGTCCACGTGCAGCAGCAGCGGGACCAAGCCCCGCGTGTCACGTGTAACAAGATTGTCTTCCTACTTGTCACCCAATGCGTGATGCATGGCGTCCATTTCCATGGTAATCTGTGTTTGTTCAGCGGCTTACATGCACAGTCACGCTCGCCAGCTCGACATCTGTCGCATTCGACAAAAGGTGTCATGGAGGGAGCTACTAATTTCTCTTGTCCTCCACCCTTTTCGGTTTTCCTTGCGACTGCCCCTCTGTTCGCCAATAAAGCTAATTACACAGCCCACTGATGTCACTCGGGTGTTTCTCTGCCCCCACGGTGACACCCGTTGATTGAGAGCTCACTTCCTTGCCGCCAGTTGCCCCCCACCCTCCCCCGTTTTGCACAAAGTCGCTCGAATAACATCGTGACATCCGTATGCTCGGTGGCGGTTTGATGGTACTTTTGTAAGAAAAACTCCTCTTAACAGATGTTCAGGTCCTCATTGAAACACTTACACCAAAAATCAAACTCATCACTTCCTTAATGCCAAGCCTATCCTCCATCGGCGCTTTCCATTTGCCCCCTGGCCCATTTCGTTTCAATTTGCCCTCTAAAATTCCTCCCAGTCAAAAGATGCAGGGAATGATTTGAAAGCGAGCAAATCTGGCGTATTTAAAACCCTCGTGGTGCAAATCATGCAATGAAAAAGCCATTGCCTTCAATCCATTCTCTCAGCCACTTATCCTCCCACATTGGGTGGAAAAGACCTGGGTTTCAGTGCCGTTGATGAGGGGAGGAATTTTTACAGGCCCTTTAACAACGAACGTAGTTTTTTCTCCCGGAATTTGCAGACAGTGAGCAATATGGTCTTAGTCGTTGATGGTCCTAAAATCCCACTACAACAACGACAACAACCGAATACACTGGTGTGCAAAATTTAAGGACCAGTCAGGTTTTCACCTGTAGCTTCTCATAGGAGTGGCTTGGATATGGGAAAACATATCAAAGGAATCTCATGAGTACAGAAATAATGAAGGAAACTACAACGGAAACAAAACGGTACAGTGGGACTTTATTCAAAAATGGCAACATTGCACTGGCTGCCATAATACAGATGCATCACTGCCAAAGATGGAACAAAGGAAAGAGATGGTCCTCAGTAGGAGATATGGCCACCCCTAATGTCGAAGCAGGCTTTGCACGGCCTGTCCATACTTAGAAGAATGTTGTTGATAAGTCCTTGCGGTAACATCGTCCATTTCTCTGTCAGCGCCATCTTCAGCTTGTGAACATTTTCTGGTGGGTGTGGACGTGCCGCAAGGCATCTCCCCAGAGCGTCCCATATGTGTTCGATGGGATTTAGATCGATGGAACGAGCAGGCCAATCCATATGGACAATGCCCTCACTTTCCAAAAGCATATCAACAGCTGCAGTGGGTGGGGTGTGGCTTTATCATCCATAAACACAATCTTGGGGCCAATGCCACCTCGGAACAGACGCACATGGGGAAGGATTACCTCAGTATAGTAGCGTGCATCGGTTACAGTACCGCCTTCCAGTATCTGGAGTTGTGTACGTCTATCCAAGATAACGCCTCCCCAGACGAGAACACCTCGACCGCCATATCGATCCCTTTTAGTGATGTTGCGGGGTGATACCGTGTGCCAACCTCTCTCCAGAATCCCTGCTGAGACTGAATCTACACTCATTAGTAAAGAGTACCTTAAGTAAAGATTTTATGGTCATAACCTTTAGAAATAGTATAGGTTCTTAAGTTTTGCACACCAGTGTACTTCAGAAGGTTTGGCATATACATATACACTCACTGGCCACAATAATTAGAAACATTTATTCGATATCTGAATAAATTAATCAGAGTATATATGAAACTTTAGAAAGCTGGAAATCAAAAGGATTAGAAAGGGAGTGGTGGAAGGTGACTTTCATTAACCGGATGATATTTGTGTATTTTATAGGGCCCTTTTCCTGAAGTGCCGCGTTATTTCCTGGCGAGTGGGTGGGTGGAGAGGGGGGTGGAACATACAGCGCACTAACAATTTTATGCGGCCCAAATTAACGTGTCGGATCCATGTACGGCCATCGAGGTATCGCAACTGGTTAATTGGTTAGCCATAATCTGCACCGCAACCATACGTGCAGCCCCCTCGAAGAACGAGCAAACTCGTGTTCATTATAATCAAGTTAGGCACGAGGCCGACAGCCTGTGTGATGCGAGGACGAAGAAGACAAATCACCACACTGAGCCGGCGTTCGACGAAGGGGTCGACAACACGGACTAATTCTATGCAGCCTCTCACGACCTTAATGACTTTGTCAATATTTGCTCCAATGGTAGACTGGGATGGCAGAGTCGGGCACTTCTGTTGGTCATCCGCCCTGGATCCCGTCGGGAAGGATTAGCGCAGGCACGAGGGGTTACGGCTTGGGCGGCAGCAGCGTGCAGGAACCCATCTGCGTTCTTCATTGGAGGGCGAAATGAAAAAGAAAATGACAGCCCAAGAATGTGGCGCTGCCGCGATTTGCAAAAAACCCTTGGAACGTCCGATCGTTCAGTGGATGTCTGCGTTCACCATTTTGGGTTCATTACAAAGATCGAAATTCGATTACACCACTTCTCAATACGCGTATGAAGAAGGAAATGGCAATCTCATCTAGCTCTGAATGATTCTGTCTTAATCTAGACGTTGTTCGCAGCATGTGAAGGGATTCATTTTTCAAAACTCCACAATAATTACTGTTCTTAGCAGGAGTTACAGCCACGAAGGTTAAAATGAGGGCCCTTTCCCTTAAATAAAATCATTTAACTCGCTTATATATGAATCTCAGATGACATTCTGCCCTGAACATCAACTGAAGGAAAGCCAATTTCTGTTTAATTTTGAAGAGGGGGGATTTTCAATTGTCTAATACACAAATGACGGTTTTCTCATGTGGAAACGAAAGCGAGGGTACAGAGGTACAGCTTTCAGTGACCGTGGTTCAAGGTCACTTAACTACTGAATACGGTGATGTCCTTGTATTTCTCTATCCTTAAACTCCGCTGACTTCATGTGGTCTTCTCGGAGTATAAACAGGAAACTTATTTTATTCCCAAGTGCATTCCTGGCCGAACTTCTTTGCATTTCTGTATATTCAACATCAGTGGGACGAAACACTTTTAGAGAATCCTTTTAAAGATGCAAACCAACTCCTCACCATGTTATCCAATTTACAGACACGATAAGGAAGGCTAACCCCTGATTGGCTTAGTGGATAGAATATAGTCGGAGAATCTTTATTTGTCCTACCAATATCTGAAGATGGTATTGGTATTAAAGGGTGAGAAGGGATTTTAATTGAATATTTCTGAGGCAGCCAAACCTAAGATTGGTCTGACATTTGGAAATGGTATGCTGAAATCTTGATTTCTAGTTGATCTATTTCAAAAATTGTCACTCCACAGAGAAAAGCTATGTTTTTTAAGGAGATGTAGAGGCACCAGCCCACATTTAGAGACAAGAAAAGAGGAACCTGTAAGCATGTCAGAGAAGAATCTTAGGGTTGCTAATATGACCCTGTTTTGCATCAGCTTCCACATTCTATTCATTGAGCAGATGCTAAGTTGAGCTGGTGAATATGGAAGGGTATTTTATTATCGAAATAAATCCTCGTGGAGAGGACCATCGAAACGAGCTTGGGATTCAACGTTTGGAATGAAGGGAAGGGGGACTCGAACATTGCCAATGCAAGAAGAATTTAATGACTTCCAGTTGGCCCCTTAAGAAGAGGCTTTTCTTTTTCCCTCTTTGTACCTTTCTGATGTCCACGTTTGTGGTGGCCGTCTGCGCGATGGTTTCCATAAAGCCATCCAAACATCTTAAGGGGAGAGCGTGCGTCTTTTATGTCATTTCTTCGAGCGCTAAACCCACTCCGTCGTAAACCATTGTGTCTGTCAACTTGTAAGCTACACCGCACATATTGCGTCTGTCTCGTGCAGCAAACCCCCGACCTCGCAGCCCACACGAGTCCAGCCTATAAAACTCCCCGCACGACACACCAGTTGTTCCATCGCACGCTCTATAAATGGCCGGTTGACCCCCGGATTTCTCTTCTCCGCAGTCCCATTCCGAGGGAAATACGCCGTCGAGGGCTCCTTCTCTTATGTGTTTGTGTGTGTGCGTGCGTGCGTGCGTGCGTGTGTTTGTGCGGGCAGGCGCGCGTGTGAGCGCCAGTGCCCGCGTAGCCAGGGTAGACAGTTCAATTTCACGCTCCACTCGGTATTGTCTTATTCTTATGAGGCTACACGACAGGCACAACTCTAAAATTTTATGGACTTCCGAATCTGCCCATAATTGCCAGGCTTACTTTGGTCCTCGGGGTATTGGTTTATTTAGTTGGGGTTGCTCGCACGACGCATGCAAACTGCCGCTTCTGCGGAATGGTGGCGCTGTTTGGAAGTGCTTGATGTGCCATTAATTCGGGCAAGGTGACGCCAAGTAATAGGAAGAAAAATTTCATTTATTCCTCGGGCGTTCGCAGCATCCCACCAGCCGAAGTGGCCAAGAAGGGCTTCGACTTTGGTGTTGCATAGCAACAGACTATTTGTTTCATCTTCGCCACGAGCAAGCGACAGCACGAATAATGGGACATTCAAAAGGGCATAACGACCCGTCCCAAGGAGAGGCTTCCGAGGAACAAATGGAACGAACGAACGCCTTCTTTGCCTTCGTTCGTGCAGCGCAGGGCCGGACACATTTTCGTGTTCCGTATGGAAATGAAGCGGTTTTAAATATACATTTATGGGAGGGGTTGTCTTTCTGCGCGCGCCGAATAAATCGTTCTTAATCGGACGCGAACCTGACAGTGGGTGGCTGTAAAGATACCGACATTGCACGAGACATCGCCGCCGTAAAGGACAAGGTGTGGGGGAAAGACGGGGGTGGGCGCTTAATGAAGTCGCTTCAATGATTTGTTTAGTGACGGGAAAGCGGGCTATAAAGGCGCTCGAAGTCAGCCCAGTGGGATTATGGGATTGAGCGAGGGATATCCGCTTTAATAAAATGCCCACTCGCTGGGCGTGGCTTACAATTGCCCCCTTCTCAGAAATCTGTAAGTTCTTCCCTCCCCAAAACGCGCTGAACCCGTGCGTCCCCAAATCCTACGCAACGTTTCTCTCTCGGCCCGAGTGCGGTTCGCTTTTAAAAGAGGACAGAACCCGATTCTCATCCCACCAGATTCTCAGTTGCATGCGCCGCGTCTGTGGGCAAATTATAGCGGTAACGGGTCACGTCCCCCACCCCCTTCCCCATTCGGAGAAAGCGTGAAGTTGAACAACGCTGTCCATTACTCGACTGATGAAAAAAAATAATTATAAATGAAATTGGCTAACTCGTGTCCAATTGATTTTCTTTCCACCCCATTTTTCTACATTTCTTTCCCTTTGCAGCGACCATTTATTTTCCAAACCACTGACAACTTGCCGTGACGGAAATAAAGATTTATTTAAAAACCACACTACCTCGCCTCAGACTGACTAACTCGGCCACGCTGTCAAAAGGTCCATAAAAATTCTTCGCGTCATCGACGGGACTCGAACTCAAGTCTTTCCACCCTGGCGTGGAAGCGGACGGCGATTCTACCAACTATGCTAGCCACGAGGGCTCCGACCAAGTTGTACCCCTCCGTTTGACATAACTTTATTAAACCTAATAATCTTTTGAGCCTTCTGTCAAAAGAGATGATATCCAGGAATCACGATATAAGCTACCATCTCTTGTGAGTCAATTGCCCTCAGACCTTCTTAGGGGACTTAATCTTACTTTTTCCATTTCTTCAACAGCTGCAGGAACATCACCCTTTGTTCAGATGACACGTGGCTTCTCTCCAATTTCTGCTATTGCTGCCAGCCAAGTTCTCTGTAATATCAGTACTAGTTTCCCTCATTTGTGTGGAAATCACTTGAGCACCTAAACCGGAACAGCCGTGTATACTATCAGTAAATTGCGGGTGTTCTGTGGTCAATTTTCTGTTTGATGGAAGAAAACCCGAATTTCCGGAAGAAAACGCCATGCCACTCTCGCCTGAGACCGACTAACTCAGCCACGTTGTGAAAAGTCCCATAAAAATTCCTCCCAGACTCGAACTGAGGTCTTTTCCATCCGGGATGAGGAGTACAACGATCCTACCAAAATGCCACCCACGAGGGCTGTCGGAATGTGAATGGTATCGAAGGCTGCTTGGAGGTGAAGGTAGGTGATGGCCATCTGAGCGTTATCCTCAAAAGCTCGAAGAATGGCAAAAGCTAAGTGCAGCTAGTTTGGTGAAAATAGATTGGCCAGAGACTGCATAAATATCTATGGAGGCAGATGCAGAAGAATTTGGCTTATTAGGATGGGAATCAAGACGTTCTCCAAAAGCTTTAAGAGCCTTGAAAAGCAGGCACTTGGTTTGTATTGGCTGTTTGACATTTTGGAATGGATTTTACTGCATAGCGTTTCTAGTGGAGGGGAAATTGGTGCTGGGAGACGATTTTATTAAATACTGTAGTTAAGTTATCGGAAAGGTAAAGGCTAAGACACTGTAGCATAAATTGGGGAATCATATCATCTCTCATTGCAGCAATCGGGGACAGGCCATTGATTGCAGTAATTAGTTGCTGCTTGGTTAATTAATCGCACTGTGGACCTGAAACTACAGTTTTTCATCCAACAAACAGCAAATTGACCACAGAACATATGCCATTTACAGACATATACTGCCCAATATGTCCTACGTTGCTGATGTGCCTAAAACCCTACATCAAACAAACACACGGATTCTTTCATCATTTCCATACCAAGGATGATACGCATTGGATTTTGCTGAAAAGCTGCAGTGCACACAAAAACATCACAATACGCAACGGACAGCGTTGAATTCCCCAGTGCACAACCTATCGTAGCTAGATGTTCACACACACTGGAAAACTCTGTTATCAATTAAGGTACACGGTTTTCAGATCTAATGGCCATGTTTGCGTCTGGCGTATTCCTTGGGAACATTCACCCAAGTCTTCAGTCATTCCTCAGTCTACTGGGTTCTTTCCCCCTGGTTTTTACGCTACGACCATTTTGGGTTCGCCTTTCCTGGTACGATGAATCGCATGCGACACATTGACATTCTGGACAATTTTCTCTTTCTGCACTGTAACAGCAGAGCGGGGACGTCTTCTGTTTCATCATGGCAATGCATCGCGTAATACTGCACAGCGTGTAATGAAGGCATCAACTCGAAAAAGCTTCTTTCTTCGCCCAGAGCATCGATCTTAACCCGTTGATCTCCTTTGGGATAAACTGGAACATCAGTGGAATTATTAGATATCTTTTATGAACTTTGAAACAGGGGCCTCGTTCTTGCAGTCCACTGTCTGTAAATTGCGCGTGTTCTGTGGTCGATTTCTGTTTGTTGGACGACAAATCCAAGTTTCTGGGAGAAAGGACCACGCTACCCTTCCCCGAGACCGACCGACTCAGCCACATTGTCAAAAGGCCCATAAAATTCTTCACACCATCGCCGGAACTGGAACTCAGTGTTTTCCACCCAGTGGAATACAATTCTACCAATCGTGCAAACCACGAAGGCATTTAATTGGGTGAAGTTGGTCCGATAAGACAGATAATCATCGCGGGTTAACGTACTGCAGCAATAACACCTTTCTGAAAATCAGAAAAGTGCCCTGTCTTCCCCATTGCCGGATCATCTAAGAAGCTTCAGAAAGAGTACAGTATTTAAGGAGCTTTTGAACCCGTCGTGTGACAACCTGCATACGTGCTGATGGTAAGTGCAAAAGGTCTCTAATTTTTTGGCAAGTGAGTGCGGTAATTCTGTAATTATTAAATCGAAGGAATTCGAATCGGGTGTTTTAAATATCCCAAAAGCGCAACGTGGAATGGTTTAACCCGTGGAGAGCACCAATCAGCCCACAGTTCTTGGAGAAGGGACTGAGTCATTGTGGCCAAAGTCTTGCGAGTTGTTATCGGGACGCGTAATTTCCAATGTGCACGCAGTTCGCAGCCCATGTCCGGGATGTCGTGGCGTGCCAAATTATCCCGACAATGCGATTAGCCGCGCGACTGAGATTTCGTACTATTAGCTTAATTGGAAGGGGGCCCCGTAATCGCAGGGCCGTCTCGTCTGCAGCCGTATCTCCTAAACGCATCAAACACGCCGAAATGATTGCTAAGTTCCTTCTGTCGTCCGCCGAGCGCCTTGGAATAGCTCGCGCGTCAGGACCATTCGCCCGCAAATCACACCTATCAGATGCCAACTCCGTTATTATGCAGATAAGCGCGTTTCGAGGCAGGCAGAGATGGCGGACAATCTCTTCCTCTTACGTCATATCGGGCCACTTTATAACCGGCGCGTGTCATAAGCGTACGTATCAATGGCTGTGCGACGCTATTAGGCGCGAGCGTTATCATTTCCCCGTACATTTCATCACGCCGCTGGCTGACGCAACAATGAATGCACGCATATTAAGTCGCTGATTGGCCAGCTGTCTGCGGGCCTTCCCGGCGATACGAAATGCTTTATTGCGCGCCTCGATCGCCTGGCAGTGGCACTTCGGCCACCCCCAACAAGGCAAAAATCTGTAAATTATTAAAACTCCACAGACGCAGTTCTTGCGGAATTCATAAAGTCCAAACATCGGCACTTCCGGTCGATTTTTATGCGCCGATTCCAACGACAGCCCTTCGATAAAGGATTTTATTCAAATATCAAAAGGCGCGTTTGTGGTGTCTGAAGGGTCCTGTTCGGGGGCATAAAAGAAGGCCGATTTGCATCGGAGGGTGTTGAATAGAGGCAACAGATTGCTGATGTTGCTTTAAGCTGGGGGACGGACACAGGGGAGGGGACGCTTATCATTGCCCGCGAAGAAAAACTTTCTGCCAGAGAGGTTGCCCACTTTTATTACGGACAATCTTTCATTACAGGAGATGGACGCACGTGGCCAATCCATGCTCTGACAGATGCGAGTAGATGCAGTGTGCGATGGAATGGACTAAACAAGTTGGGTTATAAATACTCGTACAAATTGAACGTTGTCTTATATGTGGTGTATACATTACAACCACCTAGCCCGGATTCGAATAGGATCAATTTTATAATCCTGTCTTCACTAACATTTTATGATGATGGTCCCCTAAAACTATACTGGGTTTAATTCAGGAGAATGGGGTGCCCACACTATTACTTGCAGTACTCCCTCCTGTTGTTTAGATGGTAAAAAGTCCAACAAGTCGGTCGTATTTGAATAAAAACTGAAAATTAAGAAAAATGAGATGTGATTTAAAACTTTTTAGGGAGTGTTTGTTAAAATCAAAACTTTGATGCCAAGAGAGTTCAAAATTGCGCATCAGGAAAAATCCTTCGGTTTTTTATCCCGAAACAAAATAAAGTTTTTGTTTATACACTGAACAGACATATTGGACTAGAGGAGTTGACAAGACATACATTTAGACGATTGCAGACAGTTCTCAATTGAGTCCTCCTGAGCACCCAAATTTCCTTTTGTTGCATATTTATGAGTACCATTAAATTTTCGTAGGTCATTTTAGCACTCGTGTGGTTGTTTGAATTAGGGACGAGGCAGCAAACTCCCTTGAGAAATGGTCAGTGGAAGGCTTCAAAGGCACCAAAGACATTTTGGGGGTGTACAGAGGGGAGGAGTAGTCCAATAATATAAGAGATGACGCATGGCTTGTGGACAGAATTTATCACAGATTGAAAATTGTCAAAAAAAAAGTCAATCAGAGGGCTGGAGTGCTAAAGCAGTCGTTCAATAATCCTGATATTTGTCGACAAATACCAGGAACCACCTCGATGTTTGACGAGCAATACCAAGGTTGATCCTGGTCAGTGTTACCACTGACGTAGAAACTTCAACCGAAAAAGATGGACGACACCAACTCGGGGGAAGTTTAACAATTCCTTCGATGTTGAAGCCGGCTTAAAGAATGGATCGGTGGAGGAAACTGCACTCGACCTAGATTGAAGGGGCGAGACACCGGCCGATCATTATTAACATGCGACAGGAGTCTGACGTTATGGATCTGCTCAGCGGGCGCGCGCGTGTGAGTGTTGATTTTCGTGAGCCAGCATGCGTTTCATTTGCTAAATTAGCCAGCAAATTAAGATGATGAGCTTTTAATAATTCAATACGAGATACACGAGAGCAATTTTCTTCTGGGGACTCACCGCTGACACATTAATTGCCTCTGTCATTTGCCTCAGTCACGTCAGCGGCCCACAAAAACTCATGAAAACGTAAAGCCCCGCTTACCGTCCTCTGAAATATTCAGGCGAGCACACTCTTCACATATTAGGTGTAGTGAGGTGAGACGATCCACCGGTGTTTACCGTGTTGTCTTGGAGATCACGCGCATGTAATGCACCCGAACCTCTGTGTTTCGAACAACAGAATGCGCAGTCGCGAACAGTCGACACGTTAATGCTCGCGCTATTTCACATAATTTATCATTTGTTGGTCGCTAATGGCGTCATTGGGGGCGTTTAGAACTCTGTCAGCTTGCCAGAGCAAGAAAAAGTCACGACACATTGGGCTCGCGTGCAAACAGGGAATCGCTTTACGTCATTCTGGGGATTATCTTTCTCCATTCCTGACGTTAATACTGCAGTTGAGTAATTGGCCACCGCCAGTGCAGTTTTAAAGCCGCTGCCAAATTCGCGAGGAGAGAGAGAGAGAGTGAAATATTTATGGAACCAAGTGGACGCCATAAAGGCACAATGCTAAAAGCCTTTCGAGAAAAACAGAAGAAATATTTCTGATGTGTTGCGGGGAAGGCAATGAAATATTTCGCCATCAAACGTCTCCACGTGAACTTAGCCCGTGAAGAAAATGTCTCGAAACATCTCGTAAATACCATCAAAACACAAAGAGATCTTCATAAAGGCAAATCAGTTCCATACCAAGGAGGACCGGAAAAAATCCCCTTTTCCATTTTAAAAATAAGCAGCCACTCTATAAAGATTCAAATTTTCCAATAAATTATGAACAGTGGAATCCTCTCCCCAAGCTCTCGTGGATAGCACAGTCGGTAGGATCTTTTCCACCCTCACACAGTGGGTGGAAAAGACCTGGGTTTGAGTCCCGTTGATGACATAAAGAATTTTTACGGGCCTTTTTCCCACTGTGGTTTAGTCAGTCCCGGGTGAGAGTAGCGTGGTTTTTTCTCCCGGAAACTCAAGTTTTCGTCCAGCAAACAGAAAATCGACCACACAACACACGCAATTTACAGACAGCATACATGGAGCAACATGACCTTAGTCGCTGATGATCCTAAAACCTAATACAACAACAACAACAACAATCGATGGTTAAGAAATGGGCAGCAGAATTTAAACGAGGGAAGGAGAAATATGAACCACGCTGTGGAGGACCTGCAACGTCCACCACTACAGAAGTTATTGGCAGTGTGCCTGATTTCGAAATGAGTGATCGACGAGTGACAATTCTGTACATTGCCAGCGTTTTGGGCATTTCATTTGAATGTATACACCACATTCAAAGGGTGAGCACGATGTGCCCCCAAAGTTGTTGACAATAAAGTTGTTGATCAAAAACGGAAAAGAGTTGTCAAGTGAATATTTGCATCGTTTTCAAGAAGATCCAGAAATATTTTTGCAAGGCTCTTGACCATGAATGAGACGTTGATCGATCGCTTTCGTCCAGAGACAAAGGAGCAGTCCAAACAACGGAAAAACAGTCTTCTCCTCCTCCATAGAAACGTGACGACATCAGTTATTTCGGATGCTGATGGAGTGTTACTAGTCGATTACTTTTGCATATTATGCAGACGTAACATGCAAAAGAATTTTGTTCCACCAGAACAAGGCACCTGCTCACGCTCCTGTCATTGCCATAGCTGCTCTGCTCTCCTATGAGTGCAGCTTTGAAATCTTGAACCAATCTCCATATTCAACAGATTTAGCACATCAGACTTTCCTAATTTGAAGAAATAGCTGGCTGGCATCCATTTTCCCACCGACAGTAAAGGCATTGCTGCAATGGATGCATTCGTGGAGGCCCAAAAGAAAACTTTTCTCAGCTGGAATCAACGCAATGTAGCATCGGTGGGGTGACAAAAATGTATTGACTGCAGAGAGGAGTATGGCGAAACAGACTCCTCAAACAACCCCTTCGTACTTGACAAATACCATCGCACAAAGAAGTAAACACCGAATATGCGAATATGAAGAAGCAAAATCTCTGGCAATGATATCTCTGATAAGTCCTGATGAGCATGGATTTGGTGAGCAAATTACACTTTTTACCTTCTTATTGATTTATTTTTATTATTATTGTTATTAACTAGATTTGTGGACCATAACTTTCGAGATTGGTGCACGCGACTGCTGAGTTGGCGTTGCCCAAAGAAAGAAACTTCTTTTTCACCACCGAAAATCGACGAAGGCTTGGGCTTCGACATTACGAATCAGCGGCAAAAGTTTCGCCTCCCATCGATGACGGATGTGCCCAATGGGCAGTGTCCTCGCGCGCCAGTCCTCATAGCGATCGGTGACGGCGATGATACATGACCCACGGTGGCAACCTCGGACGTTAAAACGGGGGCAATTTGTGATATTGACATCCACCTCGAGGCAGCCACAATTGGCACAATTCCTCTCGTCTAATGGATGAACAAAGCAGATGACGCCCCCTGGTTGTGATCGATAGGAACACTTAGGCCGATATATCATCGGCGGATAATCATCTCGTGATGCGGCGAGGGAAAGAAGTTCAAAGAGCAACCTCCCTTGCGGCAAAAATTCGCCTTTTGCACTACAACTCAATTCAGCTTATTCAAAGCCTGCTTGAAGGAAAGTTTACATTGAAGTCACGTCTCAATACAAATCGCTTTTTTGTTTGTTCGTTTGTTCGTTTTTGGTTAAGGAACTTTTTGTTGCATTTCATTTTCGGAACACTGATTTCAGTAAATGATTGAAATTGCGCATTAAAATACCATCATCTTCAGTTATTCATACCGTCTTGTGGACGCTGGACATTTTATCTAAATTTTAAGAGGTTGGACAAATAATTGAAAGAAAGGGGTAATTGAAAGGAAGGGACATTGATTATTCTCAATATTTGAGATTTTTTTTCAATTCCAAGTAATTTATGGAAACCTCCTTCACCACCGATGGGAGGCCAAAACTGAGAAAATACATTACGTTTTAATAGAATTCTATCATAAAAGTAAACTTAAGTATCAAATTCCAATGTTCATTGAAAAAGTTGGTGTTGTGCTTCTGCACAGCAAGCAACTGGCTATTAGATTAAGTTTCTAATTTTGCTAGATTACCAATCTCTAATGATTGAAGCAGTTTTCAAGATTATTCATTTTATTTACGGTGCCATCACAGCACTGCTTTGGATCTCCGTTTTCCTGCTGAGATCAAGCGTGCTTCGGGGAAGCGTGTGTTCAAGTAATTTATGATTAGAGACTTTGAGCTCAACTGCGACTTCGGGTTTATAACTATGTTCTGCCACTTTCCTGGATCGAGTTGCTATTCCCAGAAAGCGAGGGGCGTCCATCTGTTCAGCAATGAGGTTACAGAGAGAGAACAAGTTTTATTTCCACAATCTGAAGCTTCCACAGTTTCATTTGAAGCCAGCTACGTAGGGCTGATCTAGACATTAGGAGACCTATTGCAACCCTGTTGATTCATCTCAGAATCGCGTATTCAATCCTAAAAGATTTATTCTTTTATGCAAGCTTAAGTGCAAGAACAGAACTTTATTCAATGATCTCCCTGAGCCGTTGAATCGTGATGACTGTCAATCTTACACCATAAAGTTCAGGGACAGGATTCAAAAAGCCCTCCACCATTAGAAGAAAATGACCGCATGAAGCCCTTGATGACCGAATTAATAGGACACAGCTAACTGAGTCAGTTAATGCATTCCGAGTGGAGTGGAAAAAGTTTGCCAATTTTTCATCCCTGATACTCTTCATAACTTCTTTAACGCAATGTCTTAAAGAAACTCTCTTTTCAGTAAACAGAATGTGGCCGATTCCAAAAATTCCACGAAGAATAATTCAGCGTTTTCAACCATTTGCAAAAGCACATTTTCTTTTGAAACTGCTTGGAAAACTCTCCTTACAACTATTCTAACCGCTTTAAGCAATGACTCAACAATTTTCTACCTCCCTTCCGGAGACAACGAACTCAGCGATAGATCTTTTGAGGTCCATGGAAATTGTTATTTAGATGAAGTCGGAATTTTTGATCTATTTGAATAATTTTACCAAAAGGTAGTGCTTTTGAATTCCTTAGATCCGCTATCTAAAAGATTATTCCATCTTAGAAGAGACTTCAACACTTTCCATATCATACAAAAGAGGAGCTTTCTAAGAGGTGTTGCGTTCTCCCTCCCTTTATTGCTCAGTAAATCGACGAATCAGTGCTTAGGCTGCCTATCAACTCCAACTGTTTCCCCTCTCCATTAATACATCGAGATCAATTTTGAAATACAATCCAGCCCATATTCCACTACAACAAAATGGTCGCTGCCCAAAAAGGATCGCGTTGAATCTTAATATTCGTAACATCTGCTTAATACATATATTGCACTACGGGCAGGCAGCTTACAAAAAGGCTTTTCTCTCTTCTCCGGCCCCTGCGCATAACATATATCCCCACAAGGTGTCCTCGCTGCAGCCACTAAAGTCACGAAAGAATGTTCTGGTGGTGTCTGCACACAGCTCGGGCTAAAAACTATTATCAACCAAAAAAAAAAACAAAGTCGGTGTCCACGAGCCAGTCGGCGATCCCACATCTGTGACACCTCAACGGGTGGTCCACGCTCTGCGGATAACTACTAACCTTCAGCGTTCCCGTTCGCTGTAATCGTCGACACTTGGCTTATAAAGCGAACCACACCACAAGTGTCCCGCAGTCAATATCCGACCGTTCGATGTACTACATCTCCCTCCCCCGGCATTATCCCGCCCCTACATCCCCTTCCCCCTTGCACGCGTGTTCCAGCCGGTGTAGCGAGGATGAGGGCAACAAATGGAGGGCAAATGCGACATCGGTCATCCATTTCCATATAAATAGAGTCGTACATTGCCATACATCAGCGGGGTTTGCCATTTCGTCCGAGGGTGCGACACGTTGCCGTAATGACACATTTATAAGCTCGGCCATGGCGACTCCATCATGATTTATTAAAAACATTTCTCGTGCTTGGCCGGTTGCCCTGGTAATCGGTGCTCTGCCACCACTTCATCTTAATTTTTCTATTATTCTATCTCTACCCTTTATTTCTATTTCTTTCTCTCTCTCTGCCCCCCCCCCCAACCCCATACATGCACGTGGTTTACCACCAATATCGCTACAAGGGAGCGAACAGCAACGTCCAATTTCTCAATTTCTTTAGCATCTTCGGCATCATAAACACCCCTGTCCATCCCACAACACGAGATGCAAGCTCACATACTTGATCTCAATTATGAAAACTTCTTGAGTACCAGCACAGAGTACATATGGACACAACATCTACGAATCGACCCATCCTGCTGCTGGAACTAACAATAATATTCATGTTGTCGTAACACATTAAACTGGTCTATTTATTTATTGAGCGACAATTAAGGACTCACGGAATACCTAGTTTCTGGGATGCAAAACAATGCATACCCAGAGACCGACTAACTGGGCCACGTTGTGGAAAACCACCGGTCAACCCCCCCCCCCCCCATCTAGGGAAATGTTTCATAAACGGAGTGAGAGCGTTTTCGAATTCTTGAGGGCACTGAAGTTATTGGTTGTACTGGTTCCACGCTGCCTTTTCTGGCAACACCAAATACACCTTTTCAATACATTAAAATATCCCGTGTTTAGTTTTATTCCAAGAAGCGTTCTATCTTATTCATTGCCAAAATAGGCACATATTGAAGGAACAAATTCGAATCATTTCTAAACAAGTTCTACAGACACGCGCTCAATCTAATTTCAAAGTCACATCTATGGACCCGCTAACCATCTTCACATCTATTGAATTGAATCTTCACTGAGCATTGTGAGCGGCGTTCCAGTGGGAATTTTAATTTTTCCCTTATATTTAGGGCTGCGGGGTGTCCACTATTTGAGATTACCGATCGTTTAGCTCCTCATACGATCGTCTGGTGGGAGGAAAACATTGGGGTTTAAAGACAACTGGCCGTTTTTTTTTCTATTTGGGAATCTATGTTCATCTCCACTCTCCTCCAGTGGTGTCATGTGGCTGTGGAACATTACATCTTACGACACATCATGGATATCCCAATCTGTCAACAAGAATTATACAAAGCACTAACGAAAGATAAATTAACATTGGTACAAATACATCACCATATTTGCAACTTCACATTATCCAATTCATTATAATGTAAGAAATCATTTGGCGAGTACTAAACTACTTGGAAGAACTGGCACGAATGCGCAAAACCGGAAACTCAGGTAGAAGAAACCGGAAGCTGTGGAACTGAGCTGTCTAGTTTTTTTTTTTTTTTGAGGAAGTCAGCTGGCAACTCAAGTTCTGTTTAGATTTTTTTATGCCCTCGTTGGTAATATGGTGGATATAATCACCGATTGCAAAATACCCGGGTTCGAATCCTGTTGATGACGCGGTTTTTTTATGGCCTTTTTTCGCATTGTGGGTACCACATTAGTCGGTCTCGGGAGAGGATTGCCGAAATTCGGATTTTTCATCCAGAAAACAGACGAATGGAATTTATGGAAACAACGTACTGACACCTCATTGCCTTAATTGCTTGGCGTTTAACGCGAGTCGTTTTAAAAAAGAGAAACATTACGAGGAAGTCGAAGAAGATGAGCGCCGCTTCGGGGAGGGGGTGGACGAAGAAGGGGAAGGGGAAGGGGGATGTCACGTTGGGCCGCACTCGATTTCATATTCGTATTCGTGCGTGGTCTTAATGAGCGCAGACAAGCGGCGGCAAGACGTCACGTTTAAGGACCAATCAGCCAGAGTAGTTGTAGCCATAGAAACCGAGGTGCGAGCGAAGGAATTTGGTGGGGAATAATCGGGCGGATCTCATTCGGAGCTTTTGCATGACGTCTCTAAATGACGAAGCGACGATAACGTATGCAAGCGAACTTAGGAACCACACCCGGTTATTACACACCGGAGTATTGGGCCCTCACGTCGCGGGCATTTCTGGACAATCTGCGCGCGGCACGAGCGGCGGGCGTTATTTTTCTAAAGGCTATAGACGGTCGCCATGCGCGGGCGAAGGTTGTACGATACGCTAATGCCGCATATTAATGCATTCAGATTACCCCCAGACATATCGTCCGCACACCGCGCCGGGCTGTGCTAATGTCGAAAAACCGAAGAGGGAAGGCTCGCTCTCTCGCCCGCCCGTCCCCATATCGCCGAGTCTCATATTCAAATGTCTCGTGCGGGGGGAAGGCAGTTTGAAAATCATAAAGAGGATTACCGGCGAACATGCGCGAGACATAGATCATCGCCCGCCTGTCTCGCTGCGGTTCTGCCACCGTTGACTCGATCGTTCTGCGAAACGTACATCTAACACGCTTCCGGTGACCCCCTGTTTGGACCCGGGTCTTAATGTAACAGGTAGGGAGCGACGCCTTTACATCGTCGCGCTGTTGCCTGCGATTGCCGGGTTGGAGAGTACGGCCACCCCACCATCCGAAGGAAGCTTATAAATTATTGGCGCGTCTATCTGTGCGCTTTAAGCCACCCTCGAATGCAGCTCCGAACACTGCTCGGAAAACGAACTAACTAAATTACTCTCGCTGGAGGGCCGGCTCTGTCGGAGGCTGCTGCAACACACCATGAATATTAAGAGCTCCAATCGACCCTCGCTCGAGTCCAGGACTGGAGCAGCGCAATTAACATCCAACTTGTTTTGTGGTCAACAATCCATACTTTTTACATTCAGTGTCGGTGGAATTTCCCTCTTCGACTCTCCTTTGTGATGTCTCAGCAGAAGCAGCGTCTCCTGCTCGTGAGGGTAGCAAACTCTGCAATAAAGAATACGCTTCGAAACTGGAAATGAGAGATTTATTGGTAAAAATCCACTCTCATTTTAATTTACAGAATGGTATTCACGGATAATAACAACAACCTTCTTTGGGCCTTTCAAGACCATCTCATTTTTTTATTTTTCTTTTTAAGATACCATCTCCATATCTGGATACAAAATTCCAAAGCGCAGACTCACAATTGTCTTCTACAGTATAATGGAAATACTGTGGAATCTCACTGTCCCTACGAGCAAGCAATGACCCAAAAAATCCTGCTTTTGACAAGACGATAAAATAAATAATTTATTTCTGCCATCCTTTATTTGAATAAATAAAGATTCTGATAACAGTTGAATCCAGTAAGCAGTGTTTTGTAAAAGGACAAGGATTTTATAATCGCAACTGCGAGGTTTTTAGAACAACAAACAAAACTTTCCAAGCCATCTGACACGACGTTTAAAATTTAAACTCGGGGACGAGTGTGGCCAAGCACTTCGGTGGACGTCAATCTGGAAACGCAAATGTTGAATTTCCACGAGAGGGGGGAGTCGCACGCGGAGAAAATGAATTTTGTATGATGACGTCAAATACACAACTAAACCACCCCGTTTTCTTTTCCTCTTTAAAGCGATCTTGGCTTCTCCGAATAAGATTGAGTTTTATAATAAAGTAAAAGCCGTGAATATTTCATTCAATGCGCAATGTTTGGCCACGCACATAAATCAATTTTCTGCAAGAAAACCAAAGATTGTTAACGATAAAAAGTTTCTGCCTTCACTTTTTAAAGGCAAAATAACACGCGACCGATTATTTTTGCGAAGTTGTCAGCAAATTAAATCCCCCCAGTTACATCTAAAACTACTTATGGAAATAAAATTTCTAGGCTCGTGCCACATCCATCGAAACGAAGCCCACAAAGATTCGAATCCGTTTTTGTTGTTACACGCAATTGAAATAATTCTTTGTTCGTGTCGAAAGACAATCTTTGTTTGACCTCACGCGAAAACTTTAAAAATTTAGTGGTAAACTGAAAAAAGCATCTTCGCGACAAATGACTATTTATTCTTTCTGCATAATTGATCTCCAAAAGGAACAGTGGATTTTATGAGAGAACGTTCCACGGTGGAGATTGCAGCACGTCCTGGATCAAACCGGTCTTGCTCAGTGGATATGAAGAAACAGAGAGCATTTTGTAAGGTCATCGAAGGTCAAATGAACCTATCCGATGATCTAACTCATACTGGAAGAGTATCAACCCAGGATGTTCCAATTTCTGATGAAATTAGTAATGTGATACTGTGCTCGGTCGTCAAAACATTAGAAACCTTTATTCAAAAATTAGCACGGTACCTTTTGCCCGAATTACATCCATGGTATAGATTCCACTGGGTGTCTAAGGGATTCTAGCTCCAGATTTAACCATTCTTCCATCAGGATGTTCGTCAACTGTTGTCATGTGGTCGGTAGAGAACTACGAAGCCTAACTACCCTTTCAAAAGTGCTCCAGACATTCTCAACTGGATTCATATCTGGAAGATTAGATGGCTAGGATACATGCTGGAAATCTTGGGAACGTTCCCAGAACCATTCACCTGCAATTTTTGCACGGTGCATAGTTGCGTTGCCGTCTTGAAAGAATCCGTTGCAATCTGGATAAAACTGAAAGAGTCTAGGATGAAGTTGGTCTGGTGTGACAGAAAAATGTCCATTGGGGATAATACAACTTCTGCTAAACGTGCTCCAACAATATACCTTTCTGAAAATCTGAAAGATCACCTGTCTTCCTCCGAAGCCAAGGAAAGTGTACAATATTTCTGTGATACGAAGGATCATTTGCATATCGTACGTTTAATTATTTTGCAAAAGGCTTCTATATTTTTGTCCACTGAGTGTAATTAGTATTCCCCACACTTTGACAATTTCGTATTTACATTCTGCTTTTCAACAAAAACTTTCTGAGTTCCTTGGTACATACAATATTATTAAAGATTCGGAGAGTGGACGAAGTAGAAAGATGGATCAATTCCTCTGCGTTTAAAGTTTAATTAAAAACCGTTTAGAAAATAATGGCCGCAGCTGTTCGGAGCACAGTTCTGCTCATAAAGTTTATGGCTTGGAAAAATCCCCATTTCAAGCGATAGCTACAAAGAGTGGCATCTCTAAGTAAAGTTCTCCAGATAAAAAGTGTAGGGTGGTCCTCAAATGTCGCAACGCCCTTGGAAGGAGCGTTATTTGTCACAAAATAAAACTATGAAATAAATTACCGTCTTTTCTTGATGAATTTTTTTTTCGTCCTTGAATAAGGCGTTTGTCCCATCTTTTATGAAGCGAAAAATAAAAATGTGGGAATTCATTTTCTACCAACAGCACAAATTCCGATTTTTTCTGCCTCCTCAATTATTTTCGGTCTTTTTGCTAACCGTCGAAGATCCCAACCAGACTTTGGGACTGATGTTTAGCAGAATACTTTAAGGCCAATGCTGGATTTAGGAGCTCTGCCACACGAATTTAAGAAACCCCTTGGACTCACAATAAATTTGATGGTCTGGGTCTCCATCGTCCTCGAGCTACTGAAAGTGACTAATGAACGTGCCTCATTGACTCTTCATTTCCATTGAGCAGGAAACAACAAGGTTTTATCTGTTTCAGCCCCTGTTCGATACGCTTCGGAGAGAACAAAGCCCAGTCTGGCGACAGGATTCAGACCAAACGGATGAAATTGGAGTAGTAGTTATCAGGATCAACAGCTTAAAATCAAAGTTGAGTAAGGCACTGTTGAAGAGGGCAAGATGAGCCACCGAAAAGTAATTAAAAGTATCTTTAATGGTTCAATGAGGTTCTAAGATGTCGTACATCGGACCATTCGTAGAACTGCCAGTAGGGATGGTGCATATCACATTATTCGGTACTATTATTTGCACTGCTTGGTGTCGAAGGCTTTTTTCTTCCGTTCACATATACACACACACTGGTCAAAAAACTACGATCTTTATTCAGTACCGAATCAGGTCGCCTTTGTTTAGAACAAGAACAAGTGTGAGGCGCGGCGTGGATTCTATAAGGTATTTTAGTGCGTTTTGGTCTAATTGTAACCATTCTTCCAGCAAAATATCGCGCAGCTGAAACAAAGTTGAAGAGGACTTCGTTGCCGAATAGCTCTCTCCAGCATATCTGACACATTTTCAATAGGACTGAGAGCAGGTGAATGTGGGGACCAGGGAAGATAGTGAAAATCGGTGTCATGTTCTCCGAATCATTCTAGCACGATGCGCTGTTGCACTCTCATCCATAAAGTAGCCATCGCCTTTGGGATAAAAGTGTAGCATTGCAGAGTGCAGTAGATCTGATACAAAATTCAGGTACTCCCTGAATGACATTCGATATTCCACCGGCATCAATGGACCCAGTCTGTGCCAACAAAACATTCCTCATACCACCTCCAGACGACTGGGTTGTCTTAATAAGGCAAGGAAGGGTTCATCGCTTTGCGAGGTTCTCGTCACATTCTCTGCCTACCTTCAGAGTGTGACGAGAGAGTGCCTACCATCAGAGAGTTTGCAAATCAAAGTGTATTTGACCGCATGATTTTCTTCCATTGTTCCATTGTCCAATCGTGACCTTGGCACCACCGCAAACGGATTTTCTCTGAAATAAGTGGCTTCCGAATAGAGAGGTGACTGTCAATACTCAATTTATTCAATGCCATGCGCATGGTACGGGTTGAACTAGACAGTTCTGGATTTGGTTGGATTTAGATGTTATGTTCTGCGCGCAGGATGTCTTTTTTTTTTTTTTTTTTTTCGTACAGTCCTCTTTAGAGTACTACTGCTTCGCTCCTCTTGAAGTATTGTTTTTTTTTTTTTTTTTTGCCACATTTACTCCATTGAGATGTGGACGAGCCTCTTGCTTTCCACTCATTAAAACCCTTTCAGGTGGATTCTTTCGAGAAACCAGTTACGTCTTTCGTTTCTTGAATTGTGGCTCCTGCTAAACATGCACCCACCATAAGAATTTTCAACGTCTGACAGTTCACGCGTTTTATCATTCTGCCTTGAGATTATTGCAGTCTAACAGCCTGTTTAGTCTGGATACTCAACAGTATTGTTTGCATCTATTTGCATTTCTTCTGTCTGTGATTGTCTTAATACAAAGGTTCGTATTTCTTTGGCCAGTGTGCGTATATTCCGAGTTATTTGCGAAGAGGTTTACCTTAATGGGTCCCTTAAAATCGTAGCTCGACATGAATTGCTGGAAATTGAGGGGCCAAAATTTTAAAACAGCAAATATTTAGGGGAAAATAGTTTCTAAATGAAACCCCCAAGGTTCTCCAAATGCACGATATCCGACTGTTCTTGAACACGTGTGCTTATGAGGGTTGTCGGATTAGTGGAACTTGAGCGGAGGCATGCGTCTCTATCGAAGTGCGTCCCTCAAGGGGTTGGGGCATAAACAAACTCGCCACATCGCAACACTACATCATTAACAGCGCCACGTACTGCGGTGCACCAAATAAATGCATTTTCCATCCCGCCCGGACCCACCGGGCTCCTCTATGACGTCACCAAAGGTAACTCGGCGTCCATTAGCTTGCATTTCGGCATCCCTACCGTCGAGTCGTGTGAAACTTTAATTACGGCTAACGGGATAGGCAGCAACACGTGCATGAACTGCGAACGGCTACGAGACCTACAAATGCCCTTCCCTGGCTCTGTTACAGCTCAACTGGCAAGATTAATGGCGTTGTGCGATCGCACCCCGTTACAGCAACTGCCATCCAGGTCGGCGCTAATCAAATTTCGGCAGCTACCACCATCAGCCTTTTAGTGATCGTAAAGGTGGCCACCCTGACTTCTTAGCATCGGCTGATTGATTCTGCGAGGCAGCGGCTCTACCCTTCTGTCTCTCTTTGTGTTTATAAGCCTATCTGTCTGTTTAATTATTTCTTCTCTCTCTCTAATTCTTTATTTTATCTCTGCTTGTCTCTGCAGATGCAAGCGTGACTGAAGAATCATTCGCGGTTGGTCTTTCTTTCTTTCTTTCCTTCCATATTCTACAGCAAAAATCTTGGTATTAATCACCCGTGACTAAAGAACTAGGCACAATGGGGCAGCGCCCCAGGGCACTTGTGGATTGCAAATCTCAGTTAAGAAAAGATTTGTTCAAAGTGGGATCGCAAGATGCTGCTGCTGCTGCTGCATCATAACATTCTGTGCAGCTAAAGGCAACTGAGCTTCAGCGTTCTTTAAGAATTTAGTACATTTTAAGGACGCTAGAGATGAGCTGAAGCCAAACCTCTCCTTAGATAGCGTCTAAATTTGTAAACATCTGTCCAAAAGGTGCTGAAAATGCAGCATTTAGATCTCATCATGTGCAGAGTGCAAAAAACTTATAGGATTTCTGTTAGGGCAGTCAAGGTATTCTAATATCTGCTTCCAATCTTTGTTACGTTTCTTTTAAAGAAAGAGACACAAAAAACCTAGAAAGGTGACCTGGGTGAGGATTTTTGGGATACATAAAATATTTCAATATGAAGTTTAACAGGATTTTAAAGTATATTCCGCCGAACCTGGGGCTTCCACAAATGTCCTGTTAGTTTCAATGCTTCGTGCTGATGGAAACACTAGAACATGGTGAAAACAGCACGAGTCTGTGGACCATCCTTCCAGGGTACTACAGTGGTCTTTCCACCAACCAGATCTCAATCCAACTGTGCTCCTGTGGGATGAGGTGGAACAAGCTCTGCGTAGAGAGGTCCATCACCATCCATTTTGCAGAAATATGGTCCCCGAAGCACTCTTTCCACACCTAGTTGAGTCCATGTTACGAAATTCGGGCTATTGGGTAGATGATTCTAATAAAATGGATATTCAGTGTATTTAGTGAACATAACTCCTTGACCATAGAATTTCGGAAGTGTAGACGGGAAGTGTAGACGTGACCTACCAACAGTGCATATTTAGAGTTACCCAACTTACAACACCCCAACATTTATATGTATTTCAATCACAAAAGAGAGTTGCTGAATTCCTGGATTCATACGCAACTTTAAATATTCAGGGTTGAAACTTATAGATTACAGCAGATCCCTAGACAGTTAATCAGATGAAATAACAGACTTTGAAATAAAAGAAACTTTCCACTTAATAATTCTCTATAAGTTATTTATTAAAATGTCATTGCCTCAATGTTCAGTAGCCTGACGTTTAGGAGGCCACTGAACATCAACATTCGCTCTGAAGTACCATGATGTGAATGATCCAGAAACTGAACAGAAAGATCAAAGCACTTTTAATTATGGGGAAATTTTTCTCAATTTGACCGGCCCTGATTGGTGAAAAGAATTTAAGGATTGCATTTATTTGAAAAGGGAAGGGATTCGATCTTTGTTGTATTCATAGAGAAGCAATTAAGAGTTCAGGGAAACTTCTAAATGCGGGGACAGGGGATCTATTGGAAACCTATTGGAATGCATCATGCAGTCTTCTGGAGAACGTTTGCGAGAGACGGCATCAGGCAACGAAATTTACTTAAGCTTTGAGGGTCTTCTTGTATATGTTGTAGGCTTATAACAGGACAAGACTCAGATGAGTGTGGAAAAAATATATTGAGGCAATTTGAATGGGATAGAAAGTGAAATTGCTTCGTTATGGACGATTTCACTTCCATTTACTTCACCGACTGGAAATTGTGGGACGACATAATCCCAAGTAGGATTAGATTTTGAGCCAAGCGGAATTCATTTATTCCAGCATGTCAGAGGGAATACAAGAAACGAAGATCCTTGACCTGTTTCTAATATGCAAGTCGAGACCGCTGATTGTGTTTCGTCATGTTTGGCTTATGCTTCAAAAGATCTCAAGCCTGTTGAATCCTCAGTCTCCTTGATGATGGGTGACTAGATTGGTCACGTCAGTGAAATTCTGTAGTTTTCCTGTTCATTGCCGGTGATGGTGGTGGTGGTACCGTCACGTTTCCATTTCATGATTACATCAAGGATGATCAATTTTGAATTTTACAGGCTATGGAGAATAGTGTATAATATTATACACTATCTCCAAAAAAAGAACACTTTTTTTGGAGAATAGTGTATGTGTGTATATATAATACAGAAGAATTTAAATCAGATAGGACCCTTAAAATATGGCTATTTTAAGGGTCCTTAAAAACCCCAGAAATTGTTCCACCCAGACCATGTGCCAGCCAGAATGGGTGGTGGGGGCCGGTTACATTGTACAGATATATTTTTAAAATATTAAAAATATGCAACGACAAATATAAACGTTTATACAAAGGTATACTGGAGATAAAAATGTCGTGCAATTTTGGAGCGGTCGGGAATGATCAGTCCTCTCTATTTGAACGAAGAAATAACATCGTTGGATTTGTTGCATAAAGGCATTACGTCGATGAATATTGAAATTTACAAAAAAAATTGGAAACTTGACCATGTTTCAAATGGTTTGTTGTCCCCAAAAAGCAGAAAATTCGAAATCTTTTTTCATACCAACGGTCAAGTTAAAGTCTGAATAGCATTGCACTGTGAACATTTTGGATTCAAGTTTGGAAATCCGTTATCAAGAAAAGCTGTAGAAGGCGTCTACTTCCTTCCACCCATTGGTCTGTCAACCAATTGGTTACGATAGGTGGAAAGGCATTAAATCTCTGTAAGATACCCAAAGTAGTATCCGAAATGTTGACATTAGCGCAATGTTATTTGGCATCCGAACCGTCTGGTCTTTATACACTAAAATACAAAATTCGTAGTCACACACAATTTCCTGCGCTCAGAGGATGCATCATAACTTTTGGTATCATAGTGTAGTTCACATGGTTCATCGTGCATCATATCTGCGCAAGCTGATACCGAAGCCGCTTTGAGTAGTTCGAACACTACAACTCTTCTGCATCTTCTACAAACTTTCTTCAGGATAATTGGATTTTGCGATCTTTGTAAGATTTTGCAATTTTGCAAATGGAGGCTTACTAGTGTTCCATACAACATTACTACTACTTATAATAATAATACAATACAATACAATTTTATTTATCAAGAGAATTCGTTTACAATAAATTAACTTGTTAAGAAAAGTAAATTTCTTGACAAGTTGTAATTCTTCCTTTACAACAGTTTTGTACAAATTTGTTATCTTACAGAAAAGACTATGAAGTCACTACACATTGTATATTCCACACTGTAAACAGTGGTAGTAGTTTATCTGCATATCAATTCTAATTTACTGTGTCATTGAGTATCAAGAATTTTCTTATAAGAATTTTAATTTGGAGATGGGATAACTTCTCCTGAGCCTGAAATCAATGCTAGCCAACAAGTTGTTTATTGTATTCATTGTGTGCCTATCTCCAAATCTATTTAGTACTCTCGGGTGATGCAAAACAACTGCTTTTGGATTCCTTAAATTATGTGAGACATTTCTTTGCAGATTCGACTCTTCAAAAATAGTGTTAAGATTTTTTAAGAATAGATTTAACTTTAGTTTTTGAACTGGATACAATATTTTATGTTTCAACAAAAATTGCCTTCTCTTATTCAGGTCATTCCAAGAGTTGGTCCCCATTAAAAGTTTCAGAATCCTGTTCATTATGTTGCTTATTGCCCTTATTTCTGTGTTATTTGCTCCTGCGCATACATTTACTAAATAATTGAGTTGGGGTCCACTAATGCATAATATAAGGTAACTTTTGTTCTAAGATTTAACTATTCTTAATGTAGTAGAAAAAGTACACATAAAATCTCATTTTTTTGTCATATGCATTACCCAACTTAGACTGTAGTCGATCCATAACCTAAGGTAACAATGATTTGAAACTTCTTCCAGTTCGACATTCGCAATTCTGGAAATTCTGTTCATGTAGGCAATCATGTTTGTGCAATTTGATAGAGGGTTGAATGTCCAATGTTTGATGAGGAGGTCTTATTACCAAAAAATTTGTTTTTTCAAAGCTGAGTGCTAATTTATTATCATGCAACCAAGTTTGTAAATGTATTGCATCCTGTTGTAAATCATTCTCCATTTTTGTTAGGTTCTTTCCTATTGTATATAAGATTATATCATCTGCATAAATTTTTATGAAGGAGTTCTTAATTACTTCGAATATGTCATTTATATAGATGTTGAACATGATTGGCCCTGTATGGGTGCCCTGTGGTACTCCTCTCTTTACATTATAAGATTTCCCCTTTGTATTCTCTACTTCTACTGTTATTTTTCTCTTGGTTAAATAATTTGCTAGGAGTGGATTGAGTCTTCCCCTTATACCATATTTCAGTAATTTCTGTTGCAATATTGGGATATTAGTTAGGTCATATGCTTTGGTCAAATCTATAAATAAAATCATGTTTTATAATTGTGATAATGTTCTTTCTTTGATGGGCAATTTCTATACTGCCTGAAGTATTCATCCCTTTGTACCATTAATTCTTCTATTTCGTTAGTCATCCAAGGTTTCTTTAGCTTAATCCTGCTACTCCTAGAATTTATGTTGCAAGCTGAGTGATTTACTTTTCTCTCGGTATTAAACCTCGAATTGTTTATCATTTGTTTTATCTTATTTGAAAAAACATTTACATTTGTTGTGTAGGGTGCTTGCTCTTGTATTAACATGTTTTCTATGTTCTCTTTCAGTTTACCTGTTGATAAATAATTTTTCTTCGTAGCATTTGTTAATAATATATCTTCATATGGATGTTGTTTTGAATACATATCTACTACTGTATTAGTATACATGTTCTGTGATCTGAAAATTGATTTATGTAAGAATTAGCGTACTTCAACTTGATATTTGCAATTAGGTGGTCCAAACATGTATACAGCTGACTGTTCTATCTCCCTCCATCCTTTGTTGTCTAGTTATTCCAATAATAATAATAATAATAATAAGATTGTTTATTAACATAAATTGTGTACAACAGTGATTCCTTACACAGAAAGCCAGAGGAATCTTACAATATGTTGTTTATACAACTGATTTTTTTAATTAGAAAACAATAATAATAAAAATAAACAAATAAAAAACAAACATATTAATCAAAATGTAATAACGAAATATTAATTAAAACGAAAAAGAACTACAAGTTGAGCAGAACATGAAATGACATCGGTTAACTAACTAAGATCGGCACTTACATCAATGTCCTGTACAAACAGCAAGAGAGGACAAGATGCCATCTCGATATGCCTTGTCTATATTCCACAGGTCGATGTTGAGAGTGTCCAGAGTCGCATTAGGGAAGTGTCTCTCAAAATTCTGTAACCTCTGGAGCCTTGAGCACAAGGAGGGGGTACTGCGGAGATGTCTGCCAGGCAAACGCCAACCAACCGTGTTCCAGATGTTGATGTGATCCTGCTTAGCTGAGCACAGATGAAGGAATGACTTTATTTTTAGCACATGGGTGTGGACCATGGGCGTATATTGCAGGTTGCAGCAGAGAGTAGATTTAGATGTTGTGTAGACCTGGTGCGACCACAAGTTGGCCCGCTTCAGCACCCAATTTTCATTCCCCAGAACGCTCTCAGGGCTTTCGAATACTGAGCTTGGATTTTTTTTTATAGGTGAGGTTGGCATCAAGGATTACTCCTAGGAATTTGACACTGTCTGTGGGAGTCAGGACCTTTCCTGCCAATTCCAGAAGTAGAGAAGATGCAGTATCAGCAGAAGTCATCCGACTTGGCGTAAAGATGAGATAGTTTGACTTCTCTGGATTGACTGACAGGCCAAAAAATTTGGCATACTTACAGAATGTATTTAGATAGCTGTTTACAGATTCAGAGGAGGTTTGTCTTTCTTGAGAATCACCAACATGGCGTTTGCATGGCAAGTAGCATACAATATCATCAGCATATGATAGGAACGCTGGAATTTGATCCATTAGCGGAACGAATATTGCTGCAAATAGCGAGGCTGAGAGAGAACCACCTTGTGGGATCCCTACTTCGACACTTTTAGTGACCTTAATACCATCGGCTTTGAAGTGAAGCATTCAAATTATTCAAGATCTTGGGCATTTTTCCGGATATCCCGCAGAATCTCTCAAGTAATACAAGAAGAGCGTGATTTGGACTGAGTCGAAAGCAGATTTCATGTCCAGAAAAATGGTGTGAAGATGTTCGTTGTCATTCCAGGCCTGAAGTATTTTCTGTGATAATGACTGTAGGCAGGTTACCGTAGATCTATTAGGCATGGCATAATGGGTGTGTTCGGGCCTATGCGCAAAGATTGCGAGTGCTACATCGTGCTACATCATACTACATCCGAGAGCCAAATCCGATGTTCTGCAGTATATATTTTTGATCATTATAATTCATATCCGTTGTTAATGTATATATAGAATATCCTATGTATTTATATATATATATATATTTGTCTCCTTTGTACTGAATTTATGCCCCTAGCCTAGTGCTGTGATGGGCTTCCTGTAGTTGCAATAAATGAAAATTTATTATTATTATTATTATTATTATTATTATTATAGATGCACTTCTCGAGGCATTTGAGGAAGGGAGAGGCAATTGATGTGCATATTTAAGTACTTTGTTTTTGAGTTGAGTGAATTCTTTGTTGATGAAATAAGAAGCAATTTTTAGACTAAAAAGTGGTATTGTGTCAATTCCTGTGGTGGACTTGTCGAATTTATTATTTTTATTAGCTGTTCTTCGGAAATTTATGTATTACTAGTAGGTGAAGAAAGGTTAAGCACTTCGTTCCAAGGATAAGCTTCGGACACACAGTGATCTCTCTTAAAACACAGTAATGCTCAAACCATTTCTGGACATCTAAAGACAGAGTGGTACAAGTATGACTTCTGAATAAGCGTGTCCATACATCTATCCAAAACGGGATATTCACCTTGCAGATATATGCTGATGTCCCAAAAGGAAGGTTGGGCATTGTCCGGCCTCCTATTGGTTGCTTTTCTGACGCCCCTTTTGACCAAAACGCCATCATCATCATCAGGTACTATCAAATGGACAGCCATTGACACTTTTTGTTACCAGCAACAAAGACTTCAGAATGTACTTCGACCGAAATGTACTTCGATCACCCTTTACAGATAACAATTTGATCTGATGATGGAACCCCAAAATGGATTCCAAAACGTGACTGGATTGTCAATTATTTTAATGGATTGTTTTCTGTTCACCCATACTTTAGTCCTGACAAATATACATCACTGATTAAAGCTCTCGCCGGATAGTTGCTGATACCATTGTATATTTTGGCAATTGACCAGTGACAACTTTACTTGATGACGTCATTTGTTTATGTCATGATTAAACCAATCTTTTGACTAAAACGGTGAATAAAACTCCCAAAATAATAATAACAACCGAACAGAATATGCATCAATACACAATACCAAATGGTGTGGATGAAGCCAGGGGTGTGCTGCCAATTTAAAAGTTATCAATTCCGGGGTTTGTGTCCACTGCAAAAATAATTTCACAAAAGAAAAAACATTTTGTCCTTTTTTAAAACATTTTGTTCCTTTTGAAAATATTTTGAAAAAATAGTTTTGAAATTAATATTTTTCAATATTCACGTGGATACGATGATAACTTTACTCGTTGATTGGCCATCGGTGTTTCAACTAGATTGGCGCACGACCTTGAGTAGTGGAAGATGCCATTTCAACTCCACGGGTACAGAAGGTTACGAGCTGCTGAATTATTCAAATAACATTAAAGAAATGTCTCAAATAAAAATAATATTCATTAGTACTCACAAAATTAAGTAGGGTCAGCCTAAAATGAATTTCCAAGACGCAGTTTTTCAAATCCCATTTAAAAGCCCACGCACAAAAAATATTATTAGATGAAAACGAGTCAGTTTATGCGCGCAATGCACTTTAGATGCGTCAGCAAATAATCATTCGTGCTAACGACGAGCCTAAAGAAGTAAGAAAATGATTTGAAGAATATGCAAATTAGCTCTTTCCGGTAGTACAAATTTTCTTTGAAATAAATATTTTCTTTGTGAAGAGAGTTAAAAAATAATGGCAGGGGTGGGATTCGAACCCACGCCTCCGAGGAGACTGGTGCCTTAAACCAGCGCCTTAGACCGCTCGGCCACCCTACCACTCACTAATCACGTTTGCATTTCATCAACTGATCTTACTCTCAACATCTTGTCATGGTGGATAACTAACATTCGCAGATGACTGCAGATGCTGATTGATTCAAAAAGTTAACATCAGTCAATAGATTAGTACTGGACACAGATTCTTAATCCAAACTGAGGTGTCATGGACAATTACTGATGGAAGCGTAATTGTGATTGTGGTTGAGTTTATTGGTAATGCGTATTATCTTAAAGCGTGGAGCCGAATTCCACGTAACCTGACAAGAAGGTGCCATGTATCGGGATGGAATCTTCCCAATCTTTAGACTCTGTATACTCAGCTTGAACTTTGAGAGTCGGTGCCCTTCGCAATAAACCATCCACAGTTAAAATAAATGGGAATTGACAGCGACGGCTCCATCAGCGTGTCCAAAATTTGATTTTATTCGACGCCCACTGGGAAAGGGCAAATGAAGAGAAACATCAAAAGCCATTGGAAACACGCAGCGAACAACCAGTGAGGATTTGTGTGTTCGAGAAAGGCCAATTCAGCGCACGAGGCAGTGAACTGTTCCGGTCTGATCTCGAAGGATCTGCGTTGCATTGTGGGAGGAGGATGTTTCTCTCTTCAAGAAGGAAGGCAATGAAAAGGAGGCGATTAAGAAAGGCGAGTCTTCCTAATGACAACCTAATAAGCTGTAAGTGCCGTCGTAAATTTTACGGCAATCCGGCAGCAAGCTCGAAACCGTCACCAAGGGGTCACTATATCATCGGACCGTCGAGAGAGTATCCATATCTGCCCATTCAGCGAACTTTGGCCCCACCCCTTCGGAATCCTCCTAATCTGGCGAGAGCGAAGTGACCGTGCGTCTCGCGCCAGGCCACAGGGAGGAGGATAAGTGCGGGCACATAATTCTATATTAATGACTCATTCGTGTCGTCTCGCACTTCGCCTAAATCTCCGCACGAGAGACGAAGGAGCGTCTTTGATCTGTCGGTCGGAACATCCTATCACAGCGCGGGTATTACTGAACGACGGGTTCAAGGGGGCCGATGGTCGCCGACTAAGTCGCGAGGATTGTCAAACAATCTCCGGATAAATAAGGAGCGCATCCGTTGCGCCCACTAATGGAGCAGTTACTCCAGGAAAATATGGCCCCGACTGCGCCAACTGACTGCCGCACTTGAGCGAATCATTAAACAACCCGCGTCGGAGGGAGGCCGACTGGGGGTCGGACCCGGAGAGAAGGATTGGGCGAGTTGTCTTTAATGGTTATTGGCAGGATGAATATATCCCTTACCGCCTTGTCTAACTGCCCAAATTATTGGCCTCGTAACGGCCGCGCGCAATGCAAACATACTCGACTGAGACCTCACTTGACTGGCCATCAGACGCATCAAATTAAGACATTACAATCTCCGAAAACATTGGCGTAGCCTTTCTAGCGTCCCTCCCACCCCGTCCCCCTCTTAGAAAGAAAGAAGTGGGGAAGCAGGGACAACATCAGACCTTTGGTTGATGCTGACTGCTAACTTAACTCTACACATCGCTTCTCCACCGAAATGAGCAGAGTCAAAGAAAGGAAGAAGGATACGATGAAGACAAAACAGGACAATCAGCCACTCAATGAGGCACTCAACAAATTTTCATAATAGGCTTGCGGCAATAACCAGATTCTCGAGTATCAAAATGTACTGTGGTAACTTATGAGGACCCCTAGAGAGAAAGAGAAAGATCTTTCATTATTACTATATAAATAATCAATCCATTACATGCAAATCCCATCATAAACACTTGGTGTTGTTTTCCTACAACGGCTTTTTCGTTCCTCATATTTTGGAAACTTTTAAAAAGGGGTATAAGGTACTTGGATTCATCGAGAGGTTCACTTATACATTCAGTATAAGTGAACCTCTCGGTTTGAGACAAATGAGACATTTGAGACAAAAATTCATTTGAGACAAATGAATGTTTCAAGACATTCATTTGTCTCAAACAGGCCTGCCGATTCTTCAATAATATACTGCTGTCCCTGAATGTCTTGATGTTCTAGACCCTGTATGGGCAACTCCTTGCTCAAGATTTGGAGAATATTCTAAAAATGTGCGTAAGCCCGTTTCCAAATTTAGATGGTGCTAAACTTTTCTACGGGAAATGTTATATTGTCAGCGCCAGAAAAAGACGCGTATGGTCTGTAATCAAATCACAAAGGAGGTTACGCAAGCGAAGACAGATTACGAGATATCTTTGGCAAAGGACGCAAAGAAAAACAGCAAAGAGTTCTTTAATTATTTAAACTCTAGAAGGAAGGGGCTGAATCAGATATTGATGATTCAACTGTTGATGTTCCTGCTCAAATAGCTGACAAACTGAATCTTTTTTTTTTGTATCTACATTCACACATGAGAAATCATGTAGGAAATTGAAGGACAGAAGCTCTTCAAACTCTAATAGGCAATTAAATGATTTTGAAATAACGGAGAGCAAAGTGGAGGAGAAATTGTTGAAATTAAACATAAGAAAGGCACGTGGGGTGGATGGGATCTATCCAGTTATATTAAAGAAGGCAGCAAAGGAAGTAAGGAGATCCTTTGTCATGATTATGAGAGCATCATTGTACTCACGGGAGGTCCCCACTGACTGAAGATGGGTATCCCCAATTCACAAAGGGGGATCGAAGGGTGCACGAGTAATTACAGAGCAGTTAGTTTAACTTCTGTTCCGTGTAAAATAATGGAGTCGCTGGTTAAAGATGCATTGCAGGATCATCTAGACAAGACTGCAGCAATAATTCAGACACAGCATGGGTTTGTTAAGGGAAAGTCTTGTCTGACAAATTTGATTGGTTATTATGATGTGGTTACAAAGGAACTGGATGCAAAAAATAATTTTGATATCATATATTTGGATTTCAGGAAAGCTTTTGTCACTGTTGCGCATGGAAGACTATTGTACAAATTGGAGCAGAATGGTATTAAGGGTAAGTTGCTACAATGGATAAAAGGATGGTTAAGTGGGAGAAGACAGAGGGTGGTAATCAATGGGTGCTGCTCTTCGTGGACTAATGTTATTAGTGGAGTCCCACAGTGTTCGGTGTTGAGCCCACTGTCGTTTTGTATATTTATCAATGATATTGATGAAGGTATATCAGAGTTAATGTCCAAGTTTGCAGACGATACGAAGGTTGGTTGGGTTGTTAATGACAGTAAGGACAATATGCTACTACTCCAACTGAATCTGGAAAAGTTGACCAGGTGGGCTGAGAGGTGGCAACTGAAGTTTAACATTGACAAATGCAAAGTACTGCATATGGGTAGCAGTAATCCCACAGAAATGTGACTACTGTGCATATCAACTACACTCAGGGTAGTGGAGAATGTAAAAGACCTGGGCGTAATTGTGCAGTCAGATATGAAGTTTTCTGAGCAGTGCAGACGGGCTGCAAGAGTAGCTCATAGGGTCTTGTCATCGATGTACAGAAATATTTACAATAGGGAGAAGGTGGTTAATGTCCCCTTACATAAGGCAGTAGTCAGGCCTCACCTTGACTACATGGAGGCCTCATTCCAGGAAGGTTCTAAAGCTGCTGGAGTGAGTGCAGAGAAGAGCAACAAGATTGGTAAGGGGAACGAAGGAGTGATCTTACCAAGAAAGGCTTAAATTATGGGAATTGTTGCTTCTGGAGACTAGGTGCCTAGTCTCCAGAAGTGAGCTGAGGTGAGCTGATTGAGATGTATATGGCTGTATATTGTATACAGCCGGTTCTTGTCCCAAAAGACTATTGTTCAGAAACTTCAAGTTTCCTCTTCATGGGACTCATTTTAAAATAATGAAGACTTAAAAGCAGCTGTACATGATTCATGCCGAAACTGAAGAATCTTTTAAAGAATTAAACTCTTTGATTATTAAATACAAGAAGCATATTGAACTTCAGGGCAAATATATCGAAAAATAAAAAAGAAATAAAAATAAAAACATAGAATTACTGTATTTGTGTCTTTTATACGCCTTTCTCAGATCTCTCTCTGACCACTCTTCATAACAATTAATGAAACAATTAATGAAATGAAAAGTGTTTTTGTTAAATTGGCACAATCAACTTCTCTGACACTGCTTAATGTCACAATGCGCTTTATGTGTGGTAGATAACTGTCAGCAACTGGTGTAATACCCCCACTCTGCTTATTGGAGGTTTGATTTGGCATCTCTTCCACCACGGTATGTATAAGTGATATCTTTTGAGGTTATAACGGATATCATGGCGAGATCCAATCTTCCTTACATTTTGAGGGTCAGATCTAAAATGGTGTTCACAGGCCGGCAGCTAGTTAGTCCCACAGAGTGAAGTTATTGGTAACTGTGTAGGAGACTTCCGGATTAGCTGTATAATCTCGCTGCCTGTACTCTGCCAGATAGTGATTGGAATGAGGCTCAGTAGTGTGAATGCAGAGAGCATTATCGAGACCACGTTATGTTAAGAAGCTGGATGTATTCTTGCCATGTGTGCGCCATATCCAAAAATTTCATTACTTCACACAGCGTGCCCTCCCCACCTTTTCTTACTACCGAATACACCATGAATTGTCAAACTTATCTACAAAAAGATCTAAACCTCCCAAGCACTTCCTAATTTCACAAATATACGTGGTCTCAGTTCTAATCTTAACGATGTCCATTTCCACTTGCAGTCTTCCAAATCCCGTGTATTTTTTCTGACAGAATCTCAGTTATTGGTTAATTCAATCACTGTTCATCTCAGTTGTCCTAATCACTCGCTGTACAATTTCTTTCCTTTCAAAGGTGGTACTTGTGCATATGTCTGCTCCGATATTCCCGTCAGACTTAGTAATTTGGAATCTCCTCTCTTTGATCTTCTCTGGCTTAAAATCTCTCTACCAAATCTTCTGTTGCCTCTATCGTTCTCCTACGTCCATTAATCACTTGGAACTCTTTGACTTCCTCTCTTTGCAACTTGACTTTCTCCAGTCCAACTTTCCAAACAGTGAGGCAATTTTCCTTGGTGATTTTAATGTTCACAACTCCAGCTGGCTTTCATTTTATAGTCGCACTGACCCAGCTGGTCGAGATTAGTATTAGTATTAATAATGGCCGCATGGTGCAAGAAAGCCTATAGCTTATGCTGCACCAGCCAAAAAAAAAAAAAAAAAACCCGAATAAAACGATGATAGATAGGTAACATAGGATGGGTAACATGATAAAATAATAAATGGGTAACATGATAACATGATAAAAAAATAATAATAAACAAATAATAATAATTAATAAAAGAAAAGGAAATTAAAAAAGGAGATGCTGAGGCTTTTGCAATTACTAGCTCCTGGAGAAGACCTTACTCCCGATCCTCACCAAGCAGCTCATGCCCAGTAATCCAGCCCAAATTCACTACTCCCTTCCAAACAGATCAACGATCACAAATCTGCTAGCCACAACGAATACTATCTTGTCAGCATTCGAGAAAAGGCACGAACTAGCTGTGACTTACTTAGACATTGAGGCTGCATTTGATGCCGTCCAAGTAAACCAACTACTCACTCTCCTGGAATGCCACTTCCAGATCACAGGGAACATATTATGCTTTCTCTCCTCTCTTCTGAATAACAGAGTTATAAAGCTTCATACAGGAGATCGCACCCTTACTAGATCCGTCACCGCAGGAGTCCCACAAGGAGGGGTCCTTTCCGGCCTTCTGTTCTCATCTATTATCTTCCCACTGGTTGCACATTCTCGATGTCTACTGAGCTATGCAGATGATATCAAGATACTTACTCCCATCATCCCTGGTCAAGACCTTGATCTGGTAAAAACGGAAATTAACAACACTCTCACCACAGTCACATCTTACCTCTGCCAGTTCGGGCTCAAGATCAATCCTGCTAAGTCCGAATTCATGGTGTATTCATTGAAGCAAACTCCTTCTTCTCTCCAGCCTTCGGTCGGCAACATCCTCATCCCAATTGCATCCAGCCATCGTGATCTGGGCGTTGTATTCGACTCCAAACTTCGATTCAACGCCCACATAGACATGCTCCTCACACGTGCTTCAAGACTCCGGTGGATAGCAAAACAGCATCTCCTTCATATCAGAGATAAAAAGACAACCGTGAGGTACATAAGAGCAATCATCTTTCCACCTTTACTCTATGCTGCTGAAATTTGGGCGTCAGCGGCACCATCAATAAAGAAACCACTCTTTGCCACAGAATTCTGGCTCCTAAAGTGGGCCAACAGGAAGCACAACCTTCCAGCTCTGATTCACACCACGCAGCTTGTCAACTCTCTCGGGATTCCACGGCTTCCCACCTTAGTCGAAGACCAACGCCTCCTAGCAACAGTCAAGATGATAACAGGCATAATCGCAACACCTTCATTCTGGGATACCTGTGGCTGGAGGATCCCCCCTGCTGCCCTTAGGGCCAATCCTGAGCTCTACTCGCATTCAGCGCGACTCCATCTCTCGGACAGGTTCCTCCCTCAGCAGATGTTCAAGCAAACCCAGGCACTTGACGCCGACCTGAACAAATTCGCTATTGACCGGACTTACAGGAAAAAAATTATGTCTAGTAGGACTAATCTGCATTGACATGTGTACCTTGCATCTGTTCCTGTCTGATTGAGCTGGTGCTCTTATCTCGATGTTAAGTCAGCTCAATCAGACCTAACTCTCGTAAGGAGTTCTCTTCTTTGTATAAAATATGTTTTCTTTTGTAAAATTACCTGTTTTTGTAAATTAATTGTTCTATTTTCCCGGAAGTTTCGGGAGGTTGTAAAAATGTAAACCCCTGGCTTTTTGGCCGTGAAGGGCATTAAAGATTATCTCTCTCTCTCTCTCTCTCTCTCTCTCTCTCTCTCTCTACTAATGACCTTGCACAGATTTACCTAAAAGAATACCGGACAATTCATTTACCTAAAAGAATACCGGACAATCCTAATCATACAGCCAACACGCTTGATCTTTTTCTCACAAACTACCCTTCTAAGTACACGGTCGAAGTGAGAGGTCCTTTAGGCACTTGAGATCACAACTTGGTGATTGTCTCTTCTCCAATGGAACCTTTATCTCATGGCTATTCCCAACCTCGTGTTGTTTGGCATTATAAGAATGCAAAATGGGATGACCTGCGAGATTTCTTTTCTTCTTTTCCTTGGTTGGATTACTGTTTCAAAAGTTCTGATGTCAACTTTTGCTCAGATCGTGTCAGTGAAATTATTCTTGCAGGAATGGAATCCTTTATCCCACACTCCACTTTAAAATCTCGTCCGTTATCTAAACCCTGGTTTTCCAATAAATGTGCTAAGGCTGTCCGAGAGAAGAATGTTGCATATCGTAATTGGCTTGTTTCCAATTCTTCAGTTTCATTTTCTGCCTACACGAAAGCTCGCAACAATTGTAAAGCAGTTATTAATCAAAGAATACAAACCTTGTTTCTTGTCCTAATGGTAGTCGAGCATTCTGATCTCTTGCCAGAGCTATTGACCACAACTGTTGCCCATCGCTTTTCCCACCTTTGTCAAAACGAAATGGTTTTATTGCCACTTCAGCCAAAGACAAGGCCGACCTGCTAACATCATACTTTTCTTCAATCTCGTGTATTGATGATCTCGGAAAATCACCTTCTACCTTTCTCAGTAAACTCCATTCAATGCCTCCTGTGACATCCTTCCGTCAAAAGGATGTCAAGATTTTAAACAATCTTGATGCGAAGAAAGCTCCAAGTCCTGATGGTATTTCTCCACATGTTCTGAAAACCTCTCCTCCTGAACTTATTCCTTTTCTGCGTCACCTCTTTTTCACTTTCTTATTCAAAATGTATTTTCTCCTCTGCTTGGAAATTTGCTCATATCCAGCCAGTTCCTAAAAAGGGTGACAAATCCTTCCCATCCAATTATCGTCTCATTGCACTTACTTCTACGCTTTCTAAAGTAGTGGAGAAGCCAATTAACCCTCAACTCAAACTACCTAGAAATCTGGCGTCTGATCAACGATCGTCAGTATGAATTCCGTTATGGTCGACCCAGATGGGTAACATATTCTGCCTTATGTTACCCATCTATGGACAAACTCAATTGAAAAAAGTTTGGTGACACTCAAGCAGTTGCTCTTGACATTTCAAAGGCTTTTTATCGTGTTTGGCATAAAGGTCTTCTAATTAAGTTTCCATCTTATGGTTTTGCCAACTGTTTTTTTTTAATTGGGTATGCATTTTTCTCTCTGACCACTCACGATATACTTTCCAATATCGTAATTGGAAACAAGCCAATTACGATATTAATGGTAGATGGTACTCTTGTCTTCTAACTTCTTTACTAATGCTGGTGTCCCCCAAATTTCAATTCTTTCTCCACACTTTTCGTCTTGTATATTAATGACCTTCTTCCATTGACTGGAAATCCTATCCATAGTTTTGCCGATGATAGCACATTGCATTCAACTTTCCATTTTGAGAAACCTTGTCCTGCTCAATCAGCTTCAACTTCTCGAAAATCTGCTACCAATTCCTTAAATGCCGATCTTCAGGTAATTCTCCAGTGGGGCAAAGAGAACTTAGTTGATTTCAACACTTCTAAAACTCAGTCTTGTCTTATATCTCGCAAAAAGAATACTTCTGCTCTTATGCTTATCTTTGGAGATAAGCATAGGAGCTAATCTCTTTTGGCACAAGCACATTACAAATATTGCTTCCTCTGCATCTAAAAAACTTGGTTTTCTCTTTCGCTCTCGGCGTTACTTTTCTTCCAAACAGCTACTCACTCTTCATAAATCGCAAATCCGCCCTACCATGGAATATTGTTCCCACATATGGGGTGGTGCTTCCAAAACGTCTCTCAGGCTTCTTGATCCCATTCAAAAGAGGGCCTTTAGGTTATTGACTCATGTATAACAGATTGTCTCCACTCTCTGTCTCGTAGATGTTCTATTTCTGCTGCTGCATGCCTTTTCTGTCACTTCCATGAGCACTGTTCTTCTGAATTGAATTGGCTTCTATAAATGCCCCCACCCCACATTTATTCAATCAACTTCAATTTTCTGGAACAACCGTCCTTCCTACGTATTTCGGGAAAATTACAATCTACAGAAATTCAGAAATTCATTTAAGCGCATTAGAAATGTTGCTGCATGTGCATCTAAAAAAACTGGATTTTATATCAACAGGTATCTTCTTTCATCTTCTCAACCTTCAACCCACGCACGATATAACTTAATACCTCTACGAGGTCCTCTATAAGGTCCTAATACGTCTCGAGTTCGGGGTTTTCAAAAAAACATTTTTATACGCTTGAATGATGTACTATTAACACGCTTTATGAAAGAATGCTTGAGAAGATAATTCTTAAATCCTTCGCAGGAGGAAATTCTATATATTATTTGTTGATTGACTCTTTGAATAATTTAAGTGGATTAAATGGATTCGTCAGCAACGTGTCGAGTTATTAAGTTCAACACCCACTTCCGTTTCATCTGGTGATTCGAGTATTGCAGATGGTGCCACCAGTGTGTATCAGTAGTTATGCAATGGACCGGATATCCAGAAGGTGCAGTGTCATCTCGGGATTCCGCAAACCCCAATCACCTGAATCTGAGCTCAGGAATCGAAATGGAGGAGAGTTCGGGTCATTTAATATCCGACAGAACGAATTTGCCCGCTATGGGGGAATCGTTCACGGGGGGGATTTTCATTCGCACGAACCCTGTGACCAAAGCGATGCAATTATTTGCACTGTTTTCGGAGGGTCCGTCGTGTTGAGCCAATCGCATTCCGTGGTAAAACGTACCGCTTGGTACAAAAGCCGGAAGAAGAGCACGCGCGAGCTATCGGGCCTTCCGTATTGCGTATACACGATTAAAGACGGGAGAAAGAGTCAGACAGTTGAGCCTCGAACGCTGCAAATGGTTGTTCGCCCTAATTGGATCGCTACGGCATGGGGGGGGTTCAGGTAAAGACGGGGCCAAATTAAGTTACGAGGTGAGGCGGACTCACTCGTAACTACTTCGGGGTTCGCGTGTCGGAGACCTAATTGGGCCATACGGAGTGTGTTTCCGGTCAACAAATCTCCCAACCCGAAGGTCACGCCGGCACACATCCGAATTAATGCTCATCAAACTTTAACACCTCGCTGCCAATGTCCAGAGAGCCGACAAACAGAAATGCTCGCCGGGTGCCAGGGTAGCCGCTGTTTGTTCAATTAGCGGAACCCGTTTGAGACGGACATCGAAGTGGACGTTGAGGATTGGGAAATGGCACGAGACCAGATCTGGGCACGCAGTAAAAAGAATAACGATCGGCCTTACCCGTTAATATTTCATAAACAGCCGAAGCGCCTTCTTTCGGCAGACTGCGCCAACGGTTATTTGAATATTTGGGACTACACACGCTTGGCCAGGTGGATCTCGAGCTGATTAACGTAAAGTGTAACGTCAATGAGTTCCGAGTAGCTCCTTCGCTGACGATCTAAAATTCTTTATCATTTCAAAAGACCCCAAACAGACGCAAGAAATTAATAACGAACCCTCCGAGCAAATTCAACAGTTAATGGACTTCCTACGGCGAGCTGGAGTCCAACTGAATAATGCTAACCAAGTCAGCCCACGTGACAATCAGGAAGAGGAAGGTCAAGAATGACATCCGAGTTACCGTTAATGATAAGACAATTCCTAAAGTTTCATTTCATACGGAACTTGGGCTCGCGTGAGATGAAGGCTTAAATTTCAAGGAACTCTTATTAAAGGTAAAGAAGAAGACCCATGCTACTTTCTGGGCTATCCGGCAGGAGCTCAAAGGCTGTCGCAACGTCAAACTGATTGAACAATACATTAATAGATGTCTCACACCTATACCACTATATGCCTCAGAAATCTAGTCCTCTGTGTCTACCTCCCAATGTAACAATTTTCTGTCAATGGAATATTGGCTTCTGCGGTGGCTAAACCGTCTGGGATGAAACCCGTTCACGATAACGAAATCTGTTCTTCTGTTCAATGTAAGCATGACCTCCTGGAAGCTCACTATCCTCAAGAAGATTCTGTCAACACTCGCCAGATTGATGCCCCATTGATAGAAGATATTATCGTACTCGCAAAAGCAAGAAATAGAAAGCACCGCAGACAGCACTTCGGATGAAGCTCATTAACCTGGATTCCTTAGAAGGAACGTGCCCATGTATGATTCAACATTCTTCTCCATAGATCCAAATAAGTTTGGAGAAAACAGAACATACAGAAGCCAAATTATGGACGAAATCTGGACCAAATCAGCAGGACTACCGTGAAAATTGAGTGAATTTGTTTTAATTAGAAATTTATATGATGTAAATAATTAAATACAATAATTAAATGCAATAATAGAATGAAAAATAAGTAGATTGGTTATGACAGTTGTGAAGAAAAGATATATAAGTCAACGTGTATATTTTTCGACTCTGTGTGTGTCTCTTCCTCGGCTATGAATACGTTACCATATCTACATAATATCGTATTTTTGTATTGCTATCCTCAGCCATGTTGTGTAAAAAGGTCCATAAAAATACTTCGTGTTACCCTCTGTTTTTGCAATGATGGTAGGCAGAGAGTGTGGCGAGAACTTCACGGAACGATGGACCCTGAGTGCCTTGTTAAGACAACCCAAGCATCTGGAGGAGATATCGTGGTATGGAGAATGTTTTGGAATGGGTCCGTTGATACTGGTGGAACGTGATGAATTTTGTATCAGATCTACTGCACCCTGCAATGTCACACTTTTATCACGAAGGTGATGGAGGACAATGGAATATTCATATTATGGAGGACAATGGAATATTCACATCGTTCCAGAATCGCGAAAGAGTGGTTCGGAGAGCATGACACGGATTTCCACCATCTTCCTTGGCCCCCTACATTTATCTGAGAGCAATCCGTTTGAGAATGTGTGAGATACGCTGGAGACTGCTATTCGGCAAAGAAGTCCTCTTTCTTCAACTTTGTCGGAGATACGCGATATTTTGCTGTAAGAATGGTTACAATTAGACCTAAACGCACTAACAGACCTTGTAGAATCCATGCCGTGCGCCAACTTGCCATTATTCGAAAAAATGCGGCGTCCGATTCGATACTGAATGAAGGTGCTTAATTTTTTGGCCCATGTGTGTACAAAATTTAGGTGTAGGTGACAGGGGTATTTTTGATATGACATCGTGCCTTTCTTTGCAAAACTAGTGTCCACAGAATCTCTTTAAAAACTTCCATTATTATCTGAAGGCATGACATGCATTGATCAAACTGTTGTTTCAATGTCCTAAGAGTTTGATCGGACTGTGTCGACTTGGATCACTTAAGGAAATCAGACTCGGGATTTCATAACAGTGCCCAGTTAACAATATGCAAAGATTCTTCTTTTCTTTGTTCTTTCATCGTGGCTACGTATTCAATCACAATATGAGTACCAGTGATCATTTTAGCTACTCCGAAACCAGAACCAGATGGCAGAATTGGAGATAATGGTTGTGAGGATGGGCTGTCGAGTTCCAAATGATAGCACACCGTATTATGGGTAACCTTGTCTCCTCTGGGCAGTTTCCCTCTTTGGAAATTGACAAGGCTCCAAGGTTAAAGATGCGTATACTAATCTTCAAGGACTTCCTCAATCTCTACCTAAAATAATCGCTTCTGGCATTCTTTTTTCCCCACTTCCGGAATGGATTTATGACCACAGTACAGACAGATTTTATAGAATTTCTGTCAGATTTCAATACGAGCATCAACTATATGACCTCCTTCTCATGTCAAAGCCGCTGTAATATGAAATTATTTGGCGCAAAATATCGAAACATCAGTTTCTTCAAATAACTCTCGAACATTTAAGCTTACCGATCACTAACGATAATCTCGAATTCCACTTACCTAATACTCACCGACAGAGCAATCAAGATAAAAGCTCCCTTCAAAGAATGAGAAAGAAAAATATACAATACTTGAAAAAATAGTCAGTACTTGGACCAACAATGTGGAACCTCCTGATGGACCAGAGTCTAAACAAGGATCTGGAAGGGGTCCGCTCACAAGCCTTCGCTGACGACCTCATCCTGACAAATGAAGCTAACTCCAGGGCACAACTGGAAATACTGACAAAACGCGTTGTGCAAATCCTCCAAGACTGGGCTACACACCATTTACTACAAATCTCACCGACGAAGACCAACTCCATACTCTTAAAGGGAACACTGAACATCCGCAGACCACCCCAAATTAAAATTTGCACTAGAACAACAAGGCTCAACACAGAGCTCGAATACCTGGGCGTCAGCTTGGATACCCCCTTATCCTTCAAACAGCACCTAAACTACGTAAGAAGAAAAAATAAGAAACTGCACTGCCTTAAAAAACAGAATTGCCCAAAGAGCTGGGGATTGAAGCAGAGAACGATATAAAGCAGCCTTCTTACCAATCGCCACATACGCAGCTGGTGCCTGGTACAAAAAGGCCAGCACAGCTGCAAATCTAAGAATACTTGATTCCATACATAGAATCATGCTACTCACTCACTGCTTCTCACGCCTGCAGCAAAGTGAGCACACACGATCTGCAAGTCATCTCTGGAACCCTCCCCTTAGAACTAGAGGTGGTGAGGAGAGGAGAGGAGAGGCATCTTCCACGAGCTCGCTAAAGGCAATACTATCTGATTGGTCCACTTGATATCGATGGTTCGACTGTTGATGATTCTGCTCAGATAGCAAACAAACTGAATGAGTATTTTGCATCTACATTCACACGTGAGGAATTATTAAGGTTTGAAAATAGCAGAAGGTTATCAAATTGTAGCAAGATACTTAATGATTTTGTAATAACTGAGAGCAAAGGGGAGGAGAAATTGTTGAAGTTAAACATAAAGAAAAGCACCTGGGGTGGATGGGATCTATCCAGTTATATTAAAGGAGGCGGCAGAGCAACTAAGCAAACCCTTAGCCATAATTATGAGAGCATCGTTGGACTCAGGGGAGGTTCCCACGGACTGGAGATGTGCAAATGTATCCCCAATTCACAAAGGGGGATCGAAGGGTGACACGAGTAATTACAGACCAGTTAGTTTAACTTCTGTTCCGGGTAAAATAATGGAGTCGCTGGTTAAAGATGCATTGCAGGATCATCTAGACAAGACTGCAGCAATAATTCAGACACAGCATGGGTTTGTTAAGGGAAAGTCTTGACTGAAAAATTTGATAGGATATTATGATGTGGTTACAAAGGAACTGGATGCGAAAAATAATTTTGATATCATATATTTGGATTTCAGGAAAGCTTTTGACACTGTTGCGCATGGAAGACTATTGTACAAATTGGAGCAGAATGGTATTAAGGATAAGTTGCTACAATGGATAAAAGGATAGTTAAGTGGGAGAAGACAGAGGGTGGTAATCAATGGGTGCTGCTCTTCGTGGACCAATGTTATTAGTGGAGTCCCACAGGGTTCGGTGTTAGGTCCACTGTTGTTTTTATATTTATCAATGATATTGATGAAGGTATATCAGGCTTAATGTCGAAGTTTGCAGATGATACAAAGGTTTGCAGGGTTGTTAATGACAGTAATGGCAGTGTGCTATTGCAACAGAATCTAGATAATTTGGGCAGGTGGGCTAAGAAGTGGCAACTGAAGTTTAACCGTGACAAATGCACAGTACTGCATATTGGTAGAAGTATCCCCAGAGAAACGTACCAACTGTGTGGTACTACACTTAAGGTGGTAGAAAATGAAAAAGACCTGGGAGTAATTGTGCAGTCAGATATGAAGTTTTCTGAGCAATGCAGACAGGCTGCCAGGGCAGGTCATGGGGTTTTGTCAATGATATATAGGAATTTTGGTGGTAGGGAAAATGAGGTGATTGTCCCTCTGTATGGTCAGGCCACGCCTTGAGTACTGCGCACAGGTCTGGAGGCCTCATTTTAAGAAGGATGTAGATTTGCTTGGGCTTGTACAGAGAAGGCAACAAGATTGGTGAGGGGAATGAAGGGATCCTCCTACCAAGAGAGGCTTAAGTTCTGCAAATTGCAGTAGCTGGAGACTAGGCACCTGCGCGGTGATCTGATTGAGGCCTTGGATGGGGGGTTGAGCACGCTGAATTCTGATGGGATCGTTCCACTTGTTCAGATTACGAACCTAAGGGAACATAAATTCAAATTAAGAAAAGACAGATGTAGAATAGATGTGCGGAAATTTTCCTTTAGCCAGCGGGTGGTTAATTGCTGGAACAAACTTCCATCTGTCGTTGTGGAAGTTGATAGGTTGAATAAATTTAAGGAGGAACTGGACAGACATTTGGAGGGAATGGTTGTGCGATTTTTATTATTATTTTTTTTTTTTTTTACGTAGGCCTGATGGTGCAACTGGCCTACGTGGCCTGACGTAGCTGAGTGGTCAGGAGCGACAGTGCATAGCACGCGTTCCTTGAGTGGACCGAGGTTCAAAACCGTGACTACTAAATACGATAAATATTTGTATTGACGATTTTTTGTAAACTCTACTGACTTGGTTGTCGTGCCGGAGTATAAACAAGAAAATTATTTTAAATTTAAGGAGGAATTGGACAGGCATTTGGAGGGAATGGTGTTATTTTTTTATTTATTATTTTTTTTTGGCTGATGCTGCATAAGCTCATACACTTGCTTTCTTGCATCGCCTACTGCATCATCTACTACTACTACTACTACTACTACTACTAATGCTTGTACACCCCTTGACTTCAACGGAGATCCAGGAAATAATTGCATTGCGGAAAAAAGAAGACTCCAGACCCTCTTGCTGCAGGCACGATGGGATGTCTCCATCAAAGGTCGGATAACAAAGAAGTTCTTTCCAAGTGTAGATAGATTCCAAACTAAATTACCAACCTGGTACGCACCTGGTCTGTTTGTGACGTACCTACTCACAGGACATGGTGCCTTAAACGCCAAACTAACAACTGTAGAAATAATTGAAAATCCAAACTGTACTTGTGGCGATCCAGAAACTTGGACGCACCTAATGTTTGACTGCCACCAATACGACGACATCCGCTGCCAGCTGGTGACAAGACTACAACATTCACCCAAGGATCAGGAGCAATTCATCCTGGACGATAAAGAACTATATATGCCACTCACTGAATTTGCACAGAAACTGTTTAACAGACGCCGAGTCACACTGGCCGAACAAGCAAATAACAACACAACTGGAAACTAAATGGAGTGACAAATGCAGAAAGACCAAAACGGTAGAGGAGGAACAAGTAACAAAAGGCAACTAAGGATGGAACAAGCAACATAACGACAATATAAAATGGGACAAGCTACTATTGCCACAACAAATTCCATACCTCCAACGAGAATAAAAGGACATGGTCTACAACTCTGTGACTGACTGAACGAACTCTGGATCTGCAAAAGGGCTACGCGGACCTGAGCCATGCAGCTTCGCTGCCATCCAGCCTCGCTGGGGATCAGAATCGAGCACCTGACTTGATTCCTTTCTAACCCTACCACTGCGGGGAGGAGACACCTTGTCTCTCCCCCCTTTCCCTCTCTGGTGAGGCATGGGCATGCCTCCTCTATCGCTCCCATACTTCTGTCTTTACCCCCCCAGTCTTCTGTCTCCCCTCCTACTCTATCTATATACAACGCGAACGCCCCACACACTAAACTCAAAATAATCTTCGCCCAGTCTCGGCCTATCCACCTACGTAATATCAAACCCCCCAACGGTGTGTACGGGCATACAACGTATGGTGTATACAAACAAGCGAAATGAGTACATACATGTGTATATACACATACATATTATGAATTTTATTTATTTATTTATTTTTTAAAGGTCCTAGCCGCCGAAATCTCAGGAAACTAAGCGGCAGGACCTGCCAGAGTAACTAAGTCTACTGGGTTCCTGGTCTGCCTCCACGGGGCGAACGTGGGGCAACGTTGGGCTCCAGCAGGGGCCCAGCGGCTAAATGAGCAGATGAACAACGGTACACGACATTACACATGTACAATACCCACACACTTTTAAACCTCTGCCATTCATTCCCAGCAAACTGGTACACCCACAAAGAAAGCAACGCGGAGATGGGAGGAAACCATGACACTAAATACACCTTACACCTTACCTAATACGTCTGTAAATTGCGTGTGTTCTGAGGTCAATTTTCGATCTGGATGAAAAATGGAGTTTGCTGGAGAGAAAGAAAATCCATGTTATTGCCCCTTTGCCCGAGACCAACTAACTCAGCCACGTTGTGAAAAAGTCCCTTAAAATTTCCTCGCGCCGTCGACGGGATTCGAACTGGAGAATTTTTCATCCAGTGTATATGAAATGTAAGACGCTGCGCAATTTAACTTACTTTTCTTCAATCCGCGCACGTAAACAATAATAATTGCGATTTCTGTTGGTTCGATCTTAATGAAATTTGGGAAGCCTCGAAAAATGTTTTTTTAGGATTAAAAATATAAAATTTCGTGAAAATCCATCCACTGGAAGTCGAGTTATCTCTCTCTCTCTCTCTCCAGTTGATTTTCAGCTAGGTTGTTCAGCAAAACATTTCAAATGCTTCAATTCTCCTCCAGTCTGTTGTTGTTATTGACCACCACCAATTTCACATCCATACAGCGCTATACTCCAATATAAGTTTTCACAAATGTCTTCCCTTTTTCTTTGTTTATCCCACCTTGCTTCCTAGGTGGGATATTTTGTTGTAATTTTGTACTTCGCAAAAAAAGATTAGTTTATTCCAATAAATGATTTATTTTTCTCAAGTTGTAGAAACATTGGCAGGATTTATAGAAATAAGTGTTTCTTTTATAGTCCTACGAGCAATAAATTATTAATCCACTTCTTCAGCCTCCTACAAAAGGTCAGTAACGTGGATATTTCGTGACAATTTCTTCCTCAACCCAAAGAAAGGATTCTGAACTTCCCAAGAAATCCCCATCTACTCGTCGTACGCATCTGCTTGGTCTAATGGAGCTCAACAAGAAGCAGATATTTCGCATCGAACTAAACCGGGGGGTGAACTTGCGCAGAAAACAAACGGTAGTTTATGCTGGGTAATAAAACAGCATCGGGGAATGGACTGGTCGTGTACCTGAGGTGAGGACGTGGGTAGATCGCTAGATTACGGAGGTCAAACGCAGTCCGTTCCGGTTATTCAATTGTGCGAAAGAAGTCGAGAGATTACCTCGCTGGATGGGCTTCGCCTTCTCGAAATTTTTGGACGGATCCAGTCGAGATCAACAAGCGAGCGAGGTAGTGGGGGGAGGGGGGAGGAAGCTGCTGGGTCACCCGATTACAGGTGAGAGATGAGCGTCATTTCTACGAATGTCCGATAACGACCCGGAACGCGGGAGATAAGACGCGCAACAAAACCGTTGCGCCACCTGACGTCAGGCGAAACCGTCCCCCACTTAACAATGCACTTAATACGGCGAACGTGCAGCCCAGCGACGCTGTCGTGTGACTGTCCTCTTCGGACGAACGTAATCTACGAACGCCCCGAATTACTGCGGAAAGGTCAAGTCTCGGGACCATAGGAGGCGCCTCGTTACCGAGAGGGAAAGCACCTGGCCCGTTTTTTATCGTTGCTCTAGGTGGCCGGCGATTAGCGGTGGGCTGACGGGCGTGGAACGCAGTCGCCAGGGGCGGAGCGGTTGCTTTGCTTCTCGCAAAAGCTCTCACCTTTATAGGTCGGCGGCGGGTAAATGAAAGGGCCTGGCGTCGGCACCTTAAAATTAATGAGCCGTAATTATATCCTTTATTACCCTCGTGCCCGTACATCCCCGACATGTCGCTCAGTTTGTGACCGTCCGCTACTTTTGGTGGAGTGCCTTTTGTTCCTCTGACACGACTTGCCGAGCGAGTAAATAGATCAGGGCCGACCGCCTCTCGGGGATCTGTAAGGATGGTGTGCTCCCCCCCCCCCGTCCACCAACCTCCCCATTAATTCATTTATGCCGGGATATTTCGGGAGCCAAACTGAAGGGCGGAGTTATACAAACAATGTTTGTGGTTGTTTGGCCACCCCGCAGAGATGATCCCAGACCCAGACGCACGGATTACCTGGGCTGAGAGAGAAGCCAAGTGACAGCTGAATCGGGCATTTAAGGAACGTGTCACAGATCTCTCAATTTGAAACGTGCCAGACTGGCAGCGGGCACAAAGACTCACGGGGAGCAGGGGCAAACGAACAGGGTGCGACAACAAACGATGAATTATTTAGGGGCATTGCACCACACAATAAATAACGAGCTCGGAACTGCGAACATTTAAACATCGATCATTTTTACTATCGATGTTTAAATGTCACAGTTGTGCGTCTTGCTCGGATCGGTTTCTTTTTTGCGTGGATGAAAGTTGGATCCACCTCGCACAAGTGTCCCTCTCAGTATTTTAATCTTGAATTAAATAAACAAAATAAATTGCGCGTTTCTGCTGCAGATGGTATGCAATAGATGAACAGATTTTGAAAAAGAAAACCAACAACTACCATTAGCTTTTAGTTATAACACCGAAGAGTCATTTAAAATTCTACTCAACATCCCTTATTTGTTGGTACAGTACTAAAAATGGCCTTTCATTAAAAATTATGAATTATCTAAGTGTTCATCCGCAGTTGTCCTTAATAATTGGTGCATTTTTGACATACAAGACAATTTTGTGCGCTCTAATAGGAAAGAGTTCTACAAGGTTCCTCTCCACAACCACTATTAATTTTATTTTTTTTAAAGGATGAGATAAAGTAAAACCAATAAGTGAGATCGCATTGACCTCCTCTCTAAGCCAAACCCAACACGTATCTCGCCGAAATCAAGAAAGAGAAAATGACGATGTCCAGCTCAGAACCCTGGGTGTGCCAAGCCCATACTCATCAGGTGTGAGTCCCTTCATCCATTGACGCTATTTGGGGCGGAAATCAGGGCTTCTGCAGCCACAACTAACAATAAAAGAATTTACTAGACATTGGCTGTTACAGTGGATATAGTATGAGCCACATTGTGCAAGAATGCTACAAGCTTTTGATGCACCGGCCAAAAAAAAAAAATAATAAATAATAATAATAAAATAAAAAAAGATTTCTTCAAGCTGTCAGCCTCAACTACCTGCGGAGGCAACTTGTTCCACGTAATCAACAACTCGCTGCTAAAAGAAAACTTCTTACAACCTAGTCTAAATGTCTTCCCCTGTAATTTGAATTTATGGCCCCTAATTCTGGAATTGTTCATTACATTGAAAATTGCGCCTTCGTTTGTCTTACCAACCCCTGTCAGAGAAACCTCAATCAGGTGCCTGGTCGCCAAGCTCTGTAGCCCACATAATCGAAGCCTTTCTTCGTGCGGTCGCCCTTTTGCCAATCTCATCGTGCGAGTTACCCGTCTCTTGTACCTTTTCAAGAAGCTCAATGACTTTTTTCAGATGAGGTCTCCATACTTGGACCCAGTATTCCAAATGCAGTCATAGAATTGCCTCGTTCACTGGAACCATGACCGCCCATCTCATATTGTTCTATAAATCATCGATAGGACACCATGGGCTTTCCTGTTTACACTACTACATCATACAATCACAGATTCCAAAAAGTAACGCAATCCTCGCAGTTGACAGAAACGCTCGAGTTTGTTCATTCCAAAGCAGAATTCGCCAAAGACAGACTGAACACCATAATCGAGATAGTTGCAGGCATCATAGATACCCATCCATCTAGGAAACTTGTCATTGGAGGATCCCCCCATTCCAGCAGTAAGAGCTACACAGCATTAGGTCAATTATGTCCACTGTCAGTTGTGTATGTCCATCCTCCTACCTCGATCTGTTTAGTCTAAAAAAATATCATCGGTGTACTTCTGAAACAAACGCAACTGATTTTATTTGAAAAAAAAATGATAAAAAAAAAAATAATAAAACAGTAAAGTGAGTGGAAGATATTCTACTATGAGAGAGAGAGAGAGAAAGCGCAGACGTATTTTAAGTTGAATCTGGCTGCTTAACTCAATGGGTTGAAATGAAATGTCTGGTAGACAAAATTTCTTTACTGCAAATACATTTTTTAAATTTTATTTCTGCAATTTTATGAAATTGATCTACAATATTTTGTAAATTTAATTCTTAACTTTTTAAAAGTATTTCTGTTAAATTAAATTGTTTCCAGTTACTGTGGTAGAATTTTAACTTCATTAGTGGATAAATTTCGGCAAAAGTTTAATTTAAATTTCGTAATATATTGTAAATTTAAAATTTGTAATCGTTCTTGAGTTCATTGGGCATTTCCGGTGTGAGTCGTGAGGTTGTCAGTTTTTAGCTTGTAGTATGCATTCAAAGGTCAGTCCAGTAGACAGACCTAGCTCAACTAACGATTCTTTCCTTTGCACCGAAGTGTACCAATCTCAAATTATCACTTGATGCATTACGAGAATTTGAGTCATTCAAGAAATAGGTGCTTGCCCTAGAAAAAAAGATCACTGGGAGCTCTTTAGAGACTCAAACATATCATGACCACCTGCCAAAGTTTTCTGGGATCCCCGATTCAGGTCCCAGAAAAGAGTCAAGTGCTCTGATTGAAGGTGATCTAGTTTTATTGGGAGACTCTTTGTCAGGGAAACGAGTGACATGTTTTGCAATAAAGATAGCTGGACCAGAACCAGGGTGTGTTTGCAGGGAATAACAACTGATGACGTTACCAACAGATTGTCAGATTTTAAGGGAGGTAGAGAGAGAGAATTATTATTCATGTGGGGACTAATCATATTAAACGTACACGGCCTGACCATCTTTTAGATGAATATAAGACCATGCTGAAGAAATGCCTCGAGTTAGGGAAGAATGTGCTTGCAATTCTGCCCAGACACCATAGGTGGAATCATATACTGAAAGTCTTGTGAATTTACTCTAGACTTGACGGAATTTGACTTGGCCTTTTCTCAGAGGTCACTGTATAAGCTAGAACATGTTGGGATTACTGGAAAGATTCTAAGATGGACTGCAGCGTATAAGAGTAGGTTTGTGATTAATGAATATTCTGCAGATTGGTGTAACGTCAGAAGCGGAGGCCTCCAAGGTTCGGTTCTTATACGACAGTTGTGTCTGATTTTCATAAACGACATTGACGAAGGGATAAAGGGCGTGATGGAAAAATAAGCAAAATATGTTAAGATCGGAAGAGTAATGAACTACTCTTTAAGAAGTGTTAAGCAGTGCTTCTTGAGGATGACTTGAAAAGGCTTCTAGAATGTTAAAGAAGTAGCAACTAAGTTTTAATACAGAAAAATGCAAGGTGAAAACACTAGGCGAATAGCAACTGCAAAATAACCTGTGGTAAGGTTGAATTAAAAACAGTGGAAGAGGAAATGGATTTGGGAGTTACAATATATGGGCAGGTATAAGGTTTTCTGAACAGTGTAAAAGAAGCAGCTAGGAATGGCCATGGTCTCTTTTCGATCATTTATCGAACAATAGCATGTAGAGATTGAAAGGTCATAATGTCATTGCATAGTCCTCGTGGATAGCACAGCTCTTTCTTAGAACGAGTGGAAAAGACTTGAATTCAAATCCCGTCAATGAACGAGCAGTTTTTATTTGTGTTTCTCATAAAGTGGCCGAGTTAATCGGTCTCAGGGGAGGTTAGCATGGACGTTGCATCCAACCATTTATTTTTTTATACTTCAAATAAAATTTTCGTTCCAGCACATCGATGTCGTTTTAGAATAATAAAGATGATTCAAAAATTTCAGCCCAAATATATATAAAAAAAAAAAAAAACTCCAGACAACAAACAACCTAAATCTAAAATTAAGCGAGCTAGAACTGGTGCCTCTTAATTGGAAGACCATGAACGGTATATACATCTAGATATTGAGCAACAGTCTGTCAGAAGTTAGTCAAAAATGATCAGATTATGATATTATAACCCCTTTATCAATCATAAAAATTTCCCCCACTATGACCCTTGTCCCCATTAAATAAAGGAACAACAACTGTGCGACAGAAATTTCAAAATTTACTTCTTGATCACAGATAGCAGCAAATCGAGTGGATTGTGCACTCTCTCAGCGCTCACCTACGACACGCTGACCAGAGATTAATTACTCACAAGGTCGTTGGTGTCCCGCAGCAACACCTAATGACACGTCCACGGCAAGTCACGAGCTCTTTGTGAACGCGGACCTCCCAGTACGAAGACAGGTTTGAGGATGGCAAAGATCTGCAAAGTAAATTTATGTTACCAAATCACTCCATAATTTCCTACAGATTATCCGTCTTGTGAGTCACCGTGAGAGTCTCCAGAGTGCAGCAATTCCAAAAAAAGTACAGATTCACGAAGGCTTTCAAGAACAAAATAAATAAATAAAAAATTACACAACACATATGCTGTATATCCAAAAAACGTAGTTCAATTTGTTTGAATTCAGTTTCTACAGCGAAATATAAAGGATTGAGTTGTTCATCAGTCAGCTTCACTCAACATCTGAAAATTGTAAAAATCAAAAATACCCGTGTGTCTAAATCCTTAAACTCTACGTTTATAAATCTTTCTAGAAAGATTTATAAACGCAGATTTTGTTCAGAATTTACTACAAAGTGCTGCAGACATCTTGTCCTGGATGTCCTGAACATCCAGAGGAGGTGCAACTGCATCAGTAACTTTCTTTATAGTATCCACCGTGTGCTGAGCCTGCGTGTAATAAAATGACACTGTTAGTCAGACATCTGGGTCTCTTTCATCACATATGAATCCTAATTGAGTTGGTCTGTACAGCAATTGATATAGCAGCAGAACCATGAGTTGAAGAACAACACGAGCACCATTGATGTCTCCGCTGTATTCTGCAAAGCTTGCCCTCTTGCCCGATGTACCTGTGCGATGTTCCATCCACAGTCATTGCGACATTCCTTTTCTTCAAGTTCGTATTACATTATGTGCCGCTGACTGTGGGTTCCAACCATTTCTGTTTGTCACTGAGAGGAAACACTTTGCACTATGGAAATACATGTAGATGGTGGTGTAGGGAGACTGTTGACTGATATCCAGCTCCCTGAACACACCGACCCTAGTGACGTTATCAAAGACAAGACATTTTTTTCTGTGGCAATTGCATCAGCTTGTGCTGGGTGAAGGTCATCATCCAGAGTTTTTCTTCATTGTCCAAAGGGCCCGTGTCAAATGCTTCGTTGAGGTTGATCGGCATTGTCTTTTTAAGTTGAAAGTCTGTTTGAATCGGAGTGACACCAACACCAATTTCGACGATTCGGCAATTGATCACTTCCAGTGGGTGGACCGATTTTACAAGAGGATGCATTGGAAGAGAGAGAATTCAGCGCTTTGTTTTTCACCAAAGCGAACATTCCCTGGGGGAGGGGGAGGAGAGTACAGAGTTTAATGGAACCACGGAACATCTGAGCTTCACTTGAGAAATATTTTGGCGAATTATAATTATTCGCACTCAAATCCGTTTTGTCCGTGGCGGGTCACGTGTGGAATCGTGTAATTAAACAAATCGCGGCTGTCGGAGAACGACTTCGTGGAAGGTGCCGCGCCGATGGAGCTCCATTAAGGTGTTTCGTCTGCCTCCCCCCTCCTCCCCCACAACCCCGGACGCCCATATTACTGCGTAACCGCGGCATAAATTATGGAGTCCGCCAGATCGTCAAATGTGAGCGGGAAAAACGGCGTCAACCACTTTCCGCTCATCAAAAGTTAATTTTTATCTGCGGACGGGCGGCATCCATCGGACTCGGGATGGAAGACGTCGAATAAGGAATGGGGTCGTTATTCTTTCCCCCGGAACTAATCGGCCTGAATACGAAATGGCCCGCTTGTAAGACGGCAAACTTTAACAACCAATTTAATCGCCACATGTCTTCGGGTGCGTCTCAGAAGTACGGCGTGATTATGCTCGTCCGTGATCAGCAGGAAGCGAACATCCCATCGCCCGCTCAACCTCCTTTACGTTTTAACGATTTCTGTTCGCTCTCGGAACGAATTCAGAAACGCTTCTTCGGAAATCAGAGAGTGAAGGAAAAAGCGCGACTTACTTTTACACCACCCCGCATTAGGACAATAACGATGATGAGGGACGATCAATTATCGCTGCAAACACACGCACACACGGTCTGCACGTTCAGAAGTGAATTGCAATTGAAGGGCTGGTTGGGCAACTTTTTCTTCAGCAAATCCAAACGCAACACTCCACTGCACTGCGAATACAAAAAGATTACAAAAAACATTTCAGTTTTTTTCAAAAAGAAGACAAAGAGAGAGAGAGAGAAAACAGAAAAAAGGGGGAGAGAGAATAAAGTGAGAAAGAGGAATATAGAGAGAGACGGTCAGGCAGAGAAAGAGGGAGAAGAGAGACAGAGACGGGAACCCGTGCGATTATAAGCTCTGAATTGTGAGTCGTTCTGTTCTTCGGCCGAGCGGGCACCCGTTCCGTTGTGGCAGGCGGAAAATTGAAACAGCACGAAGGTCGATCGTTACGGGGGTTGTTTAAACTTAAAACCTTTCGCTTGTACGTACGAGTGTCTCGCTGCACCGGCAAGCGTACATTGACATTTAACTCACGCAAAACTCCCCTCCTTAAGTGAAATCCCCCTCCTTCTAAGCATTAGGAGATGTCGCTCTCTCTTGTGCGTGGCAAATCTAGCCACATCCCATACACGTGCACCTCCGCATGACACTCGTATCGCATTGTGGCCAGCAAAGTCACGAACACATTGCAAATATCCCCCCTACATACATACACACACACACACACACACACACATGAACGTTTTCTACAAGTTATCTTTGGCAAACTATCCAACGCTAGCGGAACGCCTCTTCTTGCAGGCAACCTTTGCAAGGGAAGGTGTGCAAGAACCGTACTCTCCACTCTCCTAAAAGTTTCTCCTTCTACTTCACTGGTGTCTCAGAAACTCAGGTTTTCCATCCCGCGAAACAGAACAACGGAATTCAAGCGCAATATACCGACGCCTTCCTTAATTTGCTGAATGAATCCTCGAGGAAGGATTTCGCTGAAGAATTGGTCCTCTCTCGTACAATGAGTTGCATCATTAAAACCTGCCAAAAGACTATCAGACTATCCATCCATTCCTGGATTATGAACTCTTAAAAGAAACTTTATGAATTCATGCAATTTTAATGACATTTTCCAAAGCACCCCACTTAAAGTACCCCGAGGTACCAATATTTTCCTGTTGGTATAGTGTTTGAACTTGCAGTTAAAGCGTTTATTTTCTTCCCCAAGTCCCAACCGGTATATTCGGGTCCTTTAGAAAGATTTGTCAGCTTTCGAAAATTTCATTAAAATTGGATTAATGGAAATTCAACTCTTTTTTTTTTTTTTCTTTTTTATCGCTATACATGAAGTGTATTCAGAAATCTCGGGGACTAAACTAATATTTAGGAGACGAAACTTACAGGCTATTCGAATGGATCTCCTTCGTATAGTCTCCTGGATACTGTATGCACGGAATCCAAAGCTCCTACAGCTTTTGGAAGCATTTGTGCACTTCTTTTTTTGGGGATCAAGCGATGGACTGCTTGATCCCCATCCGAAAAGAGTTTTGAGTGATGGGGATCATTCAAACTGGAGAGTCATATTCATCAAAACTGTCTATGAGTCGTATTCATCTCAATAGAGCAAAGCGCCTCTTTTGGAGAAATTGCTAATCTTATAAAATTTGTGGATCACCAAAGTTAGTCTGGTGTTTACCAGAAGGATTTATGGTCTAATAAACCCAGAAAACGGGGAAAAAGTATCAGTTAGTGAACGAGTCATTTTGGGAGACGTACAAAGTATACACAATAAAAAGGGCGTGTAGGTATAGAAAGACAGGACCACCCCCGCACTCTCCACCTGGCTTCACTAAGAATTTCCTGGACTCTTAATTTCCACAGGTCTCCATTTCAAGTGGCCATGGTCATAATTCCCCTAATTCTCCAGATCAGATATCCTTAAATTTGTTCTTTCGGGGGAGGGGGTTTAAAGAAAAAAAAAAAAAACGTCCAGGAGAAACCAAGAACAATTAGTGATTTGAAGGATAATTTACCTGCATCTGTACCAATATTGTGTGCCCGAACAACAAAAGACATTTTAAAATTGTGTACTGTCCTCGTGGATAACACGGTTGGTAAAATCGCCGTCCTCCCCCCACGGGTTGAAAAAGACCCGAGTTCGATTCCAGTCGGGGGTAATTTTTATGCGTCCTTATTTTCTTTCTGGAATAATGCCCGAACATTTGACAAAACCATGTATCAAATTTCAAATTCCTTGACTCCTAGAAAAGCATCATGTTCTTTCCTAGTCGAATGTGCACACTCTAGAAAATTCATGTCCGACTGAATCGTAATCCTTAACTTTTTTTTCCATCCTTATCCACTAGCCCTCAGTTTGGTTGATGATGGCAATTGAGGTCGTCAGAGGCTAAATCTGCTATGTTTTAAAATCTGCCTTTGATAATAAAGTTTCTGTTTCGGGCGTCCTATTCTCCAAAAATTCTTTAATAACCAAGGTAAAGTCCTGCAAGTTCTCAGTCATCCTCCACATCTCATTGTTAGTGATGATTTGTTTATGAATTCATCGCTTGTAGAGGTTCTCTCTCTCCACCATGTGGTTTCCAGCACCAATGGAACCGCCTCTGTCCACTACAGTAATATACAAACTTTAACCAATTATCTAACTATTTAAAAATCATGGTAACTCAAATCAAGTACTGGCAATAAACAGAGATCTTAAAGACTACCAAAAATCAATAACATACCTAGATTTAAATCGTATCAAATCATCTCAAATAGCCTTCACCAAAAGAAAGCAAAATAATATCATAAATATATTTAAAACTACAAGAATTCATGAAATCGAAGTGTCTTATAATGGAGGATTTTAACTTCCCAGATATTGACTTGAACTTGTGGGTTGGTCACTTGCAAGCTAGCAAGACTTTTGTGGATTTATTGGATGACTGTTTTCTACAGCATCATGTTCGAGAGGCAACTAGAGCGAGTAATACTCTTGATTTGATTATCAGCAGTGATTCTTCATGCATTAAGAATCTGCAGATAAATGAACCACTAGGTGGCAGTGATCACAGTGTGCTGAAGTGGGATTTACTCAAAGAGATAACTACCATTAGGGGTAAAGGGAAGGGTTTTTGCTTTCGTAAAGGTGACTGAGGTCTCAGACAGTTTTTAAATTCTATACGGTGGAACCAACTGATGATGTTACCAACGTTGAATTCTAAATGGGTAGCATTCAAAGAATTTATCTTGGAAGCTACTAGGCTTTACATACCAACTAAGAAATATTGTTCAAGGTTCAGGCCTAAATGGTTGTCAGATGAACTAATGAGACATATGGCAGAGAAGAAAAATGCATGGGTTACATACAAATTAATGGGTGACATGGAAGCCTATGATAAACACAAGTTGAACTGTAACCAAGTTACAAAGGAGGTTAGGCAGGCAGATAAAGTATGCTATGCAAAGGCAGATTATGAGAAATCCTTCGCAAAGGATGAAAAGAAAAACAGCAAAGAGTTCTTTACTTATGTAAACTCTAGAAGGAAGGGAATGAATCAGATTGGACCACTTAACATAGATGGGTTGACTATTGATGATCATGCTCAGGTAGCTGATAAACTGAATGAGTATTTTACATCTACATTCACACATGAGGAGTTATTCAATGAGGGGATTGCCAGAAGTTTATCAAACTCTAACAGGGAGCTTAGTGATTTTGTAATAACTGAGAGGAAAGTGGAGCAGAAATTGTTGAAGTTAAACATAAAAAAGGCACTTTTGGGGTGGATGGGATTATCCAGTTAGTTATATCAAAGAAGGCGGCAAAGGAACTCAGCAAACCCTTAGCCATAACCATGAGACCTTCCTTGGACTCAGGGGAGGTTCACATGGACTGGAGATGTGCAATTGTATCCCTAATTCACAAAGGGAGCGTCAAAGGGTGACAACAGTAATTACAGACCTGTTAGTTTAACTTCTGTTCCAGTGAAATTAATGGAGGCACTGGTTAAAGAAGCATTTCAGGATTATCTAGACAAGACTGCAGTAATAGTTAAGACACAGCATGGGTTTGTTAAAGGGAGGTGTTGTCTGACCAATTTGATTTGATACTATGATATGGTCACAAAGGAACTGAATGCCAAAAATAATTTTGATATCATATAATTGGATTTCAGGAAAGCTGTTGATACTGTTGCACATGGAAGACTGCTGTACAAATTGAAGAGGTATGGTATTAAGAGTAAGTTGCTGCAATGGATAAAGGGATGGTTGAGCGGGAGAAGACAGAGAATGGTAATCAATGCTCTCTTCTTCGTGGACTAATGTTATTAGTGGAGTCCCCTAGGGTTCGATGTTGGGCCCGTTGTTGTTTTGTATATTTATCAATAAAAGTGATGAAGGTATATCGGGTTTAAGGTCCAATTTGCAGATGATAGAATCGTTGGCAGGGTTCTTAACGACAGTAAAGACAGTATGCTACTCCAAATGGATCTAGATAAGTTGGGCAAATGGGCTGAAAAGTGACAACTGAAGTTTAACATTGACAAATGCAAAGTACTGCATATGGGTAGCAATAACGGAAGAGAAACGTACCAACTGTGTGGTACTACACTTAAGGTGGTAGAAAATGAAAAAGACTTGGAGGTAATTGTTCAGCCAATTATGAAGTTCGCTGAGCAGTGCAGAGGGACTCCCAGCGCAGGTCATAGAGTTTTGTCAATGATATATAGGAATTTTTCTAGCAGGGACGGGGAGGTGATTATCCCGTTAACAGGCAATGGTCAGGCCACCCCTAGAGTACTGTGTACAGGTCTGGAGGCCTCATTTTAGGAAGGATGTAGAGTTGCTAGAGTGAATACAAAGAAGAGCAACAAGATTGGTGAGGGGAACAAATGGATGCTCTTACCAAGAAAAAGCTTAAGTTCTGCAAATTGCAGCGCCTGGAGAGTAGGCACCTGTGAGGAGATCTGATTGAGGTGTATAAGTCCTTAAGTGGGTTGAGCAAGCTGAATGCTGATGGGATTCTTCCTCTTGCTCAGACTAAGAACTTGAGGGGGGCACAGTTTCAAATTGAGGAAAGATAGTTGTAGAATAGAGGAGCGGAATTTGCCCTTAGATCGCGGGTAGTTGATTGGTAGAACAGACTTCCATCTTTTGTTGTGGATCTAATCTAAATAAATTTAAGGTTGAGCTGGACAGGCATTTGGAACGAATGGAGGGGTGAAATGGTAGGAGTTTTTTTTTTTTGGACTGATGCTGTATAACTTTGCTTTCTTGCATCGTATGCCTCTGTTAATGCTAATGCTATTGCTCATCTTGCAAAAATTGCACCTGGATGGTTCGAGGAACATTCCCAAATTTCCCAAAACCGACCCTGGTCGATCTCCTAATTCTCCAGATCAGAATCCAATAGAGAATGTCTGAGAGATGTTGGAAAGGTCAGTTGGCTTCATGGGATTCTACTGACCACAATACAATAGCTGAAAATATCCTGATGGAAGAATGGTCAAATTTTGGGCTGTGATTTGGAGTAAAAGATGGCCGTACTGGACACTAAATTAACAATTCTAATCAAAATCACTAATTTTGATTAGAATTAGAATCAAAGACGCTAATTCTAATCAAAATCTGCAGTACATATATTATAGACCCCCCCCCCTAGTCCATATTTTCAATAAAATCTTAGAAAGTGGAGAAATTCCAAATATCTGGAACACATACTTTGTTTGGCCAGTTCCTAAATGCAGGGACCCCAAGCGGCCTCAAGATTTCAGGCCTATTGCCACCGGCTGTGGGTTCCTAAAGATATTTGAAAAAGCAATCAAGTCCACCATTGCAAACGACTGTTTCAATCACAGGCCTCCGTACCTCCACACTGTGATTAAGGGGAGATCTACTAACAGCAACCTCCTAGACACCCTTACCAGAATCCAGAAAACCCTCAATAACAGGACACAGCTTGATGTTATTTTATTTGACATAAAAGCGGCTTATGACAAAATAGACATAACATCTCTAATCACCATTCTCCAGCAGTACTTTAACATCACTGGAAGGACTCTCAGTATCATCAAATCAATCCTGGAACATAGACATCTTATCATCTCACATCGCAGATTTCGGACAACTTGCATTACTAATAGGGGTGTCCCACAAGGGGGAGTCCTATCACCAACCATATTTGCCGCAGCGCTGGAGCCCTTCCTGACATCCCAAACTGACTTCCAATCATACGCTGATGACCTGAAACTTTATATCACATCTTCTGACCAAACTCAGGTTCTTAGCACTACCTTGCAGGCAAGTAAAACCATCCATAACCTCCAACAATATTTGGCTTCCATCGGACTACAGATTAATCAAGCAAAGACAGCTCAAATGTCTTTCCTCTGGAAGAAGTCACGCAATGACATTAATCTTACCATCAATGGATCACCCATTCAGAAAGTTAAAACTCACAAGGATCTCGGATTAGTATGGGATGAGGGACTGACATTCCAGGCTCACCTCCTGAACACAAAAACCAAAATGTACTCCGCTATGTGGGCGATCAGCCAGGAACTAACGGGAATTCATAACGCCGACCTGGTAAAGAAATATGCTGTCCGATGTCTCTGTCCCATACCTCTCTATGCTGCAACCATTTGGTCCTTTGCTCCCACAACACACTTCAACAAGTTCCTCAGCCTGGAATACTGGCTCCTGAAATGGCTCAACTGGCGGACTGGCAACCAATACACCATTTCTAGGACTCAGTTCTACATAAATCTGGAAAGTCACCCCCATAGAAACAACAGATTGTGGCAGCAAACCTCCTTACACTTGCCAGACTAATCACAGGGCGATTCGACGCCCCTGACATTACTGATCTAATAAAAACACCCCGCATTGCCGGAAGGAATTAAATGGACCCAAGGATAGTTTGAACAACCTGAAAGGATTGAGACGCATGTTCCCAGGAAACAACGTAGATTTGATGAACAATCTAGCCATCGACCTGGACAGATTCTGCAAGCAGCATTCATACAGACGTCAGAAGCTAAAGGACACATATGCAAACATACACTTATGAGGCGCCACCAGAAGGAAAATGCCACCACAATGCATCCCGTTAAAGATAGGTGAAAAGGAAAATAAAGTGAAGCCATCACTGGTCCTCTCTCTTAGACGCCTGGCTGTGAGCACTATTACAGTCAAGATTGAAGAGATACCACGTGCAAGGTGAAGGATTGCCTCATTTCTCTATATTTTCTACATTTCTCTCATGGTTTTGTAATTTATAGCACTTTTGAGAAAATAATGTCCTGTAATTCTTTCAATTATGTAAAATAATAAACACTAAGTTCTGTACCTTTCGGGTTAAGCATACATGTGCTCCATGAACCGCCGGACAAATGTCCCTGTCTTAACCTCTGTACGTAAATATCAGCCACCCCCTAGCTTCCTGCTGTCCGGGGGGGGGGGGGGGGTGGCTCTTCGGCAGAGCAATAAACAGATTTAATAAATAAATAAAGGTTTCTAATTTTTCAGCCAGTGAGTGTAAAACAGTCAGATTTCATTTTACTCGCGTTATTGTGGGTCTCCCATAATTCCAAATTCAAAATGGCCATTTGGAGTTCGCTGCCGCAGAGTCAAGTTTCGGGATGTTATTGGCCGTGTGGTAAACACACACCGAAGACATTTCCTCAAAGACTGTCGTTTTGTTGCACGTGCAAATATCACGTTGCCGTCACTGTGGGATGGGAAAAAGTTATCGATCGAACAGTTTCCCCAACGTGTGTACTTGCGCGGCAGGTCAGGGACTTCGCCTTGCACGTGAGTCACACGGAAGTACATTAGAGCGGGTTTTAAACACTTCGCAACAAACACCGCCTTTGCGTGGGGGGGGGAGGGAGGGAGGGACGGGGGTTGCTTTTGACTTCGAACACAAATCATTGAATTCTGATAAAATAACTTTGAAAAGTGTTTCGACTTTGAAAACAATTTTTTTTCGTGGCAGCAGCTTTTGACCACGATGTCCAATATTATTACAACGGTGCAACGATGTTCTCTTCTCTTCTGCACATCATGAGTGTCATCAAATACCAGTCTCGTAACGATCTCATAAAAGGTGGGATGTTTGAACGTTGCCACACTGATTGTTCGTGACGATTATGTACAAAAATAGACCAGTTGTCATCTCGCTAACTTTTGAAAATAAATATACAACTGGATCTTGTAAATGTTTGTTTTATTGCCAAGGTAATTAAGGTTATTAGGCATCAGTATACTGTGCGTCTGTAAATTGTGTGAATTCTATGGTTGTTTGTCTGGTTGCTGGATTGTACCCAGCGGTACAGCGAGACTTTTCCACAACTGTATGGTTTCTTGACTTTTCCAAGATCGCATGATCTTAAGAGGCCAGGTGACGGGCCTTTAGGGCCATGTGATCGTGGAAATTAACAATAATAATAAGGGTTACTTCCAGAAAAGCGCAGCGCCAATCTACCAGGCCGTAAGGGAGATAGAAAAAAGAAGGCACTCCACGGTAGGCATTGCAGTGGCATCCATCAACTTCTACGTGATAAGAAGGCTTCGAACGCGTGTCTCACCAGCGGGACGCTCTTCCACAAGACCGAAGCATAGCGTACATGCTACGCATACAAGACCGGGTAATCAACACCAGAAGCTACAGAAAAATAGATCAATAGATCGCCAAGGTTGTTATTTTTGTAGGGTTTTAGACGCATCAACAACTTAGACAATATTGCACAGTATATAATACGACTATAAATCGATGTGTTCTGTGGTAGATTTGCTGTTTACCGGAACTAAAACCAGAGTTTCTGGGTTTCTCGTCTCAGTCACGTTGTGAATACGGCCGATAAAAATTCCACGCGTCAATCACCGGATTGAAACTTAGATCTTTTCCACCGTGTGTGAGATATCGCCAACGACTTTGACAGATGACACATGTTGATTATGCAGCCTGTATGACCAGGTCGCCATTATAATACAACAGAACCTATCGAAGAAATACCAGTTGATCAAAGAAAGTGTACCATACTACAGGTACTAATCACACCATAACAACACACAACAGATCTGACATAACTCTCGTCTACAAGAAGGAAAAAGCTACCTATCTTATCGACATAGCAGTTCCCAACACTGGCAACTTACAGAAAACCTACGAGGAAAAGATCAGGAAGTACAGCATTGCACCCTTAGACAGGACATCAAAGACAGTATATGAAACAAGTCACAACCAACCCAATCATTGTATCAATCACCGGCATGGTGCCAAAGAACCTTCATAAGAACTTAGCAGCTACAGGACCCCAACAGTACACCTAGAAGAAACTCCAGAAAGCCACGATCCTAAAGTTCACTGAAGGTAAACCTCCACACATTTATCTTGCAATCATCCTTCCTTCCTCAATTTGAATTTAAGCCCCTCGTGTGCATAGTTTGAGCAAGAGGAAGAATCACATCAGCATTGAGTTTGCTGAAGCCATTGAAAGCCTTAAACGCTTTAATCAGAACTGAAGCTTTTCTTGGTAAGAGCGCTCTCCTTTGTTCCATTTACCAATCTCGTTGCATCTGTTCCAGTAGATCTCCATTCTTCCTAAAACCAAGCCTCTAGACCTGTATGCAGTACTCAACATGTGGCCTAACCATTGCCTGGATTGGTCTCCTAGAATAATAATCTGCAACAATTTTGTTTCTTAGGCAGCTGATACCCACAGCTGTTTAATATCTGCTGGATTATATAACAGAGTTATATAATCCAGCAGATATTAAACAGTTCCTAATGCCTCTAGCATTGATGAAGGGTAAAGTTTGTATAGTGCGTCTTGTTGCTGTGCAGGTGGTAGTATCCTCATTATTCTTTTATTTCTTATGTTGGTTATATAGTTCAATATGAATACCTCTAATAAACTTTTGTTCATCTTGATGTAACCAAGTGGTCAGACAAGGGGATGCAGGAGCAAGTACTATTCGAATAGACCATGCTCAAGCTCACTTCATCACATGACTGCTAAATATAGTCAATGATTGCATTAATCATCAAATTTACTTATCATCAAAAAAATAATAATAATAATGATAAATAAATAAATAAAAATAATCAGATAGAATATTACATACGGACATCAGATTATGCCACTTATAATTTCATGATTTTATCTGGTCGGATTTGTGTAAGCCTTTAGGACATTCAGGTTATCTTCTGCCCCACAAATTGTCCCTGGATCTTTAGCCAACATAGCGCAAATTGGACACACACTGAATCCACACATCCATGACACAATGTGTCATGGACAATCACGTCATGATAAAGACCATATGAACTGATACACTGATAAAAATAGTTGATTGACCAAAACTATCATTATGAGATTAATTTGCCATCATTTTTACTACTTGGATTCAAGGGTCTATGGATCAGAGATGGAGGAATGTATTTCTAATTCTTAAAGGGGGGATCAAAAGGTGAGTTGAGTAATTACAGACCTCTTAGCTTCACTTCTGTTGCAGGGATAATTATGGAGTCACTGGTTACAGAAGTAATGCAGACCATCTAGACCCTCCCCCCTTTTCCTTTAACTAATGCACGATACTACTGGTACTATTATAATATAATACGCGTACTAATACTAACACTAAGTGGTAGATGACTCGTCAACCGGCACAACTTTGCTTATTGGAGGGTTGAAGTGGTGAAACCCATGTTATTTATTCACACTGTTCTTCTTTATTTTCTTTTGACACCTCTTTAAATACTTCAGTCTTTTGCTCTTCGTCAACGAGCATTGATTCTGATGTGGATGGTTGTTGTCCTTCATCTTCTTGGACAGAAAATAACCAACGTGACATACTACCTGGTATTTTCTGTTTTCTTCTTCTACGTTTTTCTTTATTCCTCTCTTTTTTGCTCCAGAAAGATACGCTCGCATTGTAGACATTTCCTCACTAATCTCCATTGATTAAAGTTTAAATAATTTGTTAATAATACACATACCCAGTGGATAACATTAGTATAAATAATTATTACTCAGTCTGCTAAATTGTAAATATTTGAACTTAAAATGATTGGGTCCCGAAGGACCCAGTTCCGGAGTTCGCGTTCTTAATGATAGGTCCGGCATCCGATTATTAATAAAATAATTACTAACAAAAAAGGTGACTCGGAATATTTCCAAAACTGTTTTATTAAGGTCCTCGAAAGTTTTAATGAATGAAATTGTTATTACAAAATAAAAACATTTCAACTATTATTTTAAGGCTCCAAACTACTTATCAAGATTATATTATTTTATCTACTAATTTTTAAAGAAAAATTCTCCCTCGATTAGGGGCCCTGGTGCAACGCATCCAATGTACCCCCATTTGAACGGCCCTGTTAGTTAATCACGATTTTCCCTTAACAAACCATGTTGTGTCCTTCAGAATGCCATTTCTGTCTAAACGTCCCTGGATTGTATCCACTGGCGATACGTTGGCACTTCTCGGGGGAGATTCCAAAGAAACCCTCGTTATTAAATTAAAGCATCTTTGTAGGGTGTCATCTCACTGAGTCAGTTACAGAAACAGAATGAGATATGCTGGAATCATTTCTAGAAGTGCGGGCAGCAGAAAGAGGATCTAAATTTTGTCTTCTCTTCTCAAATAATTCAGAGATAAGTTCGAAAGATTCAAAGGAAGATAAAATGTGTCCTTCTCACCAGGTGGAAAAGGCGTGAATCAACGTGTCATACGGTTGCTACGTGTTGACAGCGCCTACACACCCACCGATGAGACAAAATCATGATCTGATAGTATAGCACATACATTAAACAAACAGAAGTATACTCCATCGGAAAAATGCTTCTCATTTAGAGTAATGCAATACCAAGGCAACTCGTGGCGAAGTCCACCCACAATATGAAATCGGTGCACTGCGTAGCAAACCCAGTTGCTCAAAGCTATGAACAGAAAGAGGCTATGCCCAACATGTACAATGATGTAGTGTATTATTTTATGATCAGTGACGTAAGATGTAAAATATTTAACTTTCTGGGATCTTTAAAGGTAAAAGTACATGACATTTGTCAGCAGTAAATTTTAAATTATTTTTATGTGCCGAACGATTAAATTTATTTGAAGCGAGATGGAAAGATTTACATCGATTTGAACTGTTACAGGATGAAAAAAAAACTCTTAATATCACCAGAGTATAAGAGAAGTTGAATGCATTGGGGAAAGTTAATATCTGCTAGGTCATTAATAAAAGCGGCCCAAAGGAAGAACCCTACAGTACTCCATTATAATATCCTAGGAGAGTGCACTAGACAATTTAATTTGTTATATTCTACCCGGGGATGGTAACTCCATACACGATTAGTTTTTGTTTAACGAGGCATGATCAATGGAGTGAGAAACTCTGGAGAGATCGATGTAAGATCGATATTGTTACAATAATCAGAGCGACATCACAACTGCACCTGAGAAGCACATGACACAGAGCGCTGAGAATTTGATATAAACATGGTATGTGTTCAGAAACGTATGAAAATCGCTCTATCAGAAAGTGGGGAACAAACTGTACACGAGATTCAAATATAGCTATGATGCAAATCTTGTCTTCAGAGTATTCCAGTTAATGCGGTTTAAACAAGTGTGCGTGTTCACTTCTTAATTTCTCCCTTGAGTAAAACAGCTGATATAATCGATGTACCTCCCCACGCAGGGTGGAAAGACCCCAAACCAAATCCGGTAAATGAAGAGAGGAATTATAGGTCTTTCTCAAACTTGATTGAGTTGGTCGGTCTCAGACGAAGGTAACTCCGGTTTTTCATCCAGCAAACAGCAAATCGACCACGGAACACACGCAGCTTTCAGACATATACACGGCGCAATATGCCCTAAATTGCTCATGCGCCTAAAACCCTACAACATTATGTATTAAGTGGATTTGTGTCCTATCTTCTGGCCGATTTGTCTTGGTATGATGCAGTATTCACGAATGTCATGTTTTTAAAATTCATTAGAAATTTAAGAAGCTTATTGAATATACTGTTTACAGAGTGGTCGACTTTCACGTCTCTTTCTTTCGATAACAAAATCTTGCTTCCTGCCACCAGAACAAAATCTTCTTTAGGACAACCAATAATCATATTCCTTCATCTAAAATTCTTTTAAATTTTATTACATATTTAAGAAAGTTTAGGATAAAAATGGGCAAAGATTACCGTATATTCACTGTTTCATAATATATTTTACCATTTCTACGTTCTTTCTCTACTGCAGAATGAATTTTCATAAAGAACTAACTTAAAAATTAACACGAAATGGTTGATCAAACTGAAAAGGGCATCTACTTGATGAAACGTCCTTTGCCTAAACATTCTCAATCGATTTAAATGAAAAATAATAATGGAAATGTTAAAATTTATTAAAATAATTTCGCAGATTTGTGAACCCAATCATTGGTTCTTCTTGAAATTCAGCGGAATGAATTTATTCGAAGATGCAACAATACTCAATGGTAAGTTCTTCCTTTCGGCTCACTGCAAATGCAATTTGTGGGATGCAATGTGAATGAAGCCTGTACGCAAATGTCCCTCTGGTGCGGAAAGCAGGTGTAGCATTACCTACAGCAGCAGCTGTGCCCCAAGACACGCTCAATTATTCTTCAAATTGTAGTTTGGTCTTTCTTTCTTAGCCACAATCCATCTATTTCCAGCCTGATTTAAAAATGTCCCTCGAAGATCTTTTTTCTACAATCTCACATTCTGTTGGGTGAAACGATCGAAAAAGACTTTTATAATGTCATTTTTAGCTTCAGAATAAAGCATCTCAAAATTATTTGTCTTGGATCTGGGTGCAAAAAGAATTAAAAGAACTTTCAAGATGCTTAGTATTAGTATTTGTATTAATATTATAGTACAGACAAATTATGCACGGAAGAAGGCTTATGCAGCATCAGTAAAAAAAAAAAAAACACTCCTCACATCACCTGGCCATCCCATCTAATAACTTGTCTACTCTTCCTTTAATAAATGCATAAAAATTTATTTAAGGAAGTATTTGTAAATTTATAAAAAAAAAGTACAAAATGTAGGTTCCCTCATGTGTGTGTGTAGAAGAAAGAGTAAGGATTCATCAGCATTTAGATTATCCAATTGATTTAAAGCTTCAAATACTTCAGGTCTCCTCTCAGATGCCTAGTTTACAAGCGCTACAATTTGAAGGACTCGAGTATCTCATGGTATGAGAACCCTTAAATATATCCTTCCATAATCTGGCTTCTATACTCTGCACCCTTTCTAAGAGATCAACATATTTCTTAAAATGAGACTCGCGGGCCTGTATACAATAGTACTCAGGTTGCAGTCTAACCATTGTCTTACACAACGGGACAGTCACCTCCTCGACCCTGCTGGCAGAATTCATGCATATCACTGAGAGAACACCATGACTTGTTGCACCCTTCAGAATACTTCGTGTCGGACTGTACAATTACCCCAGGTCTCTTTCATTCTCCACCTTGAGTGTGGTACTACATAATTAATATATTATTCTAAGATTAAATGTCCCCCCCCCCCATATTCAGTACCTCGCATTTATCAAAATGTTAAACCTCAACTGCTGTTTCTCAGCCATCTGCATAACCTTTCGAGGTCGTGCTGCAGTAGTAGTGGTATGCCTCGATTTCCATCATTAAACACCTGCCACCCTTTGTATCATCTGCAAACGTAGACAATAACCTTGATATGCCTTCATGGCATACAAGGTTGTTCAATTCGTCAACAACCTGAACAGAATCATCAACAGTTAGACCATTGATATCAAGTGAACCAATGTGATTCATCCCCTTCCTTCTAGTGTCAACATAAGCGAAGAATTTTATATCATCCTAATTTTCATTTCATTTGTAACTCTCCTGCCACAAATCTCATCAGTTCATTTGACATCCATTTAGGTCTAAACCTCGAACAACATCTCTTAGTTGGTATATGAAAAATAAAGTATTCTTTTAGCCATTGTACAAATAAATTGTTTTCTTCTTTTTTCTGATGTCAGCCTAAAATTTCCTAAATTTAGTTGCAAGAGCTTTCCAATTTTCTTAATCACTCGGAAACCTGACTTTGACGTATTAAAAATACAACCCGGTATCAAACTAATCCTTTTCAGCTGTAGTTCTTGAAAGAAGCGCAAAATATTGGCGAGCTTCAACCGATTCTTTCTTGATTTCCATAGTCAGTTGAAAACTCCAAACATGCAAAGCTGTTTTCTATGCAATTAAGCCGTTTTCAGATTTGAAACATTGAGCGCAAAGCTGGATCCTATTTCCTTCACTTCTTGCCAGCCAGCCAAAAGAAAAAGCAACTACTCTCAATATCTCGATAGCTTAATATAATGACCAGTTCAAGAAATAATTAAGAGTGGCGTCTTCTCCGGTGGAGCATCTTTGCCCAATTTATTAATTTAAAAAAGCCTTAAAGATCTTTAAAATATTGGACTTTTTTTCCTTTCTCATAACTAGAAAAAAAAAAAAAAAAAAACTAAACTGGCAGCACACCTCTGGTCAAAGGTAGTCAATGTCATTTTTAAGATGAATTTAATAAAAATTACTTAACACAACTTTCTTTTATTTTTGAATCCACCTAATATCAAAGGTTATGATTTGAAAGCAATGAATTAGATCATACGAAACCAGCTTGGTTCGTCTACCCCAATATTTCTTAGCACTCAGGCCTGTTAGTTTCATGTCATGAAGGTGCAGTACTTAAACATTCTTAATTCATCTTATCTTTGAATTAAGAAGCATTTGAATTAAGAAGCAGTAAGCATTTGAATTAAGAAGCATTGATCAAGAAGCAATAAGCATGCGCTTTAAGATCAAGAAACATCAAGCATTGAAATTAAGATCAAGAAACATCAAGCATTGAAATTAAGATCAAGAAACATCAAGCATTGAAATTAAGAAGCACTAAGCATGTGAATTAAGATCAAGAAACATCAAGCATTTAAATTAAGAAGCATTGATCAACAAGCATTAAGCATGTGAATTAAGATCAAGAAGCATCAAGCATTTGAATTAAGATGCATTAAGCATGTGAACTAATCATTAAGATCAAAAAACATCGAACATTTGAATTAAGAAGCATTAAGCATGTGAATTAAGATCAGGAAGTATAAGCATCTTGATTAATCAAGAAGCATCAAGCATGTGAATTAATCAGGAAGCATTAAGCATGTGCATTAATTAGAAAGCATTAAGCATGTGAATTAAGATCAAGAAGCATTAAGCATGTGAATTAAGATCAAGAAGCATCAAGCATTTGAATTAAGAAGCATTAAGCATGTGAACTAATCATTAAGATCAAAAAAGCATCGAACATTTGAATTAAGAAGCATTAAGCATGTGAATTAAGATCAGGAAGTATAAGCATCTTGATTAATCAAAAGCATCAAGCATGTGAATTAATCAGGAAGCATTAAGCATGTGAATTAATCAGGAAGCATTAAGCATGTGAATTAATCAGGAAGCATTAAGCATGTGAATTAAGAAGCATTGATCGAGAAGCATTGATCAAGAAGCATTGATCAAGAAGCATTAAGCATGTGAATTAAGAAGCATTGATCGAGAAGCATTGATCAAGAAGCATTAAGCATGTGAATTAATCAAGAAGCATTAAGCATGTGAATTAATCAAGAAGTATTAAGCATGCGAATTAAGATCAGGAAACTTCAAGCATTTGAATTAAGAAGCATTGATCAAGAAGAATTTGAATTAAGAAGCATTAAGCATGTGAATTAAGATCAGGAAGTAGTAAGCATGCGATTAATCAAGAAGCATGAAGCATTTGAATTAATCAGGAAGCATTAAGCATGTGAATTAAGATCAAGAAGCATCGAGCATTTGAATCAAGAAGCTTTGATCAAGAATCATTAAGCATTTTAATTAAGAAGCATTGATCAAAAAGCATTAATCATTTGAATTAAGAATCAATGATTAAGATTAAGATTAAAGAATTAATTTAGGGTCAAGTTTACCCTTGATTAAGAATAAAGAGTGAGGATATTTAGATTAAGATCAAAGAGTGAGTGAGTGATTAAGAACAAAGAGTGAGTGAGGAAGTTTGAAGATTAACTCTTAGCTCTGAAAGTGGTATCCAGCATTTATAATTCTTAGAAAGAATTATAAATTTTTATATATTTATAATTCTTAACTATGAACTTTTAATTACGAAGGAGCTTAATTTTTAAGAAGCTGAGAGTTAAAAATTAATTAAGAATCACATATGAAAGAGGTAAGAGTCAATAAGAGCAAGGTAAGTTGTTAAGAACTAATAAACGATACTGGTTTTCAAAATGGCGGATGTTCTAGCACAGTTTTACAGTTGTTTTGTCCTTTTCAATTTATTTCTTTTTCCTTATTCGAAATTTAATCTTTTTCTTTGTTTTCACAGCCGTAAGTAGTATAAGGGGTGTGCCCTTATACTACTTACGGCTTCAGAATAGCCATAAATAAAGAAAAATAATAAAAACATTTGTGGAGAGTCGAAATCCTTCAGTGATGGATACTGTTTATAATTTCGATTAGTGTAGGCCGAACGTGAAGACAGTGTTATTAAACCAATCTGGGCACGCACTCAGCACAATACACGACAGGGGGGAATTATAATAAGCTCATTTGCATTCAGAAGACAACGACAACGGCATTGACGCACGAATATATCGCTTTGGAACAGCGTCATAAAACAGACATAAAAAGAAACATCCGCCATCTTTAAAGCCATTACATTTTAAAAAACAAATTGTGCGCACGAAGAAGTTGGCATTTTGTGTGTGACGGTGATAAGCGCGGATAGCTTAAATGAGCACCGTACTGAGTATTATACACTGCACTACCAAAGTATTAGAAGATCGGGATTTGAATGGTAAATGAGTCTTTACGACGCCTCGTCCATCTAAAGATCATTTGAAATGAAGAATCGTATTAGAAATATAAGGAAATTGGTTTTCTTCTACAGTAAACAATTTCCTTGAATAAAACGTTGTACAAACGAAAGGATGTTTTGCAGTATGGCGGGGCAACTGTTTTCATTGAAGGTCCATCAAAGGAACTACGGACTCGTCCCTCGCCGAATTTTTTTTAAGGTCCAGGCTACGCATTGTTTTTATGATTTAGAAATCTTTTAAGATTTGGAAATATTTTGAGATCAAAACTATTGAAGACACTGGCAGAAAGATATCAAGAATCAAATCTTATCTTGCGCTGAAAAAAAATTAAATTTTCTGCAACTGGAGTTTGTCTCTGTCTGACGAGATATAAAAAAATTAAAGAGAGAGATAAAGGAAAGGAGAGAGAGAGAGAGAATGAAAGTAAAAAGACAAGAAAATAATTTTAAAAATCGGATCGATAAAGAGGTAGAAAAGTCCCTGAAGGATGCTCCAATTAACCCGGGTCGGGACCACAATTAAATTCCGTTTTTCGGTGGACCATCGTTTTAAGATGCAAATTTGAAGATGCGGGCAACAACGGTCGATTGTGGAGGGAGAGAGAGACCACGTGGATTTAAATCCCCCACGGACCACACATTCCGTTGGGCCGTACCTCGGTGACCCGCACCTTAACCCTGCCGTGAAACGCTGCCGAGTGCAAAAGAAGGAAACGTGAGCGAGTTATTAGAAGAATCTGTTACCTGTTGTCGGCGTAGAATGGCTGGTGGCGAGCCAATCACAGGACACGATGGCAACCCTCCGCCCGCACGTGATAGATACCGTCGAAGTACGTACGTCATGGGTGGTCTGGAGGAGCGAGACAGGCGAACATCCAATAGCGCCGAGCAAGCTATCGACTATGAGCATGCGTACCTGATTCTTTTTTTCGTAGGTGGCGCTCTGAACTTCGGAGGTATTCATCACCACAGTTAGCCACCCTGAGGTGAGTCCGACAGTCTTTAGCTCGTTCTGCGTTCTGGGCGTGGAGAGCCCGCACATTGGCAGCAAGAGGGAGGGCACCAGGTGGCGCCACTTGTCGACCACCTTCGGGTGATCCCTCGTTTTTCCGAAAGAATGGCACGCAGCGCGAGAACATGTTTGTTTGTTTGTTAGGTCGTTGCCAACGGCAGGACATCGCCTATTTGCTCCGCCATGTCTGCGGACTCGACTGCGACAGCACGTGAAAGGCGGACACACCGTTAAGAAAGAGTGCCGAAGACATGGAAGTACACACGGACACCTAAGCGTTGCCGCCATCCCCGAACACTCTTCTCACCCCAATGAACCTTTCTGCGATCCCCGCCGGTGACCTGACAATTCCGTGCTACACCGTTCCACTTTTCCGGAGATCTTCTGTTCCGTAGGTGACCTCCGCAGTTCAAGCTGGAAATATCTATGGTGGCTCCCGCTCCTCGCACTCCGCCCATGGACACAGGCGACCTTCCGCGGACGCCGGCAGTGTTCCGTGGACAGCATTCCCCTCTTCCCCAGCTGTCGGCACGTGCCAAAGACTTCTCCATTGACGCCCTCATCTCCTCTCGGTCGCGTAGCAACAGCATCCTCTCCAGCGATGAGAGCAACGAGTCCGTGTCAGATGTGGAAACACCTCTCGAGTCCATTTCCCCGCTGGGTAAGTGTGCCGATTTCAGTTCAAATGTGTGGGTGGGTGTGTGTGTGGGGGGGGGGGGTGTCTGCCAGTGGCAGGTGGCGTTCGACAAAGATGTTTCTCACGAGATGCCATAGAGTTCAAAACCACGTTTTGAAACTTTTACTAAAACCAAACGTTTTGGTCAACTATCTTCACGCCGGCCCTTCCGTACGAGTCAGTTGCGTTCTTTCTCGCTTATGCTGGACTAAGCGAAGCGTTCCACCTACTGCTCTTCTCGCTCTGTTTAGTTCGTGCACCATTGAATTTAATCAATATTCTCTTGAAATAGTTGAAATTTCTCGATGAGAATATACAGAGAACCATACACACGTCCTTTTAGAACAGCACCCATTCGAAACACCATCAATGGACAAAAACTCGAAAAGAGCTAAAACAGTCAAGTTTCTTTGTCGATGACAGTAAAGCTTCTTAATCCTTAATTCTATGTTGCAGATGAATCTATGATTTCAACGGAAATCTTTCTTCAATAGTTGAAACTTTCAAATTGAAACGCTTAGCTAACACCCCACCTTGGCTTTCACTTATTTAGACCACGGTCCTTAACTTAATCTTTTGAGATTTCTTTCGAGTTGAGTCACAATCCATATTAGATTAACTTTTATTTAAACCCACTGACGTTTTGACATCTTGTATTTTTAAACAGAGTACCTTTCAGATACTGTCACGTTATAATTTATACGTGTTTGATTAGATCAAAAAAATAATTTCTGAGTATTCTTCTAATCGACTCCTTAAAGAAGTTCCAGTTAAAGAGATTGCATTATTTCTTCAACAAAGACAGCTAGCTGATTCCAGAGAGAATCATTATTTGCAAATGTTCCCAATAAAACATTAAAAGACACATTTCTTAATAATCAACACGCCTGTCAGAAAAACTTATTGGAAACCAAGAGTAAATTGGCAATTTGGCACCACCCATTTAGACCCAATAAGGCTTTTGATACAGTTCTACAAATTCAAAGACATTTTTTGTAAAAGGTTTGAAGGGTTTGGTGTCAAACATTGGCGATTAAATCCCAAATCAACCTATTTAGACAGTGAGAAACGTAAGATAGCGGAAGACGAAAAGTATTTAAGAATATTTGCAGTTTGATTGACACGAAGTTCTCTTGTTTGGTGCAGCATCTACCTTTGATGAATAGAAATACTCGCGGGTGAGCACAAGGATTTGATTTTCGCTGTTCAAAGCGATGGTTAAGGTACATGTTGAATACTGTAAACGGGTCTGGAAAGTCCCTTTCTGGAGATGATTCCGATGTAGACGTGTTCAAAAGGTACAATGAAAACAAAAGCTAGTTTATTGGCATAAAGACGTATTTTTTACAGACTCCTGTTTTTTAAAGTTGTAAAGTCTGAAATCCAGCTTCTGCTTGGTGGGGTAGCTATCTGGTGGAGATTTTTAAGGTACTGAATTTTATGCAAATTGAAAAAGGAATTGAACCTTCACGAAATACTTGAAAACATGCAGGATGAAAATATGCAGAGCTGCCTGGTGGTAGGCAACTAACAGCTTCTTTGCCACGTTAGACACTCGATATGGTTAAGTGCCTCCCTAACTTTATTCATCAATTTGAAGATCGTCCACGAGCTTTATAATTGGAGCTGTGAAAGTTCACACACTCTTTCTGAATTAAAAACTTCTCGTAGATGCAGAGGGCTTTGTAGATGAAAAATGGAAATCCTTGGTCAATAAATGGCTAATAAATTATCCCTCTTTTAAACTACCTCATTAGCACGATAATTGTGGGCATTACTGAACCGGTTTCGAACAGGTTATGACGGCAATTGTGCTCACAAAAATGGAGGTCAAACTAGCATCTTATGTGTACATGCCAATTCCACACTCAGATCATGAATCATCTTTTAAACAGCCTCCACTATCACAAGTTTATATTTGGAAAATTTTCCTTATGGCTGAAACCAATTTTTTTACTTTTTTGTTCTTACCGATTTGTTTCCTTCTCAACTCGCAATATCTTCAGTTGAAAAAAAACAAAAAAACCCTCACAAATAAAGTTATTAATATCCAGGACAGAAAGTACTTCAAGCCAATAAGAGATTGGTAAATAATTTTGGATTGTAAGGTGCCTTTATAAGATACCACAATCATTAACTCATTGGTTGTACGAAAATACTCCCTCAGCTAACTTAAAGGTTAGAATCTTTCCTCCCCATCCACCAAAACAACACATGGACTTGGAAAAGTCCATTACCAAGACAATTATTAAAACCAAAATATGTCTGCTTGAAGAGTGTCCATAAACAGCTTGTTTGAGATCATGAAACGCTCTATCTTAAGGATATAACTGCAAATAGCAGTTAATTATCTCTGCAAGGAATGTCCAAGAAGACGGATCCCAGTTTATTCCTTAGCAAGCAGTTTCATGAAGTCCACAGAGACATTAGCCTTTCAAGTTGAATATTTCAACCGAAGATTTCCATTTAAAAATGTTAAAATTCTTACCATCAGCTGCACCGCATGTAACCCGAAAAATAGGGTTTTTCATCCAACAACAGACTCACTTTAGAGACACAATGCACTCACGCCTTGTGACCTTATATACCGAGAAACAATACTAAACAACAGACAACAACAGAAATATAAGTTGTCCGCCTATTGCTATTATCAACTGGCTATTTTTCTAATTTAAAAAAAAAAAAAATTAAATCGAATCATTATAATATAATGCACGTCTTAAGAATTTCTTGGGGATCTGTAAAACTTCTTTGTCCGACATAAACGATGGTTCTCTATATCAAAGGTAAGTCGGAGCAAATCAAAGGTCACTCGAAGGCTGATTTAAAAAAAAATAAATAAAATCTACAGGAGATCCGCCTTTGAAACCAAAGGGGGGATGCCCTAGGAGCCTCCCCGTTTTGAACGCAAGGATGAAAACGTTTATAACTGAAATGTTCACTGGAGCAATGTACTTTGTACTTTAGATAAATAAATCAAACGATCTCTTACAGAATATCCGTACTTTGAACTGCACTGTTATAAAGGTTAACGCGCATCGGTAAGGGTCAGTCCATCGGTGGAGCTAAGTTCGAGATATTGGCTACTTTATGTTATATCTTTTTTATTTTTTTTCTTTGTTTTATAATTTCTCTTACTAAAAGGTATTTGGATACCCCTCTCAACATAGTTCCAACACGACAGACCTCGATCCTATACAAGGAGAAGCGTAAAAAGTTATTTTGAGAAAAGCAAAGTGGGGCAACTATCCTGGACAGTCCAGATGGGAATCCTATCAAACCGACCTGATCAGGGCTCTGAACTGGTGACTGCTTTGAAGGAGGAATGGTCACAAATTCCTGGTCGAAAAGGGTATTCCAAACGCTACGTGCTCTAATATTTTGATAGAGTAGTGTACATATGAGGTTATAATGCGTGTTTATAAGAAAAATCGATATAACTGCAGTGGATAATTAAGACATCTTTGTCACCTTGCGTGACTCGTTGCCTAGATGCGATCTACTTGGACAATATTATTTCAACGTTCGTGGTTACCGGGTATCCATGCTTCTTTCGAAATCAAAATTATCCGCTGCTTGCGATACACAGTGCTTCTCTCGCTGTCGGTTTTTTATCCAGTCACGTGAACTCTCGCGGGACTATGATGGTTGTCTATCCACACCGTATGAAAAACGACTGGGTTCGGATCAAGTCTGAAAGAAGGAGTCTCTGTAATTCTCAATTTTTTTAAATCATCTACGAGCAAGTGTCCTAATATGAAGGGCCAGAATGTTAGCGCTTCGTGCGCATGACCAGGTGTTTTGTTTGGATCCGGGGATTCCACTGTTGGAAATTCGAAAAGCTACATTTCGAGGAGGAACCATTTTTTGCTTCATTCAATTCAAAAGACTTTAAAAAAACAAGTGCGTGCCGTAACTGAAGACCATCCCTACAGAACTCGCCAAAAGATGAACACGGGTGTGATGAAAAACCTCGCCAACATAATGGAAAATTAACGCAAACGGAAGTGCTAATTGTATTTGATGGGTCTAATGATAGCAGCGCCATCAGAAGAGTTATGTATACTGTATTCAAACGGTTGAAAGAAAGTATCAACTGCACCATTACTTCACGAGACCAACGTTAGAGCCGCTTAATTCTATCAGACCCATTAGTCAAAAGTCCGGGGGAAGGGAGGGAGGGACTGAACAGGAGTTAATGGAAGAATAAAATAATAAACGGGCAGCCATGAGTCAGTCTAGCTTGAGGCTACTAAATGGAAGATTTTAAACTTGCTGCTGTGATTTCTCTTTCGTCCTCCAAGTGTTTTCGACTTCAGGATCCGACGTAAAAGCATTTTCGTAGTGGGAGGGAAGTGTGTGGTAGGAGGGATTCGGGGGAACGATGATTTAAAGGAGCAGTCGGTCTCGAGTTCAACTGTGCCCTTGGGAACAGAGTACATAAGTGGGGGAACCGACGCGGCAGCACCATCTACAGCAGCCTGGCCAAAATTAAGTTGAAATAAAACTTCAAAGGAAACTTTGTGTTCTTGCAATGGTCGTGAAGTTTTCTTGCTTTATAAGGGAAGAAGTTCTTTGGGTACAGAGGGCCGGAAGTTGGCTACAATCGAAGTGGTTTCACTGCTGTCAGACACCGCAGTGACTACGTACAATGAACTGAAAATTTTGGGGAGTCGTGTACATTGGAACACGTGGCTAACAGGTGGCAAATGAGCGCGTTCTAGATATGTTTAGAAGAACCCGAAGAATTGTAGAAATTGTAGAAGAATTGAAATCCTACAGATGCAATTCTTTTTGAATTTTCAAAATTCCAAAGATTTACATCTGTGAGGAAGGCTTTAGACCCATAAAGAAAATGAACCTGTCTTCACACCAGCTTCGATCTTATCTCGACACTCAAAATTACAGCACGGATCTCGTTCCTTGGTGACACCTTTGATTTAATGCGTAATTTCTGTCGTGACTCAACACTGGTTAACCATGAACTACTCAGACGCCTGTGTTGTATGTATCAAAATAACGTTTATGGCATTAATAAAAACAAGGCTTATTGACGAGTTGTGGGTATTGAGCCAGGCAAAAAAAGGACCATTCCTTTCAACACCTATTTGTTGATATTCGTAATACGATGACTGTTGGTTGCAACACAAGATGGAACTGCTGCCGATACAGCTATCGGTTTGCAGCGATATTACGAATAAATTGCAAAGATTCTTCGATATAAGATTCTTTTATTTGTAGCATAGTACAATACCGAGGCAACTTATGGTAATGAAGCTATAAAAGATCAATATAAATATGGCAAAACTGAATAAGGGTTTGTGCTTTGTTCTCTTGATTTTTTCACAACGTGGCTGTTAATCTATATCAGGTGAGGGTAGCGTGGTTTTTTCCTCCGGGAAGCCCGGGTTTTTCGTCCAGCAAACAGAAAAGTGACCACAGGACACACGCAGTTTACAGACATTATATAAGGAGCAATAGGGCCTTAGTCGCTGATGATTCTAAAACCCCATTACAACAACAAAAACCCTTAGATTGATTGTTTCTGTAGGGTTTTAGGAGCATCAACAACATCGACCATATTGCATCATCATATTATGTCTGTTAATGGTCGATTTGTTGTTTTTTTGGTCGAAAAACCCAATTTCAATTTTCCTTTAGAAAAAACAATGCTCTCCTCGCCTGAGACCAACTAACACAGCCACTTTGTGAAAAGCCCATAAAAATGACCTCGGGTCACTGATAGGATTCTAACTCAGGTCTTTTTCAGCCGGTATGGAGAGGACAATACCAACTGAGCAACCCACGAGGCAATTACACTTACGCTACATATGTATATCGATATTCTTCAATATATCAGATTTTTTGGTCCACCAGGGTTCAGTAGCCTTCCACAGGAGAGAGAACACGAAGTGGGAGCAGGATCCGTATATCGCTTTCAGTAATGTTTTCCGTATGAAATGTTCTGTGGGATGAAAAGCCTGATTTTCCAAGTGGAAATATCATATGGGCTTTCGTTTGGAGCTCACGACTTCCCAAAAATGAGATTCGAACTCAAGTCTTTTCCACAATGTGGTAAAGGCCTATATTCGAATGGGTACAGTAGATTGGGACAGCCTCGTAGGCTTACTTCCGAAAGGAGAAAGAACTTATTAAAACTTTAAACAGAGATACACATGGTGTTTCAATTAAAAGCCAGTGGGGGTTTATCTTGCTAATTTTTAGGGTTAAGTTATTAGGATTAATCCGATCCTTGTTTGTCCTATTTGGGCTAGAATTATTCAATTCCATGCTGAAATTAGGCAAAGTATCGGCGTTTAGAATTTATAGTTTTAGAATTTAACTTCTGTCCCATCTACTTATTTTATTTATTATTATTTTTTTTTAATTTTTATTTTATTTTATTTTATTATTTTTTTTTTTGTAATGGGAAAGTTGTTCCCCATCCTAGGTTTAGTTTAATAATGTTACTAGTTGTTCTGAAGATTGTTCTGAATACCAGAAAATAAAATAAAATTAGGCAGCGACTGTATTGCGTTATTCGCTCTTCAGTACACGCATTTAACTATACGCAACAGCAGTAGGATTACTCTCTTCACTCTACACCCGCTGCAGTTTTGTTTTGTTTTTTTATTTTTTATTATTTTTTTTTTTTAAAGTTAAATCTCTTCAAATAAAATCAATTCTTTTTCGTTTCAGGAACACATCTACGACGTTTCTTAGACTAAACAGAGGACGGGAAACAACTTTCCCATTGAAAAAAAAAAAATAGTTGATCAGACAAAACTAAACTAAAATATAGTCCAAATTTTAACATCGAATTCAAAAAATTTGGGCCAAATATGATAAAAAAAAAAGTCCAGATCGCAAAATAAATATCCTAAATTTAAAAATAAAACCAGATAGATCCCCGGTGGTGCCTTTTAATTTAAGAGTTATAAGATTTAGTGGTAGTAAATAAATAACCATATCGTAATTATTTATTTACGTAGTTATTCATAGAACAAACAAAAAACTTCATATTTAGCCATTAACGATCCGAATATCGAAACAGCGAATACTGTTTGAAACTTGGAAGAAAGAAAACTCAGCCATAATTATGAGAGCATTTCTGTATTCAGGGGAGGACCCTATGGACTGGAGATGTGTGAATGCATCCTAATTCACAAAGGGGAATCAAAAGGTGACATAAGTAATTACAGACCTGTCACTTCAACGTCTATTACAGAAGTTAAGATTTGTTGAGAGGCAATCTTGTCTGGCCAATCTGATTGGATACAATGATGCAGTAACAAAGGAACTGGATGCAAAAAATAATTTTGATATCATATACTTGGATTTCAGGAAAGCTCTCGACACTGCTCTTGACAAAGCTCTTTGCACATGGAAGACTGCTGTGCAAATTGGAGCAGAGTGGCATTAAGGGCTAGTTACTACTATGGATTAAGGGACAGTTGAGTGTGAGAAGACAGAGTTGTTATTGATGAGCACTGCTCGTCGTGGACTAATATTTTTAGTTAGTGAGGTACACCAGGGTTCAGTCCATTATTTTCTATACTTATTAATGATACTGACGAACACACGTAGCATTATGTCTAAATTTGGCAGATGAGCTGAGAAATGGCAGTTGAAGTTTAACATTGAAAAAGGCAACGTACTGCGTAAGGGGCAGCAATTCCAGAGTAACATGCCAGCTCTCTTGTAATACACTCAGGGAAATGGAAAATTAACAAAGCCTAGGGAGTAATTGTACTGTCAGATATGAAGTTCCCTGAACATTGCACACAGGCTGCCAGGACAGCTCATGGGATTTTGTTAATGATATACAGGAACTTTGCTAGCAGAGTTAAGGAGGTGACTGTCCCAGTGTACAAGACAATGGTCAGGCCACACCTTGAGTACTGCATAAAGGTCTGGAGGTCTCATTTTAAGAAGGATGTAGGGTTGATGGAACGGATACAGAGAAGAGCAATGAGATTGGTGGGGGGGAACAAAGGGGGTGCTCTTACCAATGGACTAAAGTTCGGAAAATAGGCCTCTGGAGCTAAGGCATCGGAGAGGCGATGTGACTGAGGTGTTTAAGGCTTTGAATAGATTGAGCAAGCTCAATGCCGATGGCATTCTTCCTTTTGCTCGCACGAGGGGGTCATAAATTCAAATTGAAGAAGGATAGTTGCAGGGTAGATGTGAGAAGGTTTGCCTTCAGCCAGCGGGTGATTGAATGTTGGAACAAATTTCTATTTGTTGTTGTTGTGGAAGTGGATACCTTGAATAAATTCAAGGAAGAAGGAGACAAACTGTTGCAGGGGATAAGTTAGTGGGTCTCGGGTGTATATAGCAACGTTTTATTCCCCAGAAACTGGGGTTTTTTCGTCCACCAAACTGGCAAATCGACTAGGGAACACGCGCAATTTGCGGACAAAATAAATGTATGGGTAGATGTAATCATTTACAGGTGAACCTAATATTATAATTTGTTTTGTTGCAGAGGATAGACATGTGACGCAGGCAGTTTTTTTTTTTTTTTTTTCTTTTGGCTGATGCTTTATAAGCTGTCTTTCTTGGATCATTTGCACTACTGATACTGAGTAGTCAAACAATTTAGACTGTTGTACAAAAGTTAATATACAATGTCATTTGCCACTTACGCTTTGTAAATCAAAAATAAATTTTGTACATGAAGCTGGATATGAGTTTCGTGTACATAAGCGGAGATAGAAAAGTTCCAGATTGCAGTGGTAACAGTTGTCGTGTTACAACTGCAATCTTCAACTTTATTTCTCCTTACACTAAACCTCATAACACCAGTAATCAATTTATTAAAAAATCCAAACTGGTTTTTGAAAAGGCTAACAGTTAAAAACAAAACTATTCTTCTTAACTTCTGACCATCCATACTTCACATACCATATCCAGAAGGTTCTGTTGCATCTGCATCTTGATTTAACCACCTCTAATTCAGTATCCTCCCTATACTGTCCTCTAGATATTACAGTCATTCTATGACTTCTAAATTAAAATTTTGCCTAATAAAACTGCTTTCTTCTCAATGGACACGCCAAATATATTCCATTCAACGCCTCCCTGGTTTCCAAGGTTAGTACAATTCTGAACACGTTGATGCCAAGAAGTCTTCAAGTCCAATGGAGTTCCTCCTTTTATTTTCAAAATCTCAAAATCTTATTAACTTTTGCTGAGTTCCCGGAGGTCCTGTTCTTTCACCCTCTTTTCTTGCTGAATATCAATTCCTTCCACCGACTGGAACTCGTATCCTAATGATAGTACAGTACATTCCACTTTCCAGTTCGATAAATCATGTTCTGCACAAATAGTTACAACTCCTTAGGATATCCACCATTGGGTTATGTTATTGGTTTATGAAGAATCACCATCTTAGAACACATTGCACCAATCTAAACGCTGTAGAAGTGTGCGTGTGTTCACGGGTCAATTTTTATGGCGTACGGACTGAAAAATACTGAAAACTTACGGAAAGAGGAGAACACTACCCTCTCCGCTTCGAAACAGGCTGACTGCAGCCTCCACTGAACAGCCTTCAGTTGCTTGTCTGCAACGCTATTCGAAAGAAAACCTCTCCAAATGAGTGACAAGTGGGATTCACTCGAGTGAAACCTTCCTAAATGAGTGACAAGTTCCCTCTGCTTGTCGCTCATTTGAAGAAGTCACACTTGAGAGGAAGAGGAAAACATAGGTTTTTCTCTTTCGTTCCCAGTGTCATTTTTTCCTTAAAAGTAGACTATATAAATATCCAACCAGCCTTATCACAGAATATTGTTCACACATTTGGGCTGACCTTCCTCAGAAACTCTTAAGCTTTTAGACCCTGTTCAAAAGAAGGCAGACGGGTTAAATTATATACGGATGTGAAGGAAGGTTGATCGAAAGAACAGAAAGAATAAATGAGGAAAACTCAATTCTCTCTTTTGTGAATAATGACACGTCTTCAATTTAATTTCTACTGCGCATGCTTTTTCTACAGATATTTCCAAGGCACTGTTCTTCTGTAATGATAGGAATGACGGTTTACTACTGCAACAGGATCCAAAAAAGTTAGGCAGATGAGCTGAGAGGTGGCAACTGAAGTTTAACATTGCACATGGGTAGCGGTAATCCCAGAGAAACGTACCAACTGTGTGGTGCTACACTCAGGGTGGTAAAGAATAAAAGAACAACGCCAATTTTAACAGATTGAAATGCCGATTATATCAAGATACCCAGCAGCAGTTTCAGAATTATTATCAAAACCATGCAGAATCTTTGAGGATGCTGACAGGAGGTGCTGTGCTTGAGGCAAAGTGAATTTGGGGAGACATCTCAGGAATACGTGTTCGGAAAAAACCGGTAACAATATTTTTTCAAAAGCTTAAGTAGACTAGACGCTTTAGATATGGACGTGTAGCGACTGACTGATGTTTGTGTACTGGATTTTGAATGGGCATTACTTCATAAAGACTCCATTGGTATGGAAAATAATTTTCTCTGATCACAGTTTTACAGCTTGTTAATAAGATATCAACAATATCTAGACATAAAGCATTTTATATCTGAATAGTTCGAGGTAATTCCCAACATTTAGAATGCCTAATCCAGGATGCCTAATTGTCCAGATCTGAATCCATTTGAGATCAAATATTACTCCTAGAGATCTGTTGGAAATGGACATGTTCGAAGGGACAGTTCAGCTTCGCAGTTCTATACCGACTATAATACAGCAGCTGACAAATGTCCTGATGGAGTAATGGTCAAGTCTACAGATAGACTCCCTCAGAGACCTAATGGAAGCCATGCCACCACGTGTAGGTGCTCTGTTTTTAATTTTATAACTTTTCTCCAGGATCCAAGAAGCAAAACCCGATTTGGACTACATCATTTTTACAGTCTATTAGAAATCTCCCAGCAACGACAAACGATCGGGCAGATACTGAACTCAAGAGATGCATGGTGGACCAAATAACCACTTGCTTTGATAAGAAAGCGCAATAAAAATTATAATTTATAACACCTATGAATACTCAGGATAGGAGCGGAAGCCCGACACCTCTCGTGAGCTACCTTAGAGCTAATTAAAACCAACCCAGTTGAATGCTTTGTGTATCAAAGAGCTGAAAGAGAAATTTCTTCATTATGCAGAACGGTGCGTGATGAAACGAAGAAGCCATTATTAGCAGCGCGAGAATGAGTTTTAATATTTAATGTATTTCAACACCGCAATTCCTTCTGCAATGAAATTCGTTAAAGCCTTTCTCATGCCTGTGGCAGATGAGATGTCACGTTAACTTTTCGCCTCAAAGAAAAAAAAAATCAGCATGGACAATGTGTGACAAAAGAGGAGCCAGCGTCTTTACCAAGCCGTCTGTTGTATTACAAAAACAGTTTGCATTTCTCAAGTTAGTACAGTCCATTACTGATCTGATGGCACATCATGGCCGGTTATTCTATCTTTTGTGCGGGTTGCATGTCTTTGGAAAGGTTCTTTCAGGTTAAAGGCAATACCCTGGGATTCCACCGTTCACTTCTAACCTTTCTGCTAGATGCCAGTCTTTCTCTCGCTGTGTAATTCCTGGGGTTCCCCAGGGCTTCTCTCTGGGTTTCTGTTCACTGCACTAACCTCCCCATTTACCAACCTTTACATGTTCCACGGAAAAGTTCTTATGATTACCAACAGAATAAACAAAGTTCTCAGCAACTTCTATGATTAACAAGCACATTTCTGACTATCAACCGTACCAAATATGCCATCATAATTTACTCCCTCAAAAAGCAACCTTCACAGATACAACCATTTCTCAACAATGGTGCCATTCCTCAAGTGACTTAATACAAGGATCTGGGAGTAATATTTGATCCCAAAAAATTAACTTTGATGCCCAGCTGCAGTCCATTCATCTAAGATTTATGAGGACTTCAGAAGCAACATCTGCTTCATGTCAGAGATCGAGAAACGTCACTCAAATATATTTATGGAATGAGTCACCCCATACTGTTGCATGCCTTATATATGTGGATTTATGCTGTCCCTACAACTTTATGGCCTCTTTTTTCTTTTTTTTTTTCAGATGGCATTGGCTTCTGAAATGGCTGAACTTCAAGCATCATCAAACATCACCTCAAACCAGAACAACTGCAGGTTTTTGTGACAATAATCTGCAGTATACCAGGCTACACCATAAAATCTATGCGAGAAGACTGTGCACCACATTGCAGATGGTGATGACAGGCATCATTAGTTCCCCAAAGATTGGGAATTATGCTAATGGAGGATGCCTCTTCACACCCAAAAGGCCTCACCATCCTTTAGGTCAAACTTGGACTGCCTCCATATTGTAGATTTCTGCCTGCTCAAATGTTTGAGGTAGCACAAGGCCTGAATGCGTATCTGAAACCCTTTGTAGAGGAGAGCAAATATTGGAGGGCTGTTCTTGCAAAAATGATGTGATTATGCGATTGTTTTCTGTGATTGGGTGCCATGTTCAAACCGCATATAAAAGTGAACGAATTCGTGTTCTGAACGGTGCTTCAACTGCAAATCGGAATCTTCCTTCTCGGAAGTGACGCTGCAAGCAATGAATTAACTTGAACTTGCGCACATGCAGGACTTTATCTCTCTCTCTCTCTCTCTCTCTCTCTCTCTCTCTCTCTCTCTTAATTTAAGAGATAATATATTATAAGGTAGGCATAATAATTTTCAATGTTATCTTCATCATGAAGCGTGTGGAACATCATATTTGTAAAACCCTTAGCTGTACAGCTATCATGGTATATCGTAGAGTATATACCATATTAACTACACAATAAGATTTAATAATAATATAATTTTTGCACGGTGGACAGTTGTGTTGTCGTCTTGAAAGAATCCATCGTAATCCGCGTAAAAACTTTCAACTCCTGCTGTTATTCAATTGGAAATGGGTCTTTCTTTGGCTCAGGAAATTTTTCAGGAAATTTTTTGCACACTGGATCTTCTATTCTGAACACAGAATTCGTTTTAAATTCTGCGTTCTCGCTCTTGGATTTCTTCCTTTTAGAACTGCATTCTCTTTTCTTCCTCCATTCATTATATGCTCTCCACACACCAGCGATTTCCCTGCTAAACGTGCTCCAGCAAGAGCACCTTTCAAAATCGGAAAGATCACCTGACTGGATCGACTTAAATGTCTTCCCCTGACTAGATGGACTTAAAAGCCGCAAGAAAGCGTACACAGTATTTATCTGATACCTTGTGATTATACTATGCGACAACTTCATTTTGAGTAGGTGGGTTTAAGTATTTGTTGACGCCAAAAGCAAGTTTTCTAAGTTTTTTTGACCATGAGCGTACATGTCATACCTTGCGAAATGCAAGCGTCCTAGCAATTCTAGGCACCTGCATAATTTATCTGGCTGTACCAGATGGTACCTTCCCTTTCATAACAAAGACACTGGCACATCCTTTCCCTTAAAGGAGCATCTCCAAGAACGATATTCTAAACTCCATTGCTCTTAGAATCTTGTGACTGCTTCTGTTGCACTTTCTTTGCTGAGTTCATCATAAGGATATTGAGATAAGACTATCTAACCTCGGTTTCGTGAAGAAATATTCCATCCTTAATTATTAATCTTTAATAATTTTTTTGCTCGTGAGTCACTGATTTCAATTTAGAAACAGCAATAAACATAAATTACTCTGTTGTAAATGCTGTTGTGCAATAAGACACCTTGTATGATGGTTCTGCGCTTTATGAAGGATTATGTATTTCGAAATTTGAATTTTTATTAGAATGGTGTAAAAATACCCTGCCCTGCCTTGCTCACTAATGATTAAGTTATTGTCCATTTCGATTTTCTGGTTGTCGATCTTCAATTCCATAACACACTGCTCGACAAAATTAACAGCACTTGAAGAAAACGTTGTGTAACATGTGAACCTTGCGATGAAGCGGGACAAAATTTGTTGTGGGGGTGTACCACAGAATAACGATGAAACGAGGAGACAGCGATAAACTTCGGACAGGGACAAGGGATGTTTATAAGGGTTGTACAAGAATTACCAAAAACTTCACATTACAGAAGTTATACAAGATGCTCGAAAATATGGTCACATGAGAGCAGTATTTGGTATGATCCTCTTCAACAGCTAAACAGGTCTAACAGCGGTGAACCATGCTCGATATAAGGATGTCTATAAGACTCTGTGGCAAAAATTCCCATTTTTCCACCAGCGCAGACCTTAGCTCATCAAGTGACCAAGGAGTTGGCTCTCCTTGATCGTTGATCATTATTCCGCCTCACACAAGATCACCGCCTCCACCGCAAGGGTTCCTTTTGCTGATGTTGGAGGGATGGTACCGCATTTCTCGTTGTCTCCAGAAGAAATAACGTCTAGAATCTGTTTGTAGGATAAAACGGGACTCGTCAGAGAAGGGAACTGAACCTCATTTTTGAGGGCTGCAAGTTATGCATTAGTTTCGAAGAGCTCTGGGGTGGTCTACGGTTAATGGGATTCAAAAATTCAAATTCGAATTATTATGTTAGGGCCAACCATTATTTCTAATATATACCCATATATGTATTTTGTCTGTAAATTGCGTGTGTTCTCTGGTCGAGTTGCCTGTTTACTAGACGAAAAAACCTTGCTAGCTATGCCTGAGACCGACTAACTCAGCCACGGAGTGAAAAAAGCCCATTAAAGCTCCATGTGTCATCGACCGAATTCGAACCCTGGACTTTTCCAGCCGGTGTAGGAAGGATGGTGCAGTTCATAGAATTTTTTTTTCGTACTTTTTTGCGGCCTCCAGGGTTTCCCCTATACGCCGGAACGCAGTTAATGGGATTTGGTATGGTATTTGGTATGTTCAGGATCTAGCGGCTCCTGGGATTTCTCCCATCTCCGCGGTGTTCTCTGTATCGAGTGACAGTACCCTGTCGAGATTTAAAGTGTGTGGATCGTGTATAGTGTAGTCTGTTGTGCCCATTGTTCATCTGGCTTATTGGCCATCGGGCCCCTGATGGGACCCGACGTTGCCCATACTGCGCCACGTGGAGGCTAGCCAGGTGTTACCAGTAAGTAATCAGTACTCTGGCAGGTCCTGCCACCTACTTTCCTCAGATTTCAGTGGCTAGGACCTATAAAAAATAAATAGATAATAAAAAAAAAACATTGCTTTAATCGCTGTTGGTGCTTTTGTTTGGTTAATGGGATATGAACCACTGGTTTCCTTGCCTGGAGTCCACTTGAATTTAGTCTTCTTAACACAGTCGGTTGAAAATGTTTTCACCTGTGGCTGCAGCACCCTCAACAGAGAGTTGATGACAGGATATCGTGGGGTTCCGTCTTGCTGTCAGAGCCAGATAGCGGTCTGTTCTCGTTGACATAGCCCTCGGGAGATCTGTAATGGTTCCTCTCTCCTGAAACTGGTTCCATAGTGCCGAGACCAAACTGCCTGACATATTAAGCCAACGTGCCACCTCCGCCTGCGTCTGCATGGCTTCAAGTCGTCCAATGGCCCGCCATCTCTAAGGATCATCTAAACGACGATGACTTGCCGTCCTTAATACTTCAGCTGTGGCTGTCCCACTGAGCAAGCTAAAAAACGGGAATGGAATGATATGGTTGAAACCGGTGTTTTTATAGACTTGAATAATTTGCATAATGTGCGGCTCTGTAAAGTGGTAGATCGATTCCTATTGGGACCTTGGAATTTGCGTATCAGCATGACTATTATAACAAACATTCCCCTTCGGCGAAACTGTTCCCAATGAAATATTCATCAAAAGCATTTTGTTCTGCTAATTTTGACGAGCAGTGTAGTTCAGCAGAGGGCCACCAGAATAGACTGCTGTGCTGCAGAAGTTAAGCAATCACACAAGCAAGGTTTCTATGTTCTGTTTACGTTTTCTCAGGTTGTAAAGAAAATGTTATCTGTTTTTTGTTGCTTTTCCTACACTACCATAATTTAATCAGAAGAAACAGACTCAATAAACATTGAATTTCGAAATCATAGTCAGTTTGTACCGCACTGGAACAGTTTGGAAAGTATGGTGGATGCGACACTTTTCCGATTGCTGAGCTACAGTTTTTCTTGCAAGGATGAAACATTTCCAAGTTTATTGAAAGAAGTACAATTCAATATATTGTAGTGAATCGATGAGCGGTCTCCGAAGCTATCTTGTGATCCACTTCTCTCAAGGCAGGTCTCCGATATTGATCGCAATCGGCAGATAGACTTTAAAAAATGAAGAATGGGATGAACTATAGGTCAAAGTTTCCATATCAGAACTTCAAAAACCCGCCTGTGTCTCCTCCAGGTATTTGGGTATTCCTTAAAGAAGAATTCACGGAGGAATCTCTAAAACACCAAATCTATCCTGGTGCATACTAATTTTATTTTCAAGCAATTACTTCCTATCATATATTAAATTTCCCCGTGTCAAGGGATTTTTGTAACCTTCTGCACATAATTCAAAGCTGTAGACTTTAATTAATTATTTGGTACATCAGTAAATAACATTCGTTGTAAACTGGTGGAATGGACTTGCAAAGAGCCATAAAGAAACTCTTCACAAACTCTCCTGGCTTCTTATCATTTCTAAAATATAAAGCCCTTCCAGTAACCTTAAAATAATCTAGAAATTTTTAAATCCTTAAGGAAGATAGTTTTGTAACAAATGTTCACAAATATTTCTTTGCGTAAACTGCTTATAAGATTTATTGTAAAGCCAACACACCATGCAACCCACTGGTGTAAATGGAGCTGGAAGAGCACAGTGTAATGTGAAACAGCACATGCGAAACCAAGATACCGAGAACACGGAACTACCGGTTCTCAGTAACTACCCTTACTAAAAGGAAGCGACACACCTGCTTATAACGTGCTTTCCACTTATGTTGTTAATATGCACGCAAAAGACAGGACTAATTCCACTTACCACTCCTATCGCGCTTTAAGATTCCATTAAATGTCATCTACTTCCGAAGTTCAGTCGAATTTCAATAAGCGTCTTGGTGCATGTTGCTCAAATTTCGTAAACTAATATGTTGTTGGGTTTTAGGAGCATCAGCGACTAAGGTCATATTGCTCCATGGATATTGTCTGCAAACTGAGTGTGTCCTGAGGTCGATTTTCTGTATGCTGGATGAAAATCCCTAGTTTCCGGGATAGAAAACCACGCTACCCTTGCCTGAGACCAAGTAACTCAATCAATGTTGCTAAAAAGGCCCAAAATATTCTTCACGTCATCGACAGGACTCGAATTCAGGTCTTTTCCACCTGTGGGGAGAACAGCGATCTTACTAGCTGTGCTGCCCACGAGGGTTAAACTAGTATATTCCCTGCTATAAAGACATCAGAGCAAAGGGGTTCTTTCTAGATATTAATGAATGATGATGACTTCCTAAAACCAGTAATGTGTTCGGGAAAAAAATCCATTGCTTAGAGACCTTTCGTGGTGACATTGTTTACTGACAACAGTGCGACTCGTTCTTCTAACCCGTATTCCATGGTACGGAGTGACCCTGGCGAAAAGCACGAAAGCTCCGGAATGCATTCCGTAGATCCCTTGGGAATCGTAGCCTAGATTTCTTCGACACGACACAACGAGTGCAAGCACGAAAGGGTGTGTGTGTGTGTGTGTGTGCGTGTTAGCTGCTCCAGTGCAGTATTCTAGGTCTCAGATGTCAATTGTAATTAATACTCTCGTATAACAATAACCGGCAGGATAATTTGTTGTCGAAGAAATAAAATCCTCACCTAAGAATATCAAATCCCCACGAAACTGCTAAAATGTAGGAGAACAAATTAACGTGCAAGAAATGGGAGAGTTTCATTAAAATCAGAAGCCTCATCAACTTGATATTTGTTCACTTGAGCTGTCGTACTCTTTTAGGAGCATCGGCGACTAAGGCTATATTGCTCAGTGTTTATTGGCTGTAAATTGCGTTTGTTCTGTGGTCGATTTTCTGTTTGCTGGATGAAAAACCCGAGTTTCGGGGAGAAAAACCACGCTACCATCGTCTGAGACTCGGCCACCTTGTCAAAAAGGCCCATAGAAATTCTTCTCGTCATTGACGGAACTCGAACTCAGGTCTTTTCCACCCAGTGAGGGGAAGACGGCGATCCTTCCAACTGTGCTCCCACTTGAGCAGTTCTCTGATGATAATTCACATCGAAAAAGAACACTAAATATTCTGTACCAGAAACGTACTTATTTTTTGAAAAGAAAAGGCTCAATATTTCTTTACATCGTGGATGGTCCACCATGATTGCTGTAAATCAGAAAACGACTAGATTTATGTATTTATTCCTGTCCAGATCCGGGAGAAATAACCAGCTTTGATAAACTTCGAATTAACATACACCCAGCCACAAACTATATTTCTGTATTCGTAAAACATTTAAATCATTTACGGTTTTAGAATTAATATGCAAATTATTTAGACAACAACTTGCAAAAAGTTATTTGAGGCATCCAAATTGAATTCCAAAGGACAGCAACTTATTGCTATCCTTGGGACGTGGTCGTAGTAATCGGAGGGTGAACTTAAGGCACCGATTACTACTAGAGGTGACGTGAAACGAATTCACTCAAAACCGAGCAAGGCGAAATTGGTCAAATGTGCTTTAATTCGCCAATAACAGACGACCAGAGCTTCCCTTCCGGTGTGAGGCTCACCATTCCGGTGTGAGGCTCACGAGTCCTCACTCCTTGCGAAAATAAGATTCTGTCGTACGCCGATTACTTCACAGTTTCGCCATTTTTAACAGCGTTCCACTTAAATAGAAACAAAAACAACGATCCCCATAACGTTCCACTTTTTTTTTTAATCTCTAACATTGTAAGAATGAATAAGTACATTTTAATGCGTTCTTTTAACAGAACGCATTAACTATAAATGAGGAATAAAATCAGCCAAAAAAAAAAAACCCATTTCACACATCTCCTCTAAAGGTTTGTCCAGTTCCTCCTTGAATTTATGTAAGCTCTCAACTTCCACAACGCCAGATGGAAGTCTGTTCCACCAATCAACTATTCGCTGGCTAAAGGCAAACGTCTACACATCTATTCTACAACTTCCTTTCCTCAATTTTAAACTGTACCCCCCAGGTTCTTAGTCTGAGCAAGAGGAAGATGCATTCAGCTTGCCCAACCCATTCAAGGCCTTGTACACCTCAAACTTCAAATTTGGTAATTAGAAGGTACCTTCTAATTACCAAATTTGAAGCATGTTTCCGTTAAAGATTTCCAACTGTTTTATATACACACGCGCATAACATATACGCATACACTCGTTAGCCAAAATATTATGACCACCTTCATAGAAAGTTGGCCCGCCTTTGACCGTGATATCCGCTTGCACCTGACGGGGTATCGACTGCACGAGAGACCGCCGAAGGTGTCCTCAGGTATCCTGGACCAGATGAACATTGCTTTGAGGAACTCTGATATTATACCGATATATCCTTATTACGTATGTCTGCATTTTTATTACGATTTTCAGTAGTGTGGACATTTAGGCACCTTTAGGCTATTGCCTACATACCTTAACAGACATTGGTAGGCTGCTACTTTAGTGATGTTATTAAAACTAAATTCCTAAAGAAGTTTAATATTCTTCTCGGAGCCCTTGCGGGTGGCACAGTGGTCATAACTACTATCCTCAACACACTAAGTGAAAAAGGCACGAGTGGGAATCTCATAAATGAGGGAAGGAATTTTTATGTGATTTTTTCTTCATCCCTAATGTAGGCATCAGGTGAGTGTTGAGAGAAGAAAGATTAGATGACGAATCTGTAGTCTGAAAATGTAGGGTTTTAGGCGCATCAGTTACTTAGGCCTTATTGCGCCGAAAAACCAGAGTACCCGGGGCTGAAATCCATGCTACCCTCGCCTGAGACCGATTAACTCAGCCACTTTGTGAAAAGACCCATAAAAATTCGTCGCGTCATTGACAGGATTCCAACTGAGGTCTCTTCCACCCGGTGTGGGTAGGACACGATTATTCCTACGAGGGGCCCAATTTGTAGTAAAAAATCGAAAGCGATCTTCTTAGTGCAATACCACGGTTATTCACAGAAGAGATGTAGCTTATATCAGATCGGAAAGTCGACCAAGGACTGCAACTTTAGCCTTAGTAATACAAACATTATTTTCCTATTACAAACGAAATCTGCCCGAAGACTAATCTCCTGATTATAATTCGGAACGTTTACTTGTCTTTCAACTTCAGCTAATTCCATTCGCCATAAATCTGCTTTCTTGTCTGCCTCTTCCGTCAGATATTAATTAAGAGAAAAAATTAATTTCTCTTTCGAATTCTAGTCCTGTACTGCTCTGCGTGAGATTGGAAAGTCCCTTCAGTAATGCTCTCACAAATTAGGGACTACGAACGTTTACATTGCCCCAAAGAGCATGAACTTCCGGGTTGAATTCGTGCATATAAATAAACAGTTTTTTTTTGTTTTTTTTTTATAATTTGTTTATAATTCCAATTGGAAATAAATCATAAGTACAACATTTGAAAATAGCGAAATCTTTGGTGCCTCCCTTAAAGAATGGCGTCCTGGGAAAAGGCCCTGTCAGACAGTACTTTAACCCGCCCCTGCTGATTACTCTTCTCTGTGTTTGGAGGATAATATACAGTAGACGCCAGAAGTTATTGTAAAATAAATCTTTCCGAATAATCTACAAAATGAACGATAGTGTAATCACTAACATATACACAGTCACAACAATCAGCGCATCACAGCACCTGCCAAGATGTTTCTGTAAACATGATGACTCGCGTACCTGATGATGTTCCTTCGTAGGTAGCACAGTGGTAGAATCGCCGTCCTCCCTACACCAGGTGAAAAATACCAAAGACCTGAGTTTGAACCCCGACGATGACGGGAGGAATTTTCATGAGCCTTTTTCACAAGGTGGCTGAGTTAGTCGGTCTCGGGCTAAGGTGGCATGGTTTTTGCCCCCGGAAACTTGGGTTTATCGTTCAGCAAACAGAAAATCGACCTCAGAACACACGCAATATACAGGCAGTATAAACGGAGTAACATGGCCTTAGTCGCTGATCTTCTAAAACCCAACAACAACAACCTGATGATGTGACTGTTGCCGAAAACGTCCAAAGTCCAGAAGCTTACAGTTTTTCATCCGAGTCGCTGAACACAGCGAGACAGAAGACTGAACTGACTGCACAGATTGAACAGGTTGAACTGATACACTACCCGCAGTTGCTGATGAATTTCCAGGGGCTTAGTCCCCCTTTCACACGCAATGGGATTACTGTGGAGATAATTATCACTAGGCACCTCTTAGGCACCCGTAAAAATCTCCAGGCATCGTATGCAATTAATAGAGGGGTCCTCTCAGCGGCCCTATTTGAAGCGCCGCTCGATCCTTTTTTTAGCCCTGTCCCTGGACCTCACTTCTTAAGCAGACAATATAAAATTTCATATAATCTCTAAAGATACTAAGCCGATTCGTGCAGAAAAGTGCAATCCGCCAAATGCAGTTGCTCCAGAATTATTTAACCTCAATTGACCTAGAAATCAACTCAATGAAATCCGCTCAACTGGTATAGTTACAAAAAAAAAAAAAAAAGTCACCCAAATAAGCGGCAATCTAGTGAAGAAAGTTTCTTTCCACACAGACCTGGGCCTTACGTAGGACGAAGGCTTAACCTTTGGAAGGCATTTGACTAATTAAAAACCAAGAGGTGTGGGCGCTTAGGCAAGAACTAGTGGATGTAAGGGACCCTACTAATGAGACAATACATTCAACGATGCCTCTTTCCGATCCCACTCTAAGCTCCTTTATCTCGTCATCAGCACCCCACGCACAGCTCAGCAGATACTATGGACTAGAATCATCCCAAGTACTCCGTTGATCAGTGTGATGCGAGACCAACTGGACCCTAATACCGTTGATGTATGTCTCTGTTCTACTTCAAGTTAGCGAAAGATGTTTAAGCTGACTTAGTTCGGTTTATGGATAGGCCAATATTCTGAAGATAAAGGTCAAGTTCTTCTATTAGAGCAGTGGCATGGGCGTTGATAGCATCAGATTTGTCACCGTGTTTGGACAAGACGAAAAGTTTTATATCATCTGTAAGTGCTGCAATCAGGATGCGTAGAGAGAGAAAGGGGTCCAAAGGGGCAGCAAAAAATAGGGCAGAAAGGAGTCCCCCAACCTTGGAGAGACTCCTGTATATAATGTGGTTCGACTAGAAGGTCCTGTGTTCAATCATCAAATGCCTCTGTTTGAGAATGAAACGAGGACTTTTAATAAGCCTCCCTGTATTCTAAAATACCTTTCACGTATCTTCATCGAGGCATTGGTTGAGACATTGCCGAAAGCAGCTTTAATGTCTAAAAAGATTACACTAATCTGTTCTTTGGCGTTCAGAGTCGTTTGAGTGGACATCCGAAAGAGGATGTTCAATAAATTTGTCACAGTCGATCTCTGTGGAATCACAGAAACTGTGAACATGGAGGTCTTTCCCGGAAACAGTGCATGAAAAGAACTGTCAGCAGAGTCTCGAACAGTTTTAGTCTCGAACTGCAGCTTCTAGAGATGAGACGAAAGTTCTTCTTGTCTTTTGAATGTTTGACTTTAGGCACAAGTTTTATGATGTAATGTTTCCATATTTCAGGGATAACCCAGGGATTTCTCTAATGTTTCAAAATCTCAATGATAAAATGAAAAATAGACTGCTTACTTTCATGGTGAAGAGCGGGGAGGTGACATATCAGGGCCAGAAGTGGATTAATGCCCGAATCACATTTTCTTTGGTTATGATGATTTCTGTTAGGAGAGGTCTAATATCAAGATTGGATCCGGATGGATTTTTCATGTAATTTGCCAGCCAACTGCTATTATCTGCTGCGGGAGAATTGAATTTAGGATCTGCAGAGATTCCGAAGGTACTGTTCGTCCTACCCTAAATAAGGTTTCGTCCATGGTGAAGTTGGTATTTTTGTTACTATCGATCCTTTTAGACTGTTTAAGATTTTTACAAATAGCGAAATTGTATTCTTGGCGTTTGCTTTAAGAAACAGGCTCGTTCTTCTTTGAAAGCGATGTAGTCTTCAGGGGTTCTGATTTTCTGCCATTTTCTATAAGCCTTTTGTTTTCTTACAAACACTACCTCGATGTTTTAACCACCAGTTAGACCAATGTGTGATCCCAATCTTCTTAGACATACCGACACAAACTATTTGAAATAATTCTTCAGCCAGAACGGAAGCGGCTTCAGGCCCTGACTTTTCTAACAGACAGTTTATACAATTTATATTTAGCCACAGTTTATACGTAGTGAGGCTTATTTCCTGGTTTATGAATTTGGTTAAAAAGACACTTCTCGTGTGCAGAGGGGCCACATCTTTTGACAACGGACTACAGTGGGCATAAAATTCACAATGCAATGGTTGATGATCTGATTTGAAGGAGAACGTTGGCATGACAAGTTCTGAATGAGCGATGTTGTGAAAAATGAGGTCGATTTGGTGATTTCCCCTAGTTGGGGGGGGGGAGGATTTGAAGGTCGAGCATATATAGCATATATTCCAGAGAAGGCTGAGCCATTGAGTACCTTGGCAGGGGCATTTTTAAGTCCCTTACGAGAATAGTAGGGACGTTGGGTTGGAAGCTGATGGGAATCCAGGCTCCCAGTTCTATTCTCTAGGGAGTGTTCTGAGGTAGACAGTGTTGATCTGTATTCTAACTTCATCGAGGTCAAGGATTACAGAGATGGCTTAAAAGTTTTCTGAACTACTTTAGTTGGTCCTATGTCGAGAAAAGGAATTTTTATAGATGATTGCCAACTCCACTACGGCGACAAATGGCCCGTCCATTAGATTCAGTCAAAACCGCTAGATTTTCTTGCACGTCCTTCAGATTCAAAGCAATACTTTCTATTGTTGCTGAGAGTTGTTCAGGGGATTTTCTTGCGTTCTGGAATTCTGTACTTGCTGTTAGTAATGCATGACTACTTTCAGCAATTCATAAACTTGCAGTTTTCATTTTATTCAGAGAATGTGTACTGATTTCCTGATGGTCAGAGGCCGAAGAGGACTGTAGGTCCTATGTAAGGTCACTCCAGAGAGAGACCTTACATAGGACCTCTTTGTAAGGTCACTCTCTGGAGTATCAGCATCGATATCCGTTAGAGTTTGAGGGTGTTTATTTTGTGGTTCTTGAATGCAAGCTTCATCTTGCGCTTTACAGGAAGTCATTTGTTTCATATTTTCTTTACACTGATCGCAAATAAAAAGCCGTCTTTTAGTTTTGGGAAATTTAGTGAGGTTCATTTTGGTACAAGAATTAGAGATCAGCCAGAGGCATTTGATGCACTCAATAATCGTATCTTTATTATCTGCACAAATTTTACATTTTAATTGACCCGGAATGATTTCTTGTTGATCCATTTCATAATGTGGAATTAGTTTGTGATTCTGAATAATTCTGAAATTCCTCCGCTATCTTTAGGGCACTTTTAAACTTTGCGTTCTCTGTGATTAAAGGATTATTGTACCAACTGTGGAGTGGTAGATTATTAGACCATTATTTCCGGCGTTGTCTTAAGACTATTTGGAGTGTCGCTTCTTACATTGCTACCTACATAGACACATGATGAATCCCAAGGGCCTTATCCTGGCAGCGATATATCCTGAAAGTTCTTGTTGTTGGTAATTAATGTGCCCAGTCCATAAACACCCCATTTTCATCTTAAAACACGAATAATATATACTGAGTGATCACTGAATTATAACTACCTCTATGAAAACAGAATGCGACCTGTTGACCACGTGAGGTACGAGAGTGCGCAGTTAGTCGACCTACATAGCATAGATAAGATGTCTGTGGTTCAGTAGGTAGTAAAATTCCGAGCGGATGAGTAAAAGGAAGGATTTATCGGACTTTGAATAAGGACAGATTATGGGTGCCCGACGAGTTAGTGCCTCGATTTCCCAAACGGCTGAACTGGTGGGTGTTCGAGAGCCGCCATAGTTAAAGTGTACCAGGACTGGCGTCAAAATGGTCAGACAACGATCCGACAGCAAAACTGCAAAGGTCAGCGAAAGGTTGATGTTAGAGGGAAGCGCCGGGTCCGACGACTCGTACAATCGCAGCACTGTTGAAGAGTTGACTACCCAATACAACATGGGCCAACCCGAAACAATATCTGGCATCACCATGCGTCACAAGCTCGCACGTATGAGCTATACCAGCAGAGGACCCCTAGAAGACTGGAAGAAGGTGTGCTGGTCGGATGAGTCATGTTATTTACTCCACACCGTGGATGGTCGTGTACGGATTTGGCGTCAAAAATACATGAGCCTCTTGATCCGTCATGCATGGTATCAAAAGTGCAGGCCAGTGGAGGCAGTTGTATGGTGTGGGGCATGTTTCACTTGCAGGAACTTGGACCCCTGGTGCATGTGGAACAACGTATCTCTGGTCTCCGCTATCGTCAACTGCTTGCTGACTGTGTTCACCCCCTTATGTTACATTCTTTCACGAATGTCTGTGGTGTCTTCCAAGATGGCAATGCGCCAAGCCATCGGGCACTTGTTGTGCAGGAATGGTTTAGGAACACAGTTCTGACGTCCAGCATATCGATTGGCCTCCGAACTTCTCCGATATCAATCCCATTGAGCACTTGTGGGACACTATGGAAAGGCATAGGCTTCCGGATACACCAATCACCTCCATACATGCATTTCTAACCACATTACACACACAACTTGGTTGGCCATACCTCCCGAACGCGTCCGACATCTTGTTGAATGAATGCCACGTCGGATAGCTTCTGTAATGAGGGCAAAAAGAGGACCTACGAAGTATTAGGTAGGTGGTCATAATTCAGTGATCACTCAGTGTATTACCTGTGTAAATCCAGCATTTGAGAGATGAATCAGCTCACAAGGACGAATCCATTGTAAGGTTATTAAATTATAAGTTAAACTGTACAGAAAAACGTAGCAGAAATACCTGAAAACGAAGAGCACTAAATCCACCCTAACTTGTGTAATCACAGTATATCTTTACCTGAGTATGTAAGCACAACATCTTATCATATCTGCCAAAATACAAATGATACATCAATCTGTTAATTAATATCTGGAATGTACATATGAATCTTTCTGAGATGGTTGCATATTAATTTTGTATAATGCCCTCCTTGCTTTCTGGCAGTGCAGGCAAAACCTTACTAAATCATAATTATAGTAATAATAAACTTATTCTTTTTTTACTTTCAGAAAAACTGGTTGAACGAACGACAAGTCCAGGACAGTTAATAGAGACAGTGGCGACATCCAAGTTTCCGCTTCTCGAAGACAGGAAATCAGGTCGGATTTCGTCATCGGACGAAGAGTCGAATCCAAACTGTCGGATCGACGTTGCCATGGTCACCAGTTCGGACAGCGAGCACGGAGGAAGTCACGAAACCGACAGCAAAGCTGGTCAAGGGAAACATATCCCCGAGAATCCAAAGATTGTGGGCAAGTGCAACTGCGAGGAGTTGTTGAAAGTCGATGCTCACCTAGAAACGAAGGACTTGTGGGAGAAGTTCCACGAACTGGGCACAGAGATGATCATAACGAAAACGGGAAGGTAAGCGATGAAGAGAATTTTTATTTAAGCTAAAGAATGTGTTTGTAGTGTCTCGATCTGTCCCAAATATATTCCACACGATTCAAACAGAACTCTGTTCCACGAGGGCCTGTTCATTACAACTATTACAACTATTATTCCTTAAAACTTCAAGAGGTAACAGTCTCCTAGAGCTACCACTTTGCCAAATAACTTGGCATTAAATGGGGATCTTTCCGAAGGAGTATTCTACCAGGATCTGTCATCCCAATCGAAATTAAGAGAGAGTTGATCGTGGCATCCAACAATCCAGTCTCTAAACTTCTTAATATTACCATTAAACATTCTTAATTAATCGTTAAGAACTCCATTGCAAAAATCTGCAATGTCCCATCACGGCAGTAGGGTATTATATGATACTGCAATAAGGAGAGGGGGTTTTACAAAAGATGCAAAAGAGCAATCTTAGATTATTATCAGCTTCACTTTTAATTTACCAAACAAACAGTCCATAATTGGGTTTTAATATAACTTCAGTGGCAAAATTACCATATCGACATCGCAGAAAGGGGTGCATAGGCTTGGTTTTTAGGGTTGTTAAAGAGAATGGGTGAATAGGCATTTGGGAATCTCGAGAGTAGTACGGTGTTACCCTCCCTGAGCAAAAAAATTAGAAACCTTTTGCAACTGAAGTCAGCAGATAAGTAAACCCACGGTATTCATATACAAGTTGCATTTGGATTGGGGATTTTTCTAGTTTTTCAAAAGATATTGTTGGAGCACGCTTAGCAAGATCGTAATTGAGAAAACAACTGGTGTGGTGAACGCAACGATCTCAAAAGTATTTAATGCGTGGACGACGTAAGAAGGCAGCTCTAAAAGGAAGAAACGCGCTAGAAAATTGGTACTCCACGAAATTGTGGGTCAGAATAGATGGTCCAGTGTGCAGCAAATGACTGAAAAATTCAATTTAGGCAAAGAAACACTCACTTCCAACTAAACTATGCGGCAAGAAGTCAAGAACCTGGAATTTTGTAGTTGCGGAAGTCACTTATTTCTGTAAAATATCGAAAGATTTGAATGGGGTAGTGCCATCAACTCCAGGATTGAACTGTGGAAAAGATCATGTGACTTGATGAGTCTGGATTTATATTTTTTTTTGCGCCAATGGCAGGACGAAAGTGCAGCGTGAACCTCATCAAGCTTTCTATCCCAACGCTCAAGCGGCTAGAGGTGCATCATCGTATGGTGTTCTATTCTATTGGTATGGAGGGTGTGCTACCTTCAGAAAGTCGTGTTACCATCAATGAATATCTTTCTCCGCTTCGCTCTGCAATGCTTCCTTTTTAACCGTATTGAACGGATTCTTTCATGATAACGCGACTAATCACGTGCAAAAATTGTATCTGAATGATTCGAGTCTCTCCCGGGTACAATACAGCAACTGACAAATATCCCAATTGAAAAACGGTCAAATCTGGAGTTGGACTTCCTCAGACACCTAGTGGAATCCATAGCACGACGTGTACAGGTTGTAATTCGGGCAGACGTGTCCTTACTAGATAGTGAATAAATGTTTCTAATTTTTGGCCACTGAGTGTATGTTAGGCGTTGTATTTGATGGCAGAACAGAAAACCATTTACGAATGCAGTTTTGCTTTTCTTATCTTTCCTTCTAATTGAGTACATACGAAAAGTGATGGAACTTAGAAATCCCAGAAAGAGAATCGGTCGTTCCCGGTCGTGTTTACAAAGTTCGAACAGTGAGTGCACCTCGTTCCTACCCCCAATGTAGAGGTCAGCTGCGAACGATAGGGACATGGGAATCCTGGCGGATGAGCAGTCGCACGCAGCGAGACATTTAAAGAAGAGGCAACGAAGTAGTTCACCTATCTCGTACGAAGTCCAATGACGGTGTTTTCAGACAGCCATCTTGCCAGCACCCGGTGATCAATGGTGTCCAAAAGTTAAGCACCAAATCACATTTATCAATAAGTCCAGTTAGCGAGTTGAAATAAATAAACCCGATTGTGCGTACAGAAAGAGTATTCGATACGAGGGGGGGGAGGGATTAGCTGACGTGAAAGTTGTTTAAAATGTAGAGAACGAGGGACTACATTTTTCCCTTTCAGAAGGGGCGAAGATCATCTCAAGATCATAATTCCATAAGAATGGTATTATATGATCTCCGTGCTTCTTCGAGCAGTTATTCCATCTTAGCCGAATTTCATAATGGTCGCTTTCTGGGGAGAGTGTCAACGCTCTCGATTTTAATATAATTCCAAGTTGTAGGTTTTTATTCTTTCATTTTTTCCTGATTTCAGGAGAATGAATTTCAACACCGTGTGACAAACAATCACGCCTCTCGTGAAAGATCTATTTCTTGTCCAATTCTCCACCTACCTATCATCGAGTGCGCATACCTTTTACGAGTACATCCTACTCGTAACTGGACCGCAATTTACTTGCCACGATATCTCTGGAATTGGCCGTCACTTCTAGGGATGAGATCAATGGACCAGTGCGCGTAACTGATTATTAAAAATAAGACATTTTATTTTATTAATGAACGTTCCATCTCGTAAATTTGGATGTGGGTTTGAAAAACGTAGAAATGAACTACTCCAAGCTAAAAAAACAAATTGGATTCATGTAGATTCAAAGAACCTCGTATTGCACCACGACAACGCGCCACCTCACTGAGTCTAGTGTTTCATTTTATTTCTTTGAAACACGCGTGACATGGTTACCACCTGAATTACCACTTAATTAGTAAACACCATCGTGCGCATCGAATAATAAATTGAATAGTAAATTGAGAGGGGATGTGCAATCGTGTGTACCAAACAAGCGTAGAAATCACGAGATCGAATATTAGCAATCGGAAATAGTTTGTAGAAAAGGCGTTCTTTGGTATCAAACGGCGATGTCGCTCTGCCGATATCCGGGGGCCGCATGCAGAGGGCCGACTGCGCAGCTAACCCTGTCGCAATCAGTTACGTCCGGAGATTTTAATTATTCAGGATAATCGTCAGATTTCCTGGCACGTGCTGCCGCGGAAGGGGTGAGATCCGAAATGCTGTCGCGCTCGTGATGATTTTGAGGAATCGCGAATGTCACTTGTCCAGATAAGTGGGGTGGGGACACAGATAGCGGGTGACACTCGGCGGAGGCAGTTAGGCCTGTGATGTGTCGGTGGAATTAATGAATAGGTCAGGGGTTAGCGTCACTAAACGCCGTTGTCACAAGCTATCATCGTCTCTGTCGCCAACTTTCACTGGCGGTTGTGAACGAACTATTTAAGAATAGTTTTAATTAATGTGCACTGCCTCTGCAAAAGATCAGACGTCATCTGAAAGTCGACGATCGATTGGATTAACAGTGAGAACTTCTGTCTACTTATTCCTTAAATGAATAAGTAGAGTCTGGTATACTTGAGGTGGCAGGTGAAACCACACCTTCTATCTTGTGATGAATATAAATTCTAGAAACAATCAAAAGCTTAATCTCAATAGTTCATCATCAGTGCGTTGTTGATCACTGGAATATGTTGCCTCTTAAGGTAGTATTGAACAGTTAGAATTGAACAGTTATTCTTAGCGATTTGTTATTCTGTTTGCAACAAGGAAGTCAGCCTGGAAAGGCTGACAATGCAATCGAACCCGGGCCTTTCCCATATTGAATAAGACAGCCGCGACGTTGTCCACGATGAACTGCAGTGATCCTTGCATACATATTGTACGTAGACTTTCTTTCTGAGATTCTCTTCGTGGAAAAAGCATGCATTGCCCAAACACAAATCCCGTAGTTAGCAATTGAGGGCAGTGGACGGTGATTAAGCAGCCCTTAAAAGAAGACGAATTATGGTGTGGAGTTCCAGTTGAAAGCAAATATAACTGGAAATCCACCACAGCCTTTATCACAAGAGGTGTTCATCTTGCAACCTTTCTTGTTGAGAAGGATTCATCCATTTCTTGTAGAATATTAATTTTATGATCGAATTCTGGATCATAAAATCCAGATGCAACGATCTAGATGCGATTCCGCAACTGGAACGTTGTGCGCGCGAATAGCTATTGGACTATGGTTAGAGGAAGACAATGATCTCCATTACGAAATATGCGAGAGTTTGGTGTTCACTGCTGTGGATACTGTCGTTAAATTCTAAACCATACTGACTAGTACATACTTGGGATGTGAGAGATCAGGTCAGAGCTTGTAGGTGCCAGAATCAATCCCAGTTTAGCATTCCACACCTTCTATCTTGTGTAGCCATGAACTCATCAATTATTTGTTCTCTCTCTCCAAGTAACTATGTCGAGCACATCGCGAGCTTGGGACATTGGCTGATGAGTTGAATGAACAGGGTGGTAACGAAATCAATCTCCAAATTCAATCTTATCCAACAGAAAGTGAAGCTACTCACCAGAACATTAAAATGGCTTCGCTGCAGTATCATTCAAGGTCCACAGAAGAAAATGAGGCGACCATTAAGCGTTAACCTGTCCCCGCTCAGGAGACGTTCATCGGCTAACATGGAGCGCCTCAACAGAATGTTTCCAATCGATACAGTCCACATGTTCCAGAGAAATTCTGTACGGATAGAAACAAATCATGGCACAGGTGTACCAGCACGTCTCACTTGATGTCAATCGCAAAAGCACAACTGTTTTGTAGTTGGTGCGAGCAATCATAAACTTAAAAGTGGCCTCTCCGGACAATGGATTATAACGCAACACTCAGGATGGTAACAGCGATTGAAGAGACAGGTGGACTGTATCTATGTATTTGGAGCTTATTAAGGATTAGATAACATTGCCCAAGGATCCAGATACCACACTCCCTATACTGAGGGTGGGGGGTGTGACTGTCACAATCGGATTTGTTCTCGGATGGTGTCTGAATCACGCGAATGGCATGATGGACTGCGGCTAGAATGGCACGCAATGAGCCCCTATGAAATATGCGCGAGGTTGGTGCTCATTGTTCACACCCCTAAAGTAACGCACCTAATTAAGATCACCCCAGTGAAGTACTGGAAAGAACAAGTTGATACCCTTCCAAAATATTATAACAAGTAATCTTATCTGTAGGAAGAGGGTAAACTGTGTGAGAAAATATACCGAGGGGGAGTTGACTTCGGGAGGGGTCAACGAATTCAGTTCTTGTGCTGCCTGGCGAATGTCTAATGATGACACGCGAATTATACGTTACGGATGAACAATGTTACGTGAGCGCAAAAGAAAGGGACGGACAGATCCCCTAAGTTTGCGCGCTAAGTGATTTATATAAAGTGACTAAATTGGCAGAACACCCTCGTCAGGAGACAACAATAACTACACGAACGTGCTGGCGTCCAATTATACAAGCGCAGTTTGATGCGTGACTCGCCAGTGCCTCGAATCTTTTATTGAACGATCAAACCCAGCCTCATTCCCCACATCCCACCCTCCCCCATTCACGCCAGTTTAAACCACAAAAATATTTACTCGAGTCGTTTATTTGTCAGTGGGTATGTTGCCAAGACATCCCCGGTTATTGATTATACGGACATAGCCCGTTACACGAGGTCAAGTCCAGACGGTGTGGTCGACTTGATTTACGGCCGACCTTCTACAGTTACAACAGTATGGAGATGGCGGATCACGCTGTGCCTCGTTAATTTATGATCCACTGTCTCGCGCTTATTAGCAACGCTTGTTGAAAACGTTGCTGGAAGAGCTTCGTTGGAAATAAAAAGAAGTTCGCAGAAATATTTGCGGACGAGTTCACCCGGCTCAAGATGCTGATTTCTTGTTCAGACACCTGCAGAGGGATAAGAGGATGTCAAGAGTAGACTTTCAACCTGCTCTGTCACTTCCCTTTTCTCTCATTCAGCGAGATGCTGGCAGACGCACCACTATTAAGGGATTGGTTTTCTTGTGGGTGGTACATCATTAGCGTATTATACAGGTGCGGGCCAACTCTGCAATACGTAATCAAAACTCCCCCACCCCACTCCCTCAAAGATGATGCGTATAACTCAAAGTCGCTTCTTTCCCAGGGCCGGACTACAATCATTTACATCCCCCTCCCCTCCCCTCTCCTCCCCCTAAACCTTTCTCTTTCGTTCGAAGTCGCTACCGAGAATTGCGAAAATTAACGATTTCATCGAGTCAAGAGGTGTCCGGTTACTCACTTCATGGGCCTCGCAGCATTGCAATTACCTCACCCGATTTTCTCTTGTTTCAAGATGCGCAGAAACCATAAATATCCCTTCACAAAATTCCAGATAAATCATCAAATCTGAGCTGCCAGAAACTTGCAACAGATCATGTAACAGCGCAAATGATGTCGAGGAAAGCTTCGTTTATTTAGAGATGACAGAGCTAGTTATTGACCTCTGCTCGAAATTTATAATGGGTGATGCTCCACTAATGATGACTAACCCGAGGAATAATACAGGAAGTACTAATTAGCAATTCTTGCAATTAATAATATAAAGTTCAACATTTGCGCAGTTAAAAAGACACTAACATTAGCTGTTAACAATATTAGGGTCAAACTAGTTTGTTAAGGATACAGGATCATCAGGATAAGAAGGAATACCATTCCTGTCGAGATGAAGCCATAAAACATTTCGATGCAAGCGACGACCTTCAGTAGAGAATTGGGACTACTGGTGGGAGCCTTCATTTGATCAAAGGCTAGCTAAGGGATAGGAGAGAGAGAGAGAGAGAGTAGTCATAAATGAATATACAGAACCTCAAGGTGGCTCAATGTGGTAAGTGGAGTCCCTCGGGGATTAATGTTGGGACAATTTCTTATCTACCTTAATGATACTGATGAGGGAGGGGTAGTTGTCAAAACATCGCTGATGATTTAAAGCTAGGTTGTGTGATTAAGGATCAGAACCATCCCATTTTGCTTCAAAATGACTAAGGTCGGTTGCACGAATGGCCTGAAAAATGTCGAAGGAAATTTAATGTTTCTAAATATAAAATTATGCACCGGGGAACAGGAGTTGCTTTTATAAACTACAGAGCGAGGAGTTAAAAGTGGTTCAAGAAAAAATATTATGTTATCATTACCATTAGCATTTATTAGTGGTATATCATGCAAGAAAGCAAGCTTATACGGTAACAGCCTTAAAAAAAAAACCTGCTCACTTCACCCATCCATTCGATTTATTTTTTAGTTATCAACTTCCACAACTACAGATGAAAGTTTGTTCCAGCAATTAACAACCCGCTGGCTAAAGGAAAACTTCGGCACATCTATTCTGCAACCATCCATCCTTCCTCAATTTGAATTTATGCCCTCTAATGCGTGTAGTGTGAGCAAGAAGGATAATCACATCAGCATTGAGCTTGTTCAATCCTCCAAAGCCTTAAACACTCATCTCGGGAGTGCTTAGCCTCCAGACGCTGCAGTTAGCAGAACTTAAGGCTCTTTCTTGGTAAGAAAGGGCTCTTTCTTGGTAAGAAAGGGCTCTTTCTTGGTAAGAAAGGGCTCTTTCTTGGTAAGAGCAACCCTTTGCGTTCCTCACTAATCTCGTTGCCTTCTCTATACTCGTTCCCAGCAACTCTACATCCTACATCCTAAAATGAGACCTCCAGTACCTCTATACAGTACTCAAGATGTCAGGCCCGACCATTGCTTTATACAATGGGATAATCACCTCCTTAGCCCTGCCCACAAAAATCCTATATATCATTGACAAAAACCAAAGAATTGTCCTGGCAGTCTGTCTGCATTGCTCACTAAACTTCACATCGACTGCACTGCTCACAAAACTTCATATCTGACTGCACAATTACTCCCAAGTCTCTTTCATTCTCCACTACCTTGAGTGTAATACCACACAGTTGGAACATTCCTCTGGGGTTACCTCTACCCATATGCAGTACTTTGCATTTGTCAATGTTAAACTTCAGTTGCCACTTCTCAGCCCAACTGCCTAACTTTTCTAGATCCTGTTGCAGTAGCATACCGTCATTACTGCCATTTACCATCCTGCCAACCTTTATATCAACTTTAAACAGGATATTAACCTGATATGCCTTCATCAATATCATTGATAAATATACAAAACAATGGGCTCAACACCGTACCCTTGGGGGGACTCCACTAATAACATTAGTCCACAAAGAGCAGTGTCCATTGATTTCCAGGCTCTGTTTTTTACCACTCAACCATGCCTTTATCCATAGCAGCAACTTGCCTTTAATACCATACTGATCCGTACCACAGTCTTTTATTTGCGAGGGTATGAGAAGCTTCCCTTCCTGAAATATGATATCAAAATCATTTTTGATATCCTGTCAATATCCTGTTAGGATGTATATGATATTAAAATTATTTTTTGCATCCAGTTCCTTTGTGACCACAGCATAGTAACCAATCAAATTGGTCAGACAAGACTTTCCCTTAACAAACCCATGCTGTGTCTGAACTATTAGTGCATCCTTCTCTAGATGATCCTGCATTAATTCTTTAACCAGTGACTCCATTAAAGAAGTGATATTAATCGAAAAGAAGAGACATCAATAAATAAGAGAAAGCATTAATATTTCATTGACGTTGGTGAATTCAAATATAGCAACCATATTGCTGTAACACCAACCAATTTTAAGGAAGAACGAATTAAAAATCAAAAACTGTTTCTAGTAAAAAAAGATTTCATATATTTTAAGAAAATATTAAATACAGTACTAAATTTTGAACAATGGAGGCTGGACAAACAAGACTCGAGGTTTCTTCCACACCTAACAATATTCTAGAACGTTCAAAAGATGATTGAACCAACTGCACGTCTTGGTTTTCGGTCATTAACCTAATATTTGAAAAGTGAGGTTGATGAGAACCTTTTAAGCACATATCTGAATTTTTGAAATACTTCTTAAGAGAATCTGTCGAAATTATTTCAGGGAGGAATTGGTAAATACCAGTGCTGAATTTCAATGACATTTGCGTTATCCTCAATACTAACTTCATTAAGAACAAGAATAAAACAACTGAAAATTGGACACTTTTTAATTAAATGCGATATGATTGCAAATCAAACCCTTTTTGTTTTGTAAAGTAACTTATTCCACTGAGAACTACCAGATTGGTGGAAGAAGAAATAAAATTGAGGACGCACAAATAAAAAATTATTTTAGAGAATAACAAGAATAGTTTCATGAAAAGTTTACCTTGGGACAGCAGTGTTGAGATCATTGGAATGGATTGCCTGCCACGGTGGTTGATGGGGAGAGTATAGTCAAGTTCAAAGCGGCACTGGATAGTCATAATCACTTTTTGGCGATGGGGAAACTATAAATGATTAGGAATTTTTCTTCTATATTCCCCTTTTTTGACAGATTCAGAAAGTCTGCTTCCTTGCATCATTTAGCCATTATAATGCTAATGAGGATGAAAAGAAGGTTACCATTTCCGTATGTAGCTCACGAAAGCATCAAACATCACGTGAAGTAAATTTCCAGGAGTTGCCTCTGCCATATACTACAAATCAACAGCATTATCGCACGAATGAGGAACATTTCCTTAAACGGCCAGTGGGAAAATGGAGCTCATTACATACAAATAACGATCCGTTTCTAAGTCTTTATGGGAGAGGACTGTTTATTTGTAGTGTAAAGCTGATGCTACAGAAATTTTGCTTTTCGCTATGAGATGTGATGCTTTTGTGGCGAACCTAGCAATGCCATTTTGTTTGCATAACAACGATGAGTCTCCATAGTGAAGAGACACTAACCTTTTGTTCAATATGAACAAAACGACACTGGACAGTAGATTATATATAGGGGGTGGCATGCTATCTTACCATTTGTATCATACTCTTTGAAACAGCGTTTCAAAGGATATGATACAAATTTCTCTGTGAAAAACCTTTTGCTGTCAAACTGAGACAATTTTAATTAGGTCTGGTATTTATTTTTTTAAACAGAAGAACTCTGTTTTTGGCCAGCCAGTCTCTCCTCACACGCACCAGATGGTCTAATTCATCCCAGTGGTTCGCTGTTGGACTGAGGTCAGGATTCTGGGATGGCCAAACCAACTTTTCGACGAAAATATGTTCAAACCAGACCTTCAAAACACGCGGTATGATGTATGTGTCTTGCTGACACATTATGGGCCTACCCCGACGTATCCTACCACAACGTGGATAACGCATTATGGTCCAGGACTCGTAATTAGACTTCACCATTCATGGTTTTGTCCAAAACAATCAATGGGCTCCGGGTGAAATCATGAAAGTCAGTCCCAGACCATCACGCTGCATTTTCGTAGGTAGCCTTCTCGGGGTATCTACTAAACCCAGGCATGACTGCTTGACTGGTAAGCCATGTACCGTGACTCGTCACGTCACTCCAAAGTGCAGCTTTCCATTGATCTCCGATCCAAGAACGTCAGTCTTTACCCCAGCCTAGACGGTATCTGCCATTATTCGGGGTGATTAGTGGTTTGTAAACAGCTGCATAACTTTGGTATCATGCAGTGTCCTGCTCACTGTACTGATGATAACATGTGTCCCAATTGTCTCACTAGGGAATTACGAAAACGTTGACGTACGTTTCGAGCAGAGGATTCTTTTCAGGGCTCTCCTATCACGTTCTGTCAGCTTCGGAGGTGTTCTGGGTCATTTCGTGAGTTTTAGAACTAGTCTTCTTCCATTTTCAGATCACCAATCGTCGACTTCAAAGCCTTTGAAATGGCACCGTATATCCTGACTGCTTATGCCTCTGAAAGTCTAGTAACTCCATCGATATCGACATCTTGTATTCAAAATCGCACCACAGTTTCCTCGAAGGCCTACAAGCATATAGTCATATGCTCGTGACCAAAACTCTATACGAGCATAGAGTTTTGGTCACGTCCTACCCAAGCATCATGGGTAGGACGTGTGACCAACTATGAATGGAGGGGTGTACAGATTAATGGCAGGGCAGTGTACACTCCAATTTATTATAACATCTTAAATGCAAATGAAAGGAACTTTACTGTACAGTTCATGGTTTCAATCTCGGTGGTGACTGCTAAAAATGGAAAAAAGAATCTGAAGTGATATAATCCGGCAGTAGTTGAGATTTGTTGATTGCGATGACGAAAGCTAAGAAATTGTCTTATTTTCAAAGCAAACGGCAAGTTAGTTTCATTGGGAGCTAAATCAGTTCTCAGGATTAGAAAATCGGTCGAAAAAATTATTTTTCCTGAATTTTGCTGCTAAAAAAACCTACTGCAAAAGGAATCAGGTGAAAAGCTTGTTCAGTCTTTCAGTTATTCAAGTTCAAAAAGCATTGCGGACAGAGAGACGTAAGCAAATTATTACATAGATGGCTTCCGGCCTCATTTTTAGTTTTTTTTTTTCCACTTCTGCTTCTTTTCTACAGAACTGCATCCCTCTGCAATTTCGTTCAGCATGTGGAATGTCCGTTTCGTGACTCTTTGGAAGGTAGACATTAAATTATTTGGCAACGCTTTCCGCTTGTAGAATAGTACATATTCGCTCCATATTTGAAGGCTCTCTTTGGGCTTTTCGCTCTCTGAATTAGCGTCTTCAGGTGAACTCCAATCAGTCTAAGTCCAGCTGCTTCTACTTGGAATAAATTGTTATTCGTCTCATTGATTTGAATCCCAGGCAAATTTCGCACATTCTCTGTGTATTTTGTGGACGTATTGTCCATAGCATAGGATGTTTGCCATTATGAATTGCATTTTGGAGAGTAAATACTGGTTGCTAACTCTGCAACAGATGTCTTCCTCGTAGTGCTTCTATTTTTTCTAAACAATTTTCTGGTATAATCTAAAAAATATTTCTTGGATAAATGCCTAAGAGTATGAAGAAATTTGTTTATGAATGGGTACTGCACATCATTTCTACTACCAAGGTAGTTTGATTAAACGATGCATTCAAACTACATTGGTAGAAGAAATGATGTTTGTGCAGTACCCATGCATAAACAAACCTCTTCAATTTTCTGGTAGATATTTTCCCATTGCTCGTTATATACATTCCACTTATTCCCAAGATTACTCCGAATACTAGAAAGGTGTTTTTTTGTGTCGATTCCTCCTGGAAGGCTGTTTCGTTTATCACTTCCCAATTCACTGCTTTGGTCTTTTGGAGGTTTATTTTGAATGCTGAAGTATTCTCGAATCTCAGTAGGGTTTCATAATATGTGTAATATCATGTTTGCTCACTATGTGTGTGAGTATTGTTATTTTGCTGTTTCTGGCCACTTTATTAGGATCGATCAACTGGAAAACCAGCTAATTGATTCTCTGTTTGCTGGACGAAAAACCCTAGTTTCTGAGAGATAAACCATGCTACCCTCGCCTGAGACGAACTAACTCAGCCACGGAGTGAAAAAACAAACCCATAAAGGTCCTTTGCGTCATTGACGGGATTCGAAACAGGACCTTTTCCACCTGATATGGGTGGGACGATGGTTATGACCACTGTACTACCGCACAGACTGTTCAGAAAGGATTTAAGGAGCCACTCGTCCAGTACAAGGTTCCAGATGAGAGGACCTATATACAGAGATAGGATGGCCAACAATTCGCAGTCGTGCGAATAAACTCGGCCACTATAGCAGGGCGAAAGTCCCTGAAAAATCGACAAAAATTGCCAACAGATATTTAGAACAATCTTGAACACGCATTTTCTAACTAAGGCCTCCTGGGTGTCGTGTTCAGACCAGAAACCAAACTGATCTTTGGAAATGAAGGACGTATCAAATAAAAACATAAAATTTGTTCTTGAACCAATTCCGATACATCCCAGACATAGTTGAGTTCGAGTCCAGTCAATGACGTGAGGAATTTTTATGGGCCTTTTTATGGGTTAGTCGGTCTCTAGCGAGGGTAGCATGGTTTTTTCTCCCGGAAACTCGGGTTTATCGTCCAGCAAACAGAAAATCGATCTCAGAACACACGCAACTTACAGAGCAACATGGCCTTAGTCGCCGATGCTCCTAAAACCCAACAAGAACGTAATCAGGGGTACGATCCGGAGTGCTAGTCGAGGTTTAATGGGCGAGGTGTTCGAAGAATTGTCAGAAGAGTGGTTCTGCATATGAACACCGTTGTGGCAAATGTAAAAGTGCTAGATCTCGCTGCGTTGAGGTGAGGTGAAGTTCATAATTTCTTATAAATTGATGAGGTCAGTGTATTGGTTATAGTCGTATGAGGACAGTCGCATAAACGTGTTCCTCATCCTACAGGCTTATTCCAGTGAGAGTGCGTTTCTTAAATCAAATAGTTTACATAAGAGCCTATTTAGAGTGGGACCCAGGATAGCTCCTTATGAACATCCCCTTCTGCTGTTCTATCAACCTGGTGTTTTTGGTCCTAAAAAACAGTTTCCGACAATACTAAATATGTAAATAGAATTGAACACCTTAGACTTCCTGAAACTCTCGAGGACGCTTTCACCAGAATCAAAGTCCCCCCCCCCCCCCACGAGGTTCACCAAGAGACCAAGCAGGAATTTATCTGGGGTATTTTTCTGATAGCTAATCACACTGACCATGGCCCCCTCTACTTTGCACAAATGCACGTTGATGTAGATCTCGAAGGTGTTAGGTAAGGAGGAACAGTTAAACAGTCATTCTAGCCCCTTCCCGAAATTCGAGAGAAGAACAAATAGGCCTATAATAAGCAGGGTCAGAAGGCAACTTACCAGGATTCTTCATGAAATTTTTTAAACTTGCGGTCTTCCAGGGGATGGGAAAATGTCTTTGATTTAGCTATAGGTTGTGGAGGACGTTAGTCTCCAGCTTCCAGAATCTTTTAACAACTTCACCCTCGACGAGATCATGCTTTAGGTACATCCGATGCGCAACTTGTTGACAGCGTTCCCAGTGTCAGTTAACAGGCTCAGTTCTGCAAGCTGCAGCGTCTGGACACTACACAACTGTGAGGTGTCCTCACTGAAGTGTTTAAGGGAATGAATAAAAAAAAATATTGATGGCATCCTTACTCTTCCTCTGACTAAATACACAACAGGACATAAATCTGAATTGAAAAAGGATGGTTAACAAGACAGGTGAATGAAAATGTGCTTTCACCTAAAGAGTAATTGATTGTGGGAATAAACTTTCATCTTGTGTTGTGGACGTGAGTAGTTTGAATTTAGGGAAGGATTTGGCAAATTAATAGATGTGATAAACAGATGATGTGGTTAGTTTTTATTTATTTATTACTATTTATTATTATTATTATTTTTTTATGATGCTGTCTGAGCTCGCTTACTTGCATTACTTGCCACTACTAATACTAATATTCTTTTAGTATGAAAAGATCTAAGAGTTGCCCAGAATGGCTGAGATGGTCTAGTGTCACGCGCGTTTCGAAGTTTGCCTCTGCCAGGGAAGTGTCTCCTGAAGAGCATAATGCGGTTGACTAACTCCTCCTAAGAGGTTGTTTCTCGGAAGATCTCCCCAGGCTGGAATTTACTGGTGACTATTTGGTCCAGTGGCCCAACACCATCTTTAAAAACCATACTAAACCAGCCTTCCGACAACCCCCAATTCGCAGTATGATAATTTCACCACTGTTATCACCAATAGCGCCCCTTAAAAAAAATTATCCCTCCCATCAACTGTTACAGCATGCAAACTAAGTAACCAGATAAAAATAACTACTTTTTCGAACCTCGGTGCTTGGAGTCGCGCTATTTAAGGCCATTGTAGCCGAGTGGTCAAATGCGAGAGTATAGCGAGTACAGCCATTTGAATTTACAGTGGTTCTAGTCACGTGACTGCTATATGGTACTGTTCTTGTAGCTTGTAAACTCCTCTGACTCTATGTGACCATCTTGGAGTATAAAAAAAATCTACGTAATTTATTATCAATTTCAAGATAGACGTCACTGTGAATTTTTAATGATTGAATGACTCTGAAGTGAAGAGTATTAGAGAGATTGGAAGCTAAAGCAAAGTGGCCAGGTTGCTGTATGCGGCTTGCAGCGTTGTAAACGCAGTGTGAAACCAGTTCTCAAAAACACACGAGGCCGTCCTCGAGTGGTTCGCACAAAATAACCGTTATCTGTCTGACCCTGATTGCGAAATGTCGTATACTTCACAGAAGGGTGACCCTGAGACTGCTGGATTCACAGAAGGACTCTGATCCAGGCATACCAACTCCTTCATCGATTACCCGTTTGAAATGGATCTCCAGCATGTTAACTGGACATCGTACTACAGTATTATGCCTGTACTAATTGGTGACACAATGAATTGGTACTGCATGTTCTCACAGATTAGGGAGGACATTCAGTACCAATTTAAAGAGAGCGTACTTCCAGAACCAGAAAAATTCCCAGAAGTCGATCTAATAGATCTTGGGGGGCAAAGAAGATTCTACCCCATGGTCTGAGTTTTTCGAAAAGAATATTCCACCTGAGATGTTCAGGTTCAGCACGGGATGGAGGGCTAGGATGCTGTAGGCAGAAAGATTGCTCGACAATGTTTAATGTCTTAATAATGCGTTTTCAAAAGGTTTCAATTGCAGTATTTGCATTTGTCAGCTCTCCAACATCTCACCAGAAAAAGATAATGTTTTAGTTGAGGTATAAAATTATATGCCGACACTACTGAAAACCTTAGCTCTCAAAGGAAGTTCTCTTAGGACCCGAATCTTACTGATTTTGAAGAAAGTAATTCAGATAAGAGACAAACAAAAATTCCGATAATTAGCGCATAAAATGTGTACTGTACGTAGGAGGGAGTAATTGTATTTTAGTTAAAAAGCGAGGGTATTTCTGAGGTGTCTTTATAAGAAGCTATTACGTAGAGTGTCCTGTTGTCTCGTGACAGGAATAAAGAACAGATTGGTTGCTCGGCAACATTAATAGTAAAAGAAGGCCGAATGAATAATTGAACGTGGATTGTGAAAACCTGGTTACTGCTTAGAAAAGTGCCAAAACATTAAACGCAACTCATTGGTCCCATGGACGCACGATATTTTTGCTTCTTCGAAGCTACTCGTAACAAGTTAACGCAATAATTTCATTCATAACGCGCACCACGAAGGCGTTTGAGGCTCGCGACTTTCGCCAACACTCTCATCCTAGTTTAACCCGTTAATTTTGCACAGCTGTCAGTTGTACATGCGCAGTCGTACCCGTGGGGGCGCTGAAAGTCCGGGTTACATTAAGAGCCAAATATTACAACTACAATCCTCGCGAGAACTTGTACGCACCAGTTTTGACTCTTTGGAAGAGTTAATTCGATGTCCAAACGCTTGACAGAGAGCAGAGTTATAGGACTCCACACAAAATTCGTGCATCGTCCGTTTCACGAGCAACTATGGCACCCTGTAGACGTTGGGTGTTCCCCAGTTACGTGCTCAGAGGGCAATAATTCACACCTGTAATGCGACTGCCAGCAGCGTTAATGGGATACCTCCAGCGCACGAGGAGCCATTGAATATACATTGCAGACGGACCACCAAGCGGGTCGAATCCTTCCACTTCCCTTCTCTTCGCTTATTCTGTCTCTGTTTCACCTCTGTTCCCTCTTTCTGTACGCAAGTGTACAAGAGGAGGGGGAGGGGAGCACAACTCGTAAGCCAACTGATACTAAAACTGAATTCAATTTCCAACCTGGAAAATTAGAAAACACTTAAATGTGTTTCTAAGAATATTCTATTCTCGCTGCACACCCTCTAAAGGTCACTGGGGGAGAATAGAGAAACGGATTGCAGTTCTTCACGCTAGTCTGCACGTCATAAAATGTACTTTCTTCAACTGTAGCTACGAGAGGAAAAATTGGAATCCATTTTAGATCCAATACGTGGTTTAGTAGATGCCTTTTCAGGCTGTCTATATCGAAGGTGGCATTTCTCGCTCGTTGAGGCCACCCTAAAGACACGTGCGTACGGCCCAACCGTAAGAACAGAGCTTTGTTGCGGAGGACAGGGCGATAAAGGCGGAATGAGCGAAAGGTAGAAAGGAACAGATAGATGGAGGACACCGCGAAACCTTCCCCACATTGAACGTGATTTAATGCGACCCCTGAACATCTCGCAGCGTCGCCAAGTGTCATGATTTACGGCATTGTTTTCATAGAACGAGCTGACCCCAGTCACCACCACCCAAAGCACCGACCCAGCGTTAATGAGAGCGATGCTGAAGTCAGAAAGACGCAGCATGAACCCCGAACCCCGCATTAAAATTATTGCGGCCCATCTCCCTTGTCATCGTGATCATTTGAAGGGGGTGGGCGCAGATCTGAGAGGTTAATCGCTCGCTATGCAGTTTGTTGATGGAGAATCGGAGGGGTTGCCTAGTTTGGGTCGGCTCGAATAAACAAATGTGAAGTGCACGCTCTGAACATTCTGAGAAGTGGTTCGAACACTGAACTTCACTCTAACACAACAATCCTTCTCGAGCACACACACACACACACACACCACAAATAAATAGAAAAAGAAAACGATTTCAGCACCGCTTACGAAATAACCGCACGCAACACAAAGCTCTTTTTTCGAGGCTTTGGTTTTCTTTAGGCGCACCAACAACTTAGGACATATTGCGCCAAATATAATGTCTGTAAATTGCGTATCTTCTGTTTTCCGGATGAAAAACCCTCGCCTGAGACCAGCTATGTCAGCGAGTGTTGTGAAAACGGACCGTAAAAATCCATCGAGTCTTTAAATGGATTCGAACGCAGGTCTTCTCTACTCCTGGTGTACGGAAGACAGTGATTATACCAACTGTGGTGCCCACAAGGGCGGGAGGTTAAAAGTGTTATTAAAAGATCAGAAAGAAGAGGCTTGATCTGTGGTATGGACAGAGTGGAAATTACTCTTTGACAATGCTCCTGCTCATTGTGCGCAGTATTTTCTGAATACATTTCCAGACACTTGCAATCCTTCCGAAACTGAATCATACAATTTTTGTTATTTTTTTTTCTCTCAAATTAAAGAACTCATTAAACTGAAAGAGAGCCATAGCCTCAACCTTCATAAAAATAATTTAAGAACTCTTTTCGTTAAGAACTCATTAAAGCAGTGATTCTCAACCGAGTGCCACGGCATCATGGCGTGCCGTTAGTTTTACCAAGGGATTGTCCAGTGAAGCAGAAGTTATGGCAGCTACAATATAAGAATTCAAGCATCAACGACTCCAAAAAGATATTTTTTTTGCAAATGGGGAAAAATGTGTAAACAGCGGTCATTATTTTTGAAGACGTGCAGTTATCTATAAATATTGATATTTAATTTATTGATTTTATTAATTTAAACTACCATGCCCCAAACTAGAGCAGCAAAGCAACGGGCACAAAGTGGCAGGAGTGCTGTGACTCGGGGGAGAACTGAGGGGGGCAATTCTCCAACGCATCACAGCCTAAAGAAATGTGCAACTTGTGAAATGTTTGCCGAACTCTCTGGAACGGAACATGATATTGCCATGGGGGATGTCTTTGTGTGTGCGCGATGCAAGGAGTGTATCGAAATCAGGCAACAACTCAGCGTTCTTATGGGCCTATATGAGAGCTTGAAGGACAGGGTGGATGCCCTCGAAGAAACTAAATTGAGGGGCCCATCAGGCTCTCAGCTGCCCACATCAACGCCAGAGCTTGCACTTGGTCATCACGCAACACAGCGGCAACCCCTAAGGCAGAATGCGCTGGTCCCACAGGAACTAGTTGTTGTTGGTGACTCTATTGTCAGGGAAACGGGGAACATCCTTTGTAAAAAGGATAGGTGGAACAGGACCAGGGTATGTCTGCCAGGGGCAAAGGTTGATGACGTTGTAGAGCGGATATCATCTTTCAAGGGCACAAAAGGTGATATAGTTGTACACGTTGGCACTAATGATATTAAGAGTAGGAGACCGGCAGAATTACTCAACAAGTACAGGTCACTGTTGAAAAAAAGCCGTGAAATAGGGTTGAATTTGAAAGTGTCTGCAATTCTGCCCAGACACGATAGGAGGGAGTATATGATGAGAGCCTTGTCGATCAGTTCGGCCCTGGAAAGATTGTGCAAGGCTCAAGGGGTAGAATTTTTTTCAGCCTGGACTGTACTTGTTAATAGGAGAGATTGCTTCTACAGGGATGGGATACACTTAAATAGAAAGGGTGCAAGAATATTTGCTGATGCTATCGAGGCAGTGTTAGGTGGGTCGGAAAACTGCTAGTTTGGGGGGATACAAAGACTAATAGTTTAACAGTAACCGCAGGCAGAGGTGAAGGCGATTCTTGCACAACTTCTATTAGAATAAGAAGCGACCTGGAGCGAGGGGTGTTGGGGGTTTCAGGGACGGATGGCAGTCATCATGGAATAGTTGGGTATATGGGATGTGTTAGGGTAACCAGGAATAGGCATAGGAGCATGTATGCTTGCATGTATACCAATGCTAGAAGTATAGTAAATAAATTTGATGAATTTGAAGTGTTGGTCAAGACATCAAAGGCGGATATTGTTGGGATAGCAGAGACGTGGTGTCACAAAGATATAAGGAATGCAGAACTGGAATTTGGGGAGTACAATGTGTACAGAAAGGATAGACAGGACAGAAAGGGAGGGGGTGTTATGCTGTTAATTAAGAAAAACATAAAATCAAAGGAAGTGCACCCAGTTAATATAGATGAACAGTGCTCTGTTGAGTCAGTTTGGTGCGAGATAAGCACTGCGAAAGGAAAAATAAGAGTAGGAGTGTGTTATAGGCCTAATGACTTGAATGAGTACAATGAACAATTGTACAGAGAAATAGAGTGGGCCAGTAAATCTGAATGTCTTATAATGGGGGATTTTAACTTCCCAGATATTGACTGGAACTTGTGGGTTGGTCACTCACACACCAGTGAGACTTTTGTGGATTTATTGGATGATTGTTTTCTGCAGCAGCATGTTCGAGAGGCAACCAGAGAAAGTAATACTCTTGATCTGGTTATCAGCAGTGATCATTCGTGTATTAAGAATTTGCAGATAAAGGAACCACTAGGTGGCAGTGATCACAGTGTGCTGAAGTGGGATTTACTCAAAGAGGTAACTACCGTCAGGGGTAAAGGAAAGGGTTTTTGCTTCCGTAAAGGGGAGTACAGTGGTCTCAGACAGTTTTTAAATTCTGTACAGTGGGATCAACTGACGATGTTACCAACAGTAAATTCTAAGTGGGAAGCATTCAAGGAATTAATCGTGGAAGCTACTAGACTTTATATACCGATTAAGAAATATCGTTCAAGGTTTAGGCCTAAATGGTTATCAAATGAACTAATGAGACTCGTGACAGAGAAGAAAAATGCATGGGATGCATATAAATTATCAGGTGACGCAGAAGCCTGTGGCAGATATAAGCTAGTCTGTAATCAGGTCACAAAGGAGGTTCGGCAGGCGAAGGCGGATTACGAGAAATCTTTGGCAAAGGATGCTAAGAAAAACAGCAAGGATTTCTTTACTTATATAAACTCTAAAAGGAAGGGGATGAATATGATTGGTCCACTTGACATCGATGGTTCGACTGTTGATGATCCTGCTCAGATAGCAAACAAACTGAATGAGTATTTTGCATCTACATTCACACGTGAGGAATTATTACAGTTTGAAAATGGAAGAAGGTTATCAAATTGTAGCAGTGTGCTTAATGATTTTGTAATAACTGAGAGCAAAGTGGAGGAGAAATTGTTGAAGTTAAACATAAGAAAGGCACCTGGGGTGGATGGGTTCTATCCAGTTATTTTAAAGGAGGCGGCAAAGCAACTAAGCAAACCCTTAGCCATAATTATGAGAGCATCCTTGGACTCAGGGGAGGTTCCCACGGACTGGAGATGTGCAAATGTGTCCCCAATTCACAAAGGTGGATCGAAGGGTGACACGAGTAATTACAGACCAGTTAGTTTAACTTCTGTTCCGGGTAAAATAATGGAGTCACTGGTTAAAGATGCATTGCAGGATCATCTAGACAAGACTGCAGCAATAATTCAAACACAGCATGGGTTTGTTAAGGGAAAGTCTTGTCTGACAAATTTGATTGGTTATTATGATGTGGTCACAAAGGAACTGGATGCGAAAAATAATTTTGATATCATATACTTGGATTTCAGGAAAGCTTTTGACACTGTTGCGCATGGAAGACTACTGTACAAATTGGAGCAGAATGGTATTAAGGGTAAGTTGCTACAATGGATAAAAGGATGGTTAAGTGGGAGAAGACAGAGGGTGGTAATCAATGGGTGCTGCTCTTCATGGACTAATGTTATTAGTGGAGTCCAACAGGGTTCGGTGTTGGGTCCACTGTTGTTTTGTGTATTTATCAATGATATTGATGAAGGTATATCAGGCTTAATGTCGAAGTTTGCAGATGACACAAAGGTTGGCAGGGTTGTTAATGACAGTAATGGCAGTGTGCTACTGCAACAGGATCTAGATAATTTGGGCAGATGGGCTAAGAAGTGGCAACTGAAGTTCAACCTTGACAAATGCAAAGTACTGCATATGGGTAGAAGTAACCCCAGAGAAACGTACCAACTGTGTGGTACTACACTTAAGGTGGTAGAAAATGAAAAAGACCTGGGAGTAATTGTGCAGTCAGATATGAAGTTTTCTGAGCAATGCAGACAGGCTGCTAGGGCAGGTCATGGGGTTTTGTCAATGATATATAGGAATTTTGCTAGCAGGGAAAAGGAGGTGATTGTCCCTCTGTATAAGGCAATGGTCAGGCCACGCCTTGAGTACTGCGTACAGGTCTGGAGGCCTCATTTTAGGAAGGATGTAGATTTGCTTGAGCGTGTACAGAGAAGAGCAACACGATTGGTGAGGGGAATGAAGGGATTCTCTTACCAAGAGAGGCTTAAGTTCTGCAAATTGCAGTGGCTGGAGACTAGGCACCTGCGCGGTGATCTGATTGAGGTCTATAAGGCCTTGAATGGGTTGAGCACGCTGAATTCTGATGGGATCCTTCCACTTGTTCAGATTACGAACCTACGGGGACATAAGTTCAAATTAAGAAAGGACAGATGTAGAATAGATGTGCGGAAATTTGCCTTTAGCCAGCGGGTGGTTAATTGCTGGAACAAACTTCCATCTGTCGTTGTGGAAGTTGATAGGTTAAATAAATTTAAGGAGGAACTGGACAGGCATTTGGAGGGAATGGCGTGATGATTTTTTTTTTTTTTTTTTTTTTGGCTGATGCTGCATAAGCTCCTACACTTGCTTTCTTGCATCATGTGCCACTACTACTACTACTACTACTACTATTGCATTTATTCAATAAAAATTCGGCCAGGAACTCGATTAATTGATACGCAGTTCTCTTCTCCAACCCAGTTGGACTAACCGTCGTAATAAGTTCAGCAACTTAGATTCTTTAGAAATTTAACGCTCAGGAATTAACAATTTAATGTAACTTTAAATCATTAATAATATGGTTCCAAATGTGGTACTTTCAGCCCCCCCCCCCGAATGCCGGCCAACGTACAACAGGTGTTGTTTAGCTTGCCATCAGCGAAAACATACCTTTGTGTGTGGGAGTGGATCTGAAGGACGTTTCTCAAAGGGCACCGTTCCGGGTTTGTGATTAAGACATTTTAGGATTTGGTATTCTATAGTGAGAATGTGGCCATCATGGAACAAACAAAATCCCCAGAAGTCAATGTGACAGAGCATGCCTTGGATACTCTATGCAGGAATATTACTGGTCACAATAATTTTTTTTTTTTAAATTTAGACGGATTTTATTATTACACAATCCTTCTATTAGGCGAACGGGTTTTACAATTTACAGTAATTGGCTAGTAGGATGTACAGTTACATACATTTGTCAGAATAATATGATTCAAGAGATTACACGGCCAGCTATTTTTCATACTTCTATTAGTTGTATATACAGAACCCTTGCACAAATTGTGCGTGTCATGTAATCAACACAAATGTGAATTCTTAAAGAGCAGCAGTTAATTGACAGGATAGAATGTCCCGCTGTGTTGTATACTCTAACAGGATGGAACGCAAGAGTTACAAAGTGGAGGAAGCAAAAGAAGTTTTGCACTTTGTCCATCCATGAGGGAAAACTTGAGGGTGAAAAATTTCTCCCTTTTCGGTTAGTTTCTTGGAGAGGATTATAAAGGCTGTAATTGTATTAGTTCAGTAGATCACAATTTGGTATACACTAAGTGAACAGTTTATTAGGTAAACCTACGTAATAGCGAGTAGGTGTCCCCCTCCCCCTTTGGCCTTCAGAACAGCCTGGGTTCGTCGTAGCATGGACTCAACGAGGTCGAAAGCGTTCCGAGGTGCCTGTCCATACTGATTCAATTGCTTCCTACAGTTGCTGCAAATTGGATCATTGCGGATCTCCACTCCGAAGAGCACGTTCCACCAGTACCCAATTGGATTGAGATCTGTGACTGGGGAGACCAGCACAGTAAGCTGAATTCACTGTCTTGTTCCTGGAACCATTTCTGTACAATCTTGTCCTTCTGAAATAGCTCATCATCATCAGGAAGAACTGAACAAGATAATGAGCCATTATCATGTTGAATTCTTCCAAGGGCGCGGCACTGTGACATGGCAGCAGTGTATCCATTCGCAAATGGACACACTGCAGCCAGGAAGATAGGCACCTAATCGGAAACAATTTCTAGACAACGATTAGTACCCAAATTTTGCTTCACTAGAATTAAAGAGCCCAATGTGCACCACGGAAACACGCCCGCCACCACCAGCACTGTTGACACCTGATAGGATATCACAAAAGAACAGGTGTACCTAATACAGTGGCCACTCAGCGTATACTTTAAATGTGTTCCTTCTGTATGTGGCGTCGTTACAACGCTTCCCTGGATGAATGTTCATTCTGTTGATGAGATCAACTTGTTTTGGAAGACGTATGCTCCAGGCATTTATGGTTAATTAGACTTGGGCGAAGTTGCAGTTTCAGGTTACAACCTGTGTCATTCCCGGGTGGTGTAATTATTCCCTCAAGGGAGGGAGCGTCGATCTGTCCAGTTAATTAGCTCAGTGAATACGTGAAATTCTGTCTCCACGATCTGAAGTTTTCGTAGCTTAATTTAACGTGAGGTATGTAGGGCAGGGCTCATCTATGAATTGTCAATGGTTCATTTTTAGCCCTGTTCGAGTCTGAAACATTTACTTATTTGAGAAGTTGGCGCTGAAGACCAGATTATTGCTACATTCGCAGGAGACGTCTTTCAATATATTGGATTATGGATTTCTTGTCGCTGATGCCAGTTAACTTCTCTCCACTCGCCCATATCTCTCCATAAGTTTTGGCTTTCACGTTGGTGAAATTGCTGGAAGGAAAAATTTCTCGTCCCAAATGACTCCCAGAGTGTGAGGATAAACTTTATTGACTGCTTGACTATTTGCTAAGGTCTTTCATTTTCCTTCTAGTTAACTGCGTTCCCTTGCCCGAGACGGATTGTGAAAAAGTCCAAAAAAATTCAAGAGATTCAAAACCAGCCTTTTTCAAAAGGTGTGGAAGGAGCGCGACCGTAGCCATTGTACTATGCAAGAGAGTTTTTTTTAATCATTATTTAAAATGTTAATAATTCATTTTAATAATAATTTAATATTCTTCTTTAATATTACATAAAGCAATAATTTTACTCTTACCAAAGGTAAACCACGCTTTGATCAATTAACTGGAGTACTGTGGTCAGCAGCTGACAAAGATCTGACAAGAGCTGACAAACATCCTGAACCGTGAAGCCAGCAACTTTCCCTTCATTCTCAATTGGATTCCGATCTAGAGAATTAGGCGACAGGTTAGGGTAGATGGAAATTTTGGGAATGTGAATATTCCTCGGACCATTCAGACACAATTTTTGCACGGTGAATAGTTGCGTTTTCGTTTTTCAAGACGAGAAAGCAACTTATTCACCGTGCAAAAATTTGGTAAAAATGAAGCAGTGTAGGGTGAAGGTATGCAATGATATTCACTGGTAACACGGTATCCTGCTAACGGTATGAGCTCACCCTCCATACCAACAGAACATACCCTATACCATAATATCACCATGATATCCAGCTGCTTAAGTGGTGGACAGGATGCGTGGCTTCATGAAATTCACTCCACACTTTCACCCAATCATTGGTGAAAAATAGCAAAAATCGAGACTCGTCAGACACACGATCTTTTCCCACATAGTCCAGTTTAGGCATTGACAGCATACTCCAGTCGATTCTTTTTATTTTTTACAAAAATAAGTGGCTTTAGCGACTATTGAATCTCAGATTCTTCAACTTTCTTACCAACTTTCTTCCTTTTAGAGCTGCATTCTCCTTTCGTCTTCCATTGTATAGTTTGAGATGATTATTTTCTACACCCCAATGATCTTTGTTTTCTCAATTATGGTTCCTGTTAAACGTGCTCCAACCCTTCTGAAAATCAGAAAGATCGCCTATCTTCCCCACAGAACTGAACAAGACCTCCTGTATCGACTGTGAAATCCCAGAAAAGTGCACGGTATTTATCTGATACCAAGGAACTCGAACTTATATACCGTACGTTTAACCATCTGTTGATGTCAGTTCCAAAAGGTTTCTAATGTTTAGGGCAGTGAGTGTACATAAGATCGTATAAAATAAACAAATACACATAAAACAGAACAAAGAGTTGAAAAATATTTTCTCATACTGAACATGCGATTGGTTACAACAGGATCGTGATTCCCCAGTTTTCATACCCAGAGTGTGGTACAATCCCCAGAGAAAGACAAGTTCGGAATACATAGGGTCATAATCTAATCAGTCGAGAGAAAGAGAGAGAATTTGAAAAGTTACAAATCAAATAAATTGGGGGAAGTGCCCTTGATAAGATGCAGCAGTAATTATTCCAGTTCCTCCTCGTGTATTTCGATTTGTCACGACCCCCGTCTGTGTAACAATCAAATGAACAAGTCCAAGGAGTACTTTCGAACAAACAGAAGTCTCCGATCTTCGCAAAGATACGCAGAAAGGGGATAAATCTTCGTGACAGTGATGTAAGCATGTCATTTCCATGGCAACCGTGGGATCTGGGGATGCACACGACAGATTTCCCCCGCGCTTAGTAAAGTTGGAGCTGTCTCCTTTAATTGGCGAAAGTGGACTTTGTTGCTCTACACTAAGAATTTGGAGTGCCGGCCACAACCGAGCCATTATGCAGAGCACTGCATGCGCTCTATTCCCAAATATCCACGCGCATTAGACACGTAATAGCTTCAATTAGCAAATACCAAAACTTGCGCAGTTGGTTTATTTACTCAAAATCTTTATTTATGTCGCTGAGAACTTCTTTGGGTTTTTTTTAATGGTCATATTCGACGAACTGATTTGTCTTTTCCATTGAATCCGATACTCCTTAACAAGAAAACACGCGAAAGCCAACTGAAATCGTTTCCAATATCACGATGGGTATTCCGAATTCCAAGTGCTTTGATATCGGAGTGGCAATCGGGATGAAATGTAAGACTTGAAAATGATAATCTATTATCCCTTAACAAGTTTCGCGGACAGCTCTTGGGAGCTTCGCGAGCACCGTTTACGAAGCGATTTGGACTCAGTTTTCAGGACGAGATTGCGTTTTCAGATTTGAAAAGATGAAATAAGTGAAATGTGGAGGTAATAAGATATATCGATATCAGTTTCTTAAACAGATACACAGTTAAACGCTTGATAAGTGCAGTCAAGTCGGGATAGTTTAAATAGCAACGCAGGTGTAGTTTAAAAACATTTTACTTTTGCTCTACGTCGATGGCATAGCGGTTTTCATAAACATCAAACATTACTTCCATTAAAAACAGCTTATAATTTAACCATTACAGATAAACAAGTGCATTCATTGCGGTGAGGTAAAGGTAAACTGCAGCCGTTATCAATCATGGACGCCTCCTCAACGATTCATGTTGGCAATTCCACCATATTTAGCAGTCAGGAGCTTGAACTCCGGTCTATTCAAAGAGCGCCTCCCCCTGACCACTCGGCTACGGAGGTCGTGGTAGGTTTGTTAACTGCTGCTAAAATGCGATCCATAAAAAATTATGCTCAAGATTGTCATGGATTGAGCTCTGGGTATTCTGCTACTAATTCGCTCTTCAAATTGTACGTTATTTTTATTCCATTCCAAATGAAATTAAAATGTTCACTTCAAACATATCACTTAGACACTGAAATGAGAACTCCTGAAACAATTTTGAAGCTACACCGCATAAAAGTTCACGTATCTAGCTCCCCATCGTCAATCTTCTTACTCCTATAATTTCTAAACCCTTATTTAGACACGTGAATTCATCTTATGCCTGCTGCATCTCAATACGCCTTCAAAAAAGGAACATTGCTTCAGTAAATTGTACTCCTCCCAGAAATTACCTAATCGCTGGCAACATGTATTTCTTATACTTCTGCACCTCTTTGGATTGAAGCGATCATCCAATTCTGCCATGAATTGTATCAAACTTGCCGTCTCAACCATTCTGGGATAGTTTGGTTGGGGGAAGCTTATTCGAACTATTTACAACACGCTGCTCGAAGATAAACTTAGATCCAGCCTTCTGTTACTGTCAAAAATCTAGATTTTGAATTTGGGATATTGTCATTAGCATTTCGCCTATTCGTTCCCTCCAATAGTTTGTCTAGTTCTTCCTTGAATTTATTCAGGCTACCGACTTACACAACAACAGATGGAAGTTTGTCCATCCTCAATTTGAATATGTCCCCTTCATGTACGTGTAATGTGAGCAAGAGGTAGAAATCCATCAGCATTGAGCTTGCTCAATCCATTCAAAACTTAAACACCTCAATCAGATCAGCTAACAGGTGCGTGTTCTCCAGACGTTGCAATTTGCAAAACTGAAGCCTTTCTTGGTAAGAGTACTTCTTTTTTCCTCGCCAATCTTAGTTAGGCTACAGAGACGTTTGACTATAGCCTAAATCCTAAATCTTTTTTGATCTGAATACTTTTAATCCCTCCAACATGTTACTTCTGGCTTCCCTTTATTTGTAATTATACAATAGGTTATTTTGGTATCCTATAATTAATAAATTACATAATAGATTATTTTGATTGTGTCTTATGCAGTTTCTAAAATTAAATTTTATATGTTGGTTGTAGAAGGCGGTTTTGTTATGTTGGTAAGAAGAATGAATATCTAGCAAATTGGGCTCATTCAATAATCACATTTTTCACCAAAGAGGCAGAAATGCTAAAAAAAAATTCCATGAAAAAATGACCAAAGTGTTTAAGAAAGTATCATCTAGTTATGCTATTGTCGAAAGATGGTCGACAGAAATCAAAATAGGATGGAGCTAGTTGAGGATGATCGAAGGTCTGGTCGACCATCTGAAATAACTGCAATCGTTGAAGAAGAAATTTTAAAAAACAGAAGAATTAAAATGTCTGAACTGAAAAAGTACTTAACCTTTCCAATGGAAGCATTTTAACAAGGGAATTTCCTAGTCTGTGCGAGATGGGTTCGAAGAAGTCATTCCATTCGTGACAAAACATCAGATGGTGGATTTATCAAAAGAGAATTTAAAATTAATTCTTGCTAATACAGATAGATTTTCATCCCGTTTGACTGGTGATGAAACTCGGCTACTTTTTTATGATCCTGAATCAAAATTAGAAGGCATGCACTTCCAACCCCGAAAAATTGCGAACCGAACAACCATCAGCTGGAAAGGAGTTGGGCACAAAATATTGTGCCCAACTCCTTTCCTTAAACTCCTTTCCAACTCCTTAAATTTTCTGGGCACAAAATATTGTGGTTAAATGATTATTTTTTAACCAAAACCACAATAACAGAAGAACATTATGTCTTATTCCACAGTTAAAAGCCAGAGTTCATGAAAAACGACTTGGAAAGTCTGATCATCGGATTTTGCTTCTCCATGACACTCGTGCACAAAGCCAGGACTGTAGAGGGGGTTAAAATTCATGAATGTGGATTTGAAAAATTAAACCATCTCGCACAGAGCACAAATCTGGCTTAAAGTGACTGTTATTTATTCGTAAACCTCAAGTCTGCTCTTTGTGGATCTCATTTTAAAGTTGATGAAGAACTAAAAGCAGCTGTGGAAACCTGGTTTGCAGCCCAACCGGGAAAAAAAGAATAATTATTTTATTTCAATAAAATAAAATTAATTAATGAATTTATTTATTTGGGGATAAATTGCATAAATTTGCACTTTATTCATTAAAAGATATAAATAAAATAAAATAATTTTTAAAAAATATTGCATTAATGAGACGTCTGTATATAAATAAATAAATAAATTTGAAGGATTAAACTCTTTATAGGTTAATTTCTGGTTGAATACATCGTTCTAGACGAGTTCTTGAGATCGACTCAAGCGTTTCTCAATATGTGGGTACGATAAAAATTTGGGTGGGTCACGAAATTTGATAAAGCACAAGAACCGCATTAAAAATAAAATATAATAGACTAAGTAATAACAGATATACTTTTTTGTAAATTAAATTTATACTTTGTACTTTCTGTGTTAAATTCTATTTGTACTGAAAGATCTATGAAAACCCCATGCCACTAGGAATCGAGGCTGTTTCAAGGGCTGAAGGGAGAACCTATTTGCTCTTACTCAGGTTTACCTAATAAAGTGGCCACTGAATATAGCAACACTTTGAGATGGTACCCTATTTAGCCATCTCAAGAACCAGTGTTGAACGTAGCTTCTTGGATTCAGGACTCTATCCTTGCTCAACTTCTGACAGGCAGTCTAGATGCCTCCAAATTGAGAACCTTGTGGTCAAATCACGTCCTGAAGGTAGACATAGCATAAATCCATAGCTTACGTACTGTTGTTCATAACACAAAGGGATTAAGGCCCTGATATTCCCTACTAAAATACTGAACTTTTTACACTTCAAGATTGATTCCAACAGGTATTGCCACGAAAAGACCTACAGAATTCACACAGCAGCTTAAATGCACACTAAACTCCAAATTTAAAGAAGAAAAGAAAAGCAGAGCAAAAACAATCAACTTTCCTTAAGTCTTGTCCCTCCTTCTACAACGATAGTTTTCTGTTGATTACGGTAACTTGTTCTTTCTGGAGGATGTTGGCTGGAACAGTTAAGTTATGGTAAAATTATTTTTCATCATTCTTGTCAATGCCGGATTAAAATGTTATCATGTGCTGATGCAACATCAAAAAAATGAAGTCCAGCTATCGGTTCTTGTATTTAATGGTTGCTCTTTCGTTCTAATAATTTTTTTTGAAGAGAGAAGTCGTTAGTGGATTTAGGGGCTGTTGATTTTTTGGAGTTGGTTTAATATAAAAGCTTTTTTTTCCCATGATTTCGGAATAACATCTTCTTTTAATATTCTTAATTATATCCTACATCGGCGGATGTTTTCTTCGCGTGATCTGGGATATTATTTAGAGAAATTCTAAAATGTGGCTTCAGTTTTAAGGTATTCACTCTTTAAAAATCTGCTCCGATATTTTTTGTTTTTTAACCTTCTCTTTTCTTTTCTAGTATTTGCCCCTGTAATCTCAAAGTTCGTTCGTCTTTTCGTTTGGATGAACCTCACCCTTCACGTTTGTCCTGGGCTCGATCAATTGGGTGTCCGGTTCTTTTCCGCTTTTCAAGGATCATTTTTAAGGACCATTTTGACCTGCGAAAGAAACCAAGAATTCGCTCTGAGATTTTGAATTATCCTGAGTGTAATAACATATTGAAAGCAGGTACTCAATCCCTGTTTTTGTTAATCGTAATATCTAACTCAGCTTTTTCATCTTTATGTGGCCCGAAAATTCTAAAGGCGACCCGGATCAAGACCGCATATTGTGAAATTGTAAGAATCAAAGTTATTCGTTCTAACTTTCACCTTTTAATCCAATCATTTCCCTTTTATGTTTGAGGAAACAGTTTGAATTAAATATCTCTCCAAAATCCTTATATCTAAATCCTTAAAAAAGAAAAAGAAAACTTTCTTTCATTTGTTAAATCCCAACCTTTTTCCATTTTTGCGAATATTAGCATTCGGTTCAAAGCTCAACTAACCCCAAATAGTTCTTATTTTCACATATGGTTCTCATTTCATAAATTTGGGCATAGGCATGCAAACCACTTCGTCCTATTTCTCACGTCCTATTTCCTCATCTGCTCTGCACGCTTTTGACCGTCTCCACCTCGTATAACTTCAGTTGAACTATGCGTCTTGAAACTGGATTGCTCATTTCTTCCAAAAAAAGCATTCTTAAAACGCTATGGTAGAGAAAATAGCGTTCGTCAAAGTGCCCTATTAGGTCCTCGTAATCTATATCAAAGATTTTATATATATAGTGATTCAAAAGCATTCACAAAAGTAAATTACTAAAGGACTGATTAATACTAATAATTACCTCTTTCTGTACGTATCTTTGAAACAAACTGAGTTTGCTACTTGGTGCATCGATCTCATATTTGAAGGAACTTCATGGCGAAATGCCTCCACAGTATGGCAAAATGTTATCGCTGAGTCCACACCACGATTTCGAAAGCTGTGATTTGCTGACAACCTTAAAAGTCGAATCCACCGAATACTTCTTGATTCTCTGCTTCTCAACGCATATCGATCCAATCACCAGGACTTTTGTCTACGAAATTGAATTCTAAATTTATTTAAGCAACTGGTCCTACCAATCACAGTGATACTATTTTAAGAAATTGCTGCGGAAGGACGGGGAATTTTTTAATTTAGAATTATCTTTATTGAGTTGCTTCTATGAAAATCTTTTTTGATAGAGCAGTGGCTGTGTCACTTTAGGAAAGATTGTGTTCCAGTCGGAGAAACAGAAGTCTTTATAAGCAGAACAAGAGGTGCAGAATTCGTTCTCGGTTTTTTTAATTTGCAGAAATGAAAAATTGCAATCGTGTCGACTGGAGTTTTTCATTTGCCCTTCAATTTTGTAAACCTCTCCATTTATGACTCGTGGAAGGGATTCTTGCGGCTTTCTTCGCATGCCAGCACGCTTCAGAAACTCTCTTCTCCGGATAAGATGGACAGTAACAAACACACGGCGACTTTTTTGCCATATTTTAAAACAAAGAAACGGTCTCGCTGTGAGGGGGATTCCGAATGGTTTTGCACCCGTCTCCGTGGGCGGTAATGGCTTTGTAAATCATCAAAGAAAACCCACTCTGGAGTCTGGTTGCGTGGAGGCAATATTTTTAGAAAACCGTGGAGATTACCTTTCCCATTGGTGTTTATTTTCATTCTCTGTTTGCTTCGTTCTTGTCTCCTGCGCAAGATATATCTCTTTTCTCCTAATTGTGAGCAGTTATGAGTGATAATAGTTTTCCTTTCTCGCTATAAATCTGTAGCGTTGATCGTTGAACACTTAACCACGCCAGGAGATAGCGTTAATCTTGCCCCCTGCCGAGAGAGAGGCAACGTGTTAATGTGCTTAATTATGGAGTGTCAAGAGAAAGATCAAGGATCACAAGCCCCCTTTTTTCATCGTCCTCTTAGCTGTGTTCCCCTCCCCCCTCCGTTCTCTTCCCCCAACTCACTTCTGCAACGGCAGCGAGCTTTTTCTTTCGGTGCGGCTTCCTTCTTTCCTCCTCCTTTCAAACAACAGCTACATTGGGGTGGCAGAATTACGGCCATCTATCCCTTTCTACGATCGCTTTTCTTTAACAAAGGCCAGACACCACTTTATGAATTTGTTGGGCGCTTATCGGCGCTCCGATCTATCCGCATACAGCTGGGTGGTTTGCATGTTTCTTTTGCTCGTGGCGTGCAGATTGGGTGATATCAAATAGCGCGCCTGTGCCTGAAGTGGTATCATAATTTCTCACCATGGAAACCAGCTGTGCATCCTCATCATTTCACAGAATCCGGAGCAGGGAGAGGGAAATCTGCACGCAGCCCACAAGATACTTGCTGATCGCCTCTAATGCAGTTAGCGATGCTGGGTGTCAGGAACAGGAAACATTAAGTAAGCAGACATAAGCCTGCGATGCAAATTCGCCCTGCGTACTGCATATTTCCATCATTCACATCATTCTTTGCCCGCCTGCCCATTTGTTTTCCGTCGCTTTAATTACGGAGCCGATGTTAGCGGTTGTGCGGCTGAAAGTGTGCAGCCCCGCATCTAAGTGAAAAGAGTTGGGGCGATGTTGCGCCGGTGCGGTCCATTTTTTAAACTCACGGCTTTGACTGAGGTTTCGGGATTAAGACTGCTTTATGGTAAACACCTCGAAAAACGGCCCGCCAACATTATAACCCCCCCACGTGCGCCTACGACGTTGTTTGCATCCATGGAAACGCGGGAGAAACCGGTCCGGCTTCAAGAGAAATGCCGGTCCTTAGGGTAATTGATTTTTGCACGTGATTGCGAAAAACACCAATCACACAGATGATACTAAACAGCTGCCAGGTAAAAGTGGTGCGTTTTGAAGGGAGGAGTAGATAGGCAGGTAATTTGCCTTCCACCCACAAAGTACTTTTCGCAAAGTACACCGAGAACTATTATTGTTTTAAGAGCGGAGAAGCCATCTTCGCGAATATCGGGTTCGTTCTGGTCGCCCTTTTCGCACGGACACGACAAAAGAGGAAATTATTTTGCCACAAATCTCCCCTACGCTTCCCCGTTATCTGCCCTTTCAGGACACGGAGGAAGATGCGTATTCGTGCCAACCAACAGTTACCGATCTGGCGAAAGTGTTCAACAATTTTTAGGGCTCCTTCTCCTTCTCTAGAACTGAAAAATGGCTCACTTATTTGGACATCGCAAAGTCAACACACGAAGGAATGTCAGATAATTCTAATTTCGTTTCATTTTTTATTCTGTGGGCTGAATGCCACCCACCCCCATCTCTGCATTTTTCCAGTTTAATTCAACTTTCCTTCTTCATTGAACATTGCAAATGAAGATTAGTCGTGAACGTTAATGATAAAATAATTGAATTAATAAAAAATATATTAATTACGTTAATAAATATTAAGGTCTCATCAGTGAAGTACCAGTTTGGTTATTCATGAATAATGGTAAGCGTTCGGCATGGCCTCTTTCTGTGCACAGCTATTAGCAAACTAGGTTTGCAACTTTGTGCATCGATCATATTTTGTGGAGGCACTTCGCCAAGAGTTGGCTTAATATTGCACTACTCTAAATAAAAAAACAATGCTCCAATGGAGAAATATAGAATAGAATAGAATAGAATCTTTAATATGTTGCTTTTTATTCAAAGTAGACTACCCACACCCGTTTCGATCTTTGTTGGGCCTCGTCGGTTGTCAGGTGGTTATCGTGAAGACCTGAACCCCACTGAGATATATCCATAATATATATATAACCCGCAAGAGACCCTCTATGCCCGATATACAATGACTTTCCATAGCTACTTGATGCTTTTGCATAGAACTTAAATTTATGAATATTGGTTAAAAATATTCAAACGAATTTCTGCTTATTTTCAACTACATCTGACCTTTTCTTACAAGTTTTTTTATGCTTTTCAACTACTGAAAAGAAATTTATCTTAAACGAAAAGAATACCTTCCAAAAAACTTCCTAATTATTATTATTATTAAATAAACTTAATTAATCGCCAAGTTTCGTTTCACAATATTGGTCTCAGTTCCAATCTCAACGATGCCCATTTCTGTCTACAATCCGCCAGGCTTCACTTATTATTTTTTTTTTTTTTCTGACAGAATCCCAAATATCGGTTGCCGTAACCATCAGTCATCTCAATTGCCCTACTTATTCGTTCTATGATCTCCAATCAATTAAATGAACTACTTGTGATGATATTCCTTGTTTTACTTCCTAATTTGGAGTATCCTCTTCTTTTTTATCTCTTCTGGTTTAAATTCTCTTTCCCCCATTCTGTCAAGTCCATTTGTTGAACTTGACAGAATGAGGAAAGATATCTATGAAATCATTAGTAATATCTTGACAGATATTACTAATGATTTCATACAGTTTGTTCATTTACTCGAATATCAGAAAATCCTAACCACAGAATCTTAACTAATCTTGACTTTTCCTCACCAACTGCTCAATGTACAGTATAATGTTGGCTGCCCTTTGCGTATCTTCATGATGGTCCCTTCTCTAATAGAGCCTCTGTACCATGGACGTGGTCAACATCGTGTCATTTAACATTACAGAAATGCGAAATGCGTGATTTCTATTGCTTTTCTCCATGGCTGTTTTAACTCCTGGTCGCATTATTTGCAAAATCCCTTTTTCCTCATTCCGCCCTAAACTTCCGTCCTTAGTCTAAACCTTTATTTTCCAATAAAAGTGCTAAAGCTGATCAAGATAAGAATGTAGCACGTCGCATTTGGCTTGTATCCAAATCTCCAGTTTTATTTTCTGTCTACACTAAATTTAGCTTGCAACAGTTGTAAACAAGTTGGACATGAAACTAGTTAGGAAAGTTGTTTCATGTGCAAATTCAGCCTTCCTCTGGCCCCAGAGTTTTCCTAAATTCTCAGACCTAATCCATAAGAAAACAAGTTAATTAATTAGCCGTCGCTTACAAATTCCCTCCATTCTCTCTCAGTCCTGCATTTTCTGAAACTGTTTCGATGGCCAATAGTTCCGTCCTTTGGAAAAGAATTAACGTTTTCTATTTCAACTCAGAAACGACCATTGGAGGAGTTCGCAAGATGGGGAATATAAAAACATTACTATTCTGTAATGACGTGGGCTCGAACCACGGTCAACTGAAGCGTCTGTACTCACACGTTAACCATTCTGCTACGCCAGACTGTGTTAGTAAAAAGACTAATTAGGCCATCTTTGTGTTCCTAATACAGGGAACAGAGTGAATATATATTATGGTTCGAAAATGTGATTCCAATCCCGTTTTGAAACCAATTAAACAAGGTAAACAAGGTGAATAAGTGCCCCTTTAGCCATCAAACCAGGATTCTTCGAAGTGTCGAAAGCATGCCACAAGGATGCTGATCCCTGCTGACTTAATTGCACCAACAGTTGTTGCAAACTGGATGAATACGGAATACTGCTCCCAAGGATTCGTTCCATCTCATCCCACAGGTGCGCAATTGGATTGAAATCTGGTGAGTGCAGAGTAGGCAAAATTCACCCTCATGGTCCTCGAACCAGTTCATTTTATTGTTGGTTCATTTTATTGTTGGAAGAAACCATTCGCTGATTCCGGATTCATCAGACTACAACGTTTTTACAATCTCCATTACCTGGTATTCAGTATTGGTGTTGTTGACCCCAATCTAACCGTACCGTCTCAATTTTGGAGTGTAACCAGATTAGCTGCGATACTGCATTCGTGACAGGGTAAGACCAGTTATGGTTTCTGAAATGCCTCTTTAGAAACCACTGCTGTGATGGGCCGTCATCTGACTGACAGTAAGTTTCTGTTACTGTCAATCAGATGACAACTTAAAGTAACAGAAAGAATGACAAATGTCAGTCCTTTCTGTTACTTTTCACAAGTCTTAGCTTCTCTCATCGACACGCTGTTTCCAACCACAAAATCGTTGTTGGCTGGTTGTTATTTAGTTCGATACTATAAGATTGGGGAGGTATTTCCACGCAGCAGATTTCAACGCCCAATTCTAAGGAATTGGGTAAGGAATTCAATTTAAAAACAGTCGCTATTTTTAAATGGAAGTTGTTTCATACGCACCTTGGCTGTTCAAGTACGCTAATACACACGACCTTCCAGCTCGTGAGAAGACAGTAAACTTTGAAACAGCTGTCCTGGTGGTGTCATAGATTTTTAAATGTACACATGGGATTTACCTATTCTGGTAATGCGGTACAATTTAAAAATATATTAACAACTTAGGCAGACCCACGGACAACAGTATTTGTCGCAAAGTTGAACGCAAGCCCAAGCCTTAGCGAGTACTTGCCGTTTGATCTTTGGTGAGTGCAAAAAGTCTTTCCACCATAAAAATGGTGCGTAGGTAATGCGTCCGAATTTTGATCTCATTTAGTTAGGGAAGTAATCTGATAAACACAAGACACAACCGCATGTAAAAACCCCAACAGAGTTACAATTGCCGAGATACTCAGGGCATGTCTAACACCGACTACCATGCCACATTCAGCGTCATTTAAATCTTTCTTCTGGCGAATTCTCGCACACAAACGATATCGCTACATATCAACTCCCCTGCTTCATATAGCATGATGGAAACATGCGATGCTGTTACTGAAGGAGTGCTCCGTGTCATGAAAAGGGCAAGTGCGTCTAATACAGTGGTCACTCAGTGTTTATAATCGAACCGTTCTTGGAGGTGTACCATTCGAAAGATCTTGGTGAGGAACCGGGTATACGAGATCAACTAGAATTAATCGCAATTCATTGAGCCTTGATCTTGAAGGCTGGATCCTTACTGTACAATATACGTACACAGATATCATACAAAATCTGTTCGTATCACTGCCAGGGGTTTGCTGTACAGTCGTAGCCTTTATTTCGAATTGCCCTCGTGGGGTAGCGCAGTTGGTAGAATTGCCGTCCTCCCCCCACAGGTGAAAAAGACCCGAGTTCGAGTCCCGTCGATGATGTGATGGATTTTTATGGGCCTTTTTCACAACGTGGCTGAGTTAGTCGGTCTCAGGCGAAAGTAAATATTGGAATAAATGGAATTACTGATATACGGGAATACTAAAGGACTCGTTATAAACAATTATTTGAACAGTGACGAAAAGGAGACGACCAGCCTCTGTATACTTGGCTGGTTGTTAACAACTGCTCACTGCCTGCACCTAATGAACACCATGTAGCGCACCATCACCACGCACACGCACACGCACACTAGATATAACAATTTCGAAATTGTATCGAGGCATGCGTTTCTATCAGGATGTATGCCTTTTCCCCGCAGTATTTATTGCATCAATTAAAATGCGTTGAAGAGGGGAGCGTGTTTAGGAGTTAGCGAAGTTGTTTAGGTTATTTCGCAGTGGGAGATGCGGGTCACCAATGGTTCACCCTACTATCCTGGGACTGGAGATAATGGTCTAAATTTCACGTGTTCATACAGCGAGTTGGGCGAGAGTGCGCTAGTTTCTGTCTGCCATTACTCCAAGGGGTGACGCCTATGATCGTATATGGTAGAGGTGGTGAGGAAATTCCCCGCGATTCAATTCGAGGAATTTATTTATATGAAGATGAGGGAATCTGAGGACCACATTTTTTGCACTAATGATTCGTTAAACATCTTGATTTCATTTTTAATCCTCTTGTATGTGAAATGCATCCGTGCTGATTTTCGCTGGTTTAACTCCAACCCAATGTTTTACAGATAGTTTTCTAGGATTAGCAATTCTCATTTATCACAGGTACCTGTTCGGGTCATCTGAAACAATAAAATATTTCAAATCTCATCTGCACGTGACAGAAAATTTGGTATCGTGGCAGAAAAGTTTCCAGGGCAGTGGCAAAGTCGATAGTTTGGGGTCGCCCTTTAAACAGAAAGGTGTGCTAGTGAAGATTCAGGCTGTAGTGTCTACATGATTGCTTTTAACAGCTTCAGAAAATTTATCATAATTGGAAAGTATTGTTTCAAGATGTAGATAAGAGCTGGGATGTTCAGCCTATCATATGCAGACTTGACTGTGTGTAGATTAGTAAATGATAGAGCAGTCACTCAATTAAACTGGAATTATATTTTCCCAACCTAATTAGGGAGTTAGATACGTTACAGATTATAAAAGAAAAACAAAGGCCATCAGTGGTGGATCGAAAGTAATCATCTCAAAAGTACACAAAGACGACAGGAGGATGCAGTTCTAAAAGGAAGAATGTGGCAGAAAGTCGTTACTCCAAGAATGACTAGGAGGAATTTAAAGCAGGTCTATTATGCAGCAAATGGCTGAAAAATTCACTTTAAGCCAAGGAAGGCCCATTTTCAACAGAAATATGACAGGAGTAAGAATATGGGGTTTAGTATATGGGAAAGATTCCACTGGAGTGGTGTGGCCAACTGCAAGACTGGACGTGGAACAGTGGGAAAAAGATCATATGGTCTATTGAGTCTCGATTTACACTTTATTGTAGCAATAGAGGAGTGAGAGTGTGGCCTCATGATGCCAAGCATCCAGACTGTCGTGTCCAGGGGCTGGTGATGGTGCGCTACCTAGTGTTCAATAATAATAATAATATAAATAAATAAATAATAACTGGTGTACTCGTGTTCTGTAAACAACTTGCCTGTATAAATAATAGTAGTGGAATTTTTGTATTTTCCTTTTCCGTAATAAAATTAAACAGGATTTTTTGAACGCATGTATTAGCGAGTGTCCTTAATTATTCTTAATCTTTCGTTCGTTTTTATGTAGGTTTATTATTATTTTTTCTTTTCAATTATGAAACTCCTACTTTAAATTATAATCGAAAGCAACGTCTTATATCTAAGTTATATACGTTTATGTATTTCATTATTATTTTTTATTTATTTATTTTATTTTATTTATTATTTTATTTTACTTTATTATTTTTGTTGTTGTTGTGTTTTTGGGCATATCAGCGACCTAGGCCATTTTGTGCAGTATACTGGTATTTGTAAATTGCCGGTACATAATTTAACCACAACTCACTACGTTGATGCAGAAATAGAATTCTTTTTAATGGTAATAAATATACTACGCATTTTTCATTTAACAATTTATATATTGCATTATTTCTCGTTTTAACTTAATGAAGAAGAGAAAAAAAAAACGTTCATAACCTCCATTAATTGCACTGCAGACGATAAAACCAACAGCGCCATCTTAAAAATAACAACAGCTTTCGTCTATCGAGACACTTAAAAACGAATTAATCTGTACTTCCTCGCTATTCCAACCTCAGGCTGGGTCAGGTGAATCAAAGCCTTCCATCTTTTTCTTATCTTCTGTCCCCCTCTCCCACTCAATTCCCTTCGTTTCCACATCTTCCCTAATCTAATCTCGCCATCTTTTCCGGGGTCTTCCTCTCGGCCCCTTTTTGTCCATTTTCATCCCAAGCATTCTTCTTGGTATTCTATTCGAGTTCATTCTCTTCATGTGTCCAAACATCTCAAACGTGATGCAGTCATCTTCTCCCTCAAACTTTCTATTCCCCAAGTTCATTGTAATGTCAATATTTCTAATTTTGACTCTTCTAGTTTTAGCTAGCACAGTCCTTAACACCTTCATTTCCATTGCTTGGATTCTGCAAAAGAAACTCTGATGGTGCTATTCTAGCTGCTATTCTCCTTATCATTTCCATATCTAGACTATCATCCTTTGTTAATACACTCCCTAGATGCTTAAAATTGTTCACCACTTCCAACATTTTATCCCTTTTACACTCGCTTCTCCCACTCTGTCCATTACCATCTCTTTGCTTTTTTGGCTACTTATCTTTAGACCATTCTCACTGACTACAATTTCCCAACGTATTAGTTGGGAAAACCGAATTTTTATTATTTATATTTTTTAATTCAGGATTGCAAACCTCATTAATGTTATTTAATGCTGATTTTATTGCATTAAAAATATTCATCTTGGATATTTCTTGATTTAACATTGCAATCTTGTTGGCGTACTATAGCCATAGAAGCCGATTCGCCAGAAAATGCCCAAAACAACCAACCAACCAACCAGCAATCTTGTTTGTACTATTCCTGTAAAACTTAACTACTGTTTAATTTTAAAGTTATGAGATCGTAAGTGGAAAACTATTTGTAAATTTTCCACTACATGTTCCACCGTGCAAGTTACGCCTCTGGACTAGCTTATCCTTCGAAAATTGTTAGTTTGGAAGTCATAGTTCTCTGATTTTGAATACGCGTGCTTATTTTAGAGAGCCAAGCTTCGTGTCTTCATTACAGCCTGGCATTTTTAATTACATTAACGATATTTTAGTCCCAGTAATCTAAATTTTCACATTTTCAGTGCTGGAATTTCGCTGAGTAACTTCAGGAGGCCAGAAGCAATTAAAAGATCACCTATTTCGTATAAAACGAAGTTAAGCACAATCAAGGAAATCAGAGCAAAAGAAAAACATAAATCAAGGAAGAATTAATTGTCTTCGCTTCCAACAAGCGACCTGGCATTTACAAGGTGCCGTCTCAGAAGAGAAATAAATGGCACAAGCCGTCATTTTATATAATTAGGTAACTCGTGAGGTCTAAGTGTTTTCATCCATCTTGGTTATCTGTTGAAAAAGTTAATTACGCGTCATTTTATCCTTCGTTTGCATCCTGCCTCTTGAGCATCACTTCCCCGCAACATCATTTATCAAAGGTTCTCCTTTAACGAGCAACGCTGCTTGCGAAGAGTAAGAGAGGTGAAGAGGATGAATAATTTCTCACTTTCGGGCAATTAGAAGATGTAATTTTAAGATGCTGGCTTATTTAGCGGCTTATGCAACAGGGAAGCGTTGAGGTGATGGGCTGTGTGTTGTTCGGTGTAGCGGAGAGAAAACGAAAGTTGCTGGGAAACAAGTTATCGTGTCATTTAGGGGAACGCTGATATAGTGTTGGGTGTATTAATTGCTATTTCATTGCTACTCGCGTGCTGCAGAAATGGCGTTTTGGACACATATGGCCTTATGTTGACTAAATAATGTTTCTCTCCCAATTAATGCAAGACAGTGAAGATCCTTCCAGGCGGACATGCTCTCCAGTCTAAAAGGGTGCACGATCGCATCTCGCCTAGCAATCGACGGCTGTTGCTCCTTCTAAAAGGGCAGGTTCATTTTATTCTAGAGATATTAAAGAAATTGAGAAAAAGCAGAAATAAGAAGAGTCAGCCTGTGTGGAAAATTCCTTTGCAAACCACGACTATATATACAAATAAAAGCTGAGACTTGTAGAAATCCTTCTCTATGGATCATTTTAGCATTCGTTTGACATACCCAAGCATCCAAGTTTAGAAGAAATCCAGCACGCAGCCCTCGCCTGAGACCGACAAAAGCAGGAACAGCTCATAAAAATTCCGGAATTTGAACCCAGCCTTTTCCACCCTGTATGGGATGACGATTCTTATATCCAATGTGCTATCTGCGAGGGGCGTTACGTTGTTGACGTGGACGGCTTTTGCACAAGGCTGCAATGGCCATATTGTCCCTTCCAGGTGAGTATGCTAATCAAAAGTAGGAGAACATATTTATCTTTAGAATGGCGAAGAATTCATTCAAGACGTTCAATGCTTCATTTCCCAAGATATCCTTTGTACTAGAGAATTTTGCAAGCTTCTGAGAGAGAAAATTATCCTTGTCTTTTCTGCTGATAACAGGAACAGTATAGCAGTGAGTATACTGCGTTGGATTTTCGCTTCTGAGAAAATAAAGATGAGTTAGCTGAGTGTGTCCGTTGCGTGCTCTAGCAAGAACCATTTCTTATTGTCGTACTTTCTGGTGCCGGAAGTCCAGAAGGATGTTTCCGTCTTAATTTCCGTAAGCTGGTACGTTCTTTGCATTATATTTTGCTACTGGGAGTAATAGACTTTTCATATGATGGTTCTGCAATCTTGAATAGGCAGCGGTCAACTACGTTTGAATTTATTGGTTATTTTTCTGCCTGACTTGAGTTTTAATTTCCGAGTAGGGGCTGGAATCCAGCGGAATACCACATTATGCTGCCTGTCCCGTAGCTGGATCAGTTTGAATCTGTTTTATTTCATCAGGGAATGACAACTGAGTATTTAATTTTCTGTACTGAGCTGATCAAGCTTAAAAGAGTCCGAAGAGATGATACGCTGCTTTGGGAATCCATTGCTTAAGAGCTGGATGACAAAAGTTTCTGCAGAGAAATTGCTAAACGCTCTTCATAGATGGACAGAAACAGTGAAAACAGATAAGATCAGGGAATGTCTTCCCACTGATTGAAATAGTTGTCACATTTGATCAATATTGTAATTCAATTCACCGTAGGTTGGACGGTTCACATCTTAACAGATTTGCCAATGTATAGATTCCAAATTGAAGACATCATGTGAAGTCTAATACTTGCAAGTTTGTTGACGCTAGGTTTATTGCCGTATGACCAAATAGGACGAGTCGCGAAGGATATATCTATGGATATCTGATGAGGTTCGCAATATTGCTAGACTCGAATGATTAGACAATTATGCATGCCATAGCGTTCATGTATTAATATAATATATACTAGGTACTAACAGACAGTAAATAAAAAAACAATACACTTCTCCACTGGAGAAGTGCCTTTTATTTAGAAAAGTGCAATGTCAAGGCAACGCGTGGCGAAGTGCCTTCATAATATGAGATCGCTGCACTAAACAGCAAACCCAGTTTGCTCTTAGCTGTGTACAGAAAGGGGCAATGCCTGAACATGTACAAGAATGAATGCCATAAAACTAGATTTTCAAAGCCATTCTAGTATTTCGCATCCCAGAATATTATTTCTATAATTTTACAATACTTTCTCAAGTAACTACCTTCGGTGTCATTTCATATATTTTGAAATTTTTTTACTTCCTTCCAGACGAATGTTTCCTACAATCCGAGTTTCTTTCACTGGAGTCGATCCTTCCACGAAGTATGCCGTGCTGCTGGACATCGTCCCAGTGGACAATAAGAGGTATCGCTACGCTTATCACAGATCTTCGTGGCTGGTGGCTGGAAAGGCGGACCCACCTTCCCCTGCGCGTCTCTACCTCCATCCGGACTCTCCCTTCAGCGGAGATCAACTAAAGAAACAAGTGGTGTCGTTTGAAAAGGTGAAACTAACAAACAACGAGATGGATAAACAAGGCCAGGTAAGAAGATGTTTCTTATTATCTGACAACTCTGTAAAAATCACAAAGTTGCCTCAACATAGAATACCGTTACGCTTCTGGTGGTTCCCCAACCTACTCTCAAAATACTCGCTTACAAACTCGCTCTACTCCACTCCACTCCCTATCACAGGGATGTCACGTTCTGCCATATGCCTTTTCTATATATTTCCATGGGCAGTGGTCTCCTGTAATTCCACCACTCTCCTCCAAACCAATTCGAACGCATGCCTCAACTAGTCAACATCTCATGCATTCACTGTCCAACTCCATACCTCACATAACTAATCTTTTTCTTCCTCATTTATCCCTTCTACTTTTGTTCTTCTTTCTTTGATCGTAATTTCGAAATAATTACAATCTGCAAAAGCTTGAATATTTTCGCAGCATCTTCTCTGTTAACATTATCGGACCCTTTAACTCTCATAGGATCGACTTCCCCAGCCCACTTTGAAAGATGAAAGTCACAGATCCCAGCATCTTTTTCTCTTTTGATCATCATCAATGAACAGAAAGCAAGCCACAGTCGTAGTACAAAGAGTTTCATGTAAAATTCACCAATCCGAATCCCTCGTGGGTAAAGATCTGAGTTCGAGTCCCGTCGATGACGTGGGGAATTTTTATGGGCCTTTTTCACAACGTGGCAAAAGTAATCGGTCTCCGAGGATACTATGGTTTTTTCTCCCGGAAACTCAGGTTTTTCGTCCAGCAAAACAGAAAATCGACCTCAGAACACACGCAATTTACAGACAATATACACGAAGCAATAAGACCTTAGTCGCTAATGCCCCACTACAGCATCAACAACGACCAAGCCGAAGCTGATATATCCTCAGGATACTGTGTCTGTAAATTGTGCACGTTCTTTGATCTGTTTGTCTGTTCAGCCACGGTGTGAAAGAAACCCATAAAAGTTCTTCGCGTCATTGATGGGATTCAAATCCAGTTCTTTTAAAGTGTGGAATGACGGTTATTATGACCACTGTGCTACACGCGAAACTTTCAAGTGGTAGCAGAGCTCAAACCCCAAATCGCCCCGAGGGCAGTTGTTTCCAAATTTTCGTACTCCTGGAGGCTGTTGGAAACCAGATCCGAATTCTAATGATGACTTCTCTAACGAGAAATTTAATGTAATTTAGGAAATATGTTATATGTGATTATCCGTTAGCTCAAATATGTATTAGTGGCCCTTAAATTTTGAATGTGGGTTAGACGGCTTCAACGTTCCACATTGGTATCTTCTGCAAGCTTCAACACGTGATAGTACCGTTATATAATATAAAACAAAATGTTCCTAGTGAACTGAATCCTCACTCCCTCAGTAGATGGTCTATGGTATGTAGTAACAGTATCACACAACGTGAATAATTCTTAAAATGAGTTTAACTGCGAGGTTACTGTAAAGTAATAATTACATTTTTCTTCTTGTAAATGTATAAAAGTTACTACGATTTTTGTGCAATCTAAGAAAAGAAACATGGCGCTGAAGAGCTAAATAACGAGTATAGAACCGAGGATGTTCTTCATTAATGACACAAAACAATCTCTGCTTGATTTGTCTTTCATTTGCATAAATGAAGAACATTTAAAAGAAAATTTCGTATTAATTTAATCCTGGGACAAACAGAAACTCAGATGGTAATTAAGCCAGAAAATGTTCCAAAAACACGAAGCAGCGACGTTGGATCCAACAACAAAAGCAGGTCCTAATCTCGCAGCCATCATCAACACCTTAACACGAAACTTAAGTGCGTAATTTATTAGGTCAGTTTGTCAGTCTAGATTTATTTAACGTTACACCTTACAAGTGACCCCTAGCGTTAGGTTTTATGCTAAAATATGGCTATTTAAAAGAGGTGTGAGGACTATACTTTAAGTCTGACGTGGTAATGTTTGACAGGTAGCAACGGCCTGTTGTATGTGTGTATCACAACAAAGACTGCGTCGGCTAGACAACCCCCTCCACTGTTTAGCGAAATGGTAGACACTTGTTTAACTCTGATAAAGCCATAAACACAATAAAGCACAGTCAGCGGATACTTGATCTACGGGACACAGCGAGTCTTTGTTTTCCATGTTCGCGTATATCTCGCTGGGGGACTCGCTGTGTGAAATTGAATCCCCAATTTAATGAAATATGTCGTACTCTGAACTCGGAACATTCATATCCAGACAGACGGCCACTTAGGGTAGGCCACTAACACGGAGTAAAGAGACGCCCGTCCTTCCTCAACGCAATGCGAACGAACAGACAATTACTCAGGAGAAAAACGAATTTTAAACGAACTCTCAATTCAGAGCAGGTGATTAGTTCTGACAGTCTTTGTGCGTCCCCCACCCTGCGTAAGATATGGGAAAGAGTATTAGTCTTTCGACGAAGGTTTCTTCGTCTTGGAAGGGTATCTGCCACGAACTGGTCTCGTCTCTGAAGGTCAGTATCGCTGCATTTTTAGCCTGTTTACTTGATTTTCATCACTCGTGCATTGAATGCTTCGTTGGATCCATTATCATTGCTATTTAAATTCATAACTATTTTTTTATTTTCTTCTACTAACTATAATTTCGGTTTTTGCAGATTGTCCTGAATTCGATGCACAAATACCAGCCAAGGATCCACTTGGTGAAGCTAAGGACAGATTGTAGCAATCAACCCATCATTACCGATCTCGAATTGGAACAGTATCGAACCTACATTTCCCCTGAGACAGTGTTCACAGCTGTAACAGCCTACCAAAACCAGTTGGTAAGTAAAATTGGTTCTATCTGGATATCACTAGAAAGCAATATATATTTTACGCATAAAATTTTAAAAATTATCGGAAAATGTAGATCCCAAAATCAGACAAGTGTCAAGAAGTTCCTTCAAACCACTAAGAGCCTTCTTAAATCTTTTTCTGACAGCTATCAGATTATCTACATAACCACCACGCTAATCCTGAACTACGCTGAGAACCAAAGTATGTAAAATATGTGATATTCATTTCCTATCCTGATGAGTTTAAAGTTAGGACCTTCCTTTGACTTGATGGTCAACGTTTAAAAGTCGGGCATCGGCCTTGTTACTATTTCTAAAAGAAAAGAGCCCGTTTTTGTTGTTAATTCATTTCAGACCACATGTTCCCAAGGTTCCCACACGTAATCAATTAGGAATAATATTCGAAGAGAAGATATTTTTCCAATGCTCATTTGCAAGAACTCAAAGTCTTGTCGATCAAAAACATTTGACTTCTGAGACTAAATTTCATACATATGAGAAATCAGGAAATTACCATCACAAGTGTACGTGAGCCAATTTGAAACCAGGCTTCGAATGTACCATCTCCAAATCGCATATTTTAAAATCTTGTCTACATGCCCATTTGCTAAGTTATACCTGTATAACGACACTTTGGGTTTCACGTCCTTGTGATCTGAGATTGGTATGCCATCGGAAAATTTAATTGGAGCATTCCCCTGTTACTTTAACGAAATAGGATTAAAACTACTGATATACCAACCAAGTTTTCGGGAGAAAAACCACGCTACCCTCTCCTGAGACCGACTAAACTCAACCATGTTGTGCAAAAAGACCCCTTAAAATTTCCTCGCTTTTTTTGACGGGATGCGAATTAAGGTCTCTTGCACCCGTTGTGGGGAGGACGGTGATTATATCAACTGTGCTACCCACGAAAGTTCTTATTTGTGGCGTTATGTATGGGTGCATGTACACTCCTTGAGCAGGCCCTCGTCTTCAGTAATCCACCAGCTATAAAGCACAATTTCGACTATCATTCGTGTCAGATCAAATATTTAGGATCGTTTAAACAGTTTTCGCATCTGATTAGAATCAATTCCAAAAATTCAGGGATTAAAAATTAGAAAGTAAAAAGAAGATGAAGAAAATAAAATATAAAAAAGAAATAAAAGAAAAAATAAAATTCGAATGACCTCTATCCATCCGTGTTCGAGACCTGACAGATGGCTATTGGTATTGATTTAATGTTTACGAATATTCAACATCAAAGAGACCGCCCAGAGAGAGCCACTGTAGAGGGGGGTGACAGTTTTCGTGTTCGCTTTATCCCCCCCTCTCGCCCATCTTTCTCAGTAGCACCGTCATGGATTCGTGGCGTCCTACAATTAACACACTTAATTATCTGTTCCAGGTACCAAAGGTGTGAAACGCGTTAGAAAGGCTTCCAGCAGTGTCGGCACTCTGCGAATGAGTCCATGATTTCCTGAGGGTCAAACGAACGTCGAAGGTGAAACCGATGACCTTCACAACTGTGAAGTCGGGTGCGCGTCACGCTGTTAACACGCGTTGTCAGTTGGGAGCGAAACATTTGTAGTCACACGAGCTCCGGATTGGAAACAATGCAGTGGCCCAACTGGAAATTGAACTTCCATATCAGCAGATACGCTGATAATTCAGTACACACGTTGTTATTCCCATCCATACAGAGATTCTGTTCCAGGGCGTTTCACTCCTTAAGTTTTCCGAAGTTATCCGAAGAAATACAAAAGGTGTGGTTCTTGGAGTAGCAAATAATGCTGTTTTGGGCATTGAGGAAAAGGCTCGAAATCAGTTGAAAAACAAAATTTTAAATATTTGAACATTTTGGGTCATTTTGCATATTGTCATCGGGTTCTAGGAGTCAGTCTTTGTTGAATAGAAGTGCATTCTCTGAGATGGCAGGATATGACAGAGGGATATTTTTCCGTTACTAATTACATTAAACATCACAGTTACAGGAACGATTCCTGCAATTGCAGAACCATATACTATCTTGATTTATTAATAAGGAGAAAAGGGACAAATTACTAGTTTATACATTAACTGTAATTTTATTACATTTCTAAAGAAAATATTAAATTAAACTAATCACCACGAGATCTCAGAACCCAGTAGGATCCTTTCCCAAGTTTTAAACGGAAAGCGTATGGATATCATCTACCTGTTTCCCAGTAGATATCAAACGCTGCTGATCTGGAGGAATCCTTTCTTCATCTTGAATCTTTGCCTTCACATTTTTAATTGCATCACTTGAGTTTTGCTTGTCGATGTCTTCACAAAGATCTACTTACCACTACCTAACCGAAAAATAAGATGTAATGTGGACGTTCCGTCCACATCTTAAACTGAGAAGTGCAGCCTCTTCCACTTTTGGGGTACTATAGTCAAGGTTAATGAACATTACAGAGGTTCCCAGAAAAATAATCCCCACATAAAAAAGAAAACTTTATGCGCTGTAAGCTTTAATTTCCCCGATTCTAGTTCCAGCCTCCAAAGAGTCTTATGGTTAATGATGCATCATTTGGATGTCATGGCGGTGAAGTTATTGGTTAGCAAAATTGCCTCTGCTACGCTGAGTTAGCCTCGAGGTCAAGAAAGTGTACACGAGTAACCAGCTAAAAATGGACTCAATATTCCATAATAACTTGCTGGTCCAAGGCCTTAATATAATCCACGCATGACATCACCCTGATGAGATCGATACATTTGGAATACAACGGTGTCAAAATGTTGCAAGATTCGCGATGATGACAACTCCCCTCCCCTCCCCTCTCCCAGGGAGGGAAAAAGAGTGGTCGGTTTGGAACAAACCCATGCGACAGTTCAAAATGTTCGACTAACGAATGGCAGTTACAGTTCGCTGGTTGCTGTTCGGGGAAACTACTTTTTAAAAGCGACCTGCCACCGACAGTGCAATACGGGGAGGGTGTACAAGGATGACGTCACACAGACATGACGAACGGTAAGCTGCTTCACCTTGGAGCAAGCCTGGAACGCAGAACGAGTCCGAGAGAAGACGAATCGTTCTGTTTTAATGATCCATTTCCCGCGTTACGTATCTGTGTAATTAAGAGTTAAGGGATGTCCGGAGCCACCCTACTTTCCTGGCTCACCATCGCTGCAAGAACGCCGTTAGGGATTTATCGCTTTTCTTTGCAGTTGTTTTTTTATTTTTTTCCACAGCGAGTCGTATCGCCGTGAGACAATAAAAGTCAGCACTCCCCCTGAAATCTTTTACGCTCTGAAAGGCGAGAAAGCCCACAAAGGCAGTAAATTTATGTGGCTCTGTAAAGTGAGCAGTCAGTTGTAATTACGGCGGCGAATCATAATTACATATGGCGTCCGGAGAAGCTGCTGTTCTTAAATAAGCCTTCATCAGATTACAGCCATCATTATGACAAACATAATTACTTTACAGCTTCATTAGACGGCTCGAAAAGGCAAGAAAAATGTCCCAAGACGCTCCATAAAAAGAAGTCTGTCTACATAAACCTTAGTCGTTCTAGCAAGGAATGACACCCTCCTTACGAATCATTGGGGGAAAGCGAGAGGGAGGAAGTTTGAGAAAATCCATTAGACTCGCTAAACTGCGCGTTGAGATGAATATGAATTTCTTTCACCCTTTTAAACGTTAATCTTCCTGGATTATTTGGTGGCCACCCTTGCATCGAACGCTGCCAGCGGAGTTAAATTCGCCGATGAGTTAGAGCGATGAACATTTGATGGCTTTGTCGAGTGGCTTCACTTCAAGACCAGTTCCATCTCGCATCCACCAAGCTTGGTGACTGTCCCTTAACTGTCATTGAAAACAAGCGTACGACTCGTGGGTTGCGAGGCCACATTCTACCCAAAACATTTCAATTGCTGAAGACAACGAAAGGGAATTTCGAAAAGGCAAATTTCGATGGACCTTCAGCCAGATTAGAAATGGTTACTCAAGCCATTCAAACCAGGTACACAAAAGGTGGTATTATCTATAGGAGAATGTGGCGAAGAGTTCCGGTCATCATATAATTATGGTCATTCGGAACCAAATTAGAACCAAACAGTCTGAAAATTTCTAAGGATAACAAAGTTATCTTGGACACGATGACGCTGTTTTCATCTGTCCCGCAAGACAAATACATTTAAAGCTTTCTGTTTTGTTTATTTACCGATGTCATGGGTATTCTTCCATCACGAGCCTATTGCTTGATGCATCGAATTGAAATTGGACGATATCGAAATCTTAACCCGGTAAGATCCTACCCGATATGCTATCGAGGTGAAGGTGGGCTGCAACATAGCGGAGCTTTCACGAGGTTGTTTGGTTGTTTTGGAAGGAGTGTCCACAGGAGAATGCGTGTATGGCGCCATCTAGCGGGATGGTAAAATATTAAATAAGATTTGCGTATCGCGCGCCTGAAAATTGACGCATCAAAAGAAGTCCTGGATACAAATAAAGATATAAAAATGGTCCAAATATCTCAGGGTGGTCACAAAGTAACTTAGTAAATATGTAGATGTTTGAATGCCAATATAATTAATACAAGTAAATTTAATAACCGGGTTTTCCTTCTGGAAATCTTCCATTTAGTCATTGATATTTATTTCTTCAAGATCTACAAGGGCTAAACCCTCCATTACAAAATCCTACATTAGGTGCTTCCCTGGGCCAAATTAAATAAAATGAAAGCGACCTTTCAAAAGTATAATCAAAGAAACTGTTCTCAAGATTTTATGAGCAAAATGGTTGCCACCCCCGTGACGTGTTTCATTCACCCGTTTGCCTTTACTGTAGACATTTTTAAATATTTTATTTTCTATTATACATTGGTTAATTATTAACTTCCTTATTTCAATATATATTCATTTTTATTATTATTATTATTAAAAATTCTCCTTTATGGGATTTTTCCACCTCTTAACGGGTACTGGTACCAAGTGGGGTGTGTTTGTGTCCGATTACTATTATTATTATTACTCTTGGTCGAGGAACTATCTTACTATCCACAGGTGTTCAGGATTGCGGCTTTCTGCAGTTCCATGTAAGTGTTCTCTGGGAGGCCACTTGCTGCTAGATTCTTATGGGGGCTCTTTGGCACCATGCTGGTTTTTGGAACGATAATTGGGATGGTTATTACTTTTTTTTTTTTTTTTTTTATGAGAACCCCAAACACGAGAGGTATTATAACCTATAGTACTTAGTACCGTGCTTGGGTTGGAGGTTGAGAAGACGAAAGAAGATATTTGTTGATATTGGACTTGAACTTCTGTAGATTGTAATTTTCAGGAAATACGTATGAAGGAAGGTTGTTCCAGAAAACGGCAGTTGAATGAATAAATGAGGAAGATGAAAAGTTGGTTCTGTGGGTTTGAAGTTGGACAGTAAATGGATGTTGGCTGGTGGCGGCACGTGTTCGGACTGTTTTGAAAGAGAGAGCGGGAATTATAGAAGCCAATTCAGAAGAACAGTGCCCATGGAAGTATCTGTAGAAGAGGCATGCAGCAGAAACAGTGCGTCTATGAGACAGCGAGTGGAGAGACTCTGTTAGAGATGAATCATTAATTAACCTAACTGCCCTCTTCTGAATGGAATCAAGAAGCCTGAGAGAGGTTTTGGGGGCACCACCCCAGATGTGGGAACAATATTCCATGGCAGGGCGGATTTGCGATTTATACAGAGTGAGCAGCTGTTTGGGAGAAAAGTAACGCCGAGAGCGAAAGAGAAAACCAAGTTTTTTAGATGCAGAGGAAGCAATATTTGTAATGTGCTTGTGCCAAGAGAGATTAGAAGTCAGGGTAATCCCCAAAAGAGATATATCCTTTTGCCTAGAAATTGGAGTGTCACTAAAGATAAGCACAGGAGCAGAAGAATCCTTTTTGCGAGATATAAGACAAGATTGAGTTTTAGAAGGGTTGAAATCAACTAAGTTGTCTTTGCCCCACTGGAGAATTACCTGAAGATCGGCATTTAAGGAATTGGCAGCAGATTTTCGAAAACTTGAAGCTGATTGAGCTGGACAAGGTTTCTCAAAATGGAAAGTTGAATGCAATGTGCTATCATCGGCAAAACTATGGATAGGATTTCCAGTCAATGGAAGAAGGTCATTGATATACAAGAGGAAAAGAGTGGGGGAAAGAACTGAACCTTGGGGGACACCGGCATTAGTGGAGAAGTTAGAAGACAGAGAGCCATCTACCATCACCCTCAGTGAGCGATCAGAGAGAAAACTGGATAACCAATTACTAAAAACAGTTGGCAAACCATAAGATGGAAGCTTGTTTAGAAGACCTTTATGCCAAACACGATCAAAAGCCTTTGAGATGTCAAGAGCAACTACTTGTGTTTCACCGAACCTTTCCATTGAATTAGTCCATAAATGGGTAACATAAGCCAGAATATCACCA